>NC_133534.1:222287055-223487055 GCF_048544455.1 Silene latifolia
TCAAACTCTAGCCAGCCAATCATTACCGATATGTGTGGACCAGTTGACTATATATATTATGTATCATCCCTTCCGTATTCTTGAAATGAGATTTAATAATGATATTTAAATCATGTGATCGCACTATTGTTGAGGACACATTTCCCAACATTTGAGGCCACCAACAATGAGGCAGAATATGAAGCCCTGATAGCCGGATTAAAGGTATGTATTGACCTTGGTGTGCAAAACCTAAAGGTACGTACTGATTCCCTTCTTATCTCCAACCAAGTAAATGGGATATATACTGCAAAAGACTCCAAAATGATACTTTATCTGGACGTTGTCCGAATTTTAAAAGAAAAATTTAGAAATTTTAATATTGACCAAATTCCCAGGGATTTGAACACCCAGGCCGATGCCTTAGCCGGCCTAGGATCCAACTTTAGTCCCCTCGACTTCGACAAAATAACTATCGTGCATTTATTAGAACCTGCAATAAATAAACAAGATGAGAGTTTCCCAATCTATATTGCTAATTCTTGGACAAAACCTTACTATGACTGGCTACAACAGGGAATCCTTCCCTTAAATAAGCAAGATGCCAGAGCACTAAAAATAAAAGCTGCTTCATATACTATTATTGACAACGTGCTTTTTAAGAAATCGCAGGCCGGGCCGTATCTCAGATGCCTGGAACCACAAGAAGCTGAGCAGATATTATCAGAAATCCATGAAGGATACTGTGGAAATCACAAAGGTGGAAGAAGCCTGGCAAGCAAAGTACTCAGAACAGGTTATTATTGGCCTACCTTGAGAGCCGATTGCCTGGATTTTAGCTCTAAATGCAAAGCTTGTCAAATTCACGGACCATATATCCATCAGCCATCTGAAGAACTACATTCCATATCCGCACCCTGGCCATTTATGAAGTGGGGCATGGATATAGTAGGAAAACTACCTCAAGCACCCGGACAGAAAGTTTTTATGCTAGCAATGACTGATTACTTCTCCAAGTGGATAGAAGCTGAATCATACAAGCAAGTCAAGGAGAAGGATGTCATAGCATTCATCAAACACAACATCATATGTAGATATGGCATCCCCTCTGAAATAGTATGCGACAATGGCACGCAATTTGTGGGAAAAAGAACAGCAGCCTTCTGTGCTCAATGGAACATCAATCTGGTAACATCCACACCAGGATATCCAAAAGCTAACGGTCAAGCAGAATCTAGTAATAAGGTGGTAATCAGCTGCATAAAGAAAAAGCTGGAAAGAAGAAAAGGCAGATGGGCTGAAGAACTCCCCCTGGTCCTTTGGGCTGACAGAACCACACCTAAAACATCCACAGGCCAAACCCCCTACTCCTTGGTCTATGGATGTGAAGCGAGAATACCGGTGAGGTGGACGTTCCATCGCCCGGATGCAGCCTGAATACAATAACAAGCAATATACCTCTAATTGAGGACACTGGACTTATCGGAAGAGCTAAGAGATGCAGCCACAAGATCGATTAGCAAAGATATCAAAGCAAAGAGTTGCGAAAAGCTATAACAAGACTGTCAAAGCCAGGGTATTCAGGGTAGGAGACCTTGTCCTCAAGAAAGTCTTCCAAAACACAAAAGAAAAGAATGCTGGCAAATTGGCCCCAACCTGGGAAGGTCCCTACCTAATTGACTCAATCGTCGGCCAGGGAGCCTACAGATTACAAACCCTGGAAGGCGAAATGATCCCAAGAGCTTGGAACATTGCGCACCTAAAATTATTTCACATATAAAATATATCTCCCGGTTCAGGTATAATTTTCATGTTCACATTTCCTGCCTAGCTTGATATGAAATTACATGTATGATACTTGCCATTACATGAATAAATGCAATATATGATTTTTCGTGCTCAAGTACTGATCTATGTTAACATATCTTTACCAAGTAGAATCTTCAATACTTGTTTTTACATACTGTATTTTATTCAAAACAAATCTTAAAGATTGGGGGCTACCCCCACCAACATTTAACTAATATCCAACTGATATCCAAAATTCAGTTGCAAAACAGGCCTTATAATACTGAGCTCAACTTAACATACAAACCTGGAAAATCTATTCCTGGATTGTATAACATAAATGGGTCATAAGCCCTCCAGACAGGCAAGGGACATAAGCCCTCCAGACAGGCAACAATCCCACCCATAACATATTAAACTGGCCAGATCCAGCACAAAAACTGGCCTGATCCAGTCGAATAACTGGCCAGATCCAGTAAACATTCAAATTCACCTTTCAAAAACACAAGAAGAAAATTTGACCAAATATTTATTCATCCAAAATAAATAACCTTACCACACACCTAAAAAATTTTCATTCCAGGGACATCCCCCCTGGATGGGTCAAAAGAAAAAATATGTTTCTAAATATTCATTCCAGGGACATTCCCCCTGGATAGACCAAACCTAAAAGAAAAACAAAACTAAGCTATTTTTGAGCCAGTGACCGACTCACAACCATCCGCCATTTCCTGATCATCAGACTTTGCCTTGGAAGGAGGAGAATCCACTTCTTCTTCTTGACCCGTATTGGCCAAATCAGGATACTGAGCATCCAAAGCTATCTCATCCCGGTCCGGATTCCATTTAGCCCGGTCAGATTCTGGATCCCTCATAGCATCAACCCGACCTTTCCCGAAGAAATACTGAGCAGCATCAGCCAACCGCGCCTCCACCAACTCATTTTCAGCAGCAAGCTCCTCATTTTTTCTTAATCGATCTTGCATTGCCTCGCTTCTCGGCCTCCAACTCTTGCCTCGACAACCTTCTCGGGCGTTTTTTGCACCACCTCACAAACTACAAAGCGACCCGACCGCCTCCTTAGTGTCCCCCTAACCGAGATTGAAGTACCACTTCATTACCCCCGGATGTGTGCGAGATCACGGTTTAGCCTATCTAGTTTTTCCTCTAAATTAGCAACCTTGGTCTGGGCATCATTGAACCGACAGCAAAGAGCCAAACCAACATCCAATCCCTACAATGAGAATAAAATTAATCACCAAATACAAAACAAAACAAAAAACACATAAACAATTAAAAACATTCCCTTGCAACCAACCTCCTTAGCCTTTGTTACGAGAGAAGTCAGAATAGAAACCACCCTGGTAGACGACTCAAGAGTATTAGCAGACAAGAGCTGGCCGCCCATCTTTTCAGAAAACTCGTTTATCTGTGCCCGGGCAACATCGATGTCATCAATCCTGGCAGACACCTGCCTTATACTCCTGAGAGGCTGAGCTTGAATAGGTTCTTTCTCTCCCTCCTCCTTTTCCGGGATACTATCTTCCCTCTTCCTTTTTTGAGCCTGGACAACCTCCGGTGACGCTATCCTGGGTAGATCTTGGGAAGGCTGGATATCAGAAACCAGGATATCAAGCGTCTTGTCACTCCCGCTAGCCTCCTGGCTCTTAGACTGCTCAGCAATCCTGGCCACCCCTGCCTTCAAATCCTTTGCAGAAAAGCTGGCCAGCCTAGCAGAAGACCTAAATACTGAATATACAAAAATACATATACGTGAGTATCAAACAAGAAAACGACAAGAAAATAACGGACAACATAAAAACATATAGAAGACGTACAGAAAGAAGAGAGCTAGGCTTGCCTTTGGGTACTTTGACCCCGATCAACTTGGTCTTCATATAATGGGGCAACAATTCCCCGCCCAAACAAGCTGGCCAGGTCCTCTCTTCCTCGGGAATAGAGAGGAAAGCATCTATCCTTGCAAATGTGACCTCCTCGTCAAGAGGATCATGATTCCAATCAGGAGCTACAAACATTACAAGAACAAAATATACGGGTAAGACTTATATGCCTCACTCTCATTCAATATAACTACAAATTAAGAGTACAGGAAACCTACCACTCTCCAAGGGAGGATATCTCAGATAATCAAAGCCCGATCCCCAGTCTCACCAGGATAAACGGGAAAGTCTTTGCCCAACTCTTGTCATCTCCGAGTCCAGTTAGTAATTAATGGAGACATCTTTGACTTAATTCTCAAATTAAAACGACCAACAACAGGATTTTTAAAATGATATCGCCTTGATATCATTAAGAGTAATCACAAGATTGTGTTTAGTACATAAATTTTCTATGGAATGAACGAGTTTCCAAACCATCGGCATAATCTGAAAAGGTGACACTTCCATAGCACGAATGGTGTCAATCATTAAGGGAGTAAAAGGTAACTTACAACCTGCTTTGAATGCCCATTCAAAATACGTAACCAACCAGGTGATACCCGGTTAGCCCCGATCGGACAAGACTCGGGAATCCATACCTCGTCGACTCAGAATTATTTTCTTCTCCCTTAGTACCTTGTCATAATTTGTTTTCAACAAGTTCTCTTCAGGAAAGTAAGGATCCAAAGATTGAAGGGCAAAGAAAAAGAATCCTCGGTACTTAAAAGCCACAAAGACGAGCGGAGGATCAATCTCCATCACCTCTTCCTCCCGGACGTCTATAGGCTCAGTTCAGAACAAATGCCTATCCGAGATGCAGGTCTTTTGAGATACGGGACGTTTCTTGGCTCCCATATCTCTGAATGTTTGATTTATTGTGATGAAATTGAAATTGTTGAGAAAATATAAACTAACGAGTAAGGATTGCCGAGAAGTAGGGAAGAATTTGGAAGAATATTTAGCAAAGAAAGTGGAGGAAATTTGGTAAAAAAACAAACCTCATCCCAAATACCGTATTTATAGAAGATGTATAACGGTGTAAAAACCCTAGAAAACACAAAACTCTCAGCATGACATCACGCAAATTAGCCGTTATAAGTGTTCAACGGTAACTAGGAGTCTAAGAGTCATTGAGTAAATATGATTCTTTTTATTGTTTAACCCGGTAAAATTGACATCTCACCCCTGGCCTGATCCAACACGGGTAAAATGTCAAGGGGCAATTGTTAGGCCCAGTTAGCCCTACCGACCGCAACCCGGCTCGACCTTACAAGGCTGATTGAGGCAAACAGAGATCGGACAAATCTAACCACTGCCTGGCAGATGAAGAGTATTACAGGATGGATAGGCTACTTAATCCCAGAAGAAAGGCCTGATGGTAAGCACGGAATAACCTGGCAGCACATCTAGGCAGGCTGGATTAAGAGCAGCAAAACGGTTATGTAAAGATTAATGTTCATGTCCTATTCTCAAGGAAGACCAAGTCCAACTATGAAGCTATATCACACATGAACCTGGACGTACAAGAGGAGAATGAGTTGAAGAATAATCAAAAGAGAACGAGTCAACCGAATTAATAGGGAATGTGCCCTATTAATCCGGTAACAGCTCCAACAAAAGAGGAAGACGTTGGAGATCAAAACAACGTTCATATTTGCATGACTATAAATATTGTAATCTGATTTTTGTAATTCATTCATCATTCGTCGAGTAACTTAATAATTTATCTTACATTATTTCCCGAATATCCAATTACTTACACAAATTTATATTTAGCTTACCAAAGTAATATAAGCATTATTTTTCTTACTCAGTCTTTCCTTGTTATTCATTCACAACATTCCAAATTTATAGAATTAGATACCCTGACCACTCTTTATTCAAGCCGGATTCTTTCAGGAAAATCCTGCTAAAACATCAGGCATTGCCATAACTGCCAAATCTTCGGGAATGTACAGCATGTTCCCCCGTCACTACTCTACACCATGACATCTCCTTGGCCATTTTCCGCTTGGGGAATCGATATCATCGGGAAAATCACTCCAGCCGGAATAGGAGGTCACTGTTTCATTTTAGTAACTATCGATTACTTTACCAAATGGGTCGAAGCGGCATCTTACACTAGTCTCACAGCCAAGAACGTGGCAAAGTTCATACAAACCAATATCATCTGTCGATATGGTTGCCCACATGAGATCATCAGTGACAATGGATCACATTTCCAGGCCGAGACTGAGCAATTACTAGCCAAATACAAGATCAAACACCACCATTCCTCGCCATGTAGACCTCAAACTAACGGCGCGGTAGAGGCAGCTAACAAGAATGTCGTCACTATCCTCAAGAAAATGATAGATAATTATCGCGATTGGCCCAACAAGATACCATTCGCATTATGGGGATATCGCACATCAGTTAGGACACCCACTGGGGCTACTCCTTTCTACCTAACATATGGCATGGAAGTTGTACAACCAGTAGAACTAGAAATCCCGTCCTTACGCATTCTGCTCGAAAGTCAAATTCCAGAAGCTGATTGGAAAAGGGACAGATATGACGAGCTCATCCTCTTCGATGAACGAAGATTGTGCGCATTGCATAATGTGCAAAAATATCAGGCACGTATCAAACGAGCCTTCAACAAGAGGGTTAAGCCCAGTAACATTAAAGAAGGAGACTTAGTCCTCAAATCCATCAGAGCTCTACTACCTATCGGTCCACATGGAAAATTCAAACACAATTGGGTTGGACCATTCTTAGTCAAGTCCATACTCTCTGGGGGTGCGGTTAAGATTACAGACATAGACGGGAATAAATTTGCTAACCCAACCAACCTCGATCAACTGAAACGATACTATGCCTAGTGTAGGACAAGACACACGACTCGCGTAACAGCCACGTGCCGCTCATGCGACACGAAATAAAATGACCCTTGGCCCGCCGAATAGCTTATGTCACTATGCTCTTGCATTTTGACGTTTCGTCATCCTCATATCATCAAATAAATTGATTTGTATTTTAGGAGTAAGTGAAGCACATGCTTATTCTCTAGTTCATTACAAGCTCTTGCTTAGAACAATTATTCTTTTACATTTACTCGAACTACACGGAAGGGTTTGATTTCATTTTATTAATGAATACGCAGGCAATCCTTTTTACAGGATACAACCCGTTATTTTAATGTAAATAGAAGGACATTTGCGTTTGCATCTGAAATTCGACAAGAATAATAAAAGAAAATAACAATAGTTTCTTAACTAATTAATCTTTTTATTCATTTCATAAATAATAATAATAAGCCACATAGTATAAAATGCTAGGCTAGGATTCTAAATACCCCGCCGTTTATTACAAATAATAATAATTATAAATAATACTACGACTAAGGCTACTCTTCCATCTTTCCTTTGCCTTTGTCATTTTTGTCATACTTTTTATCTCGACCACGAGCCGGGCGCTCTTGTGCTATCTCTGACCTAATCACCAAAGGTCTTTCTCGCGGTCTCGCCTTACCATTTCGGTCCACCACCATCTCTGCGGCAGGAGCGGTCTTCAGTTTCTTCTTCGGATGAACGACTCGGAATCCGGCTTGCTCCTCCTCCTCAGTCAAGTATTTATGGTTCTCCTTTGCTACTTCGCGAATCTTGTAGTCAACAGGCTCATGCTTCCTCAATTTCTCGCGCTCTTCAGGAGTAGCAGCCTTCCTCCATTGCAGATATGAATCGGATACCCATAAGGAGCCAACAGGAGAAAGAATGAACCACATGTTCCTTTGAGCCCACTTGAGGGCCCACTCTCGACGAATCTCTGTCGTATGTGCCAATGCAGTCTGAGGAACAGTGTCAAACTTAGGGATCTTCTGCTTAAGGCCAACCTGCCTCATCAATCTCTCCGGCAAGATACAAACCATAAATTCCAAACCAGGAATGCGAACTGACCGAGTCGGGTCTAAAGATGAAACTCCGGTGACTGACCTGAGATGCCACCATGGCACGATCCATCGGATTAAGGGGCCTCCTTCATTTTTCAACTTGTTCTCCCAATCGTTGCAAACCCGAGCAAAATCCACCATGTAGAGCCTGATCCTCATCAAAATCGACCGAGCATGGTATCCTGGAACATTCACTAGGGGCTCGATCAACCGCAATCGCTCCATGAGCCAAACCTACAAGGGATGACGGGAATTAATCCCCATATGGTTAACCAAAAAAAAACAAAAAAAAATAGTTGGTCCACATACAAACAAAGAGAAAGCGGGTTCTTACCTGTAGAATAATAGGACTACCCAAATAAGGAAGCTCGCGGTTGGCTTTTCTGTTGTCCAACCCCAAATGATCTCTCCTAAGCAAGGGCACGCTGGGCTCTTGCACAGCTCCATCTGTTCCACTATGCTCAAGAAGCGAGGATCCCCTCTCACCTCTTTGTCAACGTGCCCTTAAGGGACATAACAGTGAAGTAGACAGAATCCAAACGCCCTGCGTCTAGCGACATAAGATGTAGAAGGGTCTTCCCTGTTTATAAATCGATCAATGAAGTTAAGCATACGAACTCCTTTTGAGGTCACAAGACGGTCGACCTCAGCTTTAGTCAGTCCCAGCAAGTCTCTGAATTTGCCCTTATACCCCTGAGAGCTCGAAGGTATAGCATGAGCGTTTTTTGGGTCCCATCCTCCTATAACAACTATTTCCTCCAGAAAAGGACAAATATCTCCTCCAGGAAAGGCAAACACATGGAAATTAGGATCCCAATATTCAAGACAAGCATCCAAGAAAGGTTTCACAACCTTCACCAATTTGAGACTCAAGATTGATCCCAAATTAAAAGCACCCATGTCATGCTTCTCAACATTTGTAAGCTCATTTGTCCACTCCTTGATACGGTTTTCAAACACATCCATAATTTTAAATTTTTCTATGAAAATAAGAGAGTTTTTATGAAATAGACGGAAGAAAGATGGAGGAATTATGTGAATAAAAGCTTCCCCAACGTCTATATTTATACAAAAAGTTGTTTCCTAATTTCCGTCAGAACTGATCAACTGGGGAAGTGGCGCAGCACCTGCTGCGCCTCTTCGAAGAATCGCAGCTCTTGCTGCGCCTCTTCCCCAAGCTGATTTCCGTGATTTTCAGCTTTGGATCTTTCCTAATTTATTTTGACTATAATTTCCTATTCCTGTAGGTTATTACTTTGGTAATTCCGTCCAATTACCAAATTTTATGTTTCCTAATTTTCTACGCACGCTTTTCAAGGCAAAGTCGACATTATCGCCAAACGAGCACACTTACCCATTTCATTTTATTTTATTTTTTAGGGGAATCATTTCACTCCTCATTTCACATTTTATTTCAAACTTATATATTTCTTTTTACGTTTTTTTAGGGGGTAGCCCTCCCTGCCGTCCGCTCATTTCTGGGCATTTTTTTGTCATTTTCGCTCATTTCTGGGCATTTTTTCGCTTTTTCGCATTGTCAGGTCTTCCCCTTTATTTTTTCTCATTTTGCGCTAATTAAAGTCAAGTGTATGTTATGTTTATGCGTGTAAATTCTGTGTAAATTTCGGCAGCATGACGGCGTAAACCGTCATCTACCAAACCTGTTTCTAAGCTAACATGTAGGAACAACGTGCAATATCAGCAAAGGCACTCAGGCCTTTATATATACAACCAAAGTGCAACAAAGTTCAACCAGCTAGGGGCTTTCACCCAAAACAAGTCCGAAAATACAAAACAAAGTCCGAAATGTACAAAGTATATACAAGACGACAACAAAAAAAAGGGGAAAGAGCAGCAACTCCTGGTCGCCACTCAACTCAGCTACGGTCGCCTCGAGGGTGGCGATCTCAGCGTCCCTAACCTCCAGCTCCCTCAGTAGGCGAGTTGACTCCCCCTGGGACCGCGCCAGCTCGCGCTCCAAGTCGCGCTCCCTCTGCAAGTGATAAAGAAATGCCTCATTTCAATCATTTCATTCAACCATTTCAAACAAATGCGAGAAATTACAACGAAATTCAATGTAAAGAGAATGGGAGGTTCATACCTGTCGTCCTCGGCCACCAGCAAGTGCCTCGATGGTCGTGGCCCGCAGCCGGTTGGCCACCCTCCACAACGCCACATGCTGAGATGGCGCCACCTGCAGTTCAATAAACAAAAGATTTTCAATAAAATGAACAAATGTATTCTTATACAATAGCAAAAGTCAACCGAAACTGGGGACTTACCCTCCTAACCAAGTGTTGCCACTCCTCCAGGCCAGCATCTGTCACCTCCTCACCGAAGTCACAGAGCTTGGAGATCGTCGTCATCCCCGCAGCGTCGGTGTACTCAAGTGTCTCTGGGTACGCTGGAGGCTCTATGCCTGCCACCTCGATCTCCTGCAAAATTCAAATAAATACTTTATTCGACGATCATTCGTTAGTTTATCAAGTCAATTCAAAAAGAGGGTAAAATAGTTAACACGATCGGCCAGTACGCCAGCCTCTGGCGAACAAACGAGGAGTACTCCTCGCCAGGGAGAAGAAGAGCGTCACCACCAACGCCCGCCAAGTCAGCCTCCCTCTCAGCATCAGAGGGCTCCCTAAAAATCATCCGAGGATGATCGATGAGGACCGTGAAAGCATCACGGGAACACTGACGAGTCAAATGTTTGCCCAGGTACCACACTGGTACCATGGACGTCCTCAGTAGCAACCGACTCGAGCTCCTAGTTCGAAGGACCTCAGCCACGAAGGCCGGAGCGGCATGGTAGTCCACCCAAGGTCTAGGCACCCACTAAAGACAAATAAATGACGGGGTCATTCTTATGATCGTTTCTTAAATCAATAAAGTAAATAAGAAGGAAAGTGATTAAAGAACACTCACGTCACTCAACTTCAGGGCATTCACGCCCCGTCGACAAAAATCGTAAGAAGAGCGTTGGCTCTTCCTACGACACACCACCCAGTCCCTCACGACTGGGTACGCTCTCGGCTCTGGCTCCGTCCTCTTGGGCGCGAAGCCCGGAAAGTAGGAGTACACCCACGCCTGCCAAACAAGACAATCGATAATGATCTTTCACAATTCGATAGCGAAGGAGAAGTAATGATCTTTCATTATGAAAAATGAAGGTTCATACCTCCAGCAGTAGCCCAGGACCGACTGTAGCCAGAGAAGTCCCCTTCTCCAGCAGCTCAGGACGAACCATGGCCCTCATGTAGCGAGTGAGGACCGCAAAACCTGGAGTGACCCAGTCCCACCGACCCAAGTCGCTGAAGTCAGAAAGGAATGGAAGAAGCTTCGTCGACAGCCTCTCCCCCTTGTCTCCAAGGTAAAGAGAAGACAAGAACCACCAAAGTCACAGACGAGCCCTCTACTCCGCAGTACAAGCAGGAGGGGCCACCCTCCTCCCATCCATCGTCACCAACACCGGGGTCCTACCTATGAATTAATCCCTGACGTAAGTACTCGGTACTAACCCGGGAACCGTGGCATCACCCTCTGCCAGGTTCCAGCCGATCAGCCTCCTGGCCTCGGCCGAGTCCACCCTCATGGCCGTCAACGGCCACACCACAACCTCCACACTGTACGGCAGACCAGAAATCATGCTGTAATCCTCCAAAGTGACCCCAACCTCCCCAAAAGACATGTGAAAGGTTGAGGTCGTGTCCCAGTACCGATCGAGGAAGGCTCGAATCAGGCAAAGGTTAGCCCGAAGCTTCCTTGCCTTGATTGCCCTCCACGCTCCCACCAAGGCTCTGAAGGCTCCCAACTCGATGATGGCCTTCTCCTCCTCCGTCAACCTCTCGTAGGCGTCCATCATCGTCGTGTAACCAGAGAAGGACCTCAAGTTCCCGGCCTTCTGTATCGATTCAAGAAAATGCTATCTTTAGCACAAAGCAAATGAGAAATGGAATAAAGAAGGAAATTAGTAAGGAAATGGTAAGTCTAGCCTGCCAAACTCCTCGCCGTCCTGTAAGACAAGTGGCTCTCCGCTGCCTAAATGAGATGTCGACCATCCCATTTCTCAGCCCACTCTGGTGCCCCCGCTAGCTGGCGACCAACTCGACCTACGTTGGCCCGCCTCGAGACCTCCTCGACGACCTCCTCCTCGAAAACCTCCTCGAACACCTCCTCAAGAGTAAGAGAATGATTGAAGTCAACGTCCACATCCATGGAAGCCCTCCTCGACGTAGAAGCAACGTCACCTGCAAAATTGAAGTAAATTAGGCCGCGTCAAATGACGACAAGCCTCGATAAGGGTTGTTTCAAGCCTTTCAAGCCCCAAAAACGGCCTTTCCTCGCCATCTTTGGCCATTTATTTCAAAACTCGATCACTCATATGGTAAATTGGGTCAAATCAAGTCTAAGTCCAAGCCTAGTCACAGGTTTGAGTCGAAATTTCGGCAGCATTTCGCTATAACAGCGATTATGCCCTAGGAAAGTGTCCTGAAAAAGCTGTCACAAACCAAATATCTGATATTGGTAGGTAGTTTACCCGTTACCCAAGGATTTTAAAAATCAAATTTCATCAAAAATGGGCAATCCTAAGGCCATTTTCGAAGCAGTTTTCGAAACAGCTGAGAAACCGTCTCAAAATCGCTCAAATGCTCAATTCTTGACGAAAATTCAAAAAGAATACATGGTTATGTTCCTAACATTGCCTACTATCCATTTCTAATGTCAATTTTACAAGGCAAATGCATTTGGGGGAAAAGCCCCAAATTTTCGAAACAATTGGGTTAAAAAACCCTAATTTCTCGACTCAAAATCAAGCAAATACGAATGTTAAAGCAAAAATGAGACACATACCTCGATTAGTCATGATTAATGGAAGGATTTGATCAAATT
Organism: Silene latifolia; assembly: GCF_048544455.1. Taxonomy (NCBI): domain Eukaryota; kingdom Viridiplantae; phylum Streptophyta; class Magnoliopsida; order Caryophyllales; family Caryophyllaceae; genus Silene; species Silene latifolia. The sequence continues at coordinate 222,299,581 of NC_133534.1, forward strand.
TTGACGGATTTTGGTTCAAATTTGAAAGAGTTTAGAGAGAATTTGTGTTTTGTTATTATGAATATAACACGGGTTCTGTCGAGGTTTTACTCCGACAGGAACGAACTCAGGAAAAGACGCAGCATCTGCTGCGCCTCTTCCAAGAGTCACAGCTCTTGCTGCGCCTCTTCCCCAGCTTCCCTCCAATTCAATTTTTAAAAGTTCGTTGCAAGTTCGTTATTTGTGGGGCCATCTTTGGTGCGCCTCTTCTCCAACACCATATACCATATATTTGGTCCATTTGACGTTTATTCTTTGTCTGGACTCGTATTTCGAGCAGACTGTGAACTGTCGCAGTATTTTGTCTACGAGTAGACTATGAACTGTCACAGTACTTTATCCTCGAGCAGACTATGAACCGTCGCAGTACTTCGTCGAGACTTCGCTCGTAACAACCAGCGGATTTCGCCTTTTCATCCACCGAAAGTCCATGACAGCCGATTGCACTTCTCGAGAGACGGAGCAAACACGAGCAGATTTCGATATTTCCCAGCAAGAGTTTGCTTAAGACCAACGCAAGCATATTCCTCCAGCAGTTTCTACCGACGTCCTGCTACCCTCAATATTATTGGTTCCCCACGGAGTTCGGCAGAGGTGTCGTTCTCCGGATGTTCTCATACCAACCTTAGGTTCCCAACCTATCTATGCTCCCATACTTAGCCTTTTCTCTTTAGGATCATAATCCTTTAGGATCACCTTTATTAGAGTTCCAACACTCAAACCTCGGTTACCCTTGACTACCTTACCACCGGTGTTTTCCTCTTAGGGTCCCACACCCTTAGCACAACCTTTTGGTCCTAGCCTTAGCCCTTAGGTCTTAGCCGCGGCTCCGACGCAACTCCGAAAACATCTCGATAAAGAAGTCTCAGGTATGGTTTCTTCTTATGGCTGGCGAGCTTCCTTACGTAGTCTAATGGACTTTAAACGACCCTCCCCGATAGTCGACAGACTCTAAAATGTTCCCGACGATAGGTCCTTGGCTCAGACCCCTTGAGCCGCCTCGCGTCGCCATAGTCGTCAGGTTGTAATCTTTGATTGACCTGATGGCTATACTTTGACTTTCTCCTTGTCCAAGCCTCAGTCAAAGTGGGGGCTCTATAGATACCTCATTTCTGCACCTCCCGCCAAACACCCGGTGACGATTGGGCCGCATGTTTGGTACGCGGAAAGATTTATGACAGTTCATAAGTTTATCGTCAAGTGATAGCTCAAATACTTGTGTCTACCCCTTGGTTGTCATCTACGCGCCGATACGGTCGTTTTGACAGTAATTAGAGTTCATTTGGAGTCCGGGTCAAAAACCGCTTCATTTTCTAATAAACTGTTTTAAAATGCCGAGTCGGAATGTTCTAGAATGTTCCAGATATTTATTCCATAAAATCAATTTTTAATCTTTTGGCAAAATATATCTCGAAAATTTTATGATAAAGAATAAGGAAGTCGAGATCTACCGCAATTCCATAAAAGAAACACGTAAAATCTTTCTTCTGTAGGAGGAAACCTCCAGGGAAAGGACGCAGCACCTGTTGTGCCTCTTCGAAGGATCGCAGCGGCTGCTCCGCCTCTTCCCCAGCTCTTTTCTGCATATTTTCAAATCTTTTCGAGATTTATTTCCAAAGTTTTACCTTAACCCTAATTCCTCCGTGTGATTAGTATAAATAGGGACCTTCGTTCCTCATATTTCTCACGCGAGTGTCCGCCCTTCTCTTCTCTCTTTGCATTCTAAGACCGTGCTCTAAGCTTATTGACGTCTACGTGCTTGATCAAATCGACCACGTAAGCTCAGATTCTTATGAGTACCAGTCTCGTTGCATGACCGACCAATTTGACCAACTCCACCTCAATCAATCAATCAATTTAATCTAAATCCTCTTGCGAGGGCACTTTCTTCATACATTTGAGTCGAGCAATCACTAAAACGTTAACTTAGTTAATCTCGTTTCGTCAAACATGTAAGTCTGAGGGTGTAAATCCCATCTTTTATTATTGTATCTTGTTTTGTACTAATTAATGTAAGATTTACGTCAACAATATGCTTAAAACCGATTTCTAAAACCCCTTTGTTAACCTATTTTTACGGATTAGCAGAAGACAGACGTCGAGAAGAAACGCAGCAACTGCTGCGCCTCATCGAAGAGTCGCAGCCTGCTGCGCCTCTTCCTGAAGCTGCCGCAGTTCCTGCCTTTCTTCTTCTTCCTTTCTTCTTTGTTGATCCATCTCTTTTATCCCGTCTTTTCTTCTTGTTTCATCCGTATAACAATTTTATTTCATAATTCCTAATCATTTATCGAGTTAAATCCGACTTAAATCCCTTATAATCGATATTTGCGGGTTTTCTTCAATCAAATCAAACCCGGTTTTTTTGGAGATTCGATTTGTTCATATCAAATCTCTGGAATTCGACTTTTGTAAATGTTTCTATCAGTTTATCGCGTTAGTCTAATTCGTTAAATAACCTTAATTAATTTGTAGTCTTAATTAATTCATAACTAGTTTTAATTTGTTTTAATCCGTTTTAATTCGTCTTTGCCTTTTTTATGACCAAATTCACATGTCAATAATCTGTTAAATCACTTTCATTTGAGTTAAGTATCAATAATCAATCGTTAAAATCACCAACTAATATTAACAATTCGCAATTCCGGCTTCACAGCCAGAATTCACCTCAGGAACGGACGCAGTGACCACTGCGCTCCTTCCAAGAGACGCAGCAGTGCTGCGCCTGTTCCGGGTTGAGTTCTGTCTCTATACTTCCGTTCTTGCCTTGACCTAATTCGTTTAGTTTACGTATTAATTGACTACTATTCGTATTATCGTTCGTAACCTGTTTATTTTCTAACCTAATTTATTTTCCTTTCTTTTTCTCAAATTATCCGTTTTAATGGTATTTTGACGTAAATCGACTAAACCCATTGTAATTTATTGTAATTATTTCATTTATTGCTATTATTTTATCTTATTTATTTGTCATGGATGATTTACTTACTCGTTCTCACATGTAATTAATCTAAAGCCTACTTTGACATTAATAAATGCTAATTAATTGTTCACCGACTTAGTTAATTCTCACATGTTAGGATTAAAACGTTGTTTGTTGCATTGCCTGCATATAATCGACAACATATCAAGTACGAATGATTTCCATAATCATTAGTAGAGGCCGCTATCGAGGCGGGCGGGATTAGGTGTTCATTAAAAGGACTTTTTAATACATACCCTCACCCCTTACTCCAGATCTCTGTGAACATCCGTGTTCATTGCCATCCACGAGAGTCATTCTAGACATAGAATGCTAAGGGTAACGAGTTCTTAGTGTCTATGTCACTACTTTTTGTCTTGACATGACGCGAGGATACTGAATGCGTCGTGAAATTATGAAGGCTTGTTGTTTATTTTTGCGGTTTTTGATGTATCAGAGTACTTGATGTGGGTGATGTCGTCGGGTCTCCCAATCAAACACATTTATAATTCTCAACAAAAACTAGTTAGTGGTTAAGTCGAGGTCGATCCATGGGACGATGTGCTTTGGGTTCTAAGTCTATCTATCTCAATTTATGCTAGTGTCACAATTGATGGGGTTTGTAGTTGTATTCTAAACTAATGAAAGTAACAAAGTAAAGCAAACAATGAACTAAGAAATGTAAACAAATGACTAAAAGCACTAGGATATCATGGGGTCATAGGGGATTCATGGTGTTGATCATACAAACATGTTTACAAAGTTGTATACAATTAATGTTGTGGAGGAACCGAGTTGGTTTATGTCTTACGGTTCATAGGAAGAGTTGGGTCCCGGAGCCGAATCGATTAGATTGTACAACACCTACAAGTCGACTTAATTTCCTCCTATTCAACTTCTATGCATTGGCTAACAAGACTCGAGTTGGTTTATATCTTACAAGTCTTGTTGAATAGATAAGAGATGGTTATAAATGCAAGGATTCATAGGCTTAGCATTTCATCAAACATAACATGTGCATAGGTTGACATCACAACAAGCGAGCAATTTAATTATGAAAACATATTAGATTAAGCATGATTAATCCCATGTTGGTTTCCCCTAATTACCCACTAATCCTAGTTAAGAGACTACTCACTTATTATCATGGTAAACATGTCATTAATGGTGTCAATCATCACAACAAGTGTAAACATGATAAGAGAATGAGGAAATAACAATAAAGAGTAAAGGGTAAAAGAATTATACCAACTGTTTTAGCAGGATTTTCCCTGAATGGGTCCGGCTTTATTAAAGAATAATTTGGGTATCTAGTTCTATAAGTTTGGAATATTGTAAATGAATAACGAGGAAAGATTAGGAAAAAAGAATAGTGTTTATATTATTTTGATAAGCTAAATACAAATTTTGTTTAAGTAATTGGATGCTCACAAAATGATGAAAAGATAAGTAATAAAGTAGTTCAACACTAATGAATAATGAATGAGTTTACAAATGCTAGAATTACAATATTTATAATCATAAAAATGAACGTTGTATTGGTCTTCAACGCCCTTCCCTTTTCTCGGAGCTGTTGCCGGATTAATAGGGCATATTCCCTATTAATCCGGTTGACTCGTTCCTATTTGATTGATCCTAAACTTTCTCTCCCTTTGCACGTCCAGGTTCATGGGCAATATGGTTTCATAATTAGACTTAGTCTTCCTTGAGGATAGGACACGAATATATATCTTTATATGACCGTTTTGCTTGTTCTTCAGCTTAATATAGCCTGCTTTAATACTCTGCCACGCTATTCTATACTTACCATAAGGCTTCTCTTCCAGGATAAGGCAGCCTGACTGCTATAATATTCTTCAACAGCCAGAATTGTCCGGTCTTCATCTCCTCCAATCAGCCTTGTAAGGTCAGGCCAGGTTATGGTCAGGCCAGGCTAATCTGGGCCTAACAATTGCCCCTTGACATTTTACCCGTGCTGGATCAGGCCAGGGGTGAGATGTTAACTTTACCGGGTTGAATAATAAAGAGAATCATACTTATTCAATGACTCTTAGACTCCTAGTTACCGTTGAACACTGCAACGGCTAAGTGATGTCATGCTGACAGTTTTGAAATTTCTAGGGTTTCCATACCGTTATACATTCTCTATAAATACGGTATTTGGGGCGAGGTTGTTTTTCACCAAATTTCTTCCACTTTCTTTGCTAAATTTTCTTCTGAAATTCTCCCCTATTTCCCAGGAGTCTTGTTCTGCTAGTTTATACTTTTTCAATAATTTAACTTTATCACAATAAATCAAACAAAAAGAGATATGGGAGCCAAAAAAACGTCCTGTATCCCAGAAAACTGCTGCATCTCAGATGGCTGCTGCTGAGCCTGAACCCACAGATGTCCAGGAGGAAGAGGTGATGGAAATTGATCCTCCTGCTCGTGTTGTGGCTTTTAAGTACCAGGATTCTGTTTTCACTGCCCTTCAATCTTTGGATCCTTACTTTCCTGAATAGAACTTGTTGAAAACAAATTATGACAAGATATTAAGGGCGAAGAAAATAATTCCTGAGTCGACTGAGGTATGGATTCCCGAGTCTTGTCCGATCGAGCTAATCGGGTATCACCTGGTTGGTTGGTTCTGTATTTTTGGATGGGCATTCAAAGCAGGCTGTAAGTTACCTTTTACTCGCTTAATGATTGACACCATTCGTGCTATGGAAGTGTCACCTTTTCAGATTATGCCGATGGTTTGGAAACTTGTTCATTCCATAGAAAATTTATGTGCTAAACACAATCTTGTGATTACTCTTAATGATATCAAGGCAGTATATCATTTTAAAAATCCTGTTGTTGGTCGTTTTAATTTGAGAATTAAGTCAAAGATGTCTCCACTAATTACTAACCTGGACTCTGGAGATGACAAGAGTTGGGCAAAGACTTTCCTGTTTATCCGGACTAAGACCCTGGGATCAGGCTTTGATTATCTGAGATATCCTCCCTTGGAGAGTGGTAGGTTTCCTGTACTCTTAGTTTGCAGTTTATATTGAATGAAAGTAGGACATATAAGTCTTACCTGTATATTTTGTTTTTATAATGTTTGTAGCTCCTGATTGGAACCATGATCCTCTTGACGAGGAGGCTATTGCAAGGATAGACGCTTTCCTCTCTATTCCCGAGGAAGAGAGGACCTGGCCAGCTTGTTTGGGCAGGGAATTGTTGCCCCGGTATATGAAGACCAAACTGACTGGGGTCAAAGTACCCAAAGGCAAGCCTAGCTCTACTGCTCTTTCCTGTATGTCTTCTATATGTCTTTATGTTGATTGCTATCTTCTTATCGCTTCTCATCTGATACTTATGTATATTTTTTATGTTATTCAGTATTCAGGTCTTCTGCTAGGTTGGCCAGCTTTTCTGCGAAATATTTGAAGGCTGGGGTGGCTAGGATTGCTGAACAGTCAAAGAGCCAGGAGGCTAGTGGGAGTGACAAGACGCTTGATATTCTGGTTTCTGATGTCCAGCCTTCCCAAGATCCACCCAGGCTAGTGTCACCGGAGGTCGTCCAGGCTTCAAAAAGGAGGAGGGAAGATGCTATCCCTGAGGAGGAGGAGGAGGAAGAGAAGGAGCCTATTCAGGCTCAACCGATCAGGAGCATCAGGCAGGTGTCTGCTAGGATTGATAATATGGACGCTGCCCGGGCACAGATAAATGAATTCTCCGCCAAGATGAGCAGCCAACTTTTATCTGCTAGTACCCTGGAATCTTCCACTAAGGTGGTTTCTATCCTGACTTCTCTTGTGACAAAGGCTGCTGAGCTTGCTTCTCAAGCTAAGGAGGTTGGTTGTAAAATGATGTTTTTTAATTGTTTATGTGCTTTTTGTTTTGCTTTGTATGTGGCTGATCGATTTTGTTTTTTGTAGGGATTGGATGTCGGGTTGGCTACTGCTTGTCAGCTCAGGGATGCCCAAGCCAGGGTTTCTAGCTTGGAGGAAAAACTGGATAACGTTAACCGTGACCTGCACACATCCAGGGGTAATGAAGTAGTACTTCAATCCCAGCTGGGAACAGCTAGAGAGGCAACCAGGGCTGCTATAGTTTGTGAGGTGGCTGCAAAAAATTCTGAGAAGGTTGTCAGGCAAGAGTTGGAGGCTGAGAGGCAGGCAATGCAGGATCAGTTGAGAAAAAATGAGGAGCTTGCTGCTGAAAAGGAATAATTGGAGGCGCGGCTGGCTGATGCTGCTCAGTACTTCTTCGGGAAAGGCCGGGTTGATGCTATGAGGGATTCGGAATCTGACCGGGCTAATTGGAATCCGGACCGGGATAAGATAGCTTTGGACGCTCAGTATCCTGATTTGGCCAATATGGGTCAAGAAGAAGAAGTGGATTCTCCTCCTTCCAAGGCAATCTCTGATGACCAGAAAATGGCGGATGGTTGTGAGTCGGTCACTGGCTCAAAAATAACTTAGATTTGTGTTTTTCTTTTAGGTTTTGGTCTATCCAGGGGGAATGTCCCTGGAATGAATATTTAGGAATTTTTTTGGCCCATCCAGGGGGGATGTCCCTGGAATGGATGATTATTAGGTGTGTGGTAAGGCCAATTATTTTGGATGAATAAATATTTGGTCTTTGTTTGTTTCTTTTTGTGTTTTGACAAGGTACTTTTGTAATGTTGGATGTGTGCTGGATTTGACCAGTTATTCGACTGGATCGGGCTAGTTTTTTCTGCTGGATCTAGCCAGTTTATTGTGTTATGGGTGGGGTTGTTGCATGTCTGGAGGGCTTATGATACGTGCATTTTATATAGTCTTTTTAGCCTATTTTATGCACGTATTTCTATGCTTTTATCGTAGTTTTATGCTACGAAATGCCCCGAATACGCTACTTTGGGTTATTATGTCTTATTTGCAGGTATGGATCCGAAAGTAGTGAAATCAAGCTATTTACCGTCCATTTAGCATGCATTTGGAGGAAGAGATGATTTGGAGTGGGAAATGTTGCTGTCTTGGGATACGTGAAGGTGTTCCGGGATCTAAAAGGACAAGTCAAAGGCAAACTAACGAGAGTTCTAAGCTGCTGAAGTCAAGACCCACCCGATCGAGTGGTTTTAGGAGAATAAATGGTCGATCGAGTGGTTTCCTTAGTCGATCGACCAGTCCCTTATGTGTGTTCAGTCGATCGAGCACTTTACTTGGTCGATCGAGCTGTTTTCTGGCTGAGTTCACTCGATCGAGTGGTTTCTTTACTCGATCGAGTGGATATCGCTGATGGGTTGGGCTTTTTGCTCTAATTCCGTCATTAGGTTTAGCTAATCCTATTTTCTTATAAATAGGAAGCTTAGGACGTCATTTAAACTCTCTCTTTTTTCATCTCTCAGACACTTTACTTCTCCCCTTACTCGGTTACTGTACACTGCTACTGTTACTTGTTCTTAATTTCCCGGATCTTTTAAATTCAGTAATTCTTTCTTCCTTTCTCTCCTTTTTAATTTAATGTTTATTATTCCCTCTCCCTCTTTATTTATTGTTCTTACTAATTCCATGTCTAGCTAAATCCCCCTAGTATGTTAGGATTAGGGAAGCCGTGGTAGCGATGTTTTAACTGACTTGAATAGGTTAGACTTGCGATAAGAATTGTATTAGGCAATTTAATTGTTATTCGGTCGAATGAATGCATGCAAGAGACCATTAAATCTAGTTAACCCCGACCTGGATCGAAAGATTGGAAGGGAAGGCTTGCTTAATTACAATAGGGTATTGCAGTGAGGGCGAAAGTTAAGCTGTTTACGCTCTAGGGCGGTTTAAGGACCGAAAGGTGACGACCATAGCTCTTCTTATCAATAGTCTAATCGCCTTAGTATTCCCGATAGTGTAGCTGCCACGGTGGACCGACTCTTAGCATACTTCCTTCTCTTACTGTTAATTCTTTTCCCTCACGCCTTGGTCTTAGTTAGTTAAATCAATCAAACCCCCAGCATTGTGACATTAGACAGATAAATAGACAAATAGATAGTACACCGCCTCCCTGTGGAGATCGACCCTACTTACCGCTGACTTCTGTTAGTAGTATTTAGGTATTTTATTTTTGGTACGAAACGACAGTATCAAATTTTGGCGCCGTTGCCGGGGAGGCAATCTATTTATTTATTTGTCTAGTTTTATCTGTTTTTAGCCTCAGGGGATTTTTCCCTTGAGGCCGTTCTGATCTTTTTCCTTGAGTGCTGTTTTGATAGGCCTTACAGGTACTACCTAGACAGTTCTAGGTGAACGACAGTCAAAGGGAAGGCTTGAGTACCTTTGACCCATCACCGATGTCCCATTATATGGAACAGTAGGTGATCTCGCTACGGAGATGTGGTTCGCCGAGCACAATGCAGCTGTAGTTGTGCCGCCACATCCACCCTATCAATGGCCGCCGCAACAAGATCCCCCTGATATACAAGAAGAAGACATTGCGGAGCTGAAATCCTTGATGGAGACACTTGCATTCCAAGCACAAGAATATGTCTCGCGAGTTGATAAGCTCGAGTTCAGTAGTTGCTCGGCTAGCGGTGAGATGGAAGAAGAAGAGATCGCGGAGCTGACATATTTAATGGGAACGCTTGTATCCAAAATGCAAGAGAGTGATAAACATATGGACGCTCGAATCCTTGAGCTTGAGTCACAAATTGCTCAGTTAGCAGCTGAGATGCAAGAAGAAGAGGTATACTTTTTCGAGAGCGGTTTCTCCCCGAGAAAACCGTGTTACCCAATCGAGGATGATCTCTATGACTCGGATGACGAGTTTCTATCATATTTCACCGCCCCCACACGAGGATTTCAGCAGTCAGACGGGAGGAATCACTCGATCGAGTGACTAATATCGGTCGATCGAGTGATTTTCCAGGAGAAAGTGCTCGATCGAGTGAACATTCTACTCGATCGAGTGGAAATCAGGAGGAAACTGCTCGATCGAGTGAACATTCTACTCGATCGAGTAGTTTGGCCATTGGGAGCTTTGGTTCTTCATTTGGGTTTGATTTTGATGACGATTTCGATGACGATAATGGATACGGTGAATCTTCCCTATTCAAAGCCGAGTTGGATGCACTTGAGGCTGCGATTTACGGGACGAATTCCACTAAGGAGGGTGTCAAAGAGGCAGTTGAGTCGGTAATTGCTCCTAGCACGGAAGAGGTAATATCTTCCTTTGTCGATGATTCCGTCATTGAGAGTGACCGACCCGAGGTAGTAAACGATAATTTATTTATTGTTTGTTTTAATAGTAAATTGCCTCAGTTGACTTTTGCTGCGCATCCCAATGCTTTACCCCTTCCCAGTAGGTCGTATAATTTGACGATTTTTCACCGTTCTTATCATTTTAATTTCGTTAATCTGAAATGGAGCCCTACTTTATTGACAATTGCTCCCGCGCTCCTATATTTTGTGGATAAATTTAGGAGCGCCCACAGGAAATTTGTTAGACTTAAATGTTTACATATCTTTATTTCCTACTTTGCTATTCCACTTTTGTGCTACTTATGCTTCTATGTAGCACATGCGCAGCCTATTTGACAAAGTTGTGCGCGCTTTGATTTGTTTTGATTGTATTTGATTAGAGAGGCTTGAAGAAAAAGAAGGTCGAGCTGGGACCTGACTGAAGCTAGCGCTACCCGGGAGGCAACCCGGAGATTTTATTTTGTTTTTATTTCAATTTCAGTTGTAATAAATGGTTCTTATACCATAAAACTTTCTCAGTATGCTTGTCTTGTTGGTTTGCGGGCTGTTTTCATTGCGTTTGCAGGAATTACATTGAGGATTACTCGATCGAGTAGTTTTTCTACTCGATCGAGCACTGTAGCTGATGGATTCACTCGATCGAGTGATTAACCCACTCGATCGACCACCTGCAAGATGAAAAGCTACTCGATCGACTACAATTCTCTTCGATCGAGCTGTTTTTGGATGCCCTTTCACGTGTTGACTTGGATTAGCTTCCTGAGACGGTTTTCCGAGCCTTAGCAACCTCCCATTTCATGGTCGGTTTGGGGAGGTCCCTTCATTCGCGCTATCTTGTAAGTTTTCCGCATTTACTCTCTTTCTCCTTTAGTTTGCATTTCCTTTCCATGTTTTGGTACAATGGGGGCATTGTACAGTTTGGTTTGGGGAGGTTATGCATCCATATCCGTGTCTGCATATTGTTTTTATTGCATTTCTGTTGTCACGTTTAATTTCCGTTTGCATTGTTGTTTATTCTCATTAAAATTTCAAATTCCATAAAATTGAAAAAATTTCAAAATTTCAAAAAATTCATGTTTATTTTAGCATATAGGTTGAGTCGGAACGGTGGATTTCAATGATGAAATTGCACTGCATTTGTCTTTTTGCTTAAGCCTTGCATAAACTATTATTCTTTTTAGCTCTGTCTTATTGCATATCTACGAGTTAATGTTTAAATTTAGCTGAACGAATAGACTTGACCTGAAATTTTGGCAACCTACTTATAATTTCTAAGATTTAGAGCCGTATAAACTGGTGTCATTTGTGACCAGTTTCATGTAGGATTGTGAGTAGTTACTCCTTGCGTAACATGTATCATAAATTTGCACATATATGAAATTCAATTGCTTTATGCTGTCATACATTCGGGTTAGTGGTTGGTGTCACATGCAGGGAGGTGCTTACAAATTCCCTTTCTTTCATTTTACCCATAAACTCCACATTAGCCAAATTTTCCAGTTGACCCTTAGCTACATCCAAATTTAGCCTGCCGTGTCAAGCTAGTTTAGATTGTTTTGCGGTATATTGTCTATAGTATCAAAATTTGGCGCATATTCTGTTGAATTGGAGTTGGTAATTTATGAAGAAAAGGAGGATGATGAAAAAAAAATGACGTGAAAAAGAGAAAAAAAGAAGTTGAAAAAAAAGAATTCGAAGAAAAAAAAGAAGGAACCGAAATAAAAAGAAATAGAAAAGAAAAGTTCGAAAAAAAAAAGGTTGATGTTTGGTGATCGGTTTCTGCTCCTATGTTCTATCTTACATCATTTGAGGAGTATTATCAGTTTGTTTTGGTGAGATTTATGCCAATTGAAGGGCATGTGCTTAATCCCATAATTGCTTAAGAATCGGATGTTGATATATGGTTTTGTTTAGGTACTAGCTTGACCACCTATACCTCCACATTCCCATAAATGATTTGCCTTTTCTTACCCATTGCCTCACTTTACCATATTTTTGTAAGCCCTCGGCTGTGACAGGACCTTGTTTGGTTGGAATGTATGTACGGTAGCTAGAATTGTCTATCATATTAGTTGCATGCATGTTTATGTGGGTCGTAGTTTAGGTGAGCGACTATTTTTCTTTCTCTCTTACATGTATATGTTCACCCTTTGCTTCATGAGAGAAGAGTGACCCGTGAGAGTCCACTATTAAAGGTCTTGCAAGGTCGACGGTTCATCTTTATTATAAACATCCTATAACTCGTTTGCATTTGACTGCTCTGCTATAAGTGTTAGTTTGCTTGCATTAAATTGGCTTAAGTGGGAATTTGTAGCTGGCTCTGAGTTATCTTTTTCCGTTCCTTAGTTGCATTTTAGTTTACTCGGGGACGAGTAAAGGTTTGGTTTAGGGAGATTTGATACGTGCATTTTATATAGTCTTTTTAGCCTATTTTATGCACGTATTTCTATGCTTTTATCGTAGTTTTATGCTACGAAATGCCCCGAATACGCTACTTTGGGTTATTATGTCTTATTTGCAGGTATGGATCCGAAAGTAGTGAAATCAAGCTATTTACCGTCCATTTAGCATGCATTTGGAGGAAGAGATGATTTGGAGCGGGAAATGTTGCTGTCTTGGGATACGTGAAGGTGTTCCGGGAGCTAAAAGGACAAGTCAAAGGCAAACTAACGAGATTTCTAAGCTGCTGAAGTCAAGACCCACCCGATCGAGTGGTTTTAGGAGAATAAATGGTCGATCGAGTGGTTTCCTTAGTCGATCGACCAGTCCCTTATGTGTGTTCAGTCGATCGAGCACTTTACTTGGTCGATCGAGCTATTTTCTGGCTGAGTTCACTCGATCGAGTGGTTTCTTTACTCGATCGAGTGGATATCGCTGATGGGTTGGGCTTTTTGCTCTAATTCCGTCATTAGGTTTAGCTAATCCTATTTTCTTATAAATAGGAAGCTTAGGACGTCATTTAAACTCTCTCTTTTTTCATCTCTCAGACACTTTACTTCTCCCCTTACTCGGTTACTGTACACTGCTACTGTTACTTGTTCTTAATTTCCGGATCTTTTAAATTCAGTAATTCTTTCTTCCTTTCTCTCCTTTTTAATTTAATGTTTATTATTCCCTCTCCCTCTTTATTTATTGTTCTTACTAATTCCATGTCTAGCTAAATCCCCCTAGTATGTTAGGATTAGGGAAGCCGTGGTAGCGATGTTTTAACTGACTTGAATAGGTTAGACTTGCGATAAGAATTGTATTAGGCAATTTAATTGTTATTCGGTCGAATGAATGCATGCAAGAGACCATTAAATCTAGTTAACCCCGACCTGGATCGAAAGATTGGAAGGGAAGGCTTGCTTAATTACAATAGGGTATTGCAGTGAGGGCGAAAGTTAAGCTGTTTACGCTCTAGGGCGGTTTAAGGACCGAAAGGTGACGACCATAGCTCTTCTTATCAATAGTCTAATCGCCTTAGTATTCCCGATAGTGTAGCTGCCACGGTGGACCGACTCTTAGCATACTTCCTTCTCTTACTGTTAATTCTTTTCCCTCACGCCTTGGTCTTAGTTAGTTAAATCAATCAAACCCCCAGCATTGTGACATTAGACAGATAAATAGACAAATAGATAGTACACCGCCTCCCTGTGGAGATCGACCCTACTTACCGCTGACTTCTGTTAGTAGTATTTAGGTATTTTATTTTTGGTACGAAACGACAGTATCAGCTTACGTCCCCTGCCTGTCTGGAGGGCTTATGACCCATTTATGTTATACAATCCAGGAATAGATTTTCCAGGTTTGTATGTTAAGTTGAGCTCAGTATTATAAGGCCTGTTTTGCAACTGGAATTTGGATATCAGTTGGATATTGGTGGGGGTGCCCCCCAATCTTTAAGATTTGTTTTTAAATAAAATGCAGTATGTAAAACAAGTATTGAAGATTCTACTTGGTAAAAGTAAATATGAGAACATAGATAAGTACTTGGGCACGTAATTTGAAGAAATCATATACGGCATTTATTCATATAATGGCAAGTATCATACATGTAGTTTCATATCAGGTCAGGCAAGAAATGTGAAACACGAAAATTATACCTGGACTGGGAGATATATTCTATATGTGAAATAATTTTAAGTGTGCAATATTCCAAGCTCTTGGGATCATTTCGCCTTCCAGGGTTTGTAATCTATAAGCTCCCTGGCCGACTATTGAGTCAATTAGATAAGGATCTTCCCAGGTTGGGGCCAATTTGCCAGCATTCTTTTCTTTTGTGTTTTGGAAGACTTTCCTGAGGACAAGATCTCCTACCCTGAATACCCTGGCTTTGACAGTCTTGTTGTAGCTTTTCGCAACTCTTTGCTGATATGCTGCTAATCTAATGCTGGCTGCATCTCTTAGCTCTTCTGTTAAGTCCAGGATGTCCTCCATTAGAGGTATATTGCTTGTTATTGTGTTCAGACTGCATCTGGCTGATAGAATATCCACCTCAGCTGGGATTAATGCTTCACATCCATAGACCAGGGAGTAGGGGGTTTGGCCTGTGGATGTTTTAGGCGTGGTTCTGTCAGCCCAGAGGACCAGGGGGAGCTCTTCAGCCCATCTGCCTATCCTTCTTTCCAGCTTCTTCTTTATGCAGCTGATTACTACCTTATTCTTTGGATTCTCGCTTTCGACCGTTAGCTTTTGGATATCCTGGTGTGGATGTTACCAGATTGATGTTCCATTGAGCACGTAAGGTCGTCATTGTTTTTTTCCCACAAATTGCGTGCCATTGTCGCATATTATTTCAGAGGGGATGTCATATCTACATATGATGTTGTGTTTGATGAATGCTATGACATCCTTTTCCTTGACTTGCCTGTATGAATCAGCTTCTATCCACTTGGAAAAGTAATCAGTCATTGCTAGCATGTAAACTTTTTGTCCGGGTGCTTGAGGTAGCTTCCCTACTATGTCCATGCCCCACTTCATAAATGGCCAGGGTGCGGATATGGAGTGTAGTTCCTCAGATGGCTGATGGATATATGGTCCGTGAATCTGACAAGCTTTACATTTAGAGTGAATTCGTGCAATCGGCCCTCAAGGTGGGCCAATAATAACCTGTTCGAGTACTCGCTTGCCAGGCTTCTTCCACCTTTATGATTTCCACAAAGTATCCTTCATGGATTTCGATAATATCTCGCTCGCCTTCTTGTGGTTCCGGCATCCGAGGTACGGCCCGACTGCGATTTCTTAAAAAGCACGTTGTCAATAATAGTATATGAAGCAGCTTTTATTTTTAGTGCTCTGGCATCTTGCTTATTTAGGGGAAGGATTCCTTGTTGTAGCCAGTCATAGTAGGGTTTTGTCCAAAAATTGGCAATATAAATTGGGAAACTTTCATTTTGTTTATTTATTGCAGGTTCTAGTAAATGTACGATGGGTATTTTGTCGAAATCTAGGGGACTGAAGTTGGATCCTAGGCCGGCTAGAGCGTCGGCTTGGGTATTCAAGTCCCTGGGAATTTGGTCAATATTAAAATTGAGGAATTTTTATTTTAAGATTTGAACAACATCCAAATAAAGCATCATTTTTGAGTCTTTAGCTGTATATATCCCATTACTTGGTTTGAAATAAGGAGGGAATCAGTACGTACCTTTAGGTTTTGTACACCAAGGTCAATACATACCTTTAATCCAGCTATTAAGGCTTCGTATTCTGCTTCATTGTTGGTGGCTTCAAATGCATGACTTATAGCTCTGTACTATCTTATCCCCCGTGGCGATTTTAGTACTACCCCGTGCCCGTGCCCCTCATGTTGGCTGCACCGTCGACAAATAGGGTCCATTCTAGGTCTGCCTGGTCGCTGGTCAGTTTATTTACTTCTTTTATCAGGTCGGGTTCTAGGGTCGGACTAAAATCAGCCACAAAGTCTGCTAGTGCTTGTGACTTAATTGTTGTCCTTGGTTCAAATGTTATGTTGTATGTGCTTAGTTGTACTGACCATTTGCATATTCGTCCGGACAATTCTGGCTTCCTAAGTACAGATTTGATAGGAAGATTGGTTCTGACTATTATAGGGTGGCTTTCAAAGTATGGTCTTAATTTTGTGCAACTCATAATTAAAGCTAAAACATATTTTTCAAGCAGGCCATACCTGATCTCTGCATCCAGTAGACTCTTACTTACATAATAGACAGGGTGCTGTTGTCCGTCTGCTTCTTTGACCAAGACTGCACTGACAAAAGTTTCTGTGACTGATAGGTATACTGTCAGGGGTTCATCTTTGACTGGTTTTGCCAGCAAGGGAGGAGAGGATAGATATATCTTTAGGTCTTCAAAGGCGGTCTGATGATCAGGGGTCCATTCAAAGTCCTTGTTCTTCCTTAGCAGGTTATAGAATGATTTGCACCTCTCTGATGATCTTGAAATGAACCTATTCAGGGCCGCTATTCTTCCAGTCAGCTTTTGTATGTCTTTGACTGTCTTTGGTGGTTCTAGCTCCAGAATAGCTTTGATCTGTTCAGGGCTGGCTTCTATTCCTCTTTTTGTCACCATATAGCCCAGGAATTTGCCTGCTGAGACTCCGAAGTGGCATTTTTGTGGGTTGAGCTTCATATTGAATTTCTCCAGTATTTGAAAGGCTACTTCTAGGTCTTTGACGTGGTCTTCTGCCTTTTTTGACTTGACTACCATGTCATCTATATAGACTTCCATGGTGTCTCCTATCTGGTCTTTGAACATCATGTTGACTAGCCTTTGGTAGGTTGCACCTGCATTTTTTAATCCAAAGGGCATAGCAGTATAACAATATATACCTCTTCCAAGAATGAAAGTGTGCTTTCCCGATCGCAGGTGCATCTTTATCTCGATTGAATACTGGAGGCATCCATGAATGTTAACATTTCGTGGCTGCAGCGTGGCATCTACCATTGCATCGATGTGTGGCAGGGGAAATGGATCTTTTGGGCAGGCTTTGTTTAAGTCGGTGTAGTCTACACGGACTCTCCATTTGCCATTTTTCTTTTGCACGACTACTACGTTTGCAAGCCAGTCAGGGTACATTACTTCTCTGATCATTCCCATGTCCAGTAGCTTGTCAACTTCTTGGTTGATGATTTCATGCCTCTCTGCAGCGAATTTTCTTCTCTTTTGCTGTACAGGCTTAAAGGATTTGTCAATATTCAACTTATGAGTAATAACATCAGCATCTATACCAGTCATATCAAAATGTGACCAAGCGAAACAAGACATTTTCGTTTTGAGAAAGGTGACCAGATTGGGTCTGATTGAGTCGGGTGCATCTGACCCTACAAGTACTTTCCTGTCAGGGAATTCTGGGTCCAATATGACCTCTCCTGTTTCCATCTGTGATTGTGCTACATATTCCTCCCTGACAGGTGACTTTAATTGCTATGCAAGGGACTTACCTGACTTTGAGGGTTTCAAAGCCTGAGTGTAACATTCCTGAGCCGTCCTCTGTTCTCCCCTGATGGTGGTTATCCCCCATTCTGTTGGAATTTTCACACATTGATGGTATGTTGATGGGTTTGCTTTGACATTGTGGATCCATGGTCTGCCCAGGATTACATTATATGAGGATAGGCAATCCATTACTCCAAATCTTTCATATGAAGCCACGCCTTCCACATAGGTTGGCAGGCTGATTTCTACCAGGGTGTTCTTTGTTTCTCCGCTGAATCCAACCAGGACGCTGGATTTCTTGATGATCTTTCCTTCATCTATCTTCATAGCTTTGAGGACGTCAAGCATCACCAGGTTGATTGAACTGCCTCCGTCTATCAGGATTCTTGATACCTTTGCTGTGCCAATTTGCATGGTGATTACCAAGCTGTCATGGTGTAGATCTGATATTCCCTGTAGGTCCGAGTCATCAAAGGTAATAGCAGGCAATGACTTGCGCCTGGAAGGAGGTTGAAGTCTGGATTCCCTGGATATTCTTTTGGTACCGAGCCGGTCGACCACGATTTTCGATCCTCCATTTATGAACTTGACTTCATAGATGGGGGGAGGAGGAGGAGGATCTCTGTCGTTCCCTGAATCTCTCTTGTTTTGTCCTTCATCTTTGTTCTTTGGTTGCTGGATTAAGTCTTTCAAGTAGCCTTTCTTTAGAAGATATGCCACCTGTTTCCTGAGTTGGATGCATTCTTCTGTGGTGTGCCCGATGTCCTGATGGAAGTCACACCATCTTGTCGGATCTTTCCGGGGTTGTCGATTTCTTTGGCCATCCGACCGTATCTCCCGTGCTTTCCGAGCGTTTGATTAATTCTGCAGTATTAATAGAGAAGTTATATTCAGGAATAGTTGGAAGGCTAGAAAGGTTACCTTTATGTTCTTGTGCCATGTTGACTTCAGATCGTTCAGGCCTGGAATAGGGTGTTGATCTGGGTTTGCCTCCTTTCTGGTAGGAGCTTTTCCTGTTAGTGTGTCCATAGCCTTGCTTTCCTCCGGATGAGTTCGTTCTGAAGTTGAGATCTTCTTCCAATCTGACATGCTCTAAGGCGATGGACTGAACAGTGGCAAAGGTTGGGCATGCTTTCTTGGTCGTCTGCATAGATGTCATTGTCAAGGTGACTCCTTGTCTCAAGGCTTCTACCGATGTTTCTTCATCACACTCGGGAATGGCCACCTTTTCTTTGACAAATCTGGCCAGGAATTCTTTGAGAGATTCTTCAGGAAGTCTGTTTTACCCTCGAACAGTTACTTGGGTCTCTTGGCCATATCTCTCGCTTCGCTTTGCGAATTGTTGATTGAAGGCATTGATCAATTTCGCAAAATTCTTGATACCTCCATTTGGGAGATTAATGAACCACCGTAATTTCGCTCCGGTCGGGTTGTACCAAAGCCCTTACACATGCAGACCTGCCTGAGTTCACTGGGTATTGAGGCAGCCAACATTTTATGTTTAAATATGGCAACGTGATTTTGTGAATCAGAGGTTCCATCATAAGTTCTCATGGATGGAACAGTAAATTTCTTGGGGAGATCAATCTTTGCAATTTCATCTGCAAAGGGTGAATCTCGCAAAGTCTGTCAACTTCTACTTCAGCCACGTGGTCCGGCACCAGGTATGTTTTCTATTTTATTGTGGAGTTTTTGAATTTCCTGAAGCATGGCCATCATTATTGCTGCTTCAGTCTTGTTTGTTTCGTCATTGGGAATGGTTGGGGTACCAGATAATGTATCCTTCTCCGGGGTTCCAAAATTGGAGAAGTCAGTGTTTTTGATAATGGATGAGAATGGGGTTCCTGGTTCAAATCTGGTCTTGGAGCCCGAAGCCTGATTTTCCAATTTTTTCTCAAGGCTAGACTCGACTCCTTCACTATTGATTTTCGCTTCATTGGGCCGCCTTCTCTTGGATTGTTTCCAATTCTTTGATCTTGGCCAGGGCAGCAGCTAATTGTTGTTCTGAGGTGAGTTCCACCATTTTTGTGTGTGAATATTAAATGAAAGATGGTAAAAGGAATTTTTTGATTAAAGAACTAAATGCCCCACGGTGGGCGCCAATTGTTTTAGCAGGATTTTCCCTGAATGGGTCCGGCTTTATTAAAGAATAATTTGGGTATCTAGTTCTATAAGTTTGGAATATTGTAAATGAATAACGAGGAAAGACTAGGAAAAAAGAATAGTGTTTATATTATTTTGATAAGCTGAATACAAATTTTGTTTAAGTAATTGGATGCTCATAAAATGATGAAAAGAGAAGTAATAAAGTAGTTCAACACTAATGAATAATGAATGAGTTTACAAATGCTAGAATTACAATATTTATAATCATAAAAATGAACGTTGTATTGGTCTTCAACGCCCTTCCCTTTTGTCGGAGCTGTTGCCGGATTAATAGGGCATATTCCCTATTAATCCGGTTGACTCGTTCCTATTTGATTGATCCTCAACTTTCTCTCCCTTTGCACGTCCAGGTTCATGGGCAATATGGTTTCATAATTAGACTTAGTCTTCCTTGAGGATAGGTGTAACACCCCCATACTCCAAGTGCCTTACCAGGACCACTCAGGTATAAGGATGCCACCATCTCGGTTGCCCGAGGCATGATATTCATAAGACAATAAAGAAACAACTTTAAATAATATAACTTTAGTGAAAAGTACATCTGAAACCAAATCCCAAAATACGGGTACAAGTTCTTAAAACCAACTGTCTACTGAAATACTGAAAAGTAATAAAACTAAAAGACTACAGCGGAAGACTTCTATCGTCAGACGGTGGCACATCCCAGCCTATCCCAAGACTCAACTCAAACTCGCTCAATTATCGCTCACCATCCCCGAATGGATCACCGCAGTTTTACAAAACAACAACCGGTCGACTAATCACACAACTTATATATATATCAACAAGAAGATACACGAATGACTTAACCATCACACATACACACAATTACTCCAATCCCATCAATCTCAATCACCGATCGTCCACTGGACTACCGCGATGGGGGACCGCAGTCGTACCCACCAAATCCCCGCTCCACATAGTGAGAGATAACCCTGTCCATTAATGTGCACATCCCCTTCCGTGGCGGGTTCCACAAAGGGCGAAACTAGGGCGTGAAGCCACTCCCGCAAGTGACTCCACTCAGCCGAGAACGCGTCTCGAGAACCACAGACAACCAATCACAATATCAACAACCGTCTGAATCTATCAACAATGTATAATCACAACCACAGCCGTCACAATACAATTACTATATCAAACAATCAATCTCAACACATCAACAATCATCCCATTATGGGACTAATACTGAGTAGGAAATCCAACCTGGAAAGCACAACTATCAGACGGTCTCTACAGCTGTATCAAAAAGGCTCTTCTACAAAACCTCCTCCTATCATACAAACATACAAACATACAAACACTACCGAATCACAATCTACACAAAAACCCCCAAATCCCCATATTAGGGTTTAACCAAATTAAAGGAAAGACAATAAAAAGGGTACATAGATCTTACCCTCGACGCAAGGAACTCAACGGTATAACCAACGATGAGAACCGACCTCCCAAACTCCAGGAATTGCTAACAATGCGATTAAGATGGTGAACTTGCTTGCTTTCTCTCTTAAACAGTAAATTAGGTTTTGCAAAAGTGATTTAGAAACAATGACGGAAGGTTATATATCTTAATCGCATAATTAACAAAACCCGAGAAAACTCCCTCAGAAAAACCGCTACTCGATCGAGTACCCATGGTACTCGATCGAGTACCCCCTTACTCGATCGAGTATCCCGGTTACTCGATCGAGTACCCAACAGTCGAAACTTTTCTAAACGCAACTTACCCTTACTCGACAGAGTAAGGCCTACTCGATAGAGTACCCAAAGACTCATAAATACGGAGTATTACAGTCTTCCCTCCTTAAAAAGAACTTCGTCCCCGAAGTTCAACCCATACTCTAAAAACAAACATACTAACTCGATCAAGACACAACAACGTGACTAAGAAATCAAAACGAAACTCCAACCCAAACATGAACTCGTAACACCAACTCCACTAACTATTCCTACCTCCACAACATGGCTCACGATATCGTATCAATTCCATTATATCTCTCTCAACACTAACTCCATACACTACCAACTAGCTCCGTAATATATTATCCAGAGCAAATCCAATATCAAAATACCCATAACATCAAACGGAATGTTACATTCTACCACCCTTAAAAGGAACTTCGTCCTCGAAGTTTACTCAGACTCATAACATCATCCTCCAACTGTCAACACTATATAAAATATTCTCATACTCCGAAGCATCACACTACTACAAGCACGGCCATGGCCTTTTATAAGTATTATCCACAAAACAAATCCCTTCTTTACGCTATGCTAACACTCTACTTCCAATTATATTACAACATGCACCACCATGAAACTCTCTTTTATTGCATCCTACTCCTCTTAAGACAAATGTTACGTCCTCGTAACTCACTAATACTAAATCCTTAGCTATATTATCTCATTATCCTCATCACCACCACATGTCAAAGATAACCGCCTATAACCTCATTTCCATAACCACTCCTATTTCTCAAGGCTCTCTTACTTCAACAGTTCTCATACTTCAAATCACTCTGCACACCCCTAACCTATACCATAATGCTCGTAGCAAAATCACCATACTAACTCTCCATTATTATTGCAAAACAACATACCTCTCTATGTAAAGCACCTATCACCCAAATGCATAACTCACGATCCACACTCGTTAAGTACACTCACACTAGATCCTCAAGTTCTTTCCTTCATTACCGCAAAACTCATACATAACTTAATATGACACTAATTCCCCCAACACCCTACACTCACTGTCTCAACAAAGGATTATAAACCACCTGCATCTTTCAGGTCATTACCACACATGCTTTACGAATCGCTTGCCATTACCATGTCCACTAAAGCCTGATCTAGAAGAAGATCGAAAGTACTGTAACAACTCCTGACAACCGTGTCCCATCAACAGAGCATTTCTATACCATGACAACAACAAAAACATATACAACTCTCTTTATATTAAACTCTGCCCTCTTTCTCAAACTGAAACTTCTAAGAAACATCAGCAAACAAAACAACAGTCTATTTGTCCCAACTGAAACTCGTAATAAACAACAACAAATAAAACAACAGTTTATGTATAACTGGTATGTACTTTCGAAAACTCGTATCATAATTATCTTGCCTACTCCACCACAACCGTTGACGTCATCGTAACACTGTCACTAACAGCCACACCGCAGTGCGAAAATACCCGCATCACAACTGTTTTAGCAGGATTTTCCTGAAAGAATCCGGCTTGAATAAAGAGTGGTCAGGGTATCTAATTCTATAAATTTGGAATGTTGTGAATGAATAACAAGGAAAGACTGAGTAAGAAAAATAATGCTTATATTACTTTGGTAAGCTAAATATAAATTTGTGTAAGTAATTGGATATTCGGGAAATAATGTAAGATAAATTATTAAGTTACTCGACGAATGATGAATGAATTACAAAAATCAGATTACAATATTTATAGTCATGCAAATATGAACGTTGTTTTGATCTCCAACGTCTTCCTCTTTTGTTGGAGCTGTTACCGGATTAATAGGGCACATTCCCTATTAATTCGGTTGACTCGTTCTCTTTTGATTATTCTTCAACTCATTCTCCTCTTGTACGTCCAGGTTCATGTGTGATATAGCTTCATAGTTGGACTTGGTCTTCCTTGAGAATAGGACATGAACATTAATCTTTACATAACCGTTTTGCTGCTCTTAATCCAGCCTGCCTAGATGTGCTGCCAGGTTATTCCGTGCTTACCATCAGGCCTTTCTTCTGGGATTAAGTAGCCTATCCATCCTGTAATACTCTTCATCTGCCAGGCAGTGGTTAGATTTGTCCGATCTCTGTTTGCCTCAATCAGCCTTGTAAGGTCAGGCCAGGTTGCAGTCAGGCCGGGCTAATCTGGGCCTAACAATTGCCCCTTGACATTTTACCCGTGCTGGATCAGGCCAGGGGTGAGATGTCAATTTTACCGGGTTAAACAATAAAAAGAATCATATTTACTCAATGACTCTTAGACTCCTAGTTACCGTTGAACACTTATAACGGCTAATTTGCGTGATGTCATGCTGAGAGTTTTGTGTTTTCTAGGGTTTTTACACCGTTATACATCTTCTATAAATACGGTATTTGGGATGAGGTTTGTTTTTTTACCAAATTTCCTCCACTTTCTTTGCTAAATATTCTTCTGAAATTCTTCCCTACTTCTCAGCAATCCTGTTCTGTTAGTTTATATTTTCTCAACAATTTCAATTTTATCACAATAAATCAAACATTCAGAGATATGGGAGCCAAGAAACGTCATGTATCTCAAAAGACTGCTGCATCTCAGATAGCTGTTGCTGAACCTGAGCCTATAGACGTCCAGGAGGAAGAGGTGATGGAGATTGATCCTCCTGCTCGTGCTGTGGCTTTTAAGTACCAGGATTCTGTTTTCACTGCCCTTCAATCTTTGGATCCTTACTTTCCTGAAGAGAACTTGTTGAAAACAAATTATGACAAGGTACTAAGGGAGAAGAAAATAATTCCTGAGTCGACTGAGGTATGGATTCCTGAGTCTTCCTGTTTATCCGGACTGAGACTCTGGGATCAGGCTTTGATTATCTGAGATATCCTCCCTTGGAGAGTGGTAGGTTTCCTGTACTCTTAATTTGTAGTTATATTGAATGAGAGTGAGGCATATAAGTCTTACCCGTATATTTTGTTCTTGTAATGTTTGTAGCTCCTGATTGGAATCATGATCCTCTTGACGAGGAGGCTGTTGCAAGGATAGATGCTTTCCTCGCTATTCCTGAGGAAGAGAGGACCTGGCCAGCTTGTTTGGGCAGGGAATTGTTGCCCCGGTATATGAAGACCAAGTTGACTGGGGTCAAAGTACCCAAAGGCAAGCCTAGCTCTAGTGCTCTTTCTTGTACGTCTTCTATATGTTTTTATGTTGTCCATTATTTTCTTGTCGTTTTCTTGTTTGATACTCACGTATATGTATTTTTGTATATTCAGTATTTAGGTCTTCTGCTAGGCTGGCCAGCTTTTCTGCAAAGGATTTGAAGGCAGGGGTGGCCAGGATTGCTGAGCAGTCTAAGAGCCAAGAGGCTAGCGGGAGTGACAAGACGCTTGATATCCTGGTTTCTGATATCCAGCCTTCCCAAGATCTACCTAGGATAGCGTCACCGGAGGTTGTCCAGGCTCAAAAAAAGGAAGAGGGAAGATATTATCCCGGAAAAGGAGGAGGGAGAGAAAGAACCTATTCAAGCTCAGCCTCTCAGGAGTATAAGGCAGGTGTCTGCCAGGATTGATGACATCGATGTTGCCCGGGCACAGATAAACGAGTTTTCTGAAAAGATGGGCGGCCAGCTCTTGTCTGCTAATACTCTTGAGTCGTCTACCAGGGTGGTTTCTATTCTGACTTCTCTCGTAACAAAGGCTAAGGAGGTTGGTTGCAAGGGAATGTTTTTAATTGTTTATGTGTTTTTTGTTTTGTTTTGTATTTGGCTGATTAATTTTATTCTGTTGTAGGGATTGGATGTTGGTTTGGCTGCTGCCTGTCAGTTCAATGATGCCCAGACCAAGGTTGCTAATTTAGAGGAAAAACTAGATAGGCTAAACCGTGATCTGCACACATCCAGGGGTAATGAAGTGGTACTTCAATCTCAGATGGGGACAGCTAAGGAGGCGGTCAGGGCTGCTGTAGTTTGTGAGGTGGCTGCAAAAAACGCTGAGAAGGTTGTCAGGCAAGAGTTGGAGGCTGAGAAGCAGGCAATGCAAGATCAGTTAAGAAAAAATGAGGAGCTTGCTGCTGAAAAGGAGTTGGTGGAGGCGCGGTTGGCTGATGCTGCTCAGTATTTCTTCGGGAAAGGTCGGGTTGATGCTATGAGGGATCCAGAATCTGACCGGGCTAAATGGAATCCGGACCGGGATGAGATAGCTTGGACGCTCAGTATCCTGATTTGGCCAATATGGGTCAAGAAGAAGAAGTGGATTCTCCTCCTTCCAAGGCAAAGTCTGATGATCAGGAAATGGCGGATGGTTGTGAGTCGGTCACTGGCTCAAAAATAGCTTAGTTTTGTTTTTCTTTTAGGCTTTGGTCTATCCAGGGGGAATGTCCCTGGAATGAATATTTAAAAACATATTTTTCTTTTGACCCATCCAGGGGGGATGTCCCTGGAATGAAAATTTTTTAGGTGTGTGGTAAGGTTATTTATTTTGGATGAATAAATATTTGGTCAAATTTTCTTCTTGTGTTTTTGAAAGGTGAATTTGAATGTTTATCGGATCCGCCGATTATTATTTCGATCGGCCGTTTTTGGCCGGATCGCCGATTTAATATGTTATGGGTGGGATTGTTGCCTATCCGGAGGGCTTATGTCCCTTGCCGTCTGGGAGGGCTTATGACCCATTTATGTTATACAATCCAGGAATAGATTTTCCAGGTTTGTATGTTAAGTTGAGCTCAGTATTATAAGGCCTGTTTTGCAACTGAATTTTGGATATCAGTTGGATATTAGTTAAATGTTGGTGGGGGTAGCCCCCAATCTTTAAGATTTGTTTTGAATAAAATACAGTATGTAAAAACAAGTATTGAAGATTCTACTTGGTAAAGATATGTTAACATAGATCAAGATTGAGCACGAAAAATCATATATTGCATTTATTCATGTAATGGCAAGTATCATACATGTAATTTCATATCAAGCTAGGCAGGAAATGTGAACATGAAAATTATACCTGAACCGGGAGATATATTTTATATGTGAAATAATTTTAGGTGCGCAATGTTCCAAGCTCTTGGGATCATTTCGCCTTCCAGGGTTTGTAATCCGTAGGCTCCCGGGCGACGATTGAGTCAATTAGGTAGGGACCTTCCCAGTGTTGGGGCCAATTTGCCAAAGCATTCTTTTCTTTTGTGTTTTGGAAGACTTTCCCGAGGACAAGGTCTCCTACCCCGAATACTCGGCTTTGTGAGTCTTGTTATAGCTTTTCGCAACTCTTTGCCGATATCTTCGCTAATCGATCTCGGCCGCATCTCTTAGCTCTTCCGATAAGTCCAGGTTGTCCTCAATTAGAGGTATATTGCTTGTTATTGTATTCAGGCTGCATCCGGCCGATGGAACGTCCACCTCGGTGGTATTATCGCTTCACATCCATAGACCAAGGAGTAGGGGTTTGGCTGTGGATGTTTTAGGTGTGGTTACGTCAGCCCAAAGGACCAGGGGAGTTCTTCACCCATCCGCCTTTTCTTCTTTCCAGCTTTTTCTTTATGCGGTGATTACCACCTTATTACTAGATTCTCGCTTGACCGTTAGCTTTTGGATATCCTGGTGTGGATGTTACCAGATTGATGTTCCATTGAGCACGAAGGTCATTGTTCTTTTTCCCACAAATTGCGTGCCATTGTCGCATACTATTTTAGAGGGGATGCCATATCTACATATGATGTTGTGTTTGATGAATGCTATGACATCCTTCTCCTTGACTTACTTGTATGATTCAGCTTCTATCCACTTGGAGAAGTAATCAGTCATTGCTAGCATGAAAACTTTTCGTCCGGTGCTTGAGGTAGTTTTCCTACTATATCCATGCCCCACTTCATAAATGGCCAGGGTGCGGATATGGAATGTAGTTCTTCAGATGGCTGATGGATATATGGTCCGTGAATTTGACAAGCTTTGCATTTAGAGCTAAAATCCAGGCAATCGGCTCTCAAGGTAGGCCAATAATAACCTTTGTTCGAGTACTTTGCTTGCCAGGCTTCTTCCACCTTTGTGATTTCCACAAGATCCTTCATGGATTTCGATAATATCTCGCTCGCCTTCTTGTGGTTCCAGGCATCTGAGATACGGCCTGGCCTGCGATTTCTTAAAAAGCACGTTGTCAATAATAGTATATGAAGCAGCTTTTATTTTTAGTGCTCTGGCATCTTGCTTATTTAAGGGAAGGATTCCCTGTTGTAGCCAGTCATAGTAAGGTTTTGTCCAAGAATTAGCAATATAGATTGGGAAACTCTCATCTTGTTTATTTATTGCAGGTTCTAATAAATGCACGATAGGTATTTTGTCGAAGTCGAGGGGACTAAAGTTGGATCCTATGCCGGCTAAGGCATCGGCCTGGGTGTTCAAATCCCTGGGAATTTGGTCAATATTAAAATTTCTAAATTTTTCTTTTAAAATTCGGACAACGTCCAGATAAAGTATCATTTTGGAGTCTTTTGCAGTATATATCCCATTTACTTGGTTGGAGATAAGAAGGGAATCAGTACGTACCTTTAGGTTTTGCACACCAAGGTCAATATATACCTTTAATCCGGCTATCAGGGCTTCATATTCTGCCTCATTGTTGGTGGCCTCAAATGCACAGTTAATAGCCTGTGCTATCTTATCCCCCTGTGGCGATTTTAGTACTAACCCCAGTCTTGTGCCCCTCATGTTGGCTGCACCATCGATGAATAGGGTCCATTCTAGGTTTGTATGGTCATTGGTCAGTTTGTTCACTTCTTTTATTAGGTCGGGTGTGGACAAGGCCCTCGGGAACTGCGTCCGCGGGATCCACACCAGGCATAATCGACTCGAGGTTCTTTCGAATCGAATTAAGACCAATTAGAGTCGCCACCAAGTTTTTTGGGAACTTGGAACCGTTCAAGTCAACTTTACACCTTTCATCGAAAAGCATAAAGCCAATCGACTACGAGTGATTAAAGATAAAGACTTGTACCCTATATCACTCGATTTGAATGACTCTCGTAATCCAATGGTATTTAGACGGATCCACAAACCATAGATCTTGAGTAAGGGGTGAGGGTACGTGTTGGGAAGCCCATAAGGACACCCAACCCCGCCCGTCAATAACGGCCTCTACTAAGTCAAGTATCGGATTTCAAACAAGGTCATAGCTACTACGATATATGAAATGCAAACGTTGTTTTAACCCTATCATGTGACAACAATTTCTATGTCGTTTTAAATGCAACTAAACTAACTTTGTCCAAGTTGTAATTTAGCATGTGGGTTGATTGATCTAGCAACATTCAAAGCAAAGCAAACAAGGCTTAAGGGGGAATGGGGGAGCCGTTGGGATCTACCTATTACAAACCAGGCATTTCATGCCGACACAACAACAAATTAAAGATACAACTCGATCTAAATACAGAGCTATACACACGACGCAATACACGGCCGTTTGGCCTAGAAAACCGTGCACAAGAGGGGTGACTCACGGCCTACATGACACACGGCCTTGGGTCACTCCTCGTGATGTGTGCTTTCGCTCAATCTCATCGAATTAGACATAGGGCCACGCGCCAAAGCATGCATTAGCATAAACCGGGCCATGTTGCTTTAAACAACATGCGGTTTACTACGCTCCTACAAGCATTGGGGAACAACCGTCTAAACAAACAAGACTAAGGTTTTTTGAAAAGGTTTTGACTCAATAAAAGTAAAACAAGCTCGAAAATTACAACTCGATGAACAAATTACAAATTACAAGCAACGAAATGACGAGGAACCAAAGGTATAAAAAAAACGAAGCAAGAAAGACAAAGAAGACGGCCAAGCTCACAGCCCAAACCACGACCACCCTCACGGCCAAGACAAGGCCATCCTAGTTCCTAGGTTAGGTTCATTGGTTAGATCGAATGATTGCGAAACGGATTAGAAAACGAGTTAGAAAACAAGTTATAAAACAGGTTGATCGATTGAGAAGAAACGCGCGGGTGTGTATTCTACACGGCCTAAAGGGTCCAATTAGGTCACAATATCATAAGATTAATGCTTACTTGTCGAGTGTTAATAGGAAGGTGCTAATCACGCACTCCTATGCTAGCGAGAAATCAAGTGATAAGAAAGATGTATTCAATTAGGTTATAGAATTGTTAATTGATTTTAAAAGCTATGTCGATGTACCCTAATGTGTCTAATTAGGTTATTAAATTAATCTAAAGTCATCTAAATACGTCATAGGTTAACAATCAGAGGTTAAACTAACATACAACGGATTCTAGGGTGTGTCGAGTTGGCCGAAATAACAAAGGGGTCAAAAGCGAAGAGCGAAGTTAGAAATTCGTTTTATTTATGCCCTACCTTGAACACGAGGATATGTAAATGAGACGGGGGTGTACGACCGACTGAAGTAGCGGTTTATTTTCCCATCTCAAGTCAACGCGGGTGTTCATGGTGGTACTTTAACTCATACTCGGACTAAACTAGTTTCATAGTTAATTTAAACGATAAATAAAAGCGATAAACAAACAAAAACAAACTATAAGAAAAACAAACATAAAAAAACGAAATAAAAGGGAGAAAGAAGAGGATTTAATGCACCCTCAACCTACATGTATCGTTGACACCGTCTTGGGTCGTAATCGATGGTAGATTTTATCTCAAGAGGCCGTCGTCGACGAAGAAACAAAGCAAACACGCGTTTTTTATCGAATCTGGACAGCAACTTTCAAACAGCGATTTCTCCCTCGTTTCACGATAAAAATTCGATTTAAAAGATGTTTTGAAAACTAGAAAGAGAGGAGAACAGATATCTTAAAGCAACCCCTGCTCGTTTTGAGTTATTGGGCACGAAAAACGAGCACAAACAGAACTGGACAGACAGGAACAAACCGCGAAAACAGAGTGTATAACGCTCTGTTTTTCGAGGTATTTCGTGTACTCTCAAGGGCAATTTGGCTCGTAAATCTTTGTCTAATGTGTAGATGGATGTTATATGGTTAATTAGGAACAAGAAACTCGAGTTTTGATGGAGGTTTGAGGGAGGAACGAATTGTTTTTCGAGGAGGACACACAAACAGTTTCAGTTTGTATGTCGGTTTTGTGGAGGGTTTTTGAGAGGCAATTAGGGTTTGTTTCTGAGGTTTAAAGCTTGTGAGTGATGGTAGGATGTATGGAGAACTTAGAGGAATGAATGTATGGTGAAGGGGTGGTATTTATAAGGAGTTAAAGTAGGGCAAAAGAGAGGGAGAGGCAGTCGGGCCTGCTGAGCATAGCTGCTGTCCAGCAGCTTTTGGGGGGTTTTCTAGGGTTCGTTTGGGGGTTTTTCTTGGTGATTAAGGTAAGGTAATATGGGTAGGATATTAGGGTATGGGTTAGGGTTAATGGGTACGGGTTTTGGTAGTGTTTGGAGCGGGTTTGGGCTCGGGATTTGAGCTGCCAAAACAGGGGCTGCTCGGTTTGGTGCGGGCTGTTTGGGGCTTGTTTTGGACGAGAATTTGGGCCGTGGTTGGGGGGTTCGAACAAGGGTGGATGGGTAGAGGCTTAGGTGGGTTAGTGTACTCGAGATTCGTGCCAATTCGTAAAGGAAACGGGCTCAAAAACCGAGCTAAAATCGAGCTTAAAAACACATGGTTGAAACGAGTTCTTTTCGATTTTCAAATCGATTTTTCAAATCAATTAACCCATTAAAATAAATGACTTTTCAAATCAAATATACTCATAAAATGATTTTTCAAATCAATTATTTATTTTATTTTCAACAAAATAAACTTGGGAAAATAAATTCAAAATAAAATAAATTGAATTGAATTTACCTTAAAAAAGTTATAATTTAAATATCATTTAAATTAATAAAATGAACTCACTTAAAAAAACATTAATTTAAATATCATTTAAATTAATAAAATACTTCATCGACGACGCCCATTCTACATCGTAAAACGAGCTCCAAATAATGACAATGACAACTAATAGAATACATGTGTCCTATCATCATCGGGTGTTTGTCGGGTTCTCTATAAATTCCAATATCGACGGATACGGGTATCTACATCGGGTTCTAGGGTCGGACTAAAATCAGCCACAAAATCTGCTAATGCTTGTGATTTAATTGCTGTCCTTGGTTCAAATGTTATATTGTATGTGCTTAGCTGGACTGACCATTTGCACATTCGTCCAGACAATTCTGGTTTCCTAAGTACAGACTTGATAGGAAGATTGGTTCTGACTATTATTGGGTGACTTTCAAAATATGGTCTTAGTTTTGTGCAACTCATAATTAAAGCTAAAACATATTTTTCAAGTAAGCCATACCTGATCGCTGCATCTAGTAGACTTTTACTTACATAATGGCAGTCTTGCCGTTGTCCGTCCGCTTCTTTGACCAGGACCGACAAAGAAGCGATTTGTGGATCAATGTATCTTGTCGGGGGTTCATCTTTGACTGGTTTTGCTAGCAAGGGGGAGAGGATAGATATATTTTCGTGTCTTCAAAGGCGACTTTGATGATCGGGGTCCATTGAAAGTCTTTGTTCTTCCTTAGCAGGTTATAAAATGATTTGCATCTTTCTGATGATCTTGAAATGAATCTATTCAGGGCTGCTATTCTTCCAGTCAGATTTTGTATGTCTTTGACTGTCTTTGGTGGTTCTAGCTCCAGAATAGCTTTGATCTGTTCAGGGCTGGCTTCTATTCCTCTTTTTGTTACCATGTAGCCCAGGAATTTACCTGCTGAGACTCTGAAGTGGCATTTTTGTGGGTTGAGCTTCATATTGAATTTTTCCAGTATTTGAAAGGCTACTTCCAGGTCTTTGATGTGGTCTTCTGCCTTTTTTGATTTGACTACCATGTCATCTATGTAGACATCCATGGTGTCTCCTATCTGATCTTTGAACATCATGTTGACTAGCCTTTGGTAGGTTGCACCTGTATTTTTTAATCCAAAGGGCATAGCAGTATAACAATATATACCTCTTTCAGTGATGAAAGCTGTGCTTTCCTGGTCTGCTGGGTTCATTTTTATCTGATTGAATCCGCTGGAGGCATCCATGAATGTCAACATCTCGTGGCCTGCAGTGGCATCTACCATTGCATCGATGAGTGGTAGGGGAAATGGATCTTTTGGGCAGGCTTTGTTTAAGTCGGTGTAATCTACACAGACTCTCCATTTGCCATTTTTCTTTTGGACGACTACCACGTTTGCAAGCCAGTCAGGGTACATTACTTCCCTGATCATTCCCATGTCCAGTAGCTTGTCAACTTCTTGGTTGATGATTTCGTGCCTTTCTGCAGCAAATTTTCTTCTCTTTTGCTGTACAGGCTTAAAGGATTTGTCAATGTTCAACTTATGAGTAATAACATTAGCATCTATACCAGTCATATCAAAATGTGACCAAGCAAAACAAGACATTTTAGTTTTGAGAAAGCTGACCAGATTTGGTCTGATTGAGTCAGGTGTGTCTGACCCTACGAGTACTTTCCTGTCAGGGAATTCTGGATCTAATATGACTTCTCCTGTTTCCATCTGTGATTGTGCTACATATTCTTCCCTGACAGGTGATTTTAATTGTTATGCGAGGGACTTACCTGACTTTGAGGGTTTCAAAGCCTGAGTATAACATTCCTGAGCCGTCCTTTGTTCTCCTCTGATGGTGGTTATCCCCCACTCTGTCGGAATTTTCACGCATTGATGGTATGTTGATGGGATTGCTTTGACGTTGTGGATCCATGGTCTGCCCAGGATTACATTATACGAGGATAGGCAATCCATTACTCCAAATCTCTCATATGAAGCCACGCCTTCCACATAGGTGGGTAGGCTGATTTCTCCCAAGGTGTTCTTTGTTTCTCCACTGAATCCAACCAGGATGCTGGATTTCTTGATGATCTTCTCTTCGTTTATCTTCATAGCTTTAAGGACGTCAAACATCACTAGGTTGATTGAACTGCCTCCATCTATCAGGATTCTTGACACCTTTGCTGTGCCGATTTGCATGGTGATTACCAGGCTGTCATGGTGTAGATCTGATATTCCTTGCAGATCCGAGTCATCAAAGGTAATAGCAGGCAATGGCTTGGGCCTGGGAGGAGGTTGTAGTCTGGATTCCCTGGATATTCTTTTGGCAGCTGAGCTGGTCAGACCACAGATTTCTGATCCTCCATTTATGAATTTGACTTCATAGATGGGGGGAGGAGGAGGAGGGTCTCTGCTACTTCCTGGGTCTCTCTTGCTTTGTCCTTCATCTTTGTTCTTTGGGTGCTGGATTAAGTCTTTCAAGTAGCCTTTCTTCAGAAGATATGCCACTTGTTTTCTGAGTTGGATGCATTCTTCTGTGGTGTGCCCGATGTCCTGATGAAAATCACACCATCTTGTTGGATCTTTCCTGGGGTTGTCGGATTTATTTTGCCATCTAACTGTATCTCCCAGGTTTTCCAGGCGTTTGATTAATCCTGCAGTATTAATAGAGAAGTTATATTCAGGAATAGTTGGAAGGTTAGAAAGGTTACCTTTATGTTCTTGTGCCATATTGACTTTAGATCGTTCAGGCCTGGAATAGGGTGCTGATCTGGGATTGCTTCCTTTCTGGTAGGAACTCTTCCTGTTAGTGTGTCCATAGCCTTGCTTTCCTCCGGATGAATTCGTTCTGAAGTTGAGATCCTCTTCCAATCTGACATGCTCTAAAGCGATGGATTGAATAGTGGCAAAGGTTGGACATGCTTTCTTGGTCAGATCTGCATAGATGTCACTGTCAAGCAGGACTCCTTGCCTGAATGCTTCTACCGTTGTTTCTTCATCGCATCTAGGAATGGCCACCTTTTCTTTGACAAATCTGGCCAGGAATTCTTTGAGAGATTCTTCAGGAAGTTGCTTTACCCCGAACAGTTCGGGTCTCTTGGCCATATCTCTGCTACTTGCGAATTGTTGATTGAAGGCATTGATCAATTCTGCAAAATTCTTGATGCCTCCATTTGGGAGATTGATGAACCATTGTAATGCTGCTCCAGTCAGGGTTGTACCGAAGCCCTTACACATGCAGACTTGCCTGAGTTCACTGGGTATTGAGGCAGCCAACATTTTCTGTTTGAATATGGCAACGTGATTTTGTGAATCAGATGTTCCATCATAAGTTCTCATGGACGGAACAAGTAAATTTCTTGGGAGGTCGATTTTTGCAATTTCATCGCAAAGGGTGAATATGCGAAGTCATCAACTTCTACTTCACCACGTGGTCCGGCACTCAGGGTATGTTTTCTATTTTGTTGTGGAGTTTTTGAATTTCTCGAAGCATGGCCATCATTATTGCTTGCGTGATTTTGTTTGTCTCTTCATTGGGAATGGTTTGGGTACCGGATGATGTATCCTTCTCCGGGGTTCCAAAATTGGAGAAGTCTATGTTTTTTATAATGGATGAAAATGGGGTTCCTGGCTCGAATCTGGTCTTGGAGCCCGAAGCTTGATTTTCCAACTTTTTCTTCAGGCTAGACTCAGATTCTTTCAGCTTATTGATTTCTGCTTCTGCTTGGGCTGCCTTCTCCTGGATTGTCTCCAATTCTTTGATCTTGGCCAGGGCAACCGCTAATTGTTGTTCTGCGGTAAGTTCCACCATTTTTGTGTCTGAATATTAAATAAAAAATGATAAGAGGAATTTTATTGGTTGAAGAACTAGATGCCCCACGGTGGGCGCCAATTGTTTTAGCAGGATTTTTCTGAAAGAATCCGGCTTGAATAAAGAGTGGTCAGGGTATCTAATTCTATAAATTTGGAATGTTGTGAATGAATAACAAGGAAAGACTGAGTAAGAAAAATAATGCTTATATTACTTTGGTAAGCTAAATATAAATTTGTGTAAGTAATTGGATATTCGGGAAATAATGTAAGATAAATTATTAAGTTACTCGACGAATGATGAATGAATTACAAAAATCAGATTACAATATTTATAGTCATGCAAATATGAACGTTGTTTTGATCTCCAACGTCTTCCTCTTTTGTTGGAGCTGTTACCGGATTAATAGGGCACATTCCCTATTAATTCGGTTGACTCGTTCTCTTTTGATTATTCTTCAACTCATTCTCCTCTTGTACGTCCAGGTTCATGTGTGATATAGCTTCATAGTTGGACTTGGTCTTCCTTGAGAATAGGACATGAACATTAATCTTTACATAACCGTTTTGCTGCTCTTAATCCAGCTTGCCTAGATGTGCTGCCAGGTTATTTCGTGCTTACCATCAGGCCTTTCTTCTGGGATTAAGTAGCCTATCCATCCTGTAATACTCTTCATCTGCCAGGCAGTGGTTAGATTTGTCCGGTCTCTGTTTGCCTCAATCAGCCTTGTAAGGTCAGGCCAGGTTGCAGTCAGGCCGGGCTAATCTGGGCCTAACAACAACACTAAATACCGTGCCCGGATCACCACCCGAGGCACCACAACCACATCGATAGTCATCACAACTTACACAATCTCATAAGCATTGTCTCAACATAACTTCTCGGACAAGAAAAACTTACTCAAATCCACTTTACCAAATCACAAAGCAACATATTATATGAATTAAACAGATAACCTCATGAATATCATCCCCTTACCATATCACAGATTAACATGTATCGCGAATATATACAAGCATAACTAGTCATGCCAAAACAGTCAAATTATTACCTTTTTAAACATCATTCCATTACGCTATCGTATCCAACATGTATTACAGAACATTCAGATAACAACTTTATAATTATCACAGCATACCACTTCTTGTGAGGTCAGAACCTCACACTAACATTTATATATAACATAGACCCATAATCACATCCAACTGGTCAGTCCTGATCACGTAAGTTACCACCTGACAAAAGTTACCTCTCCCCTGAGCTTAACTCGTATACACCTCATAACATATTCTCCCATTCGCATATCCATCACCCTCTGCCAAATGTAGCCACACCATTAATACTCAACTACTAACAACCGCCTCATATAACCACATCTTATACTCTTTCATAACCGTACTTTATCAATCTGGTCTCTGCAAAATCAACCTCTTTAGAATTGTTACCTTTCTAATATACCATTACCCTTAACCACTAGTCACAATCCATAACACTACCGCTGTCCGAGCATCAAACCTCTTTACACTCATCTCTAAACATCACGATTTCTTTCCTATCTGTGGTTAGCATCCCAAATAACGAACATCAAATCCATCAACAACACTACCTCAACATTCTTCCCAATACTATCCTTAATTGTATCATCATCTAACTCTCCACCAAAAATATCGTATCGTGCAAATACTCCACCAACTTTATACTCCCTTAATTTCTCGAAACTCATGATTAATCATGTTGTCTTGAAACTTCTGTATAACTATTAACTTACTTACTCTTGATAGTATCATACATCTCGACGATTCCTTACCTTATGTCACATAACTCCGGTGAACATTTTTCTCAACTTACTTTTATCCTTCTTTTCTCTTTATACTCAACAATACAATTACTAGCTCAACTCCTTATTACTTCTATCTAACTCTTTAGTGCTCCGATTATCTTTTCATTGCTCCAAAACTCAAATACCATTATTTCATATCGATATCATCTCACTCTTTCTTACCATAAATATTCTCTTATTATGCCATTAATCACCCTTGCCACTAATTTATCCATAAAATCAATGTTCACTGTTCAAACAATTGCATCTCCTTTGTACCTCTCTAGAAATCCAAATTTATTTCATACCGTTAAATGCCCAAAGAAATCACACGTAGTTCCACCTCTGAATAAACCAAATCTTTCAAACTCACTCACTGTCTACAAACCCACCTCGCAACATGTCTCCATAAACTTCACTATATACCGCTCTTCTCAACCCCTTTAAAACGAACTTTCAGTACATATATTCTTGACCCACACGACTCCTAACCATCTCCCTCCATAATTCTTTACACATCTCAAGCTGCCACTATCCACATCCTCACTTCCAATCTTTTTATTCTCACGTTCCTTAGACTCACATCATCCTTTGCCCACATTCACTTACTTTTACATTACTCAACATACAAACATATCGCTCATCTCATCTCACAAAACATGCTCTATGTCTCAATAAACCATACCAATCTGTCTTTTCTTTTTCCACTATCTATCACAACACATATAACTCATGTCCTCCCACCGAGCTCCTACTCACCACAGGTGCCACTCACTACACCAAAAGATTGGGTAACTTACGCATCAGGATCAACATACATATAAAACAATGCATAATGAAGTAAAATAACATCTTTGAATTAAACATAATATGCAACGAAGTCAAAAGATAAGCATATGACCCAAAACAAGGGTCACTAGATCGAGTACAGATCACTCGATCGAGTAAGTGACTTACTCGATCGAGTAGGTGAAGATCAGAAGCACGTAAAACAAATTACCAGGGCCACTCGATCGAGTAACTGACGTACTCGATCGAGTACCTATGCATTTCTCAGCACTGTCCAGTTTTCGTAAAACAGCCATAACTCACTCAGTTCTTGGTCGTTTTGGGCGTGTGACCTATCGTTAGAATCGTAAAAGGGCAAGCTATCACCTCCAATTGGAGTTACATCAAAATCATTTATGCATCTCAAGTTATAACAGTTTAAAGACAACTTTGTCAGAATCGACGACATAACTATTTGATTTTTACTTCCAAACAGCTTAAACAACAACCAAGCAAACAAAACCAATCCAAAACTCATAAAACCAGTATTCATAATCATATGTTACTATTTTCAAAAGCCAAGCAACAACATTCATCATGCACATAATTTATCTAACTTGCCAATTATGACTTACCCACATGTTTTTATTCTATCACTTTTCGTAAACAAAATCACAAATACATGACATCAATTACCTTATTCACATGTTACTAGCATAACAACATTATAAAAAATAAATTCCATTATATAACATGCTTAATCAGGAACCATGTTATCATACAACGATGATTCATCTTTTTCCACTAATTCATCCATCATACCACATATTTATCCACCATATTCGTTCAACATATTCACCCAGCACATGTTCAATTCACACTCCCAACCTTCTGTACTTTTACTCAACACACAACAACAACATGTATACTTACACATCGCTTTATATATATATAGACAAAACACTTTTCCTTACCTAATTATAACATGCCAAATTACATGTATCAATCTTTATACTTTCATGCTTTACAATCAAACCAACATACAATTCACGTCATCATCATCTTTCAATTCAGATCCCCCATCCTCCACATGCATGCATCCATCAATTCATACAACATACTACTACATAGATACACACAGCACACAATAAGCACATAACGATCCCGACACATATCTCATGGTGACCGGTTCAAAATTGTAGGGCGAGTTCGCGACTTTAGGACGTCTCCCAAGCCTTTGCATTAGCTCCTACAACCTTTACCCCGGGTTCATTTTAATTTGATTCCCTAGGTTCATTAGATTCATTGGTTACAGGTTTCAGGATCGTCGCTCTGATACCATTTGTAACACCCCCATACTCCAAGTGCCTTACCAGGACCACTCAGGTATAAGGATGCAACCATCTCGGTTGCCCGAGGCATGATATTCATAAGACAATAAAGAAACAACTTTAAATAATATAACTTTAGTGAAAAGTACATCTGAAACCAAATCCCAAAATACGGGTACAAGTTCTTAAAACCAAATGCTCTCAAAATCCGAAAAGTCATAAAACTAAAAGACTACAAATGGAAGACTTCTATCGTCGACGGTGGCACATCCAGCCTATCCCAAACTCAACTCAAACTCGCTCATTATCGCTCACCATCCCCGAATGGATCACCGCAGTTTTAAAAACAACAACCGGGTCATGACTAATCACACAACTTATATATATATCAACAAGAAGATACACGCAACCTTTAACCGTCACACATACACACAATTACTCCAATCCCATCAATCTCAATCACCGATTGTCCACTGGACCAGCCGCCGCGATGGGGGACCGCAGCCCGTACCCACCAAATCCCCGCTCCACATAGTGAGCGATAACCCTGTCCATTAATGTGCACATCCCCTTCCGTGGCGGGTTCCACGAAGGGCGAAACTAGGGCGTGAAGCCACTTCCGCAAGTGACTCCACTCAGCCGAGAACGCGTCTCGAGAACCACAGACAACCAATCATAATATCAACAACCGTCTGAATCTATCAACAATGTATAATCACAACCACAGCCGTCACAATACAATTACTATATCAAACAATCAATCTCAACACATCAACAATCATCCCATTATGGGACTAATACTGAGTAGGAAATCCTACCTGGAAAGCACAACTATCAGACGGTCTCTACAGCTGTATCAAAAAGGCTCTTCTACAAAACCTCCTCCTATCATACAAACACTACCGAATCACAATCTACACAAAAACCCCCAAATCCCCATATTAGGGTTTAACCAAATTAAAGGAAAGACAATAAAAAGGGTACATAGATCTTACCCTCGACGCAAGGAACTCAACGGTATAACCAACGATGAGAACCGGCCTCCCAAACTCCAGGAATTGCTAACAATGCGATTAAGATGGTGAACTTGCTTGCTTTCTCTCTTAAACAGTAAATTAGGTTTTGCAAAAGTGATTTAGAAACAATGACGGAAGGTTATATATCTTAATCGCATAATTAACAAAACCCGAGAAAACTCCCCGTAAAACCGGCTACTCGATCGATTACCCAAGGTACTCGATCGAGTACCCCCTTACTCGATCGAGTATCCCAGTTACTCGATCGAGTACCCAACAGGTCAGAAACTTTTCTAAAACGCAACTTACCCTTACTCGACAGAGTAAGGCCTACTCGATAGAGTACCCAAAGACTCATAAATACGGAGTATTACAATAGGACACGAATATATATCTTTATATGACCGTTTTGCTTGTTCTTCAGCTTAATCTAGCCTGCTTTAATACTCTGCCAGGCTATTCTATACTTACCATCAGGCTTCTCTTCCAGGATAAGGCAGCCTGACTGCTATAATATTCTTCAACAGCCAGAATTGTCCGGTCTTCGTCTCCTCCAATCAGCCTTGTAATGTCAGGCCAGGTTATGGTCAGGCCAGGATAATCTGGGCCTAACACCAACTTAAGATGATCCAAATAATAAAGCAAAGAATAATAGAAGAAACTTGATTGATTGATGAAGAGTTTTCAATTCTCCAATAATAACCCAATAATCTTCAATTACCCAATAATAAACTTGAATAATAAACTTGAACAATAATTAAGGAAAGATTAATGTGTGATTTGTGGAAAGATTAAAGAGTAATCTATTCTAATCTACACCTAATGAAAGCTTAACCTAATCTAAAGAAGGATTGAATTAATCTAATGAAAACTTCATTGTTTGATTATTTCAAATGGGGTATATATAGTAGAGCATCATTAGGTTAAGTAAGGGTAAAATAGTAAATAACAATGCTAAATGTTGGGTAGGGAATCGCTCCTCTCAAAAGGAGATGCTAGTCTCCTTTTTGCTAGTCTTTCAAAAATATGCGCATCTTTCATGGAGAAAGAAGAAAACGAAAGTTGTTGTAAGGGAATCCGAGCGGCCAAGGGGTCGGGACGCTCGGATTGTTGGAGCAGAGGACGAGCGGATTCAAGCACGGGATGCTCGGATAAAAAGAAGGGAAGACGATCGGATTTGGAGGGTGGGCGAGCGGATTCCTGTAGCAGACGAACGGATTGGGTCTCGGGACGAGCGGATTGGCGGACAGCTTCTTTGTTTGACCTCGGATTGTAAAACGGGCGTCATTTTCTCATCCGGACTCCTATTGGAGTGATTCAAAAGCCTAGATCACTTGTTTTTTCGACGTCATTCCATCTAGCATATTTTCATAGCCAAAGGAGCAACCCTTGGTTCGGTTTTTGAACAATTTCTTCATGCAATGCCTTCCTTCTCGTCATCCTTGCTTTTAACCCTATGATCCTTCTATATTCTCTTTATTCCTACATCCTTGGTCATCATTCTTGCCTCCTCTTCATACTAGTCCATCTAATATCATCAAAAAGCTTCCAAATATGCACGGAAGACGGGAATTTCCGCCTAATTACCTCCTTACCTACAAAACATACGAAATGTACTAGGAAAGCAAAATAGAAAGCATTTGACGGATAAAATGGCTATGGAATGTTATAATAGTATGCAAAATAGGCTCAATTAGGGGACTAAATGTGCGCAAATAATGTTCACATCAGTACTCCCAGTCGGTCTGAAGACCGGCTGCCGGTACCCTGGCTGGGAGTACAAGCCATTTTTCGAATTTTTCGAACTTTTCAAAAACTTCAGCGAACTCCCAGCCGGTCTATGGACCGGCTTCCGGTACCCCGGCTGGAAGTTCAGCCCAAATCACATTCATTCATAATTGTAGTCCCTGCCGGCTGCCGGCCTGCCGGCAGGGAGCTACATTCCCTTACTTTCCATCGTTTTTTCCTCATTGGAGTGCTCCCAGCCGGTGGACCGGCTGGCACTCCCCTTTCTTCCCTTTTTGCACCAACTTGCCAGGTATATGTACTCCCAGCCGGTGGACCGGCTGCCGGCCGGCCGGCTGGGAGACACCTCTCCTTCTTTTCTCAAATTTCTTCCAAAAGTTACAGCTAACTCCCAGCCGATACATGGGCCGGCTGGCGGTACCCCGGCTGTGAGTGCACTTATTCAAATTTTCTCCAAAATGCCCCTAGTTTCAATACACTTCTTCAATTGGCCTCGGTTTGCGTGTTTTCGTCTTTCTAAGCCGAATCATCAAGTCGGGAAAAGGCCAATTGAAGTTTATACACTTGTTCTTCATCAAGATCCCAATTCCTTCACGATGACATTCCGTCATCAATCAAATAGCCAAGTACAATTATCCCAAGATTCTCATTATCTATCTAAATGCATGCTATATATAAGTGGTGGTTCTTGAGGAACTTCACCAAACCAAATCATTGTTCAAAAATTTCAACTTGTCTCCTCCTCGGGAAGGGGTTCCTCGAGGTAGAGAACTCCAATAGGACCTTTGTTATCTCCTTCATAGTAACGCTTGACTCATTGCCCATTGACCCTAAAGGTTCCACCTTCCTCACTCCAAAGTTCAAAGGCACCGTAAGGAAATATTTTCATCACCTTGAAGGGTCCCGACCACCTCGATCTAAGCTTGCCCAGGAACACCTTAACTTTGGAATTGAAAAGGAGAACAAGGTCTCCCACGCTTATATCTTTTTTCATGATCTTGGCATCATGCCATTTCTTCATTTGGTCCTTGTAAATTTTGGAGCTCTCATAAGCCTCCAACCTCAATTCTTCAAGCTCATTCATTTGGAGAAATCGCACTTCTCCGGCGGCATCAAAGTCAAAATTCATTTCTTTGAGAGCCCGCCAAGCCTTGTGCTCTAGCTCAACGGGCAAATGACATGCTTTCCCGTACACAAGCTTGTAGGGTGTGGTGCCAAGAGGTGTCTTGTATGCGGTTCTTAACGCCCATAACACATCCGGGAGCTTTTGGGACCAATCCTTTCGGCTCTTGCTAGTCACCTTTTTCAAGATAGCTTTGATTTGGCGGTTAGAAACCTCCACTTGACCACTAGTTTGAGGGTGGTAGGCAAGGGCGGTCTTATGCCGCACTTCATGTGACTCTAGCAATGTTTTGAAGGTGCTCTTGCGGAAGTGGGATCCACCATCACTTATAACACCTCTCGGGGTCCCGAACCTTGGAAAAATTGTTCCCTTGAAAAGTTTTATGATGACCTTGCTATCATTGGTAGGAGAGGCTACCTCTTCAATCCATTTGGACACATAGTCCACCACCACCAATATGTACTCGTTTCCAC
This sequence comes from Silene latifolia, assembly GCF_048544455.1. Taxonomy (NCBI): domain Eukaryota; kingdom Viridiplantae; phylum Streptophyta; class Magnoliopsida; order Caryophyllales; family Caryophyllaceae; genus Silene; species Silene latifolia. Next base: position 222,342,925 of record NC_133534.1, read on the forward strand.
AAGAGTTGGGAAATGGACCCATAAAGTCTATGCCCCAACAATCAAAGAGCTCAATCTCCAATATGTTTGTGAGGGGCATCTCATTCCTCTTTCCAATATTCCCGGTGCGTTGGCACGCATCACACGATTTCACCAAGTAATGGATGTCCTTGAACATGGAGGGCCAATAAAATCTGCCTTGGAGGATCTTGGCAATGGTTCTTGAGGTGGCCAAGTGTCCTCCATAGGCTGAATTGTGCACTCTATCAACAATTTTCATGCCCTCCTCCCGAGACACGCATCTCTGGAACATCCCATCCCCACACTTACGGAATAAGTGGGGGTCATTCCAAAAGTACCGCTTGGCATCATGTCTCAACTTTCTCCTTTCTCTTGGTTCAAAGTCATCTGGAATGAACCCATTTACCAAATAGTTAACAAGATCCGCGAACCAAGGAGTTTTGGTGCTAACTTCCATAAGGCTATCTTCCCTTAGCCATTCATTAATCGGTCCACGCTTGTCTTGAATTCCATGTTCTTCAATGGTCAATCTTGATAAGTGGTCGGCAACAACATTTTCTGAGTCAGTCTTGTCCTTGATCTCCAAATCGAACTCTTGAAGTAATAAAACCCACCTCAAGAGCCTCGGTTTGGCATCCTTTTTCACCATGAGTTGTCTCAAGGCGGTGTGATCGGTGTAAACCACCACCTTGGAGCCAACCAAGTATTGCCGGAACTTCTCAATGGCATGCACAATGTCCAACATCTCGTTTTCGGTTGTTGAATAATTGCATTGCATTTGGTTAAGAGTCTCGCTAGTGTAGTAGATGACATGGTGTTTCTTGTCAACCACTTGGCCTAATACCGCGCCCACCACAAAGTCCGACGCATCGCACATAATCTCGAAAGGGAGGTTCCAATCCAGTGGCCGAATTATTGGAGCCGTAACCAATGCTTCCTTCAACCTATTGAAAGACTCAAGACAAGGTTCATCAAATACAAAAGGCATATCTTTGAGGAGTAGTGAGGTCAATGGTTTTTCTATCTTTGAAAAATCCTTTATGAAACGCCTATAAAACCCGGCATGGCCTAGAAAGCTCCTCATTCCCTTCACATTGGAAGGAGGTGATAAGTTTTCTATTACCGCAACCTTAGCACCATCGACCTTAATACCCCTTTTAGAGACAACGTGACCGAGCACAATCCCTTCCTCTACCATGAAATGGCATTTCTCCCAATTTATGAATCTCTTCAACATATTAGTCAAATTGACTAGACCATGATCAAAGGAGTCTCTATGGACACTAAAGTCGTCCATGAAGACTTCCATGCTTTTCTTAAGAAAGTCCGAAAAGATGGCCATCATGCACCTTTGAAAGGTACCGGGTGCATTGCACAACCCGAATGGCATTCTACGATATGCATATACTCCTATGGGGCATGTAAAAGTTGTCTTCTCTTGGTCCTCCGGGTGGATTGAGATTTGGAAAAACCCGGAGTATCCGTCGAGAAAGCAATAATAAGCATGCCCGGCTAGCCTGTCTAGCATTTGGTCAATAAAGGGGATTGGGAAATGGTCCTTAAGGGTGGCGGCATTAAGTCTCCTATAATCGATACACATTCGCCACCCGGTCACCGGCCTAGTAGGTAGGTGAGTCCCGTCTTCTTGTTCCACCATGGTTACCCCTCCTTTCTTGGGTACCACATGGACCGGACTAACCCACTTGGTATCGGTGATTTGGTCAATAATCCCGGCCTCAAGCAATTTTAAAACTTCGTTTTTCACAACCTCGGCCATCTTGGGGTTTATTCGCCCAAGACCATCAACCTTGGGTTTACTTATCTCCTATAGAATGATTCTATGCATGCATAAGCTTGGACTTAGTCCCTTGATATCATCAATGTTATACCCTAGTGAGCTTTTGTGAGCTTTCAAGACTTTCAAAATTTTTAGTTCTTGAGACTCACTAAGGTTGGCATTGATTATCACGGGATAAGACTCCCCCTCACCAAGAAAGGCATACTTGAGTGAGGGAGGTAGAGGTTTGAGTTGTACCTTTGGAGGGAGAAGGCCCTCCACCTTCTTCAAAAGCTCACCATCCACATCATGATCTTCTTTCATTTCCTCATCATGTAGAGAGATTTGGAAGACCTCTTCCATCTCTTCCTCTTCTCTAGCCACCGCATGAACTACTTCATCAATCACTTCAATAGTGCTTACTCTTTCAACCTTGGGTCCTTTCATCAAATTTGGAAGATTAAACTCGACATTGTCACCCTCAATCCGGAAGGTAAGCCGCCCATTTCTCACATCAATAAGTACTCCTCCGGTAGCCAAGAAAGGCCTACCTAGGATAATGGGGGTGTGGCTATCCTCCGGGATGTCAAGGACAACAAAGTCGGTCGAGATTAAATACTTCCCTACTTTGACAGGTATGTCTTCAAGCACTCCCAAAGGGCGCTTGATGGACCTATCCGCCAATTGGAGGGTCATGGTAGTAGGAGCAAGACTATGAATGCCAATTTTCTTTGCAACTTTTAAAGGAATGACACTCACACTTGCTCCCAAGTCACAAAGAGCTCTTGATATAGGAACACCACCAACTATACAAGGAATTAAAAAGCTTCCCGGGTCTCCAATTTTAGTCGGCATCTTGTTAAGGATATGAGCACTACATGCCTCTTCCATTGCCACTATCTCTTGGTCACCCAAGACCCTCTTCTTAGTCAAGATATATTTTAAAAATTTTGAGTAAGTTGGCATGTTCAAAATCACTTCCGTAAAGGGTAAGCTTACTTCAAGTTTCTCAAGCATGTCACAAAACTTGGCATACTTGAAGCTTTCCCTACTCTTTATGGCTCTTGAGGGGTATGGAATATGAGAAATAAGTTGAGAATTGGGAGATACCTTTGGGGGATTTGCATTCTTTGTTACCTTAGTGGTGGGTTGTAGGAGTACCACCTCGGTAGCATCTTCACCTCTTTCTTCTTCATAAGGTAAATCCTCAACCAAACCGTTAATATCCCTTTCCACTTGTGTTTTCCTGCTTGAAGATTCTTGACATGCTTTCTTCCCTTTCTTAGCTTCACTCATCCGAGCCGATGGTGTCATCGGTGGGCTTTCCCTTCCACCATTCATTTCAACCCGCTTTCTCTTGGGATCCGCATCAAGTTCTATCTCAAGATGCTTGTAGTGGTCTTCAAGCTCTATCCCACTTCTCAAAACCACCGCATGAGCTTGGTGGCTAGTTGAGGCATCCTTTGAGCTTTGCCCTTGGGCTAACAAACCACCGGGTGGCCTATGAGGGTTAGCAAGAGCATGAGAAGCCAATCGGGCCTCCAATTCCCTCATTTCCTTTTAGTGGGAAAGTCGTTGGTTATCATTTTCTTGTTGAGTAGCCTTCATGAAATTAGCCATGTCTTGGCTATGTTGCATTTTCATGTTCTTCACCAACTTCATAAGTTCATTTGAGAGGGGTCACCTTGGGGTTCTTGATAAGGTTGGTTGGCTAGGGGTAAAGGAAACCCATAGTCATTCCGAGTGTTGGGACCTTGCCCCCTTGATAATTCCCTCTAGGGCCATTGTTGTTGAAGTTTGGTCCTTGACCTTGATCTTGAAACCCTTGAGCATACCCTTGCCCAAATCCTTGATTAGCTTGATTCATTTGGTTCCCTTGATAGAACCCTTGGGTGTTTTGATTGCCTCAAAAATCTTGGTAACCTTGAGGTTGGCTCCCAAAGTTTTGGTTGGTGTTTCCGGTGTTTCTTTGATTAGGATATTGATATCCACCTCTAGGTTGAGAAAACCCCGGGTGGATTGGTATTTGGGGCTTGTGGTTGAAGGTGTTGTGGGTTTTGCACATTGGTGCTCTTGTTGCGAAAGTTGGGGTGGTTCTTCAAACCCGGATGGTAGTAGTTTGTGTTTGGGTTATAGACATTGGGATTGTTGTAGGGTGGTCGTGGTGGTCTTGTATTGTTGTTATAGCTTTGGAAGGCATTAACATCTTGGACATTTTCCTCATACCCCACATTATAGTTATTGGCACACATGTCAAAAGTGTGACCATTTCCCCCACATAGCTCACAAGATGAAACTTGGACTACCTCCTCCATGGGTGGACCATGTGAGGTTGTGGCTTGATGAACTTGATTCCTTTGCAATTTCTCGAGTTGCTTGGGGAGAATATCAAGCTTTGCATTTGTCTCGGCATTTTAACTAGATGAGTTCTCCTTAGGATATCGGCCATTCCTCCTAAGCATATTTCCCCTTGATCCATAGTTGGCCTCCGAGTCCACCATCTTCTTAATTAGTGTCGTCCCTTCCTCATCACCCAAATGGTCAAATCCCCCTCCCGCGGAGGCATTCACCATTTCTTTAGTTCTAGGCGACAAGGTTTGGAAGAAGGTTTGGGTGATATACCACTCCGGAATCCCGTGGTGAGGACAACTAGCGATAAGGTCTTGATATCTATCCCATGCTTCACCCAAGGATTCCCCATCTTCTTGTTGGAAACTGTGGATTTTATTTCGAAGCATGACGGTCTTGAATAATGGATAGTATTTGGCCATGAATGCCTTGGCTAAGGCGTCCTATGTTGTGAATGTGTCTAGAGGGTGAATATTTAACCATCGGTCCGCCTTACCCGTCAAGGAGAAGGGGAACAACATCATCCTTAGAGTGTCTTCGGATACCCCGTTCTTTTTCATCATAGCAACTTTTCTCTTGAACTTTCGTAGATGAGCATGAGCATCTTCTTCAATGTGCCCTCCGAACAAGTCTTTTTCAATCAATCCCACTTGGGCGGGGTGCATCTCAAAGTTGTTGGGAGACAAGGTGCCGAAGTTAATGGGATTACAAGCATCATTATGGTTAGGGCGATTGTGATCACGTAAAGCCATTGGAGGTACTTGTGGCGGTGATGATTGAGGTGGAGTTGGAATTTGAATGTTGTGAAATGGGTTTTCTATTGAAGTCTCAATTGTGTCGTTTGATTGTAGTGGGGTTGTGGTGTCAATGATTGGTAGGATGTGTGGGTTTGGTTGGTCTATGTTTGCTTGAGGAGGGTTCCTAACTCTATCAAGAGTCCTTGTCCTCAAGGTCCTAAAAAGCCTTTCGCGGTCGGAGTTGAAGAGTAGAGCTTGATGGTTCCTCCTAGGCATGCACTCGACAAACCGTTAGTCTCCTAGTGTCTTTACACACTAGGGGGGGCAAGAAATCACACACTCTACAATGAAACACACAACTACTAAAGCAAACTAGCAAGTGAGATAAAACTAAAGCTAGGACTCTTAACAAACTAAGTATAGCCTAACGCCCTCCCCGGCAACGGCGCCATTTGATGAGTAGAAAATATTGCCGTCATTCCTTATCATCAACAAAATTTATAAACCCAATTTAAGTAGTATAAAGCGGGTCGAACCACAAAGATGGCGGGGTTAATACTCAATTTGATGCGAGTCAAGTTTAGTCGGAAAATAAGAGAGGTTGATTCAAAACTAACAACTAAAATTAAACTAAAACGAGTAATTGTCTAGATGTGTAAACGATTGATTTAAAGACTAGAGTTTTCGGGTTCATCTAAATGGGTAAAGGTAAACATGGGAGAAAAATTGGTTAAGGGTAAAGACTAGTCAAGGAAAAGGCTCAACATTTTGGCCTCCCTAAAGATGACACATAACTTCCATTAAGCATTCAATCTTCTCTTAAGCATACTATCAAAACCCTCTACAAACTTTCATGTATAAAGGATTTAAGCAAACAATGAAGAAAGGTAAGAGCTTTCACTCACACAATTCATCAAACACCTTATATACATGCAAAAGAGGACTAAGCAACTCACCCAAGACCCAACTATAAATCACCCAATCATACCCTTAATTCCTACTTATAATCCCCCTAAACCCTAGGGGGTCACTACTCACACATATTCAAAAGAAAAGTGCAAACAATTGGAGAAAGACAAATAGACATAATATAAAGCATGGTGCAAATTACAACAATGGTAAAATGAGGAATTGAAATGTAAACTATTGATTAAACAAAGTAAATAAGAAGAGAATTATACCAACAATAAGGAAAGATGCTACTTTGATTGAATTAAGGAAGAATTTCTTCAATATCACCAAAATACAACTCGATAACCAAATGTAAACAATTGGAACTAAGTAGATCTATATTAATTAAGTAAGTAATTAAGGTCTAATTAAGGGAAGATTAGTACTTTGCTTAATAAATCTTGCATAAACTTAGGGAATTTCTGAAATCTAGGGTTGTGTGTCTAAAATGATTAAGGGAAGGGGTATTTATAGGTTGCATACAATTAGGGTGGAAATTACAAAGTAGGGGTACAATGCGGAAAAGGGGCTCCCAGCCGGCCGGCCGGCTGCCGGTGCAATGCCCGGCTGGGAGTTTGTTGGAAGAAATGAGTTGGAAAATATCATCAGGTGCCCCCGGCCGGTGGAACGGCTGCCGGTGATCCACCGGCTGGGAGTGCATTTGACTTTTTCTTCTTCTCATGTTGACTTTGTGATTGGCCTGCACTCCCAGTCGGCCGACCGGCTGCCGTTGGTCTGCCCGGCTGGGAGTTCGCTGTAACTTCTTCAATTTCCTTGCTTCTCCGTGTTCTCCCAGCCGGCTGCCGGTGGCCTGCACAGCTGGGAGTTCTCTGGAACTTCTTCCTTTTCCTCCTTCTTGATGTACTCCAAGCCGGCTGCCGGTGGCCTGCCCGGCTGGGAGTTCTCTGTAACTTCCATCCAAAAATTGACATGCCAAGTATATGGGTAGTCCAAGCCGGTTGACCGGCTGTCGGCCTACCGGCTGGGAGTTCCCCTCAGCATTTCTTCCTCCTTCTTCATGCTATGTCTATCCAATGGTCTCGCTTGCTCCGATTATTCCATTTACGCTCCAAAACCTGGAAGACGGGCATAATATCATAGACTAGGGAATCGGGCCAAAAAATGCAATGCAAGACGCACAAAACCGACTCAAATTGAGTCGGAAAACATGAAAATAGAGAGGAAAATTGGTTCATTTGAACACTATATCAATGCGTGAAGTCATCTCGGAAGCAATTCAACGTTCAAATGAGCTGGCTAAGTGGAGAATGACTCGATCGAAGACTTTTACTGACCTAGTCTATTTGATCGAGCAGTTTGGCTATTAAGGAGACCTCGATCGAATTCTTATTGTGTTCGATCGAGAGGTGCTAAATTGGAGGTCCTCGATCGAGTAGTATTTTCACTCGATCGAGAGGTTTTCGCTAGATGTTGTTCGATCGAGCAGTTCCAAAGTGCTCGATCGAGTAACTTGCTATTTGACGTGAGATTAATATCTTAATGTCGTATCTTAGGTTTAATAATTATCTCTCCTATAAATAGGAGAGACGTATTTACCTTTAAGCATCTTTTTTCATATCACTTTACCTTTGCCTTGAATACTGCTTGACGTTGCTCTTTACCTTTCTGGATCTTGTTTTATGTAACCTTTCTCTTACTCTCTTTCTATTTGAGCTTTCCCCTCTTTTGCTTATATCTTTTATCATGTTTGTTCTTGCTTTACCTTTCGTTATTGTTTTGTTAGTTATTATGTGTAGCTAATCCCTTAATGCTAGGATTAGGGGAGCCATGATAGTAAATCGATGATGCTTTAATTGATTAGGAGGTTTTGTTGTGAGAATTTTTTGATATCAATATAACTGTAATTGTTAGGTTGAATGCATGCAACTGAATCAATTAATCCGGTTAAATTCAGACCTAGATCGAGAGATTGGAATGAATAGACCTGTTATGGACAATAGACTACACTAATGAGGGTGAAAGCTAAGTTAGTAGTATTTTAGGGCGGATAGCGGACCGAGAGGACCTTTCCACTACCCTTCTCACATCAGACCAACTGACCTACCTTTAGCTAATTTGTGCGATATCATGGTGAACCGACATCCTGGCATCTTTTTCTCTTTTTTTTATCTTGATCCTTTTCGCTCTTGCCTTTTTAACTTTTATTGCTTTAGTTTAGTTAAACAACTCAAACCCCTTGTTTTGTGACCTTAGACAGACTAGAATAACGAGTAGATAGTGACCGCCTCCCTATGGATACGATACCCGGCTTACCGCTGCTGCATAAGTTAGAGCCAGTTGGTTTTATTTTTGATAGGGTTACGACAGCCGTGTCAATGATCGTATATATTGGAGGATTTGTTGTTGTTGTTGTTGTTATTTGGAGACGTAAGACGGTTGGGAGACCGTTTTAAGCTTAAGTCGCCTCTTGGAGCTTCCCACTCCAAGAGGGATGTGCACATTAATGGCTTGAGTCACGTTGGGACTCGTGTGGTTGAGACACGACGTCTGGCAGGGGATCCGGTTGGCTTCCGGACCCAGTACATCTGGGCGTGTCCCGGTACCTGTTTGTGGTTATCGGTATCTCTGGGCGTGTCCCGGTACCAGTGTGGTTGTCGGTATGTCTGGCCGTGTCCCGGTACCATAGTGGTGGTTGTTTGATAGTGGTTTATTCATATCATAGTCATGTTGTATGCTCACACACTCGAGTCGTGTCACACTTTATTTATTTAATGCATGAAACTGACGTTTGTTGTGTCTGTGTAATTGTCACCTATTTCCGGGGTGGCCGGTGTCAATCCATATGATATTTCTGATCATATGGGGAGCAGGTTAAGTACAGGTTGTTTGGATAGCACATGGGAGACGGGACGAGTTTAATGAGTCACGAGACGAGTCTAGTTAGCTAGAAGAGTATAGATGTCATGAGTTGTACTTTTATTCATTTGTTTACGTTTATGTAAATCATTAAATATTACATTAATAAAAGGTTCTTTTATTGAAGTTTTGAAACACTACCTCGGGAAACTGATATGGTAATGCTTCAATTATCTTGGCCGGATAATTGGGGTGTTACGTGAAGATTGCACGAAAGAAAGCTGAGAAGTAGTGTGCATACTCGATCGAGTTGGCATGTACTCGATCGAGTGGACATGTACTCGATCGAGTATACTACTGTACTCGATCGAGTAACCTAATTCGTTGAAGACTTTTCCGATATTTCCTTAAAAGTCGTCTAATTTGTATAATATATACTAAGCTCGTATTATGTTTTTAGGTTACGTCTTATTTACCTTTAGAACTCCTAAAACTGCTAAGTTTAGTCGGCTATTGTTATTTCGGATCTATAATTCGTTCTACAATCATTTGCTACGGTACTTTAATCTTTCTTCAATTATTATATTATCTAGTTTATTCTATTGCTTAATTATTCTTCTTACATGCTTTTAGTTATGTCTCCTATTATTATCATTGTTGTTAAGTATCTTGTCATGAGTAGCTAATCACCTTATCTAGGGTAAAGGGGATCTAGGTTGTTTAGAAGGGAATTAATGGTTTAATTGTTAGTAACATCGCATGAATTATCTGTTGATTATTGTTCTTCTTCTAATTATTTGATTTAGGCCTGGAATTATAATTAGTCTAGTGAATTAGTACTTTCACCGACCAGGTTAGAATTAATATAGGCTGCGATAATCAGATAGGGAAAGTTTAATTATAGCGTTTGCATGTTAAACTGAATTTAAAGGGCATAATTGAATCGACCGATCTTGTGACGTTAGGTAATTCGATTGACCTTCCAATTGATTAAAATACACCCCCGGATAATTGACCTAGTGAACCCGCTCCCTACACTTTGTAATATTATTGTTTACAACCTTTACTTTATTGCAATTAGTGTTCAGAAATCAACCAAACCAAACCTTCAAGAAAACGGTTACTTTAAGACACTTTAAATATTAACAAACTGAATATTACCGCCTCCTCGTAGATTCGATACCCTACTTACCGCTGACTATTAGTTAGTAGTGACCTAGGTTTACTTTGATTTAGGGGACACGACTTTACCCTTGCCAGGAGACCAACTAGGAATGCAAAACGAGTCGGTCACTCGATCCCCCTTCAGATGAACCATTTTGGTCTGAAACAATAAAATAGGGTCTTGAAACCATTTTATATGCAAATGTGACCATTTTAAAAAAAAAAACAAATTAGTATAAGCATTAAGTTGTAACAACACTAACTGAATCATTGTAATTAAATTTGATTATAAAGGATGATTCATGTCAACCGACTCCAAGTTATTTTGGGATTAAGGCTCTGATGTTATTATTATTGTATAAAATGATTATAAAACCGAAATTGACCGTCTAAAAAAAATTTGCGATACAAAAACATGTTCACTTTTCAGTTTTACAATGTGTTTAATGTCCGGCGGCTAATATAAAGATGACATCACGTTGCGGACGCATCAAGACGTGTGTGATATCAATATTACGAGTCATTGAACTCCACGTACAAGGAAAGCGTATTATTATTTGATCAAGTTGAAAAGGTGGCCCCCTTTAGCATTTCTCATCAACCACATATTTTACCAAAGCATGAAAGTCCAGATCCGCATTGTCCCACTTTGAAGTATTTGACCTACAATAAATAAAATGTCAACAACACTTAATTTTACTTCCATTTTATTCGGTTCTGGTTAGAGAGTTCAATTTAGTTTAAATTTAAAATTTTTTATCTTAAGTGTTATCAAAATAAATAAATACTCCGTAGGACATTAGTCCATTTAAGATATGCATTCGATAATTAATTGGCTTTCCTAAGATGAAGTATTGTAGATTTATACATTCGATAAATAGTTAAAATAAATAATCATCTCTACAAATCAAATACTCCGTATTAACCAAGTACTTGTTGATTTTTTTTTTGTAAAAAATACAAACAATAAATATTAAGTGGGCTGTAAATTTTAAAATAACAAAATAAAGATTAGTTACTCTACCCTAAAACGAATGAAATATATAACTACATAAAATTATTTAGATAAATAAAACAAACTTTTTCTTATTCTTTATATTTATATTCATTTGCCATGAGTAATACTAATACTCCCTCATATTCTCTATGTTCTTCCACAATTGTTTTTGGGTAGAATTTAGTGGGAGGATGATATGTGGATTTAAATGAAAATAAGAGAGAGAATGTGGGGTCATAAGATATTATAACCACAAAAGATAGATAAATAAGGAAAGTGGAAAATCTATGTGAATTTGTCGTTTTAGGAAATGTGGAAGATGTTAGAGAATAGGAGGGAGTATTTAACAAGTATTAATTATAAGTGGGATATTCATTTTACACAAATTCTCATCTGTGACGGACATATCCATCGAAAGCTTGCGACGGACCAAATACTACTCATGTGGAGTAGATAAGACAAAGGGCTTGTTTGGTATTCAACAGATTATAATTAGGAGAAACAGATTGGTCAAACAGATTACAAATGACAGATTTGATTGACATGTTTGACTAGTATATTACTATTAGCATATTTAGTAGAAGTGTTTAATAATTAACGGGTTTAGGTTAATACATTGTTGTATACATGTGCAAATTATAGACAAATTCATTTTTTATAATCTACTAAAGTGAATATGTTGGGGGAGCAGGCCCGAGCAGCATATTGGAAAACAGTAGATTGAAGCTCAATCTACTATTTCAATATGTCATTTACCAAACACGTAATTTAATAGATTGTTGAAAAGTAGAGTGTCTAGGGAGTAATGATCTGTTTTGTCTTATCTACCCATATGAATAGTATTTAATCCGTCACAAGCTTGACGGATATTCTCGTCACAAGGAAGACTCATCGTTCATTTTAAACAAGAATTTATATTTTTAAAATTATGTCACGTCAAATTATTTGCCTTTATTTCACGTCACTAAGGGATCATTTGGTTCGAAGTATTGGAATGGTATGGAATAGATTCTGATACCATAGTGGTATGAAGTTAAAACCCCATACTTGTTCATGAATGTTTGATTCGACCCGGAATGAATATAGAGGTAATAATAATATTGAATGGAGTTAGAAACTTGAGTGAAAACATTGGTATGAGATTCAAAGGGGTTGGAATAGAGTTAGAATCCATTAGCTATCTAATTCCATTCAAAAACCTCCAACCAAACCTTAGAATAGATTGAATTCATTCTAAAAGCTCCAACCAAATACCTCTAAAACTTGTGCTTGTCCCTATTTTATTGTGTTCCAATTATTATTTCCCCTCATTTTATGTGCTTATATTGAATACACCTAATACATAATACTCCCTCTTATTCACTATTATGTTCTACTTTCGTTGTTGAGGAGTTTTTAAGAGGAAGAAAATATGTAGATAAAAATAAATGTAAAAGAGAAAATATGAGATCACAAATTTTAAAAACCACAAATAATTAACATCTCGGTGAAGTAGTATTCTTCCCAAAATATCAATCTCACAATCTCACTAATACTATATAAGTATCCTCACTCTCTTCTTCTTACCTCCACTTATCTGGATTTCTTAAACTTCAAATATCATTAATTAATTCATCACTCAACCAACAAAATGTCATCAGACTTTGGCGATGTCCAAAACCCTAGTAGTAGTATTACCACTACTACAACTCTTCCTAATTTTCCTCCAAAAATAATCAAACAACTTGTTATAAACAACAAATCTTCCAAAAGATCTGGAAAAAACACAAAAACAAATAAGACCAAAAATAATTACCCTACTAAACCTCTCAAGGTTGTCTACATATCGAACCCGATGAAGTTTAAGGTTAATGCTGACGAGTTTCAAGCCCTGGTTCAAGGCTTAACGGGCCGTGATGCGGCCGAGTGGCCTGATGAAAGCTATAACAACTTGGTCCGAGTTTTGGCACGTGATGATGGTCAGGTCATTCACCAAGACCACTCGGGCCATGGCGGGCCCGAGTGGCCTGGTCCAGTGGACTGCTATGGGTCATCTTCTGAAGTGAGTCTTGATTATTTTGGACCGTTTGATGGTGATGTTTGTGGAGATGAGGATTTCCATGCTTTTATGTCTGGTGGTGATTGATTAGTTGGGTAACTAAGTGTTAAGCGTGGTTCAATTTAATTTAATTAAATTCCGAAGTCATGTAAATTTGATAATAAGTGAAAAAAATAAGATCCATAGCTTAGTCTAGGGTTAATTGTAAATAGTTTTATTGTTTTAGGCTTTATTTTGAATTAAGTTGTTTACCCATATCATTATATGTAATCATCTACTCCCTCCTATTTATATAACTCTCCCCTTTCAAAATGACACGCAAATTAAAGGGAGAGTTATTTTATTATAAAATATTGTGGTTGTGTAAGGTAATTGGAAAGAGGGAAGATTTATTGTGGGGTAAGATGATTAAAATAAGTATTGTTGTAGAGTAAAGTGATTAAAATAAGATAAAGTATGAGGATTGTGGGGTATTGTTATGGGGTGAGATGATTAAAATAAGTATAAAATTTTACTAAATAAGGAAAGGAGGAGAGTTATATGAATAGATGAAAAAGGAAAGGGGAGAGTTATAATGAATACTCCCTCCATTCAACTCCACATGACCCTTTTCTATTTTATACACTATTCACAAGTGAGCATTCACTATCAATTTTCTCTCAATACGTAAGTGAAATTATATTCACGTGGGATCTTGTTTGATTTGTCTTTACGAGTACATTAAAAATATCTAACTTTTATATTTTTTGCAAATACGTAACTAATGTTATTTATCGCGTAAAACACGCGTTGGCAAACGTGAAAAAAGAAAGTTTTGTGGAGTTAAATGGAGGGAGTATTAATAGATGGCTAGATTGCAATCAAAAAAAGTTGTTTACTTAGACCATCCCCAAGCAGAAGGTCGCCTTAATCGGGTCACCAAATTTTTTCCTCTTAATCGCACATTATTAATCTTGACCCATTTTCACCCTCCCAAGCAGAAGGTCACGACCTGGGTCACCAACCCAATCATTTTTCCACTTTTTAACATTTCCAATCATTTACCACATTCACTACCCCACCAAAACCTCTCTCTTACTTTTACAATAAAAATACAATTTACAAAATACAAAATATTTAATATTTACAATACTTACATAAAAATACAATTTACAAAATATTACCACTCAACTATTTCAAAAAAATACAATTTTTTATTTTAAAAAAAAAAAGTTGAAAATTAAAACACAATCTCAGCATTTACTCTATCGACACATGCATTCAACTCACCAACCATACCTATACCCATACCCACTGACAACCCAAAAAAAACCCCCGAAAATCCCATTCAATTTCATTCATAAATTATTGTTTCATTCATATCATCATTCATAAATTTCATTCATAAATTTTTTTTAGACAAACGTTCATTCATATATTTGGATTTGGGTTTTATTTCGATTTGGGTTTTACTTCATTCATCCCGATTTCAGGTAAATTCTTGTTAAATCGTTTATGTGTTCTTGTTAAATCGTTTAATAATTACTTGTGATATTACTTTCTGATTTCATTCATGCAATATTAATTGAAATCGAAATTAATCGTTGGAATTTGTTGGAATTTAATCAAAATCTTGTTGGAATTTAATCGAAATCTTAGTTGAAATTTGTTGAATCGAAATTCTTATAATTTGTTCATTCATATATTTGGATTTGTGATATTACTTTCTGATTTCATTTACCTAGAAAAGCAAGGAAGAAAAGGGGAGGAAGTTGCCGAAAAGAAAAGCAAGGATGAAAATGGACAGCCTGTATGCAGCAGAGAAGAAACGGAAGAAGAAGCAGAATAGCTAGACCTGACAAACAGATCAGGTCGTGTCGTATTCGTGTTCGTGTCAACTTTAAACGGGTCATCACTACCCCAACCCTAACCCGACCCAATTAGATAAATGGGTCATTTGTCTCAACCCTAACCCAACCCATTTAATTTTCCTATAACCCAACCCGACTTGTTTAACCCATTTATCTTGTAGCAGGTCATTTTTAACCCATTTAACCCGTTTAACCCCATAAACTAATAAATAATCTAAGTTTTATAGCCTTATTATCCCAAAAATGATGAATGAGAATGATTATTGTTAAGTTGTTTGGTTGGATTATTGATTGAACCCAGCTATATTATGACACTTTTAAATAATTGGGTTATTCGTGTCGGGTTCGTGTCAAAAGAGCTCAACCCTAACCCGACCCATTTAAGTTTCGTGTCGTGTTCGTGTCAACCCAATTACTTAAATGGGTCACAACCTCTCAACCCTAACCCGCTAACTTCGTGTCGGGTTCGTGTCGTGTTTTCGGGTCGTGTCAATTATTGCCACCTATAAGAATAGCTGCAGTTTTTGTTGTACTTTTTTTTTTTTAATGTTCTAAACCAATAGAACTACGCCACGTGTAAGGTCACCAACTTTTACCAATTTCTAACTCAAGGTCACCCGGTGACCCTGAGTTATTCAAGGTCACCAAATTACCACCTTATTAGTCCTTAATTACCGTCATTAGCATGACCCAACAAGGTCACGACCCAGTTGGTGACCTTGCTTGGGCATGGTCTTAGAAGTGAAATCTTTTGCACGGTTGACTAAAATAGTTCACATCTTTATCTAAAAATGTTGTTAAAATTTGTTCAGTATTAATAAGGAGTTCCTTGCTCCTGATGACAGAGATGTACTTTACATTCGTTTTACTCCTAAGGAGGTTCGTACGGCTGTGTTTCAACTTGGTCCGTTAAAATATCCGGGACCTGATGGTATTCCTGCTATCTTCTTCCATAAGTGTTGGCATTTTATTAAGCATGATGTTGTTGGGACGATCTTGGCTATCCTCAATGGTATTAGCTCCCCAGAATTCCTGAATAAGACTTTCTTAGTTCTTATCCCGAAATCTAGTGCCCCTGAAACAGTTGATAACTTCCGACCGATTAGCTTATGCAATTTTATAATGAAAGTCATTACTAGATGTATCACTAACCGTTTGAAAAAGTACATGGGAAAACTAGTGGGTGACTTTCAAAATGCTTTTGTTCCTGGGAGGAATATTGGCGATAATATTTTAATTACGAATGAAATATTACACAAAATTTCATCATCAAGATGTGGTAGGATGGGTAGGATGGCCTTTAAAGCTGACATGAGTAAAGCCTATGATCGGTTGGACTGGAACTTTATCAGAGGCACGCTTCTCTTGATGGGGTTTCCTCCTAATTTCATTCAGCTGATTATGAAGTGTATCACGACGGTGTCTTATGAAATTCTGGTAAATGGTGTTCCTTTAAGACGTATCCACCCGAGTTGTGGCCTTCGTCAGGGCGATCCTCTTTCCCCTTATATTTTTGTTATGTGCACGAAAATTCTCTCGTTAAACATTCTACGTATGGAGAAGGAGGGGATTATACGAGGAATAAATATCAGCAGAAATAGTATCCCTATCTCCCATATGCTCTTTGCGGATGATTCTATGTTTTTTATTGAAGGTAATTCTAAGACTTGCGAAAGCCTTGACAAAGTTATTAAGGATTATTGTCATGCCTCCGGCCAGGTTATTAATGATAATAAGTCCTCTATGATGTTAAGTTCGAGCTCCAGTCTGTCCTTTGCTCGAAAATGCTTGAAAACCTTCAACATACCGCGTGTCACTAATTTGGGATCTTACTTGGGTATTCCTACGGACGTGGGAGTCTCAGGTGGGAATAAAAGTTAAAGAGAAATTTTTGAGTTTATCATTGATAAGGTTAGGAAGCGATTATCTTCATGGAATTGCATTCTTCTATCGTCGGCGGGTAGATTGGCTCTGATTTCTTCTGTCTTGTCCTCCCTCTCGGTTTACTTTCTATCGGTATTCAAAATACCAGTAAGTGTGACAAAAAGATTAGATGCTATTTTGTCACATTTTTGGTGGGCGGGTCATAAGAAATCTCCCTCTATTAGCTGGTGTAGTAGACTTTTCCTAAGTCAACCCAAATGGAATGGTGGTCTGGGTATTAGACGTATGAAGGAGTTCAATCAAACACTTCTAGCAAAGATTGGATGGAGAATGATCACTTACCTAGATTCTATTCTCTGTAAGTCTATTGGTGCTAAATATGGCCTAAAGTGGCGTGATGGTGATCTGTTTTTTAACGATGGCAAGAGTAATTCTTCGTGGGGATGGAAAGGTATTGTTTGGGGCCTTCAACTCATCAAACCTCATTTAGCGTGGAACTTCTCCCCATTTTCTGACCTTGGTGTTTGGAATACTAAATGGGTTCATGGAACGGTGCCGAGACCACGATGTGTTGAGCTTCTTACTGATTCACCCAACTTGTGTAATTTGAGAATCAAAGATCTTAATTGTAACGGCAACAGTTGATCAGACCATAGACTTCTGTCTATGTCTTTTGATGAAACTTCCATTAAGGTCATTCTTGCTATTCTAATTCGATGTTCTGAAGGCAGCGACATCTTCTATTGGTCTGCCTCGTCATCTGGGAATTACTCAGTTAAAATTGGCTATCACATTGCTCTTTAAAATTATTGGAACACTTCAGCTTCTCCGAAGGACCGATCAAGAGTTCCTGCTGTAAGAATGGGTGTCTTTCAAAAAATCCTTTGGAATCTGCCAGGGCCGAAAAGCTGGATCATTCTCTTATGGAAATTTCTCACGGAATCGTTGCCCACTGGGGAAGGATTCCTAAGGAGGGGCTTTGATGGTCCGTTTACTTGCGTGCTTTGTGATTCACAAGAAACGGAATCACCGAAACACCTGTTCCGGGACTGTTCTTTTGCTAACAGAGTTTGGGCTATTAACAAGATTAACATATGAATTAATAAAACATGATTAACCGAATATGCCAAAAACTATATAGCAAAAAACAAATTTTTGTATCATCAACAAAACTATTCCATTTACATTACAATTTAATCCTCATTAAATCAAACATCTACAAATTCATTATATTATTATCTTAACCTATTAAAACAATAATATGAATAAATCTAAATGGAACTAATCATCAAAAACAAGAACAAAAACCGCAACAAACGGCTGTAAAAAAATTCTTCACGACACAAAAAAAATATTTCAGCCGATTAATTTTTTTTTTTTCGGAAACCCTAATGTTGTCTACAAACAATTTTATGAAAATCATCAAAATTAAAATTTGTGGCCTTGGCTCTGATACCACTTGTGGGATTTATCTGTATGCATCTCTTTAATTTTAAGGATTATAACGAATTATAATGATGAATGCTTGTCATAAAATTAAATTACACAAACAAAAGGGTAAAGAGATGAAGAATCAACCTTCGGTCCTAGCAAATTCGGCCTAAGAACAATATCGCAATGATATTCGCCTATTAGTTGCACCCAAGACGATATGAGAAATGCCCTTAACTTGTTACTAGAATCGATCCCCAAATTTCAGTAAATTAATTAGGGTTTTTGTTTTTTGTGTTTTTAGATGAGAGGTAAGGATGAGTTAGAATGATTAGGTCAAAAATAAGCTCCCTCTTCCTCTTATTCTAACCGAAAAAGAGAAGGGAATAGGGAGTCTTTTTTCTTCCTCATTTCGGCCCAAATCCCACCGAAATAATAAGGATTAAAATCCTTATTTTCGGTTATTCCAAAAATGTATAAAATGTGTTAAATATAAATTGTCATCTAGTAAGGATCGAACCCGTAACCTCTTGGTTTGAGTACCCTTACTATTACCACTATGACACATTCATCTTGTTGATTAAATATAACCGATTACATTTAATTACGAATTAACATATTAATTCGTCCAAGCTAACATTATATACATTAATTAAATATAACTTATTATATTCAATTTACGAATTGTGATTAATTGTCTCAACTAATATTATTTAATCTTCATTAAATAATTGTCTCATCAACACATTGACTAACTGTTTAGTCATATAAGGCATCAATGTGATTACATTTCCATAACCACATCTCTCAAACACATCCTATAGGTGTGACTTTTAGGGACCAGTTGATCACCGCCATCTGTATGATAATAACGTCAAACTCTCTAGCAAGCCAACCGTTATTAGGTAATTGTTAATCAACTGATTAAAATACTAAGTATACCCTTATAAACCTGTAAGAGATTTACAAATGTTATGACACTAATTTGCGGAGGACACAAGCTCCAACAAACTCCCACTTGTCCTCACAAGTGTATGTGCGATAACCGATTCTCATATCCTAAAATTTCTCCCACTCAATGTAAAACAATTTGCAAATTCCGTATTCATAAAGGTCGTATTTTACAAGTGATCTGTATCAAGAGTGGTTTCCCCGACTAGAGAGTAACTTAACTGATAAACGAATCAACATTCGAGCATGGCCATGCTTTTCAGTTACAACTCCTCGAGTGGCCCTGAGAAATAACTATACCTGATAAGGGTTGGATATTTTCCTCAACTCGAATCCTGCAGATGTAAGCACAGTATGAAATGACCCAGAAAAAATCTACTTAGCCTCCAGTTACGGCAGACCGTGAGAAAGAAACCAAAGTCACCCAAAAACTGCCTTAATCTCAAGAGACAGTCGATAGTCAAAAGAATCGACTCTAGGAACACAATGGATGTCCTATCCACGACATGACACATTGACACCTAATGTTTTTAAACATTTAGGACTCCATTACGTCGTCAAAAAAATTTGTCCTACGAGGTATCGTTATAATCTCGTATTTGTGAACGATCAGTCAACCGTTTGACTTATGACTCGTTGAACCCACCATCAATCGACTGCACAATATAATAGCCAGAGTTATCAGCTCTTGGAGGCGATTACGGACCAAAACTAATATAATGTAATTCAGTTCACTTTGTGGCGTTCAATGTTGTCAGTACAATCCACATGAAAAACAAAATATTATAATAAAACGATGAAGTTATAAATAGTATATGAAAAAGATAATGTATCAAATCCATAATCAACTACTACAACTCATGAACACGTTTATGAAGGAAAAGTAGATCTTTATACATAAACATATTCATATATGTTTTAATTTAATTTGTCATAAAATTAATAAGTGATCTTATGCATGCAAACTAATAAACAACATAAAGAAGAAACCATCATCTTACATTGTGATTTTCGGATTTATGGGCACAAGTGAGTTCACCTACTCACTTGTTCTTGAGCTCTCCAAATGGAAGAACAAGGATTCAAGTATAGAATCCCTCCCAAAAGCATATACCCAAGGAAAACTCTTAATAACTAATATTATTTAGATCTAGTAATAATATTAGTTTTACTATAAAATTGACACAATATAAATTGTAATTTTACTCTTGAATATCTCGGTCAAGAGAGGAGATTATGTGTGTTTTTATTTCTCTAGATTTCACAAGATGTAGAGAAAGATACATTTCTTACACTAGAAAAATGTTATGAAAAAGAATGAATGAATTAGAGAGGAAAATTGCTCTCTTTCTTTTGATAGGGCCGAAAAAGAGAAGAGAGAGGGAGACTTGGGTAGGTAGCCCAATACCTTTTATTTTTGCTCTTCTCAAAAGCATAGGTGTGCATGGCTACTCCTTTAGGTATAATTATTGTGTTTTCCACTCAAGATAAAAACACAATGTATATCATATACTCCCTCTAATTTAGGCATTTTCATAATAAAATGGATGGTCCATTTTATTTTGTCATTTGTCAATTTTGTCACATGTAACATGTTACATGACATGTCACAATGTAATGCATTTTTAACATATTAAAAATCAACATACTCATAAAATATGTCATTTACAAAATCGACTAGTAATTCGTAATTACTTGTACCAAAATGTTTCCAAATTATAAACTACAACATTCTGTATTTATAATAATTTATTCATTCCGTTTCAATTGTTTCTGTAAACAATAATTTCATCTAAGTAATAAAACAATTCGATTACTTAGACCGTGTCTCATTTAATCATATTTACAATAAGATACGTAAATTATACTCACAAAATCATCCGTCAATTTTAAGCAATTTAATTAACTCGTATCGGTATACGATTAATTAAATAATCAATTAAGAGTATTTCCCTATAGGTATGACCTAAGGGGATCAACTGATCACCACCGTCGCACGACAGTAATGTCAAACTCTAGTCAGCCAATCATTACCGATATGTGTGGACCAGTTGACTGTAAAATATTACATCCCACATGTATTCTTAAAATGAGATTTAATAATGATATTTAAATCATGTGATCGAACTATTGTTGAGGACACATTTCCCAACAATCTCCCACTTGTCCTCGACAAGTGTGCGTCACCAATTCTCTTGTCCTACTACTATCTCTCACTCAATGCAAGGTGTCTTTCAGGTCGTACTTGCAAGTGATCATATCGAGAGTGGTTTCCCCGATCTGGAGAATAACTAATTGACCGGATTTATCTATCATAGATACCTTCCGAGCGTGGCCACGCATTTCCAGTTCATTACTCCTCGAGTGGCCCTGAGATATTGTTATAACCCTGACAAGGGGGTGGACAATTCCTATCGCACTTATTTCCTTCGACTAGCCACAGCCATCATAACCCAAAATATGCCCATTTGACCCCATTTACGAAGGTCGTAGTAACACAAATCAAAGTTAATCTGAAACTGTGCCATCTTAGGCGAACAGTCTTTAGTCAAAAGAATCGACTCATTAGAATACTATAGCAGCTCTCGCCACGACCAGGCTATATAAATTTGTCAGAACTCTATAAGCGGTCATAAGGCCCGACAAAGTGTTCCTAACAGTCTGCCTATGTGATCGACTAGTCATCTCACATGACTGTATGACACTTGAACTTGCCATCAATCGCATCACACTCTAGTCACTTCGAGACGTCACCTCATACAAGTGACTATGGGCGAATACAATGCTAATCCGTGTTCACTTTAACGGGGTTCAATTGTCTCCACAACCCGTTTGGATATAACAAAGTATAATAAAGGAGTTTTAAAGTAAAACTCGAACGACAAATGCGATTATCACACATGAATAGTCAATGCCTGATTACTATTTCATGTTCTATAATCTAATTTGGTCTTGTATGTAGTTGTTCATTTCAATTCAATTGAAATGACATGACTCATCATGTTTAGCCTTTGAGAAGGCTTTGGTTAGTAGGTTTTATCAATTTCTTGTACCTTACTCAACCTCACTACATAGTCGTTTTCCTTTGTAATGTATACATTTGCATTACAAAACTTTCTGAGTACGTGTCGAGATCCAATCAAGACATAGGCCCTCTAGCCTAAGAATAGCTCCCACTGTTTTCATAGTGTGCAGGACTCATCATTCTTGCACATCTCATGATTGCAAGTGTACTCAATTTCCGTTATAAATAACTCTTATTGTTCTTTATTGCCTAGAACGATTCTAGAAAATCTATTTCTTAAATAACATAACCACAATGGTATCTTAACCATCCTAATGTGTTTTGATTATGGTTTTTGTCGGAAACCATGCGCAACCTCAATTGTCAATTTTCACTTGTGTAACACCCTTACACAATATTGCATCATAAACACTTTGCATCATAGCCTTAATGCTTCTGCCAGCACTTAAGAGTAATCTTTATGGCTTACTTGGTAAAGATTACTTAGATTCGATTTTGAAAACAATTCATCATACTCAAGGCATATGAAGTGTTATACATCATTTCTTTTTAATTGATTCTGCAGCGGAAGCAAATGAAATCAATCAAATATGTTCAATTTAATTGAACTAGTCATGAATCTTATCAACATAAGACTTCTTACTGACGCTAATATCATGTGGATTTATTTTCATAAATCCGGATATTCAAGATGTATTATAATACTCCAAAAGTCTTAAATCATTCTCAATGATCAATATGTCATCCACATATCGGACTAATTAAAAATTCCGTAACTCCCACTAAACTCCATGTATAAACACAACTTCTCGACTTATCGAGAAATGTTTTATCACATGATCAAAATGTTGATTCCAACTCATTGATGTCCTACTTAAGATCCTCTCTTAAGTTTCACATTATCTTAGGATTGCAAGAATCTATAAAACTCATGACATGTATTGAATACATTCCTTCTATTGAAGAAGTGGGTTTTATATTCACTTGCTGTATGCATATCCTCATAATGAAACACAATCCCTAAGAAGATCCAAATAGACTTAATCATTTCAATTAGTGCAAAACCCTTTGCAACCAATCTTGCTTTGAAATATCTCTTTATTAGTGCAAAACCCTTTGTCACTAATCAAGCCCTTTTGTTTCGGATTTTCATGGCTCTAAGCCTTGTATTGAGTTGTGACTTAAACACTCTTATGTAAGTCATATGTTCATTACTTTCTAGAAGTAATCAACTTGAATCAACAATTTCTTTTGTAAGTTATAAGCTCTTTACTTTCTTAAAAGTAGCATGAATTATCATCTTTAACAAGTGACGAATTTAACCTCCTAGGTTTTAAAGAAACAACGTCTTACACAAAACGTCTCATGTAGCCAAGAAAGACCAGTTTCTTGCGACATAACATTAAAAACAACGTCTTACACAAAACGTCTCATGTAGCCAAGAAAGACCAGTTTCTTGCGACATAACATTCTTTGTGGCTCTTGAATAATTTCTCCCACTCTGTCTTCTAAAAATAAACTTGTATTTTAGAAAGACAGCTTCACGAGCCGCAAACCCATCGTACTCGTGATAAATGAAGGGAAAAATGAGCATTTGTTTCTTGTGAAAACTTACAAACATGGTATCCTACCATTTCATATCTCATATGATTCGATTTAGTGGAAAAATAATTTAGACAAAAATGATAAAATCCCCAAAAGGATCAAGTAACTCAAAGTAACTTGATTGAAGTCCAAACCTTATCGAATAGCGTTTGAATTCTTATCCAATTACACATTATTTCATAATGCGTGCTAAGAGAGATTAACTTATGATACTATATCACATTTCCTTTGGCTTATATCAAAGTCTTCACTTTGATAATCCCATCACGACTAAATCGTGATTCCTTGAACTCTTGAACTTCTTCAAAGATTTCTCTATTTACCTTATTAAGTGAACACACTAGTGTCAACTTAAATCGTTGGTAAAAGATGATGATCAACCTATTTTGGATTGATGATTTATAACCTCGATCTCCTTTTCAACCAAAAAGTACGAGATATCTTGCTTTGAATACAAGATACGCATATACCCTTAACAATCTAATGGTTTCAAGAGTACTCGATAACTCTTTGCGTTCATCATTCCAAAATTTAAGGTTTAATCTTGGGTTAACAATTTGAGTCTTGCATCATCTTCATGATATATCATTCTAGTTTGGTTTAGAATATAATCACCTTGATGATGGGCTAGCCATACATCAAATCATGGTGTATAGGGTCACAAGAGTGAAACCTCTTTTGTATCTTTAACAAATTGTATTCTTATTTAAAGTTTATGTACTTAATAGTCACAATTAAGTACAACTCCAAACCCGAAAACTAAATTTAGTACACAATGACTCTATCTCTTGACTTCATTGTTGCTAGTCGTCATATTCTAATCATCCTATGTATCAAACATAATGATGAAAACCACCACCGGTTTCTAATATTGACGAAGTAATACTAGCAAAATTTATGTTTAATCAAATAAACATTTAACGAAGAAGGTTCCATTAGATGTGCCACAACTAACTTGTTGATGCTTCAATAATTTGGGGTAGTTTCCTTTCTCGTGTCCAACATTTAAGACAATGGAAACTTTATCAGTCGGGATTGATAGGTTTAGTATCGTCATTCTCAACAACTTTACCTTTAACATAACCTTGTATCAATTCCATTATAATCTTTACTTCTTGAACCTCGTCCTCATCTTAACGGTTTAAGAGAATGCTCCCACTTATTTCAATGAGTCTTTGCTTTGAGAAGCAAAATTGAATTCATGAAGATTACTCTTCATTTGTTCGTTGTCTTAAAACTTTCATTGAAGTGGTTGCGTTATTTTGGTCAATTACGAATTCTGACAAATCTAATTACCAAAATATTTTATCGCTTCAAGGTACTTAATTCAATTAAGTATATGAATAACAATCCATTGTAAGTAGATGTGTTAGTCAAGAATCAAAAACCTGTTTGATAATGAATAACCTTAATCTATACTCTTTACAAGAGATCCTTAGCAATGGTTCTTTTGAGGTTTTAGAAGCAAATTCATATTTGTCTTTAGTTACGATGTTTTAAAGGAGATTTGAAAAATCGAAATGATATCGTATATGAATTGTGGTAAAGAAATAGAACAATATGATAACGGAATAGTGGAAAACTTAACATTTATCGTTTTAATAATACTTGTAAATAGTATGATTTAAACAAGTTTTATGCATTTTTCTAGTGACCTCTACCCAACTAGATAAATGATTCCAAGACCCTAATTCATATCGACTTCGGCACGGTATGGCCGATGAAACCTTTATCAATATAACTCGGTGGATTAACGTTTTAATCGATTCTACTTTTAGAACTCTTGGTCGATAAAATTACTCTAATAATTATCTATAGCCCGGAACACATGCAACTACGGTCGCGAATACTTCCGTTGAGCTCAATCCAAATTTCGAATAAATGTGTCCATGATCCAAATCCACATCAACTTGGGCACGGTATGGCCGATGAAACCCTCATTAACATGAACTCGGTGGATTAACACTCATCACCCACTTCCCCTACATAACAAGGTTTGTACCCCGGTAGGGCCGAGTGCACTCCCTCGCGAAATAGGTTTTCATGGTTTCTACTATTTGGTAAGGCTATGTCTCAATTAATTCTTTTAGCGAAAGGTCATGTCAATTTATTATCTATCACGTTTTAAGTGAACTAAAGCGGTGAACTATGATAATTCTAATTGACACGGTTGATAAACTCGATAAAATAAGGATGCATGTTTTAGTTATGACGATTTAGCGATGCATGTGACATAAAATAAAATGCAAGCATAAAGATAAATAAATCCTAGTATGGCCTTTCCTAAAATAGAAAAACTATTTAACTATTACATATTCGGAAACCAACTCCATTGGTCCCTTGAACTTCGGTTGTGGCCCGCATCTCGAGGTAACACCGTCTTTATGTTTCGCCATCTTGAAGAAATCCGTCTTTGGGAACTCCGGAATGAATAAAATTACATAATAAATTACATAATTTCCTATTATACATTTGTAACTAAAATAAAATAAATCTATTAAATTACAAAACGGTGATACGAGATCACAAAAAAATTACAACCGAATCGATATTCCCATACATTTCGGGAAATACCAATTAAAATCTAAGGCCATACTAAGTAAAATTACATAATTCAAAATTACATAAATTAAAATTATGACAATCATAAAGAAAAATGCAGCATTATAATATGTATGAACATGCTCAATTTAATGCTAAACCGCCTTTAATTAGCCAATATCGTATATTACTCGGTTTTTACGGATTTGCGTGATTTCAACATTTTACAATCACAAAAATACATAAATTCATATTTATGCATAAGTTAATTACCCTAATCTCTTAGGACTCAAAATTTAGTCTTCACTAATAATTTGACCATAATTAACCCATATTTTATAAAATTGTTTATAAATGGAGTAATGGACCAAAAATTACAAAAATAAGCTATAAACTTCAAATAAATCACAAAATTTTAAATAAATTCAAAATTTGAAATTTAAACTCATGAACATTCTGGAAAATTACCATGACACTCATAATGTTCAAAATCTTAGGTTAAAAAATTTCAAAAATTTTCCGGAAAAACAATGTTGCGGTTTATCGGTTTTAACAAAAATAATCATAAAAACATGGAAAAATTATATTCATTAATTTTTCAATTTTAGATCTGAAAAAGATAATAAAAGGCAACATTAGACGTTTTTTCTAAGTCATAGATTATGATTTATTAATTTTTCACTAATAATGTCACTATTTATGCTATTTTTCTTCAAAAATCTATAAATCATGCAAAAAGACTTCTTTATAGTCAATTATTTTACACACATCTTGTAAAATTGCATGTGACAATATATTAATTTTCTATGACCAGATTCGAAATTTAACTCATATTAACCCATTTTTTCACCAAAATTCGAATTTAATAATGAAAAATCCATTTTTCGAGCATAACAAGTCCAAAAATTATGAAAATTTACAGGTTATCTCAAAATAATATATGTGACAACATATCCAAAAATCAACTGAAAATTCGAAGTATAGCTATTTTTAGACCGAAAATGACATTTTTACTCATAAAATCATATTTAAATGCCATTATTGTATAATATGAACAATAAAAAACCGTAAAATTAACCAAAATATCCTAAAACATTTTAGGACCAGAAATATTAACATGCATGAATTAATTTCGTGATATGTCATAATAACACAAAATTTACAAGTTTTATATGTTAATCTTTATAACTCGGAAAAACTTTTAACCGATTTGCATGCAAACAACCATGGCTCTTGATACCGATTGAAGGAAAAGTAGATCTTTATACATAAACATATTCATATATGTTTTAATTTAATTTGTCATAAAATTAATAAGTGATCTTATGCATGCAAACTAATAAACAACATAAAGAAGAAACCATCATCTTACATTGTGATTTTCGGATTTATGGGCATAAGTGAGTTCACCTACTCACTTGTTCTTGAGCTCTCCAAATGGAAGAACAAGGATTCAAGTATTGAATCCCTCCCAAAAGCATATACCCAAGGAAAACTCTTAATAACTAATATTATTTAGATCTAGTAATAATATTAGTTTTACTATAAAATTGACACAATATAAATTGTAATTTTACTCTTGAATATCTCGGTCAAGAGAGGAGATTATGTGTGTTTTTATTTCTCTAGATTTCACAAGATGTAGAGAAAGATACATTTCTTACACTAGAAAAATGTTATGAAAAAGAATGAATGAATTAGAGAGGAAAATTGCTCTCTTTCTTTTGATAGGGCCGAAAAAGAGAAGAGAGAGGGAGCCTTGGGTAGGTAGCCCAATACCTTTTATTTTTGCTCTTCTCAAAAGCATAGGTGTGCATGACTACTCCTTTAGGTATAATTATTGTGTTTTCCACTCAAGATAAAAACACAATGTATATCATATACTCCCTCTAATTTCGGCATTTTCATAATAAAATGGATGGTCCATTTTATTTTGTCATTTGTCAATTTTGTCACATGTAACATGTTACATGACATGTCACAATGTAATGTATTTTTAACATATTAAAAATCAACATACTCATAAAATATGTCATTTACAAAATCGACTAGTAATTCGTAATTACTTGTACCAAAATGTTTCCAAATTATAAACTACAACATTCTGTATTTATAATAATTTATTCATTCCGTTTCAATTGTTTCTGTAAACAATAATTTCATCTAAGTAATAAAACAATTCGATTACTTAGACCGTGTCTCATTTAATCATATTTACAATAAGATACGTAAATTATACTCACAAAATCATCCGTCAATTTTAAGCAATTTAATTAACTCGTATCGGTATACGATTAATTAAATAATCAATTAAGAGTATTTCCCTATAGGTATGACCTAAGGGGATCAATGGATCACCACCGTCGCACTACGTAATGTCAAACTCTAGTCACCAATCATTACCGATATGTGTGGACCAGTTGACTGTAAAATATTACATCCCACATGTATTCTTAAAATGAGATTTAATAATGATATTTAAATCATGTGATCGCACTATTGTTGAGGACACATTTCCCAACAGTTTAATTCCCATGGAAACAACGT
Source organism: Silene latifolia (assembly GCF_048544455.1). Taxonomy (NCBI): domain Eukaryota; kingdom Viridiplantae; phylum Streptophyta; class Magnoliopsida; order Caryophyllales; family Caryophyllaceae; genus Silene; species Silene latifolia. The sequence continues at coordinate 222,371,589 of NC_133534.1, forward strand.
GCCCTACATGCTTATCATAATTCAACGATTCAGTAGTAGAATCTGCTACAACACTCTGTCTGGAACTCTTCCAGCTGACCTCAGCACCATTAAGAGTGAAGACGAACCCGGAATGAGATTTTGAATCATCTCGATCCGTTTGGAAGCTAGCATCTGTGTAACCGATTGCGCATAGCTTAGTATCGCCTCGATAAGTCAATACCCTATCCTTAGTCCTCCGTAGGTACATGGATTATTTTGGTACCGACTCGGCATACTCAATGCATATGCCACGTCTGGACGTGTGCATATCATGGCATACATGATTGATTCTATTGCAGATGCATAAGGAACACGACTCATGCGCTCAATCCCTTCAGGCATCGTGGGTGACTGAGACTTGCTCAACTGCATCCCAGACGTCATTGGAAGGTTCCCCTTCTTAGAGTTGGTCATGCTGAACTTCTCAAGAATCTTATCCAAATAAGACTCCTGACTAAGTGATAACGTCCGTCGTGATCTATCTCGGTAGATACGAATTCCCAAAATGCGTTGTGCCTCACCCAGATCTTTCATCTGGAAATGGTTCTTCAACCATTCTTTAACCGAAGATAGAAGAGGAATGTCATTCCCAATCAGGAGTATGTCATCGACATACAATATCAAGAATACAATCTTGCTCCCACTCGACTTGATATATAAGCATGGTTCTTCGACCGATCGAGTGAAACCATACTCTTTTATCACCTGGTCGAAACGATGATTCCAACTCCGAAAAGCTTGCTTAAGTCCATAAATGGAACGCTTAAGCTTGCATACTTTCTTAGGATGTTCAGGATCTATGAAACCTTCGGGTTGCACCATGTACAACTCTTCCTCCAAATAACCGTTTAAGAAGGCGGTTTTCACATCCATTTGCCAAATTTCATAATCATAAAAAGCGGCAATCGCTAAGATTATCCGAATGGAACGTAGCATGACTACAGGTGAAAAAATCTCATCATAATGCAATCCGTGCACTTGAGTGAAACCTTTTGTCACTAGTTGTGCCTTATAGGTATCTGGTTGCGCGTCTACAGAACGCTTTATTTTGTAAAGCCATTTGCACTGTAGAGGTTTTACCTTATTAGGTAAATCAACTAGATCCCATACGTCATTCTCATACACGGAGTCCATCTCGGATTGCATGGCTTCGAGCCATAGCTTTGAGTCGGAACAGGCCATAGCACCTTTATAGGTAGCGGGTTCATTACTCTCTAGGAGTAAAACGTCATTCTCCTCGACCATACCAATGTATCTGTCCGGAGGATGAGAGACTCTACCCGACCTCCTAGGTTCCTCAGGAATGTTAACCGTATCATCAGTTGGAGGAACAACTTCCTCCATCTGTTCCTCGGTTGTTGGTTCCGGGAATCTCCGACAGACTCGAAGGTTCTATTACTTGTCTTGTTCTCGAGAAATTCTTTCTCTAAGAACGTCGCACTAGCCGCAACAAAAACTCGATGTTCGGTAGGCGAATAGAAGTAATGACCAAATGATCCTTTTGGATAACCTATAAAGTATGTCTTGACCGATCGCGGGCCGAGCTTATCCTCGTGTCTCCACTTGACATAAGCCTCGCAGCCCCAAACCCGAATAAAGGACAAGTTAGGTACCGTTCCCTTCCACATTTCATATGGAGTCTTGTCGAGCCTTTATTCGGACTTCGGTTAAGTATAAGAGCAGCTGACAAAAGAGCAAAACCCCATAATGAATCAGGTACTACCGTGTGACTCATCATGGATCGAACCATATCAAGTAAGGTTCGATTTCTCCGTTCGGACACACCATTCAATTGAGGTGTTCCAGGTGGAGTTAACTGCAAAACGATTCCACGGTCTTTAAGGTGTTGATCAAACTTATTTGAAAGATATTCGCCACCCCGATCTGAACGAAGTGCTTTAACCTTTCTACCCAGTTGGTTCTCAACCCTGTTCTGGTATTCCTTGAATTTCTCAAAGGACTCACTTTTATGCTTCATTAAGTAGACATATCCATATCTACTCAAATCGTCCGTGAAAGTGATAAAATATCTATAGCCATCTCTAGCGGTAATTGACATAGGTCCACAAACATAAGTATGTATGAGTCCTAATAGGTCACTAGCGCGCATTCCAACACCTTTGAAGGAAATTCGAGTCATTTTGCCAATGAGACATGATTCACACGTGCCATATGTAGAAAATTCGAATGCGGGAATAGTCCCATTATCGACGAGTTTCTTTACGCGTTTCTCATTTATGTGTCCCATTCGACAATGCCATAGATAGGTTTGATTTTTGTCACCAACCTTTAATTTCTTATTATTCACGTGTAATATTTCCGTGGTTTTATCTAAGATGTAAATTCCATTCATGAAAACTGCTTTGCCATAAATCATTTCATTAAAAAGAAAATACGGCTATTATCCTTTATTGAAAATGTAAAACCGTCTATATCGAGTACGGAAATAGAAAAAATGTTCTTAGATAAACTGAGTACATAGTAACAGTTATATAAAAATAACTCAAAACCACTAGGGAGTTGGATTACGTATGTTCCCTTCGAGACTGCAGCAACTCGTGCTCCATTCCCGACTCGCAGGTCCACATCACCCTTTTCGAGAGGAATGATGTTCTTTAGGTCCTGCAAATAATTACACAGATGAGAACCACAACCAGTATCAAGTACCCAAGTTCCGAAACTTGCATTGTTAATCTCAATCATATGAATATAAGATGACATACCAACAGGAACGACGCGGCCTGCTTTAATGTCCTCACGGTACACGGGACAGTTCCTCCTCCAATGTCCAGTCTTGTGACAATGGTGACACTCAATGTCACCTCCCTTGCTCTTTGCCTTGCCCTGTGAGCCATTAGTCTCACCGGGCCCACTCTTACCGTTTCCTGGCTTCTTGAATTTTGGCTTACCTACAGTTAGGTCGCCTGGAGCTTTGCCCTTACCTTTACCCTTGTTGGAAATCGTGAGAACATCCTTCTTCATGCTCCCACTCAATTTCATATCCTTCTCGGTCTGTACGAGAAGTGAGTGTAGCTCATGAGGACTCTTTTTCAAGTCATTCATGTAGTAGTTCGCCCTGAAAAGGGCAAAACCATCGTGAAGAGAATGAAGCATTCAGTCAATGACAATGATCTCACTGATTTTGCAATCAAGTGCCTCCAACTTCTCGACATTCTCAATCATGTTAAGAATGTGTGGGCTAACCGGTTGGCCCTTTTGGAGTTTCGCATCAAAGAAGCGACATGTATGCTCATAAGTAACGATCCTCGGTGCTTTTGAGAACTCGTTAGTGACCGTGGTGAAAATTTTGTTCGCACCTTGGGCAATGAAGCGTCTCTGCAAATTGGTTTCCATTGCAAAGATGAGTACGTTCTTTATCGTACCCGCTTCCATAACGAAATCACTATAAGCAAGTGACTCGTTAACTCCCGCATTGGGGCCTGGGTTTACCGGTATTGGCTCGGTTAAGTACTTGAACTTACCGTCAGCAATGGCAGCATTCCGTAGTGCTGCCTCCCAGTCCGCAAAGTTGGACCCATCATTCTTCAGTCGCGTGTACTGATTCATGTTGTCCATAAAAACTTTCAGCCAGGACTCGCGTCCAAGTGTGGCACTAGGCATTGGGATTTCGTTATTTCCAGCCATTTGTTGTAACAGTAAAATAAACGTGTTCTACACTGCGAAAAGAAGAATAAATAATAAGCATGTGCATCGATTTTAATTTAAGTCTAATGATCTAATGTCATAACGCGAAGACTCAAGCATTTATATAATTGACCTTCCTCAAGAATTATATAAATGATCCCAAGACTCAATTATCTATAAATTGATAAGCCAACCTTTTGGCTAATTCTACTGTTAGAATTCTTGGTCGATAAATTTCTGTAAATTCTATCTTTAGTCCATCATAATCACGAGAAACTCTTCGAACTATAATGTTGAGATAAACTAAGTCAACACAAACTACTTACCCAACGTAGAAGGGGTCATATTATGCCTACCGATGAAGAAGGGATTCATAGTTGTTTGCCCTTATAAAGACTAATCTCAATTTCCGTTTTAGAGGAAGATCCCATCAACTTTATTTTAATTCATTTTAAGTGAACTAAGGTGATGGCTTAAAAACATGTGACATCTGTATGTCTATGAAAACTAACATACAACCTATATGTGTCAATTTTCATGCATTTTAGTAGTAGGTGGTTTGGTTTTAGGCGGAAAATGATGCATAAACTATCGTGTGAATGAAAAGCAATAGGAATGAAAAACGTAAAAACAATAATAAAGTCCTAGTGTGGCCTATCCTATCAAAATGAACATTAAATACAAATTTGGAATCCATCCTTGGACCCGAGAAGCTTGTCTCGATGTTCCATCTTGATCCATGTAGCGGGAGTGAGCTCCAATCTCCATCTTTAGTCTTCTTTGAAAATTACAATAAATAAATTTACATAATAAACCTATTTATTACATTCTAATTTCAAAACCCAAAAACTAAAGAAAAATAAAGGAGATTCGAGATCTCATAATTAGATAAAAATTATGTTTCCTTCATTATGAAAACATAATTAACTAAGGCCACACTAAGTATTACAAATTACAACCGATTGCAAAAATACGTAAATAAATTCATTCAACGATTCATTCAACAAAAGAAAAGCATCAACTAAAAAAAATATGCGAGACATAATTCTTTAATTATGTTGATTAATTTTATCCAAACCACATATTTAAATTATCAAATTAAGTGACAATTCCTCAATTAATCACATTAATTTCAATCTTAATTCATATTAAACTTGTAATATGAATTTAATCCATCAATATTTTAAACTGCTTTAAAATAATTAGGTATCAATTAATTATGAACCGCTTCACAATAATTTATCATACATTGTAAATTTAATGTATAATCATTCTTGGCCAAAACAAACCAAACAAAACCTTTTTTTTATTTCTTGTCTCGGCAAAACTGAAAAACAAAACAGCCCGCGTTTTTTTTTCCTTTCTTCACGGTTTTTCTGTAAAAACCGAAACAAAACCTTTTTTTTAAAAAAAAATTCCGCCTACTCTGAACAGTAACAGAAACTATTTTTTTTTTCTCGGCTGAAAAAAATGAAACAACAAAAAAAAACAGAAACCCTTATTTTTTTTGTCTTGGCTGGAAAAAATTAAAAGAGCCCCAATTTTTTTTTATCAATTCGGCATGATGCCCTAATTGCAAAAACATAATATTGATGAACAATAATCGTTTATTGTTGCTATTAACAAGATTAGCATATGAATTAATAAGACATGATTAACCGAATATGCCAAAAACTATATAGCAAAAAACAAATTTTTGTATCATCAACAAAACTATTTCATTTACATTACAATTTAATCCTCATTAAATCAAACATCTACAAATTCATTATATTATTATCTTAACCTATTAAAACAATAATATGAATAAATCTAAATGGAACTAATCATCAAAAACAAGAACAAAAACCGCAACAAACGGCTGTAAAAAAAATTCTTCACGGCACAAAAAAAATATTTCAGCCGATTAATTTTTTTTTTTTTCGGAAACCTTAATGTTGTTTACAAACAATTTTATGAAAATCATCAAAATTAAAATTCGTGGCCTTGGCTCTGATACCACTTGTGGGATATCTGTATGCATCACTTTAATTTTAAGGATTATAACGAATTATAATGATGAATGCTTGTCATAAAATTAAATTAGACAAACAAAAGGGTAAAGAGATGAAGAATCAACCTTCGGTCCTAACAAATTCGGCCTAAGAACAATATCGCAATGATATTCGCCTATTAGTTGCACCCAAGACGATATGAGAAATGCCCTTAAATTGTTGCTAGAATCGATCCCCAAATTTCAGTAAATTAATTAGGGTTTTTGTTTTTTGTGTTTTTAGATGAGAGGCAAGGATGAGTTAGAATGATTAGGTCAAAAATAAACTCCCTCTTCCTCTTATTCTAACCGAAAAAGAGAAGGGAATAGGGAGTCTTTTTTCTTCCTCATTTCGGCCCAAATCCCACCGAAATAATAAGGATTAAAATCCTTATTTTCGGTTATTCCAAAAATGTATAAAATGTGTTAAATATAAATTGTCATCTAGTGAGGATCGAACCCATAACCTCTTGGTTTGAGTACCCTTACTATTACCACTATGACACACTCATCTTGTTGATTAAATATAACCGATTACATTTAATTATGAATTAACATATTAATTCATCCAAGCTAACATCATATACATTAATTAAATATAACTTATTATATTCAATTTACGAATTGACAGTTAATTCGTCTCAACTAATATTATTTAATCTTCATTAAATAATTGTTTCATCAACACATTGAGTAACTGTTTAGTCATATAAGGCATAAATGTGATTACATTTCCATAACCACATCTCTCAAACACATCCTATAGGTGTGACCTTTAGGGACCAGTTGATCACCGCCATCTGTATGATAATAACGTCAAACTCTCTAGCAAGTCAACCGTTATTAGGTAATCGTTAATCAACTGATTAAAATACTAAGTATACCCTTATGAACCTGTAAGAGATTTACAAATGTTATCACACTAATTTGTGGAGGACACAAGCTCCAACACTATTAATATGTAGGTCTCGTTAACCCGATTGTCAAAAAAAAAAATGTCGGAGTAGTAAAATATTAATAAGTTACTCATAATTGAGCAAATAGATAGTCACGTCCTTGTCCAAAATTTGACTAAATAGGCTCTATTTGGTAAAGTATGGTAGCGTATTGAACAAAAAAATTCAGTTACTTTATATTTTTTTTTACAAGCGATAAGGCTCTATGCGACGGTCACAAGTTTGAGACGTCTCACAAGCTCTCACACTTAATTTCCAACTTGTTCTCCCATTTGCATTATGTAAAAGGTCACAAGCTTGTGACGTAAAGTGTCCATCACAAATGAGAATATGAAATAAAATGCTACTGTCGAGTTTATGGATCTTAAGAGTTAAGAGGAGGGTGGTAAATTATGTACCCTTTTAAAACTTTAAACAAACAAACACGGTGATTTCAATTTGTTAATCAGTACACAGTTTGTTCAGACAATTCTAATGACCGTATAGTCAATGATAATCTGCTATTCTGGATTCGAACGCAATCGTGAATAAAAGATAAAGAAAATAAAGAAATAAAAAGCGATAAAAGAACGAGAACACAAGAATTTTTGAAGTGGTTCGACCTACTCTCTAAAGGTTTACGTCCACTATCTCTCTTATAATTATTTCCTTTATAACCCAATTCTATTACAAAGAAAAATCCCACAATCAACCCGATTGTGCAACTTGAGTACAACCCCGTACCCTTATAAAGCACTCTCTCACAAAAGTGAAAGTTACAACTCTTTTGTCTCCTTATATGGTGGTTCATAAATTAGAACAATGGAAAACAAATTAAATTTATGGATATGAGAACTTAAGCACTCGAAAGTGGTTTAAAAGACACAACACAAATATTTTGCAAAAGATGGTTTAAAAAACATAGTTCGAAAACAATTTGCAAAAATGGCGTTTAAAAGCTCTTTAAATCGGTGACTGAAAATTGAATTTTTCCTTCTGATTTTATAGGAGAATTATGGTTACGGGTTACCCATATCTCCTAAATTTTTTGCAGTAATATATCTTTCAAAGATAATATTTGAATAAAATATCACAAACAATATATTGACTTATTATTCAAGACAATTCTATAACAATATTCAAAAATATCTTTTATCACAAATCAAGGAAGTTTCTCATACCAGGATATTCCATCCCCAATCCCCTATCTATTAAAATAATAGGTGAATTCTATCATTTTCCCGCCAAAAAACATATTCTTAGAAAAAAAACTAATGATAATTATGCTCACTAAATAAGGAAACTAACAATTACAATTCATCTATTATATTTCATTAAAATTAATCTTTTCATCAAATTATATTATTTTCACTAAACTCTAAAGTATACTATTTTAATTAAAATAAAATAAAAATGATATAAAACTATAAATTGTTAAATACTAGGTTGAAAGCCCGTGCGTTGCAACGGGGTAATTAACTTAGTTATAATGAGAAAATGTTATAAGACTTTAATGTTTACATATAATCATTTGTTTACATATGATTAAAATATCTTTTTCAAAGAAAATAAAAGATAAATACATACACACCTACCGTTTATTGATTATGTGAGAAGAACAAATAATAAATAAATTCCGTTATTATAGAGATAATACTAAGAGACTCAAAAGATTTTGGGTTGATACCTAATTTTCAAAGATGACTCTTATTTATAATAATTATTGGATCACCTCACCTTATGGTAATTTTCCGATGTGGGATGATTCGATTATTTATACATTATATATTAACCACACCTACATTATTTTTCAATGTGGGACAAATAACATACTAATAAGTACACCAAATGTTTCACAGCTATTTCGACATCCGACCCGATTAATAATGAGCAAATACTATACTATGTTCGTACATTTTTTTTTCTATTTTTTTATCATAATTAAAATATGTGCACATTATTTTTTATATCATATTGTAAGAGCTTTAAGACAATATTTGAGAGATTCAAAAGATTTTGGGTAGATACCTAAGTTCCAAGGATGTCTTCTATTTATAATCACATGAACACCCCCACTTTATGCTAATTTTTACATGTGAGACAATTCTATTATTTATACGTTTAATGTGGCACATATAATTATAACACTGCGACAATTCTATTATTTATACGTTCAATGTAGCACATATAATGATAACACACTAAGAAGTATATAATCTTTAATATGTGCAAATATTATGAAATCTATACTCTAATGATAACATTTTTTACCACAAATCTAATTATATTTTTTGTATTAAATATTATTTAGGATATTTCCTAAATTATTTTTTAATAATACAAACTCTTAAGAGTTTTCTAAGGCAATACTTAAGATACTAAAATGATTTTGGGTTAATACCTAAGTTCTAAGGATGAATCATATTTATAATTATAGGATCACCCCATCTTATAGTGATATTTCGACGTAGGACAATTATACTAGTATATGTAGTATATTCACAACACCTACATTATTTTTCAATGTGGGATAAATAACATTTTAAGAAATACACCATTTTTTCCGCACGCAGTTCCACATCCAACCTGAATTCCGAATACGGGCAATTGCTACTTCATTATATCCAATAGTTATATACCATCTATTAATATTTGTACTTTTTTTTTCTATTTTTATCATAATTAAAATGCGTGCAAATAATATGAAATCTATAATCTTATGATAGCATTTTTTACTCTCAATATAATTATATTATTTTCATAACTTTTTTTAAATACTTTTTTGTAAATGAAATGTAAAAGTTTTTATATAAAATTATAAATATCACTTGAATATAATATAGAAATAGAAAAAATATGTTATATTATAATTGTAATTATAATTAAAAGACTTTATACTATATTTTCATATCGAAAATATTAGTTAAGATACTTTCCTAAATTAATTATTAATTAATTTTTAAAAATACAAAGTTTTAAGAGCTCTCTAAGACAATACTAAGAGACTCAAAAGTTTTTGGGTTGATATCAAGTTCCAAAGATGACTCTTATTTATAATCATAGGAACACCCAATTTATGGTAATCTTCCGATATGGTATAATTCTAATATTTACACGTAATATATTCGCCACACCTATATTATTTTTCAATATACAAATAACATGCTAAGAAGTGCATCATCTTACTATTCGTACGTTTTGTTTTGTCTACTTTTTATCATAATTAAAATATGTGCAAATAATATGAAATCTATACTATACTAAAAAGTACACCATCTTATTCTTATAATAATAATAATAATAATAATAATAATAATAATAATAATAATAATAATAATAATAAAAGATATTTCAAATGTCATTTTTTTTATTTCACATCCTAATACACTAATTATAATAATTAAAATATGAACAAATAATAATACTTCCTTCATACCATTGAATTGTTTACATTTTCTATTTTAGTCCATTTCGCTTAACTGTCTACGTTTCTATATATGAATATTTTTTGATCAATTAAATAATGACTCGCATACCCTTGTTACATTTTGGTGGGTGGGTACCAAAATATGAGGGGTTTATATGAGAGTAGTTGTGTAAGTAAGTAAACATATGAAAAGTAGATATACCCCACTTTCTTAATATTTGTGCAAAAAGTAAATGTAAACAGTTCAATGGAAGGGAGGAAGTAGTAAATAATACAACATTTATACTCAAAAGATAGCATTTTTCTCTACGAATCTAAATATATAAGTTTCGAAATGTTATACATTATACTTTTTGGTTAGATTGATAATCAAACAATTCTTTATCTAAAATATAGCCGTGATATTAAAAATATTACATAATATCTTTGTCATAATGATAACATTTTTTTTACCACCAATCAAATTATATTATTTTTATAATTTTTTTTTCGATACTTTTTTGTGAAATGAAATGTTAAAGTTTTTATATAAAAATTATAAATATCACTTGAATATAATATAGGAAATATATATCATATTATAACTATAATAATTAAAAGATTATCTACTATATTTTTTATATCAAAAGTTTTATTTAGGATACTTTCCTAAATTAATTTTTAATAATATAAACTTTTAAGAGCACTCTAAGACAATACTTAAAAGACTCAAAAAATTTTGGCTTGATACCTAAGTTTCAAGGTGCCTCCTATTTATAATCATAGGATCACCCACCTAATGGTAATCTTCCGATGTGGGATAATTCAACTATTTATACATAATATATTCACCACATCTACATAGTTTTTCGATGTGGAACAAATAACATATAAGAACTAAGAAGCACACCAACTTTAATCAAAATTAAAGTATGAGCAAATAATAAAACTTCTTTCATACCATTGAATTGTTTACATTTTCTATTTTAGTCCGTTCCGCTTGATTGTCTATGTTTCTTTATATGAATATTTTTTGAACAATTAAATGACCCGCATACCCTTATCTACTTTTATACCATTTGGTGGGTGAGTGCCAAAATATGAGGGGCTAACATGAGAGTAGTTGTATAAGTAAACATATGAAAAGTAGATATACCTCACTTTCTTAATATTTGTGCAAAAAGTAAATGTAAACAACTAAATGGAAGGGGAGAAGAGTAAATAATACAAAAGTTATACTCAAATGAAAGCATTTTTCGCTACGAATCCAAATATCTAACTTTCGAAATGTTTTGCATTATACTTTTTGATTAGATTGATAATCAAACAATTCTTTTATATAAAATGTAGTTGTGATATTAAAAATATTACATAGTATCTTTCTTATAATCTTGAAAGATCTTATAATATATACTTCCCTAAAATTAAAAAAGATGATGTTGACGCTCTAGAATCGCTCGAAAAAACTCTCCTATATATATATATATATATTTTTTTTTTATTTATTGATCCTATTATTAGATGATGAGTTTTTCCATATTCGATCTGTATAAATTGATCGTTGTTATTATTTTCGTGACAAATTTTTTTTGAAAAAAATAATATAATTTGAAACTTATTAGTTTATGCTATAAAAATGTTTTCATTAAAATATATTTCAACTCATTACTCAATTCTTTTATCTAAATTTCAGTTCTAACTTTTATTTATCAAAACAAAATACAATGATGACAAATGTAAACAGTTATAAGGTACCAATATTATATAAGTAATTTTATAAAAATATTAAACTTTAAGTACCTTGCATATAATATACGAGGTCTAAACTAGTATACTATTAAAAGATAAAGTCTCCTTGACATTTTTCCGCCTCCAAAATGCACAATTTAAATAAGGAAACTATACTATTAATAATAAACTGGTATAGAGCCTGTGCGAATGCACGGTATTTTAGATTATCGTGTGTAGAGAACTTAATAATTATAGCTAATAATAATATATAAATGAACTTTGAATTTTATTTTTAATTATCTACAATTATTAATGTGTAAAAATACTAAGAACTAAAATAGAGCTAATTTTATATTTTTACCCGCGATAAGTTTATTATTAAAAAAATAAGTTTAATTACAAAAACTGATGCTTATTTTTACGCATTTGAAGCATATAACTATTTTTGTAATTTTTGTTATAATATACAAGTAACAATTTAAATAGAGTAAAAAATTTAAAGAATAGAAAAGTGAAAAGCACACATTGACTTTAATAATATGAGTAAAATCTGGATACGTTTTAAATATAATATTTACGACATTTAAGATACATATATTGGACTAATGAGATAATAATGAATAAAATACATTTAGCCCAACTATAAAAGCTACCGTGTTTGATAAGATACTATGACACATAAAAGCCATATATTAGGTCCAATACATATCTAGATAAAGTTAGGCCCAATTTCTAGCTAAAAGCATTTAGGCGGGAAAATTTTCAGTTTTCTTATTCTTTTACTATAAGGGGAATTCTTTTAGTATAAGGGGGATGCTTATTATATACATTAAATCATCCCCAACATACTAAATGATTAAGTTTCGAAAAATTCAAGTGATACCCTTTAACTTTGTCACTTTTCACATGGTACCCAATATTTTAAGTTTGTGTATATCGTGTCTTTCATGTTTGATTTTTATATGCAACATGCCTTTTTGTCGTTATTAAAAATTTCAATTGAGCATAACGTCTACATAAGAATTCAGAATCGGTCAATTTTTTGTTCTAAACTCATTATCTTGTCATAATCTAAGATTTGAGGGGAAAAAATTGTCGACTGATATTTTTTAATGGTTTTCCCCCCTGAAAACCTCAAATCGACTATAATTTTGATGTTAAATTTTCTAATGACCATTTTTTGATTCATCAAATTATAGCTCTTGAAGAATTAATCAATTTTAAAAACAAATTTGGCCAATTCCGATTTATAGTGTACGATTTATGCTCAATTGAAGATTTTAAGAACGGTAAAAAGGGCAGATTGTACTTGAAAATTAAACCTCAAAACTATCATGTGCACAAACTTAGGGGCCATTTGGTTCAAACAATTGGAATGGAATGGAATGAATTCTAATACCAAGGAGGTATGGAGTTAGAACCCCATACTTTTTTAATGCTTGTTTGGTTTGAGCTTGTAATGGATTCTAAATGCCATACATGTTGTTTGGTTCACATTTGGAATGGATTTCGAATCGTTTTCTTTTCTTCATTATAGATAAATACAATTAATATTATTTAAAAGTAAAATTAACTATAACAAAAGCAAAAATCCAAATTACTCCATAAAAATCCATTGAACATGTTCATATAATACGACAATAGCAAAAATATTCTAACACCAATAAAAATCCACATAAAATGTTCTATGAAAAATATGATAGTCTAAAAATAAACTCCTCCTTCCATGCATCAATTATTGCCATTTCGAGGCAAGTGTGGGTGAATGAGGTTAAAAATAAACTCCTTCTTCCATGCATCATCTGGACTCTGATAAAAGAGAGAGAGATCACTTGGAATAGACGCCAATTTTTGTGAAGCTAATAATGCTTCATACCTAGTCAACCCTTGCACACCCACCAGGCAGCTCATTTACCAAATTTTTTTTCTGATTTTCCAATTCTTGCTCAAGAACCATAATAGCGTGTTCATGTTGTTGGGTGGTTGATAAAGCATTAGCAATAGTAGACATATGAACATTCATTCCACTCATGAAATCAGATAAGTTTGAAGACATATCTTTGAAAGAAGTAGTCAAATCCACAACATCCGACATCTTTCTCTTCTTTGTTTTTTGTTTCGTATTCTCCATCTGAATTTTCACCGTCTTTGCTTTCTTAGAAGTCGGCTCACTTGGACTAGATTGAGTAGGCCGATAAAGTGACTCATTATCATCAATAAGATCATCTTCGTCACTTTCATCCTTGCTTAAGTCAATGGGCTCATTTTGTTGGTTCTCCACTGCTTCAGCAAAAGTCTCAGAATAATTTCCAGTGGCTCGATCAGGGCCATAAATAATTGCCAACTTATCAAAGTGTGGAAATGAAACATTCCACAATCCATGGGCATTTTTATTTTGCTGCAACAATAATACAACACATTCTCGATCAAGTTGAGTTAAAAAAAATCACTAATTAAGAAAGAGAAACGAAAAGAGAGAAAAAGTATTACCCTACAAAAATCATCATAAGATTGTCTTTCACACTTTATCATATGCTTCTCATCATCCCAGGAAAAGCCAGAAGTGCGAAACATCTCCGTTAGTGCATTATATTTATCCTTAAACCACTTTATCTTTGACTCAATATGAGGATTTGCTATTAAACCACATCCTGGGAATTTTTTGTTCATCATATCTTCCAACTTATTCTTAAACCCATTCTTGAAACTACCATCAGCTTTCCATTGCGGATCACTATTCAACTCTAACAGCCCATCAATTAAATGCTCTTCTTCAAGTTTAGTCCAAGAACGCTTATTTTTACCCCTTCCACCTTGAGATGTTTGCCCAACATCCATGCTATATACAATCAAATGTTAATAATCCAGCCAACAATAAAATAAAATTATTGCATTCCATTATCATAAAAATAAAATAGTAACATAGGATTTCAAGAAACATTTGCAGAGTTATTGAAACATTACAAAGCATAGGAAAATCAAGTGGTAAACAACTTATGCATTTTGGTTACGTCTAGCTCTCCAATTATTATACATAGTTTGCGCTAAGGTATTCCGATTATTAGTTCATGCATCAGATGTCTCAATCAAAGTCATATAATCAACTTCATCATCTGAATCCTCATCATCACTTTCATCATCATCATCGTCATCTGAGGCCTCATATATTGTATGATCAGTTGGCATATATTTGCGAATGAGGTTATGTAATAAGGAACAAGCCTGAACTATACGACCTTGAGTTCGTACTGAAAAGAAAGAAGGAGACCTAACGATACCCCATCTCCCTTTTAATAATCCAAAACATCTTTCAATAACATTTCTGGCTTTAGAATGCCTCATGTTGAAATACTCTTCTGCACTCATTGGTTGTCGATCCCCCCACTCCTTGAGGTGATATCTGTGACCTCTATATGGTGCTAAAAAACCCTCACAATTTGTATACCCCGCGTCAACCAAGTAATAGAAACCTTCAATTTATTAAAAAAACAAAAAGTCACTTCATTTCACAATTGAATATCTAGTTATTCTTTTTTTTACTAGTATCATTATTTAGCTTTATTACCTTGAGGAACCTTTAAACCATGAGGCTTACTAATAGCATCTCGAAGGACACGACCATCATGAGCAGATCCTTCCCAACCAGGTTGAATATATATAAACTCCATAAATGGATTATATACACCTAACACATTCATAGCAATTGAACCCTTCCTTGTTCGATATCTTGGTCTATCCTCATTTGGAACTTGTACACTAATGTATGTGCCATCTAAGGCTCCTAAACAGTTCTACAAAACAACAAGTATATGTGAGCAGGCTTAATATTTGCAATAATTATTAGTCTTGTAAAAAAATATTGCAATTCATTAAATAAATTATAATTACCTGAAAATATTTCCATCTACCATCTTCGCATTCTTCCATTATAGGCTTTGGCTTTTTAAGTAAGTGGTTATGTAATTTTAGTACAGCAAGGAGACAACGATGGAAGTTTCTACTCACACTTTCTCCACTTCTGAAGAAATGATTTCCTATCGTCCTATTTTTAAAATGATGTGCCAATGTATATAAAAACATGGCGAAAATTTCTTCTAGTGACATATTTCGAGTTTCCTTCAAGTCTCCAATATCTCTAACCATCTCACAAAGCACGTAAAATGTCTTTCGATTCACACGAAGTTCGCTCTTACAAATTATATCACTATACTTAATTAGTGTATACAAGTGTCTTTGTCTAAGACGCCTTTTTTCATCTTTACTATATCGAGGATGCTCAATTCTATGAATAGTCACGCCCATCATGCACAACACTAGATATAGAATAATGACTATATTAATCACAACCAAAATAGTCAATAACAACTCAATCTGCTTCTTCTTCCTTCTCTTTAATAAGGTCAATTGAGAGGGGGACATTTCTGAAACCATGAATTATGTAACTATAAGACAAATGAAAAAAATCGAATAATGATTATGGAACCATGAATTATAATTACAAGCTAGTCTCACTTGTGATGGACATTATCCGTCACAAGTGAGTGACGGGTCACCTCCCTTACATACAAATGCAAGTGGGAGGCAAGTGGGACGCTCTATTTTCGCCCCACTTGCCCTCCCACTTGCATTTGTGTGAGAGGGAAGTGACCCGTTACTCACTTGTGACGGATAGTGTCCGTCACAAGTGAGAATTTGTGTAAATTACACATATGGAAAAAATTGTGATATTATTATCCACAAAAATTGGCAGAAGTATACACATCCAATCAAAGAGTAACTCATGTCTAACTACGTATAAAGTTGTTTAAAGAACAAATTATGTATACTCATCTTTTCATTTTAAGAAGAAATTATTAAAAAAAAAACTATCTTCATAATCAATGCAATGCTACGTATATCAGTGGCGGCAACAACAAAACAATCTTTATAATCTCCCTGATTCTACTTCATTCCTATGCACACAGCTAACAACAGGCATGACTTGGTCGACATTCATAATCATTAGCTAACATCCAAATTCATTTCCCACCACCCACTATTCATTATAATCCAACAAATATTTCAAACGATAAATACGACTAACAGCTATTCTGAGCAGTCTTTGTCCCTTAATAATGATATCATCCAACGTATTAATCAAACCAAAAAAACAAAATTGAAGTCTATCAATGTAGTGCTACGTCCATCAACATTAATTAAACAAAAAAAAAACAAAATTAAAGGCTATCATCGACGTCCATATGCGTTAATCAAATTAAACAAAAAGAAAAAAGAAAAATTGAAAGCTAATTTGCATACTTGACAATCTGACAATGGAGTTTCAAGGGATATCAATGGAGAATTGTTAGGAAGAGCATGTACCATTTTCTTTTTCTTTTTTTTCTTCTGTTTTCAATAGCTTTAGGGTTTGGATAGGGTGGAATGGATTTAGAATCCTAGGATGAGACTTGGGTATGAGATTCCAATGGTTTGGAATGGATTTAGAACCCCTTGGGTATCAAACTCCATTCCAAAAGGGTCCAACCAAACACTTGAATGGAGGAAATCCATTCCAATCCATTCCAAGTACCCCAACCAAACACCCCCTTAAAAGTTGGATACCACGTGCAAAATGGCAAACTTTAGGGGTATCACGTGAATTTCCGATTAAGTTTCCTTGACATTACTTTCCCTCCAAAATGCACGATTTAAATAAGGAAACTATACTATTAGTAATAAATGCCTATTATATACGTTTATTCATACAAATTAATTGAAAAATCATTATAATTAATTATTATTATCTTTGAAAATTAAAGTAAAATACTATACACTATTATTATTATTTTTGTGACAAAAAAAAAATAATTAAAGAAATTTGAGAAAAAATAAATTATAAAATGTTATTATTCGTGATTAGTTTTGTGGTATTTAAAAAAAAACATTAAAATACAAATCCCATAGCATTAATCAACTCTTTTGATTAGTTTATTTGTTTTAAGTTTTTCTCTAAATCGAAATACAAGTATGAGAAATGTGAAACATTAATGATCTATCTATTAAAAATAAAAACAATAATATAATAAAAAAAAATAATCTATATATACCGTGTAAGAGTTGTGATACGTGAATTATATATAGCCTTTTTAAGCCTCTTTATGCACGTATTTCTATGCCATCCTCGTAGTTTTATGCTACGAAATGCCCCGAATATTCTAATTTGGTTTGTTATGCTTTATTTGCAGGAATGGACCTGAAAGTGGTGGAATCAAGCATTTTATCGTCCGTTTTGCATGCATTTGGAGGATGAGTGGATTTGGAGCAAGAATACTGCTGCTATGGGATGCATGAAGTCATTTCGGAAGCTAAATCACCAAGTCAAGACTGAAGCTAACGACATAAGTAGCTGGCTGAGTCAAAGTCACTCAATTGAAGGCTTTTATGATCGATCGAGTAGTTTTGGATAGAAGAAGACTTCGATCGAGTGAAATCCATGTTCGATCGAATTGTGCATAATTGGAGTTCCTCAATCGAGTAGGTTTTCTACTCGATCGAGAGGTTTTGCTATGAATCTGTTCGATCGAGTAGTTATAAATTGCTCGATCGAGTAATTCGCTAATGGGCTCGGGCTTCTTTAGCTTAATTTCGTTTTCTAAGTTAAATAATTGTCTTTCCTGTAAATAGGAAAGATGACATGAGATTTGAATATAACGTCATTCATTAATTTTCTCCCTTTTACTGTTGAACATTGCTTTTCTCTCTATTTTCCGGATCCTAATATGTAATCTTCTCTTCTCTTTACTCTCTCTTTAGTTTACGATGTCCATTATTCCTTTTTTTTTCTCGCTATTGCTTTGTTTATCACTATGTCTAGCTAAATCTCTTGTTAGGATTTAGGGGAGTCAATGAACTGTTGTTAGTTGCTAATTAGGTTTACAGATCTTTCGCTGTTGTTATGTCTATGTTGTTACTCACTGCAATTAACTGTAACTAGCTACTTGAATCGATACATTTAGCTTAATTAATCTTGGTAAGCCTTAATCTAGACCGGAAGGTTGGAAGGGGTGAGACCCGCAGTGAACAATATGATGCTTTAGTGAGGGCGGAAGCTAAGCTAATAGTATTTTAGGGCGAATTGAGACCGGAAGGAGATATTCGTTGCCCCTTAGACTGATACACGCGACCGATCTGTGACCTTAGCTGCAATTAACCGATGTTCATTGATGACCCGACAATCCTAGTTCTCTCTTTCTGCTAATCTCTTTTATTCTCTTCTCTTGCCTTAATCTCCCTTAGTTTAGTTTCTACAACTCAAACCCCCAACTGTGACCGTAGACAGACTAGAATTAACAAGTAGATAGTGACCGCCTCCCTGTGGAGATCGACCCTACTTACCGCTGACTTCTGTTAGTAGTACTTAGGTATTTATTTTTGGTACTTAAACGACAAGTATCATGTTGCACGAGATCTACAGTAATTCAAATTCATTTGGTAAAAATATCTTTTTGTTCAAAATTCTTTTACGAAATAAATTTAGAGAAAGTTTCAGCCACGTTTTTATGAACCATCATGGAGTAAACTGTCCTTCAAACTGTCTAGAACATTCAACGAGTAAGTTTAAGAACTATACCCTTACATTTAGCTAGACATTAACAATAAAGATTTGATCGAGGCTTCAAACACCTTCCATGTAAGATGTCAATCCTTGTAAACCTATTACAACTCATGTCTAGCTAACAATTATTTGTCAAAGGGGTACAAAAAGATTAAGGACTTATCATCATCAACGAATGTGGTTCAACAAATTCTTCTTTTGGTAATATGCAAGTCCCTATAAAATTATGTTCCCCCTCAACACAAGAATACAGAGTCACAATATCACAGATATCCAAGATAAGTAATAGAAAAGGAAAACTTTCACAACAGTTTAAATAAGATCAGACAAGAAAATACGAAGCCATTAGTTTAAAGAACACAAAAGAGAACATCATAGTCAAAGGTCTACTTTTAAGTAGCTACTAAATACTATAAGTCCCTAATCTTTTCCTCTCTTGACATCATCAAAAGGAGAAAGAAGCTCAAAAAGAGTCTTCGCATTATCCATAGTCAAGGACACTTAGAAGACACTAAGAAGCAGCTACCGGACACAGTCAAAAGACATCATTATAATAAATGAAAGACTATTTAATAGAGTACTAAAACAAACGCACCAACAAAATGTTGTAGGCAAAATAAACAGGTTAAGGCAGGATGGGGGTAAGGCTATTTGGTCAAGTGGGGGAGAATATGGTCAAACTTGGTTTGAAAGGACACCATCTTAGCCTCCAACTTGGCATCAAATTTGGCTTCAAGAGCAGCCATACCACGATCAAGCTTCTCTGAGTGAGTATTTATAGCCTCCGTCATGACATTAAACCGGAAACTCAAAACCTCAATACCCCATGTGGTAGCACTACACACATCAACACCAGCAGGGTGACCTCCAAGACTCACCAAATGATCACCAATCTTTTGCAAAAACATATGTTGCAACAACCCATCTCGCATATTATATCTCAAAGCATTCCTAAAACTCTGGGCAGTGAGAAGACCCATCTCCTGAAACACATAAGGGAGCCACATCCCATACGGAAGAGGATGAACCTCGTTGGATTATTGAACTGTGGTAGCAACTGATCGAATGTGGTGAAACATAATAGATGGAAGATTCATTGGTAGTTGCTTAAACATGTGATACATGATGAGCAAATAAGAGAGAAAGCAACTCTCACGAGTTTCCTTACGAGGAGTAATATCACAACGGATACAATTGATCACAAATTTCTGGTTAACAATCAAATTTTAGGGATGAATTTTGGACTTATCAGTGGCATTAGCATCAAAGTATTGCAGGACTTCTAATTTAATCACATAATCAAGAGGAGGCCAAGTATTCTTATTACACTCACCAAAACCCTTATCAGAAATCTGAAACATATGGGCAAGGTCTTTTGTGCACAATATTAAGGTTTTGCCATTGATGATTGCCGTCTACATGTTATATGAAGCATTAACGGCCATAGACTGGTAAAATTGAATAGGGCAAGTCATGTCGAAAAGTAGGACCCAATTTTGTATCTCTAGAGTAGCATAAAAGAAGCTCACCTACACCTTTTTCTTCAACCATGGAAGAGGATAATAATGCTCAGACACGATTGGATAATTAAGCAGACAAAGACATATAGCAAGTTCAGCCTCCTCCAACCCGAGAGACTCATGAAACCTTGTAGTCCGGTTATGGTTTAGAGTGGAGAAACCCATAACAGTAAGACTTGAGCTAGAATCATCCTTCCCTGCTTCTTCATTAAGATATGAATGAAGAGAGGGAGATCGTTTTTGTTTAGGGTTTCACTTAGATCCATCAACTTTTCTTTCGGATAAGTAATGAATAATCTCCAAAACTTTTTTCATATTGATCTTCCCAAGTATCCTCGGATCCCCCTCACTCTGGTCAACAATTGGAGTTTCCTTCGGGACAACACATTTTCACCCTTTTTAATCAACGTCTCCTTCCCTTTTCAAGACGTTGGTGAGAATTCAATTGGCCCCTCTGGAATAGGAGACTCCTCGCTTTCCGTAGTCGGTTCCTCAATAGAGACGGTTGCATGTGGTGTCTTGGAGAGGGTGGCTGTAATAGTTTGGGAGTTTGAGGAACGAAATGGAGGGAATAGTGAGAGTAAGAGGAGGATGGGTGAACAATAAGAGAGCGAGTGTGATTGGATGAAATTGGCGTACATGATTTGCATGGCCACGGTATTACTAGTATGGACATAGTGAGTGTATTGATGATGGTAAAAACATTGATATTATCCTTATGGAAGTACCTGTGGACGCGGGCCCACGATGTTCGCTTGGGAAAATAAGCTTTTGCATTTGTGGAGTCGCCACCAATTTATTGTGGAAAATTGGAAACCGTTCGATTACTTCGCGTCATGTCAAGATACAAAGTAATGACATAGACACTAAGAACTCTTTACCCTTAGAATTTTATGTCTAGAATGACTCTCGTGGATGCCAATGAACACGGATGTTCACAGAGATCTGGAGTAAGGGGTGAGGGTACGTATTAGGAAGCTCTTTTGATCGAACACCTAATCCCGCCCGCCTCGATAGCGGCCTCTACTAATGATTAGGGAAATCGTCTATATTTGATATGTTGTCGGTTATATGCATGCAATGCAACATCCATTAGATTAATCCTAGCATGTGAGAATTAACTAAGTCGGTGAACATGTAATTTAGCATACAATTGGGTCGAAGTAAGAATTTAAGGTGGATTACATGTGAAAACATACAAACAAACGATAATAAAGAATATGAGAAAATACAATAATTGAAATTACAATAATAACAATGGTTTGATTGATTTACGTCAAAAATACACTTAAAACGGATAATTTGAGAAAAAGAAAAGGAAACCTTGTGGGAGTGTAAAGGACCGCAGAAAGAGAGTATGTGAGAGTTTGAAATAGAGGAGAAAGTTTGTTGATAAGAGAGTAAGTGATGTGAACTTCGGGGACGAATTTCGTTTTAAGGGGGAATATTGTAATACCCGATCTTTTGGGTTGACCTTAGGGACGTGTTAGGACTAGTGGAAGACCTTGAAGGAACGGAGGACCATCTATGAATGCCTTTAGTGTTACAAACCTTGCTGATAGGGGATGTTGTGGTCTGTACTAGACCAAGTGAGAGTTACTCGATCGGGAATACTCGACCGAGTACACCGAGTAGACCAGTTTGAGGAGTTTTATGCGCTGTTTTTTTTTTGGACTTAAGGGGTAAGTATATATACCTCATAAACAGAAACCCTCAGTCATTTACCCACCCTAAACACTCTCTAGAACCTTCTTACCTGTCTCTAAATCTCCTAACCATCTACCTTGAAGATGAAGCATGGAATGTGGGAAGTTTATGTCGCCTTACACCTTTCCTTGTAAGTCTCTATCAAAGTTTTTATTCAATTTATAGTTGACCTAACCCATAATCTATTCCTTCAATGAAATGAATCATATGATTTTTCCACCAACCATAGTCCGTGCTGACGAAGACAAGACATTTGACAGTTTTGGAGCTCATTGAAAAATGAAAGAAAAATGAATAAACTCAAAAAGGATCAAACTCTTTGCGGTAAGGCACTCAAGAGCACGAGGCTCTAATACTAATTGTTGAGTTTATGGATCCGATAGTTAAGAGGGGGGGGGGTGTGAATTAAGTACCCTTCTAAAACTTTAAACAAACAAAAAAGCCGATTTTAATTCGTTAATTAGTATATTGGCAGTTTGAACAGTTCTTATGGTTGTTTAATCGATGATAATCTGCTGTACTGGATTCTAATGCAAACTTGAAAAAAAGATAAAGGAAATAACGAAATAAAAAGCGATAAAAGAACATGAACACAAGAACTTTTGAAGTGGTTCGACCTACTCTCTAAAGGTCTACGTCCACTATCTCTCTTATAATTATTTCCTTTATAACCCAACCTCATTACAAAGAAAAACCCCACGGTTAACCCGATCATGAGACTCGAGTACAACCCTGTACCCAAAAAACCACTCCCTCACAAAAGTGAAAATTACAACTCTTTTGTCTCCTTATATGATTCACAACTTAGAACAATGGAGAACAAATTAAACTTATGGATATGAGAATTTAAGCACTCGAGAATGCTTCAAAAGACACAACACAAATATTGTAATACCTCGCATTTTTAGTCAAAGTCAAAGGTAAAAGTCAATGGTTAAATGTATTTTTTTAAATTTATTAAGTAATATTTATGAAGATTAATTGTAAGACGGAAAAAAATAAAAATAAAATAAAAGGGAAGATAATACGGTTTAGGCGTGTGGAGTATAGTGCAAGGGAGGGGGGAGTTGTTATCTTAGGGAGGCTTTATTCACACCAAAAATAATAAATAACTAGTTTAGATCCCGCGCAATAAATGCGCAGTATTTATAAAGTTTTTATTTTGTATTACTTAATAATGCTAAATTAAAGCCTCATTAACTTTTAATATTTCACGTCATTATATTTTGATATGGAAAAAAATTGAACTGTAAAGTTATTCAAGAAAATTGAGTAAAATTGAACTGTAAAATAATAGAAGTATCTCATTAATTGTTCATTTTTCTCGTTATTGTATTTTGTTTCGAAAAAAAAATTAAAACTGAAAATTAATCCAAGAAAATTGAATAATGTGCTAAATTGTATTTTTTTAAAAGTATTTATTTTATACCACAAAGCTGATGATTCCAATTTTATAAATTATCTCAATTTTTTTGTCATGAAAGTAATCAAAACGATTTATAACTTTGTTAATACAAAGTATGAGTCAAGTCATTCTTAAATAATAGCATCAATAAAAGATTTAATATTTTATAATTTTATATTATTTATATTTTAACTAAAATATTATAGTTTAATGTTTATGAAAATTATATAATTTGATAAAAAGATTAATTTTAATGAAATACATTATAATTATTAATTTCTTTATTTAGTGAAAACAATTAAATAAATAGCTTCCTTATTTAAAAGATGCTTTTTGGAGGAAAAATTCATGAATTCACCTATTCTTTTAGTAAATATTCATAGTAATTTCCTATTTATCACATCTACCACTGTAAATAAAACTCTTTTCTACCACCTTATTATTTATTGTTTCACAAAAATTCACATAATATTGAGAGAGAGTTTTGAGAAGGGTTTGCTCATCTTTCTTCCATTTTAAGATCAAGAGGTAAGAATTTCATAAAACCGTCTTATAATTAATTATTTTTTTTTGGTGAAATGTGAGCTTTTGCATTAATAATAAAATGATACATGATAGTCCATTCTTAGCAAGCTATAACAATCAACCTACTAACTTACACGAGATGAATATTAAGCAAAGCTAACCAATCTCTATCCTTCAAAGCAGACATTCTGTCAAGTTATTGTAGAAGACGATGATGCACTTGAGTAGTAATTTCCTTGACTAATAGATCAGGCTTCCTTACTTTGTGTTCCAACCGACATATATTCCTTGCAAACCAAATGCTATACCAAGTAGCCATCTTGGCCATCCTGCAAACTCTTTTCTGGTTCTGTGAATAGAGACCAGACCTGCCATTGAGATTAAGATGAAGCCATTGTTCCACTCCTGCAGTCACAATACAAATATAAACACAATCAGTGAACATATGTTCATGTGATTCTGCAGCATCCTCACAGAACAAGCACTATCAGAGGTACAAACACCAAACTATGCCAGTTTAGCTCGAGTGTTTAGAGCATTCCTTTTAATGAGCCAGCCAACAAACGCATGTTTTGGTATATTCCAAGGATCCCATACCTCCTTATACCATTGGACAGGGGGGTGTGTGCCCTGCAGCCAACAATAGCCAGATCTGACAGTGTAACCAGTAGGTTGAAATACCCATTGGTTACCCTGATAGCTACCAGATAACAAGTCCCTAACTTTACAAATGTTTCTCCAGTTCCAGTTTAAATCTGGAGAGGGTTGATAGTTAGACCAAGATGCACCTTTAAAATACACATGGTCAATCCACAAGACCCATAGTCTATCAGCTTTTGTGTATAACCAGTGTACCAGTTTTCCCACACTTGCAACATTCCACACCCTAACATTTTTAATCCCCAAACCACCCTCTTTTTTACTATAACAGATGTCATGCCAAGCCACCAAGGGGGATCTGTGATATTCAGTGCTACTATAATTAATTGTTCATACTTTAATACCGTTGATCACCCTTGACCGGGACCCTATTGACCCGAGACCCTTGACCATGCCTCTTTGACTGGCGTCGACCTGGCCGGGGATGGCTTGACCACGTTGACCACGCGGTGGTGGTGGCGTGTTGGGCGATGGTTGGGTGTTGTTGTGGGGGATGTTTTATTAGCCTTGACTCGAGATTTATTTGCATCTTAATATTTTAATTAAGATCTATTAGTAATTAGATGTATTCATTGTTTTATTTAGGTGAAGAATTTGTGGAGGAGCCCTATTAACTTCTAATTACTTAATTTATTTGGAGAATTGCTAAAAGGTAGGAAACTACTCAATCATATGTTCTTATTGAATTATGGATGCAAACTTTACATGTTTGGTTGGATTAGAATTATTTTATGATGAATTATATAGTTGTCAGACGATCTTTCTAAGCTGATTGCTGAGTTTTATATCTTATGCCTATATTGTTCCATTATGATTTTATAAGTCGTATAGTTGGATTAATATATGTTGTTGGTGTTGGAATTGGGAGATTGGTTATTTATCTTGAGATGAGTATTATATAGGCCCGACCCTGTTGCGGTGCTGGACCTCTGTGTATAGGCCAGGCACGGAATGCCGAAGCGCCGTGGACCTGAGACTAAGTATAGGCCAGGTATGGCGGTGTTTGGGGTTTGCCATGGACCTGAGTATGATCTTGTGAGAGGACCGTGTGGTGCTAGACACGGCCAAGCCGTGAGTGAGGCATGGCTTGTGGTGGTGATGTGGTTTTGTGATTAATATATGTTGTGTCTTGCAGGTGTTGGTAATATATTATTTATGTTTGTTTAGTTTTCTACCCAACCTTTGGTTGACAGGTGTTTTGTTGTAATGTCAAATAAAATTGTTACCTGCAATTGATGACGTCTTGTTATGAACCATTTGATATTTCCAGTTAAAGGGGAGCAGATTAATAAACAATTTGGTTTTTGAGATGTGCTGGATGCCTTAAGGGGAGCGTAGGACGTGAGGACTTTGTTGGAGTCTAGCTATGACCTAGTTGTCATTAAAACATTAATTCTTTTATTTCCGCTGCTTGTAATTTAATTTATTCAAGTAATTCAAACAGTTGGTCGAGTTGTAATAAAACCTTATTCGGGTCTTTATTCAGTTAAGTTTCAATTATTTAAAATACCTTATGTATTGTTTGTCTTTATACTTACTACCTCATGCAACTAAGATGGTAACACTCTTATTTACTGAGGAATGTCTTGCTAAAGGCTCCTTGATAAATGGGGGTGTTACAAAGTGGTATCAGAGCAAACGATCCTAAGGCCTAAAACAAATGAACTTATTGAACTTAGGACGTGTTTAATAAAATGAACCCTGGGGTAAGAACTGTTTAGGAGCCCTCTTATTAGGTCGGTAGACGTCCTTAATATGGCCCTTTATTTCAGTTTTGAACCGGTCACATCGGGGAATGCTAAAATAAAGGGTAGTTAGCGTGGATGTTATATATATATGGGTCTAAATGCATGAATTTATGAGATGGCTAACCGTGTTTGCAGGGTATGAATTAAAAGGTGAGAAGTTATGGGAAGGAAGGAGAAGAGGGAGGCATGAAAAAGGGATACAGTTGGGCGTGTGATGCGGAGGATAATATGAACTTGAATTTGACTGTGAAGTAATATGAAATAACATGCAATTCCCTGTTCTTTTAATTGTTAATACTATTGTTTAAGGTAAAAATTGTATAAAAAATATGGAGTATCCTGTGAATCTATGTGAATGATATATGAATTATGTGAGTACAATTTCATGTCTAGTGATATGAGGAACGTGCTACCCTAAACAATGTTTAATCATGATAATAGTTGTTTAGATTTTATGTTTTAAGTACAAGTAGTTAGTGGCATGAGAAAGATAAGTAGTTGACGTGATTGACCGAAGATGGGACGTGTTAGGCGTGACAGTAGAGGATTGGCCGGACACATGCTAGTTCGATCAGTCCCAAATTTTATTTTGTTTGCAGGGATGTTAACTTCAACCCTATTATCCAAAATTTTATTAAGCAGTTGCTTATGTTTTGTTCATTCATTCTTAATAGAACCCAATCGTGCCACCAAAAAGATCCACACCTACTACCATGTCACAAGAGGAGATTGCCAGACTACTGGATATGAATGCTACTTTGACAGCTGCCCTAAAGAATGCGACCCAGATGAAAGTGTCAGTGGTGGATCATACTAAGATGAGTGCTGCTATTGCTCGTCATAACCCGATAACGTATGATGGACTGGGTGCACATTCATTACTTGGAGACTGGTGCAGAGAATTTGAAAATATATTTAAGTTGTTAAACTGCCCTGTGCAGATGTAAGTGGACCATGTTGCTTTCTACCTGAAAGGGAAGGCAGGATTGTGGTGGAGTCGTAATAAGAAGGTCATCAGAGAAGCTTGGAAGGAGAGTGAGGAGCCTTTTATCACTTCGAAGAGTTTTGTGGACGTAGGCCACCCGCAAGCCGGTCTACGGACATACAATAGTCTGAGAGCCACGTTCGGGGACGTAGAAATGTTCTCGAACGGATCGCTTTAGATCGGTCGGTTTCGTCTCGATGAAGGTCTCGAAACGATGCAGAGATGTTCAGAGTCGTTACTAAGAAATTATGGGATGCTTGGAAACCGTTCGAATCCACTTAATACCTAGGTCAAACGAAGCACAAAGCAGTGCTAGTCATAGGTACTAAAGATAAGGACTCGTCCCTCTTTTAACATCCTATCGCTAGGGCCATCCACTATCCAAAGGTTCTGAGTAAGAGGGGAGGGTACGTATTGTGAAGCTCTTTAATCGAACACACAATCCCACCCGCGGTAGCGGCCTCTACTGATCGATCTTGGTTGGCTAAGTGCAAAAGTTGATAAAATGGGTTTTAATGCATGAATGCGCATCCACATGTTTAAACCTGACATATGAGATTTGCTATGTAGGTTGTTTATGCAAGTATCAAGTAATTGATGTCGAGTTGGATTTAAAAGTTGATTTGCATGCAAAGACAAAAATTAAACATCCATTTACCAAGTTAGGTGATGCGGTCGTTTCTACACCAAAAATAAAATACCTAAGTACTACTAACAGAAGTCAGCGGTAAGTAGGGTCGATCTCCACAGGGAGGCGGTGTACTATCTATTTGTCTGTTTATCTGTCTAATGTCACTAATGGGGGTTTTGAATTGATTGTGTTGACTAAACTAAAGACTAAAGCAAGAGAAATAAAAAAAAGAGAAATTAACAGAAGAAGAAGGGTAGTATGCTAAGAGTCGGTCCACCGTGGCGGCTATCAGATCTTATATTATCGAGAATACTAAGGCGATTAGACTATTGATAAGAAGAGCTATGGTCGTCACCTTTCGGTCCTTAAACCGCCCTAGAGCGTAAACAGCTTAACTTTCGCCCTCACTGCTATACCCTATTGTAATTAAGCAAGCCTTCCCTTCCAATCTTTCGATCTAGGTCGGGGTTAACTAGATTTATGGTCTCCTGCATGCATTCATTCGACCGGATAACAGTTAAATTGCCTAATACAATTCTTATCGCAGGGCTAATCTATTTAATACAGTTAAAGCATCGCTGCCACGGCTTCCCTAATCCTAACATACTAAGGGGATTTAGCTAGACATGGAGATGGGGGAAACAAGAATAAAATAAATAATAACAATAAACATTAAAAGAAAGAGAAAAAGGGAAGAAGAAATTACTAGATTAAAGGATTCGGAAATAAAAAGTAACAGTGTATAGAGAAAAGAGAAGAGCAACGTGATCCTCAGATTATTGGACGATTACAAATGACATCCCTAACTCCTATTTATAAGAAAATAGGAGTAGGATTAAACCTAATTAACGAATTAAAGCTTAAAAGCCCAACCCGTCAGTGAAGCCACTCGATCGAGTAAAGAAATCACTCGATCGAGCAAACTCAGCCAGAAAACAGCTCGATCGACCAAGGAAAGTGCTCGATCGAGTAAGGGCATATAAGGAACTGGTCGATCGACTAAGCAAACACTCGATCGACTGATTATTGCACCTAAAACCACTCGATCGAGTGGATAAACTACTCGATCAGGTGGTTATCGACTTCAGCAGCTTAGAATTCTCGTTAGTTTGACTTTGACTTGTCCTTTTAGCTCCCGAAACACCTTCACGCATCCCAAGATAGCTATAATTCCCGCTCCAAATCTACTCTTTCTCCAAATGCATGCTAAACGGACGGTAATTGGCTTGATTTCCGCTACTTTCTGGTTCATTCCTGCAAATAAGACAAAATAACCCAAAGTAGCATATTCGGGGCATTTCGTAGCGTAAAACCACGATAAAAGCATAGAAATACGTGCATAAAATAGGCTAAAAAGACTATATAAAATGCACGTATCAAATCTCCCCAAACCAAACCTTTACTCGTCCCCGAGTAAACTAAAATGCAACTAATGGAACGGAAAAAGATAACTCAGAGCTAGCTACAAATGCCTACTTAAGCCAATTTAATGCAGACAAACTAACACTTATAGCTAAACAGTCAAATGCAAACGAGTTATAGGATGTTTATAAAAGTAGCTGAACCGTCGACCTTGCAAGACCTTTAATAGTGGACTCTCACGGGTCACTCTTCTCTCATGAAGCAAAGGGCGAACATATATGTATAAGAGAGAAAGAAAAATAGTCGCTCACCTAGACTACGACCCACATAAACATGCATGCAACCAATATGATAGACAATTCTAGCTACCGTACATACATTCCAACCAACAAGGTCCTGTCACAGCCGAGGGCTTACAAAATATGGTAAAGTGAGGCAATGGGTAAGAAAAGGCAAAACAATTTATGGGAATGTGGAGGTATAGGCGGCCAAGCTAGTACCTAAACAGAACCATATATCAACATCCAATTCCAACTCAATTATGAAATAAGCACATGCCCTTCATTTGGCATAAAATCTCACCAAACCAAACCAAACATACTCCTCATATGATGTAAGATAGATCATAGGAGCAGAAACCGTCAACCAAACAACATATTTTTTTTCGAATTTTTTTCTCTTTCCTTTTTTTATTTTTCGGTTTCTTTTTCTTATTTTTCGAATTCTCTCTTTTTTTTTTCTTTTTTTTTCATCACGTTTTTTTTTTTGAATTCTTTTTTTTTCAACATCCTCCCTTTCTTCATAGATTACCAACTCCGATTCAATAGAATATGCGCCAATGTTTGATACAATGAAATATATACCGCAAAACAACAATCTAAACTAGCTTGACAAGGCAGGCTAAATATGGATGTAGCTAAAGGGTCAACTGGCAAATTTGGCTAATGTGGAGTTAAATGGGTAAAAATGAAAGAAAGGGAAATTGTAAGCACCTCCCTGCATGTGACACCAACCACTAACCCGAATGTATGACGGCAAAAAGCAATTGAATTTCATAGACGTGCAAATTGATGATACATGTTATGCAAGGAGTAACTACTCACAATCCTACATGAAACTGGTCATAAATGACACCAGTTTATAAGGCTCTAAATCTTAGAAATTATAAGTAGGTTGCCAAAATTTCAGGTCAAGTCTATTCGTTCAGCTAAATTAAACATTAACTCGTAGATTATGCAAAAGACAAAGCTAAAAGATAACAGTTCAATGCAAGGCTTAAGCAAAAAGACAGTTATAGAGCAATATCATCATGGAAATCTACCGTTCCGACTCAACCTATATGCTAAAATAAACGTGAAATTTTTTGAATTTTTATCAATTTTTCAATTTTTTATTGAATTTTTTTGAATTTTAACAAAAATAAATAACAATGCAAACATAAAATAGACGTGATAACTGAAATGCAATTAAAACAAAATGCAGACACAGATATGGATGCATAACCTCCCCAAACCAAACCGTACAATGCCCCCATTGTACCAAAACATGGAAAGGAAATGCAAACTGAGGGAGAAAGAGAGTAAAAGCGGAAAAACTCACAAAATGCGCGAATAAAGGGACCTCCCCAAACCGACCATGAAATGGGAGGTTGCTAAGGGCCCGGAAAACCGTCTCAGGAAGCTAATCCAAGTCAATAACACTCGATGTCCGTCCAACAGTGGTCGATCGAGTAACATGGCCATCTAAACTGCTCGATCGACTGGAATCTGGGTCGATCGAGTGGTTTCTCATTCTGCAGGTGGTCGATCGAGTACATCTTCACTCGATTGAGTGGATTCATCAGCAAAGGTGCTCGATCGAGTAGAAAAACTACTCGATCGAGGGATTCTCAATGTATTTCCTGCAGAACGCAATGTAAACGGCCCGCAAACTAACAAGACAAGCATACTGAGAAAGTCTATGGTGTAGAAACCATTTATTACAACTGAAATAAAATAAAAAGCAAAATAAAATCGCCGGGTTGCCTCCCGGTTAGCGCTAGCTTCAGTCAGGTCCCAGCTCGACCTTCCTTTTCTTCGAGCCTCTCTAATCAGATACAATCAAAACAGCTCAAAGCGCGCAAAGAATTGTCAAATAGCTGCGCATGTGCTACAACAACAAAGATAAGTAGCACCAAAGTGGAATGAGAAATAGGAAGTAAAAATATAAAACCGTTTAAGTCTAACAAATTTCCTATGTGAGCTCCTAAATTTATCCACATAATAAAGGAGCGGGAGCAATCTTGTCAATATATAAGGGTCCCGATTGATTAACAGTTTTGAAATGATGAGGACGGTGAAAAATCTTTAAATTAATCGACCACATGTGAGGAGGTATAACTTTAAAAGAAACAGCGCGAGTCAAACGAGGCAAAATACTATTAGAACAAACAATAATAAAATTATCGTTTACTACCTCAGATTGGTTGCTCTTGACCACGGAATCATAGGTAAAAGAGTTTATTACCTCTTCCGTGCTAGGAGCAATTACCGTCTCAACTGCTTCTTCATCAACCTCCTCAGTGGAATCCATCCCGTAAATCGCAGCTTCAAGTGTATCCGACTCGGCTGTGAATAGGGGAGGTTTACCGTAACCTTCATCATCGTCAGACTCGTCATCCAAATCAAACCAAAATGACGAACCAAAGCTCCCAATGGCCATTTCAGTCGATCGAGCAGAATAATCACTCGATCGACCAACTTCCTCCCGCATCTCACTCGATCGAGTAACATCACTCGATCGAGAACTATCCTCCTGCATGTCACTCGATCGAGTAGGGATATTACTCGATCGAGGACTGTCTTCTGGAAATTCACTCGATCGACCATTATAAGTCACTCTATCGAGTGTTTCTTCCTGCATAGAGCTGAAATCTTCACGTGGGGCAGTGAAATATGAAAGGAACTCGTCGTCCGAGTCATAGAAGTCATCCTCATCATTGGGCAACACGGTTTCCTTACGAGAAAAACTGCTCTCAGCAAGATAAACCTCTTCTTCTTGCATCTCACCGCTAACCGAGCTATTCGTGACTCCGATTCGGGATTCGAGCATCCATATATCTATCACTCTCTTGCATTTGTGATACAAGCATTCTCATTAAATATGTCGACTCGCGATCTCTTCTCTCTCCATCTCACCGCTAATTGAGCAATCTGCAGACTCGAGCTCATCAAATCGCGAGACATATTCTTGCACTTGGAATGCAAGTGCCTCCATCAAGGATTTCAACTCCGCAATGTCTTCTTCTTGTATATCAGGGGAATCTTGTTGCGGTGGCCATTGATAGGGCAGATGTGGCGGCACAACTACAGCTGCATTGTGCTCAGCAGAACCACATCTCCGTAGAGATCACCCACTGTTCCATATAATGGGACATCGGTGATGGGTCAAAGGTACTCAAGCCTTCCTTCGATGTCTTTCACCTAGAGCTGTCTAGGTAGTACTGTAAGGCCTATCAAAACAACACTAAACAAAAGATTAAAACGGCCTCAAGGGAAAAATCCCGAGGCTAAAAACAGATAAAATTAAACAAATAAATAAATAGATTGCCTCCCGAACAACGGCGCCAAAATTTGATGCGGTCGTTTCTACACCAAAAATAAAATACCTAAGTACTACTAAAGAAGTCGGTAAGTAGGGTCGATCTCCACAGGGAGGCGGTGTACTATCTATTTGTCCTGTTTATCCTGTCTAATGTCACTAATGGGGGTTTTGAATTGATTGTGTTGACTAAACTAAAGACTAAAGCAAGAGAAATAAAAAAAGAGAAATTAATCAAGAAGAAGGGTAGTATGCTAAGAGTCGGTCCACCGTGGCGGCTATCAGATCTTATATTATCGAGAATACTAAGGCGATTAGACTATTGATAAGAAGAGCTATGGTCGTCACCTTTCGGTCCTTAAACCGCCCTAGAGCGTAAAAGACTTAACTTTCGCCCTCATCGCTATACCCTATTGTAATTAAGCAAGCCTTCCTTCCAATCTTTCGATCTAGGTCGGGGTTAACTAGATTTATGGTCTCCCGCATGCATTCATTCGACCGGATAATGCTTAAATTGCCTAATACAATTCTTATCGCAGGCTAATCTATTTAATACGATTAAAGCATCGCGCTTACGCTTCCTAATCCTAACATACTAAGGGGATTTAGCTAGACATGGAGATGGGGGAAACAAGAATAAAATAAATAATAACAATAAACATTAAAAGAAAGAGAAAAAGGGAAGAAGAAATTACTAGATTAAAGGATTCGGAAATAAAAAGTAACAGTGTATAGAGAAAAGAGAAGAGCAACGTGATCCTCAGATTATTGGACGATTACAAATGACATCCCTAACTCCTATTTATAAGAAAATAGGAGTAGGATTAAACCTAATTAACGAATTAAAGCTTAAAAGCCCAACCCGTCAGTGAAGCCACTCGATCGAGTAAAGAAATCACTCGATCGAGCAAACTCAGCCAGAAAACAGCTCGATCGACCAAGGAAAGTGCTCGATCGAGTAAGGGCATATAAGGAACTGGTCGATCGACTAAGCAAACACTCGATCGACTGATTATTGCACCTAAAACCACTCGATCGAGTGGATAAACTACTCGATCAGGTGGTTATCGACTTCAGCAGCTTAGAATTCTCGTTAGTTTGACTTTGACTTGTCCTTTTAGCTCCCGAAACACCTTCACGCATCCCAAGATAGCTATAATTCCCGCTCCAAATCTACTCTTTCTCCAAATGCATGCTAAACGGACGGTAATTGGCTTGATTTCCGCTACTTTCTGGTTCATTCCTGCAAATAAGACAAAATAACCCAAAGTAGCATATTCGGGGCATTTCGTAGCGTAAAACCACGATAAAAGCATAGAAATACGTGCATAAAATAGGCTAAAAAGACTATATAAAATGCACGTATCATTAGGTTTGTGGTGCCTAAGGCGATCCATTTGTTTGAAAAAGTGAGATTAAAATATGAACTGTAAAACACAAACTCGTCATTCTGATCCGTCATGTATTCGGGTTAACCGAAATCAAGATCGTCCTAGACAACTGCTGGAATAAAACAAAAGTAGTGCCATGCAGCCTTTTAAGACGCGAGCCTATAGGCTATGCAAGGGAGCTTCTCATGGTTTAACAAAAGGCGAAGAATAGAAGGGTATTGGGGGCGCGTGTCAGGCGGCAACCCAATTGAGCCTTATCGGCTTGTAAAAGGTTGTTAAAACCACTTTTGTTGAAAAGGTCATTAAGACCGCTTTTGTGTTAAAGTGTAGAATATGACTCGGAATATTCATCATTATGTTGATGATACTCGTTGTCGAGTTTGAATTTGCAAGCTTCACATGAATAGTTTTGTAAATAAATATGTAAAATTTATTTGCTCAACCGTTTCATCACCGTACTCGAAATAAATCGATATGGCACATACGTTAGCCAAGGGTGACATCCAATATGGTCAAGATAATGAGACAAATAAGATGAAATAAAATAAAAAGTGTTTGATATGAACAAATTATATTAAGTTCATTGCTTTGTAATTAGTCGATATTTATCATCGTACTCGGGATTAAACCGACATAGTATATGGAACCAAGGATGTGAAGAGTCTATCGATCCGAAATACTCAAGAGGGGGGGGGGGGGGGGGTGAATTGAGTATAAGTAAATATGCCCACTTTTTGGATAATGTCCGTATGAAGCGTGTATGTAGTAATTAGTATGAATTTATTGAATAAATTCAACTAATTCGATTGTACGTGAAATAGAAATGAGCAAAACGAAACGAAAGAAAGAGATGCAAGGGACACACGGATTTTTGAAGTGGTTCAGCTTCACACGTCGAAGCCTACATCCATATTCTTGACTTATTATTTTAGTACCTTTCTACGGATTCAAAATAATCAACCCAACTCGTACAACTAACTCTAGTTGTAACTCAATTTGAGTACCGTTAAATACTCGATTTGACTAACTTACCTTAATAATAAAGTACTTGATTGTTCTTCTAATGTTCACACAATTGAACGAGAAGAAGCAATATGAAGCACTATTAACCAATAACGTAATTTCAAAAGTAATTGCAATAAAGAACAACACGAATTTTCAAAACAATGTTCGATTGCAAAATAATGATAAAATTTAATTTGTTTGCAAGGAGATTTTAAAGCTCAAAGGTTGAAAAGTATTTTGAAAGAATGAATAAGTGTTTGTATTGATACTATAGGAGGAGATCTAGGTTTTCTTCTAAAAACCCTATATGCCGTGAGATCTCGTGTAGAGTGTTACACAAGAGACCAATATTTCTTTCTATCTTTATAATAATAATATTATAAAAGATAGAAACAAATATTATCCTTCCATCTTTACAATAATAATATTCTATAAGATAGGAAAGAATAAATCTTAATAATATGAAAGATATAACAAATCTCTAATCAAATATTATTTAAGATTTAATCTAGTCTTTAACTTGCACAAGGAATTTCGTATGGGAGGCTAGAAAGGAATTAGGTCAAATATTCCTTAATCTTGGAGAATAAGAAAGAATAAAAATAATATAAAGAGATAAGAAATCTCTAACAAATATTATTTTGATTCCCTTAATTTTTATCCAAGTAAGAAAGATATCATAATCCCTTTATTTAATCTAATAATATCTTTAAATAATGGAAAAGAATAAATCAAATAATATATGAAGATAAAATATCTTAGCCAAATATTATTAATAGGATTTATTCCAAACCCTAACTTGCACAAAGGGAAACCGTGTATGAAGAGAACGACTCACATGCCCAATTCCTTATTCACGAAACCCTAGGTAAGATATATTAGATTTAGGATTTAGATAAGAGTAGAAGGAAAATCCTAGATAGCATGACAACTCATAAGTTGTTTTACTAATCAATAGGATAATCTCAAACTTATTCGATCTAATCATGTCCCAATCCCACTCTACTATAAACACACTTTTCTTTAAAGATTTTATGATTTAAGCTTTGAAAAATAGATTTTAAAAACATAAAAATCGTGTTCTTCATATTGCAACTCAAAGTTATAGTAGAATCACCTATAACTTTGAGTTCAACTAGTAAAGTTATAACTAAAACAGCTATAACATTACTTGTCAAAATTACTTTTTAAAACAATGTTATTGAAAGATGACCTACGCTATCTAATCTTCCTGTAGATCTTCAATGTAAGATTCATCTCTTCCATCTTGATCATAAGCTCTTCATCTTGAACTTATTTTGAACTTCATTTAACATTCATCACTTGTAACTTGTAACTTGTACATTCAACAATCATTACTTGGAACTTGTTCTTGTAATTTGTCATGAGCTCAAATGAATCTTGAAGTTATAGCTAGAACAACTATAACTTTACTTCAAAAATCATCTTGCCAAAGTGTAACCATGTTTAATCTAACACAACTAAACAAACGATTACAAGCAACAAGTATATATATATAATTAAACACTTGTCATTATCAAAACATCATCATATAACTATATGGTCCAACAAATTCCTCCTTTTTGATGATGACATGTCTTTATGATTTGTGATTAAAGTTCTAGTTCCCCCTCAACTTAATACTATCGAATTATAGTTTCAAGGTCCAAACATTTGTGTTTAAAGTTATAGCAACTAAAGACCTTAAGAGATTAAAGGTTTTGACAAGGAGCAACCTTAGGCAAATACAAAGCATGGTCATTTCGCCCCCCTCTTGACATCATCAAAAAGACGAGAATCGACATAAAATGACTAGAATAATATCAAACGAGGCAAGAAATATAAAGCAGAGCACATATTATAGCATAAGAACGACTTCAACATAAGCAAGCCCTAAATATAAAGTTTGTAATACAAACCAAGTTGAGTACATATTTTTTAAGAGAGAATGAAAATAGTCACCCACCTAACTACGACCTACAAAAGCATGCATGCAATCTAACATGCTATATATATCTCTAGTGACCGTACATATACACTCCAACCAAGCGAGGTCCAAAACATATGCCGATGACTTACATATGAATGTGAGGTGAGTTAATTGGGTAAGAAGGGGCAAACTAATTTGGATATGTGGAGGTAAAAGCCAACCTAGCACCGATCACAACCAAAAGTAGCCATATTCCACATTCCAACCCAACATGAAAGATGATGCACTATGCCAAGTATGACACAAACTCACTCACATCAACAAGTACGCCTCCTCAAGTAATATGGAAATGATAAGAATAGGAGTAATAAGTTATTTCTTCTTTTCCATCTTTTATATCATTTTTCTCCTTTTTTTTTCACATTTTTTTCATATTTTTTTTCAGTCCATCTTTTTTTTTCCTTCCTTCCAATATCCATCACAAAAGCAAAAAAAATGACCACAACAAGACTTCGAAACTTACCAACAAGACTAGCTTGACAAGGGTACGCCATATGGAATGTAGTTGAATAAATGGGTCAAAACTATAATACCCGTCCTTTTAGGGACCCGTTGACCGACATTGACTGACCTTAGACACCTGCCTTAACCTTCGGAAACCTTAAGAGGGATGACTTGTGACGATGCGAGTCTTTGAATGCATGTTACTCGATCTAGCTGAGGCTACTCAATCGAGTAGCGTGGGAGCTCAATCGAGTAGATGCCACTCGATCGAGTAAGTGTGTTACTCGA
The DNA here is from genome assembly GCF_048544455.1 of Silene latifolia. Lineage (NCBI taxonomy): Eukaryota > Viridiplantae > Streptophyta > Magnoliopsida > Caryophyllales > Caryophyllaceae > Silene > Silene latifolia. The sequence goes on from NC_133534.1 coordinate 222,410,193, forward strand.
TCGAGTAACGGGTTTGCAGCGGGGAATTATAAATCGTATAATCGTAAAACCCAAATCATTTTCGCCATTCTTCCAAAACCTAAATGTCGTCTTTTCACTTCTCCTCCACCTTGGTTCACCTTCTTGAGGCCTTTGTGAGTGTTACACCATAGGGGATGGGATGCTTGAGTCGGGTAGCGGTCTTGACACCGGATTTCTTTGTATAGGTATGTTGTCATCATCATCATCGTCATCCTTGTTTTCAGTTAAGGTTGTGGTAGTAGTAATAGATGGTTATGATGGTTGTTGTAGGTGGTTTTGTTGGTTGTTTGTTATCTTGTGATCGGATGCGGGGTCGCTGCGGTTTTCTAAAGGTAGGTTCGCCTACTCAGTACTGTTGATGGTCTAGAGGGTCTTTTGTTGATGGTAATTAGATTGGTGTCATTGTTGATGATCGGTTGTGGTAGTTGATTATCATTGTGTTGAAATAGTAGTTGGTGATTGTTGTTTGTACAGCTGATTATGATTGTTGTCTGTGGTTCTCGAACTGCGTCCTCGGCTGAGTGGAGTCCCTTGCGGGAGTGGCTTCACGCCCTTGATTTGCCTTCTGTGGAACCCGCCACAGAAGGGATGTGCACATTAAGGAATATGGGTTTATCGCTCGGATAAGATGAGCGGGGCTTAGGTGGGAACGGCTGCGGCCCCCCACTGGCAGGACTGGACCTTCGGGCAGTCAGAGGTGTGTGGTTGGTTGGAGGAGCTGGTGTGTGTGTGTCTATTGCTGTAATTATGTTGAGTCGATTTTGTACTGGTTACTTTAGTTACTGACCTTGTGCGGTTTTGTTGTGTTGTCTCTTTGTTGTATGTCTGCCGTGATCCACTATGGTGAGCAGTCAGTCTTAGCAGGTTGATGTATGGATCTTAGGTGGGTGATTGGAGGGACGCGTCTACCATGAGTCATGGCAGAGATAGCTTCACATAGTTGATAGTAGTCTGGAGTTGTATCTTTTATATCATTTGTTGGTTTTAAATCACTTATAATTATATAATTGTTCTTTTATTGACATTTGATTATTGCTGACCTCGGGCAACCGAGATGGTAATGCCTTTATCTACTAGGAAAGGTCTTGTTAAGGCTCCTGGGTAGATGAGGATGTTACAAAGTGGTACCAGAGAGACGATTTTGGAACCTGTAACTAATGAGCCCAATGAATGTAGTGAGTCTAATAAAATGAACCTGATGTATGTATATTGGGAGCCCTAGCTGATGCTTGATTTTGGGTGAGTAGGCACCCTCATTTGAAAATCATGGCCCCATTATGCTTAAGCCAGTCACCGGGTATGGGAATATCGAGTCGGGAATTATGTGCTTAGTGTGTATGATGGATACGTTAGAAATAGCTGTGATGGAGTCTATGGTAATGTTTAGTGCGTGCAATTCGTGATGATGAACTGTGAAGGTTTGTGGTGGAATGGAAGTGTGTGTGGATGTAGTAGAGATGGTGAAAGTATTGATAGTTGCATGACAGTAGTGGGTGATGTGGTGATAATAATGAGCTCTAAGTCTTTGTATGTGTACTAGTTTATAAAGGAATTGTGAGTTTTTGTATATGATGATAATAGTAAGTTGTAAGTATTGTACTAGTTGTAATATTGGTCAAGTAGTAATTAGAATTGCAATGGATGAATTTGTTGGGTACTTTTATGATAGGGCATAATTATGTCGGATATATGGTTGATGAATTGTTGTGACATGATTGGAATTTTTGCAAACTTGAGTAATATAGGATGGTTTATTGTTAGATGGATGCTTAGAGTAGTTTATGCATAAGTTGGATAGTTGAATTTGCAAATGCGTAAACAATTGTGAAGTAATATGTTGATTGTATATGTGTATAAGTTGATAGTATAGCGAATCGTCTTGCATAATGATTGTCATAGGATGGAATGATGTGTATAGTGTCCAAGTGAAGTGGTTGTTTTGCAAATGAGTAGTGATAATGTGTCGTGATTAAATGAAATAATCACTACTACAAATCCAGGCAACTACAACGCCCCATTAACAACGAGTATTTACGAAAATCACAATAGACGTTGTAGAATGTATGGCGCGAATTTTACTAAAATGAATTACAACGGGTTACGTTATAAAAACCGTTGTTATTAGTTTTAACAACGGGTTACACAAACACAACCGTTGTTACTAATGTGGCGCAAAATTGACGCAAAGTTAGTGAAAAGTAATCACAACGGTTGCTTTTGGAACCCGTTGTTAAAACTTCTTTGACAACGGTTGTTAATTTACAACCGTTGTTAAAACTTATTTGACAACGGTTGTTGTTTAATAACCGTTGTCAATACCTTCCATACTATAAACCACATAAACACAAGTCTGCTGCAGCCACAAAACACAAACCTTAATACACAAACACAAACCCAGCAGCAGCCAAACACAAACACAAAACACACACTTTCTCATCGTCTCTTTCTCTCTTTCTCATCGTCGCTTTATCTTCTCGCCGTCACTGTTGATTTCATCGTCTCTTTACGTACGTTCTGTAATTATCAGGTTTGTTTCATCGTCCTTATTTTATTTTTCTAATTATTTCATTTCCATGTATGTGTTTTTATCGACCATTAGATTCCGTTCAGCATCTGCTATATCGTCATATAGCCGAAATTTCGCCGCTCCGTCAAGCCATCTTCTTTGGCGTCCTTCAGTACGGATCGAGCATAGTAAGAGTCTTAAGGATGATATCATTCATTTTGTTAGAGTTTGGAGTTTGTTTTGAAAGATTAAGGAGAGGGTTAATTTATTTGGAGTTTGTTTTAGCAGTTAGGGTTTGGAGAATATATTGAGATAATGGAAATGCATGTTAGTTGAGATAATGCAATGTATTTATACTAAGCAATGTGTGGGTTGAGTTGTTTTTTAATTAATATATATGTTAGGAAGTTGTGCCATAATCAGCATCATCATATCTCTCAATGCTGCTTCAAATCTTATTACTAACCCTTCTCATTCCATATTGTCCGTTCATATGCACAGTGATGGCAGTAATAATCTGGATCTTGATGATGACTGATCTATGGAGTTAAAAAAATGGAAGCAAATCAAACAAGCATAACTCAACACTTTCAAAATGATCATTTCATTTAATTTTAAACCAAATACATTATAGCAATTATCAGAAATCAAAAGATGTATAATAAGCCGGAACAACCCCGGTTAAGCGTAAAAAGCGCTTCTCAACCTGCCACCAATCACGCCACTCTGGTATACCGCTAACTTCCGGGTCATTGGCTTCATATTTTGCAATAACAGATTGAATATATGCAAGGACACGACTTGCATGTGGAGATAAGGTTGGAAGAGTACAACTCAACATATCTCTGGCTGCAGCCAAGTTGCGAGTAACAGGCCGACGAGGGTATGAAGATGATGATGATGAGGCTTTATTGACAAGCCGGACTGCTTCACGCCTCTTAATCCAATAATTCCGTTGATGTTCAAGGGATGCTTTGATTAATGGGTGTTGATCGGCGGGAAGCCCGGCGAGAACCTTCCCATCATCTTCAATCGTTTGTGTAAGCCATTCTTCGTTGTTGATAAAATTAGGGTTCATTGCCATGTTGTTTCAATTAATGAATGTTAGTAAAGGATGCTTTAATATTTATAGTCACATTTATAAGTTTTTTCAAAACCGTTGGTAATTAATTTAAGGGATATTCTGCATGCAACGGAATTATAACGGGTCGTAATTATGCATGCATCTAGTAATATTTAATTTTTTTTTTTTTTTTTTTAAGATCAAACAACAACGGTTATTTATTAAAAAACCGTTGTCTTTAGTTATAACAACGGTTTTGTATATTACAACCGTTGTTATAACTTTCCCTCCAAAATTGAGTCACACTTTCCACAACGGATTTTTATACTTAAAACCGTTGTTAATATTTTTAACAACGGTTTCCTTAAGAAAACCAACCGTTGTTAAAACCTTTTACAACGGACGCTTTAACAACGTCCGCTTTTTTATATAACAACGGTTTTTGACCGTTGTTATAGCCTGTATCTGTAGTAGTGAATCTGTGACGATTTCCAACCGTACTTTGGAATCGACACGAGTTGTTGTTTTGCAGGAATCGTTAACTAAACTTGTAAATTTTGACCTTGTTTCTAAACTTACTTAACCGATTACGAGTGCCTACTCCACTGAGTAGACCTTACTCGATCTAGTTGAGGAGTTATAAGATCAAAAAAGTTGGGACTGCCAGTGAAAACTCGATCGAGTAGCTCCAACTCCATCGAGTAGAGGCCACTCGTTCGACTAACATACTTACTCGATCGAGTAAGTGAACAGTACACGGGTTTATACGGGATTTTTATACTCTCTCCCTATCTTCTTCCTTCTTATTTTCTCCTAATTCTAAACCCTAATTTCCTCTAATCTCTCTCTTTCTCTCAAGAACTGGGTGATTTGTGTGTTGATTCTTTGGTTTTCTTCTTGTTTGTTTCGTCCTTTCCACTTGCTAATCATTCAAGATAAGAATGTTCATCCTTTTCTATGTTTTTAATCAATTAGAACCATATAAAAGGTTGGTGTTTTCTGAAAATTTGATTTATATACATGTAATCTTGCTTATAATTGTTGCAACATGATATAATTGCTTTAATTTGTTGATTATTGATGCTAGAAGTAGAAAAACTGAACCAATATGGGGGTTTATATGGACCGAAATTTCTAGGGTTTGGATTCAAATTGAAATTTTGTTTGTCTTTTGCATATGGAAGGGGGAAAATTGAGTAATGTATGTTATGGGTATCATGTTTAGTGTTGATTTTGAGTGGTTTTGCTCAAAATTTTGTCTTAAAACTCCGTCTTAAAAGTGCCTCAAACTGAAATTCGCCCCAACTTCTTTATGATACTTGCCTATTTGTGAAACTATTTTGAAAGTTTAAACCTTAAAATTTGTAGTTAAGTTGTTAATTGATGTTATTCTTTTCATAATTTTGATAGCTATAAAGACCGTCTGATGAGAATTTGGAAGTTGTATGCTTGAACCCTTTTGGTTTGTTTGGTGAAAGTGTGTATGTAGTAGTTCTTTCTTTTATAACTATGCATGAAAGTTTATGTATGTTCAAGTAAGTGTTCGTTTGTGTGCCTAAAATGTGTGTTGAAAACAGATGCCGAGACCCACAGTTGGTATCCGTCAAAGTAAGAGGGGGAGGGCTAATGAGCCTGAGGTTGGTGAAGGGAGTCAGAGACCTACGGTCCCACCTGTGCCCGAGTACCCTACCATCGTATTTGCTGATTTCAAGCAAAGAGATGCTTTTTTTGAGTTACAGAAACGTCGTTTGAAACCAATCCGCTGTGTTGACACCACACTCTTAGAGGACCTAGGGGTTGAGATGGATGTGAGGCATATTTTTGAGACTTTGGGTTTGACTGGGTTGTACCGTCTTAGGAAACATTCTTATGCTTTCTTAACTTTGGAGTTCATGAGTTCTTTTCTTTATGATGCGGCGGAAAAGACCGTCGAATTCCGTCTCATGAACACTAGTTTCCTCTTGACCATGGATATGTTTGCCACCCACCTTGGCCTTGCCCGACCGGAGAAGGGAGCCCTTAGGGATATCCGAACTGAGTGTGGAGCCAGTAGTTTTATGCCTTGCTTTACCGGTAAGAACGCCACCACCTCTAGCAACATGTTGATTAATGATGTCCAACACATCACTTTGAAGATATTTCTTTGTGCCCTGACTTGTTTACTCTACGACCGGAGGGATGTGAGTAAGCTTAACTCACATGAGGTGATGTTGCTTGTTGCCTACCTTAACCCCACCCGATCCCCGAGAGTCTCTTTCAGTGCCCCGACCATAGTATGTGCTAGCCTAGCTTTGATGGCCTCATCTGACACCCGTTTCTTGAGTTGTGTTGCCATTGCCACACGGTTGGCGGAGCGGTTGACCACCTTTGAGGCCTCCTCGACCTATACACCTTTGGCCCCGTCGGTGCCTACCTTGGACCATGAGTACTTTCTCGACTAGAAACGGTTGAGGACTTTGGCGGGTGGTGGGTTGGCCTAGAGAGTTTGGGGGATGAGTTGGATGAGGATACCTGCCCCCGGACACCTTCCCGTGATCGAGCCTTTACCAGTGGCAGTAGTGACAGCAGATTCTGATGATGAGGATGTGACACCTCCATACTCCAAGTGCCTTACCAGGACCACTTAAGGTATGAGAACGTCACCATCTCGGTTACCCGAGGCAATGATACTCAAATAGACAATAACGAAACGTATTTAAATGATAATAAAGTTTAATTGATACAAGCCAAACTCCAAAAACTATTAAAAGGAAATACAAGGTTCTCAAAACTGACAACTACTAAACAACTACAAAATGTTCGACACAGCGGAAGACTTCTAAAACTGCAACGTGATGACTCATCCCAGCTATCTCATGCGCATCGTCTCATACTTTCTCAATAACTGCTCACCACCCCCGAATGGATCACCACAGTTTTTAAAACATTTAAACGGGGTTAGTACTTATTACACAAAAACAATAGCCACAATGAAACAAGAACACAAACAGTTCAAAAAGCTCAAACCAATCTCCAATCTCCAGTCTCCAACTCCAATCTCCACACAACTGACTACACACCAAAGTGTGTAGCCCTGCCAGAGTACCCATCGCAACAAGTACTCCACGCCGCCAGTGGGGGACCGCAGCCGTACCCACCAAATCCCCGCTCATCTCCATCGAGCGATAAACCCAAGTTTCCTTAATGTGCACATCCCCTCTTGTGGCGGGTTCCACAGAGGGCGAACCAAGGGCGTGAAGCCACTCCCGCAAGTAACTTCACTCAGCCAGGGACGTGCCCCAAAGATCACAGAGAGCTATATAACAACAATTATACTACACCATCAACAACCACCAAATCAGAATCCAAGGCCAATACAATATACAACAACAACAGTAATCACCAACCACACTTATGTAAATAATACTTTGTAGGGAAAACCTTACCTGGAACAGCAATCACCAAGATCGTCAAAATCAGCTAATCAACATCGTCCTTCATTGAAATTACTTCCTATCAAACATACAATCATACAATCACAATCTAACATCAATAATACTCCCCAAAACCCCCAAATTACCCAATTAGGGTTTCAACCAACTTTAACAAAACATTATAAAAATTATATAAAAAGCTTACCCTCGACACAAGGATCACAACGGCGTAAAGAACAAGATGATCCGACACTCCTAGCCTTGGGGATTTGTTAACAATGCGAGGAACACACTTACGTAACTTCTTTTCTTCTCAAAAGGGGTTTTTAGAATGATAAAAGAGATTAAGAAAGATAACGGAGGCTTTATATACTAATCCCGCATTATTAACAAAACCCGTCAAAATCACCCGTAAAACACACTTACTCGATCGAGTAAGTGACATACTCGATCGAGTGTCCCTTACTCGATCGAGTGCTACACGTACTCGATCGAGTACCCATCAAGCAGACTACTATTTCGTATAAAAACATACTCACTCGACAGAGTAAGTATCACTCGATAGAGTACCCATAGACATAGAAAACCGTAGTATTACAGAGGAGGAGGTCCCTACTCAGTAGTTTTACCTCATTGATACTGATATTTTGGAGGTGATGCCTAAGCCGACAAAGAGGGATCATGCTAGACCCGAGGATAGACAGACGAGAGTGGGGAGCGGACCACGACGGGTGAGGGAGATGATGGCTGAGACCCAGCCAGAGCAGCATGTGCCTCCACAGCATCAATTTCCCAGCTATCCTTCCTTCTTTAGTCCCGAGATGAGGGTGAGTGAGCTCACGGAAAGAGTGTCTGCCACCCTGACACTCCGGAACCTCCATGAGATGGCTTATGTTCAGAGCATCGGGACTGAGGCGGCTCAGCCGGTGTGGTGGAGGGGTATTGAAGATGACAGCGGGGTATTTCATTCCTTTGGCATGGAGCGGTCTACTTGGGGAGAGCCTCCGAGTTACCTCTATGGATGCTTGGATCCATGGCGAGTGGGAGCATATTTCGGCGTTGGTGGCATTGCAGGTGAGGGTACAGCTAGAGTGGGCATGTCCGGAGGCGGTGGTGGCCATGAGATGATGGATGAGCAGACCTTGGAGTAATGATGCTCCTTTTCTTTCTGTCTTGATTGCATGGATTTGTAGTATTTAGTACTTGTTTTCGTTAGTACATTTGTTAGACCTCGGTTTGTATTTTGGCCATAAGGTCGCATTTTGGTTGTTTTTCAGACTTATTATGCAGGCTGCTAGTGTCGGGAATGAAGTTTCGACTTATGTACGTTTTTCCTTGGTCGCTCAAGGTACTCATTTAGGGATATCGACCTGTGGCTACTCGATCGAGTGCCCTTCACTCGATCGAGTAACTGCCGGAGGGGTTTAAAGTTGCATTCTGATCTCGACGTACTCGATCGAGTAGCTGATGAACTCGATCGAGTAACGTCAACTTGATCGAGTAACTCACTAGCTCGATCGAGTGCCCCTGTAGGATGGTAATTCCGTTTTAAAATGTGTTTGTAGCTTCGCGTTGCTGATTCTTGTGATAGAGTTTCTCGTTTTGGGTGGGTGACATCATTGACGAGTATCAAGTATGGTATACGGTTGTGAATATTTGTGTGGTTTATACAAGTTAATTGTTGTTTATATAATTTCGCATGCTAAACCGTATAACCTCAGGTAATACAGAGTATAATGGTTATAATTCTTGTGGCATAATTTGTATGGTCGCATAAGCAATTAATTGATGACATGGATAATAGTTGATGACAGGATGTCCGTTATGTTGTTCACTTTGCCGACAGTTTCATATATATGAGTCATATTTATGTAATGTCAATGAAGTATCATGGTTGATATGAGTCCAAATGTATAATGTGATTTGTTCGTAATGTCAATGTGGAATAAGAATTTGTCGCTTGGTGTAATCGTTAAAGTTGTTTGATGGTGAAATTCGGGGACGAAGTTCCTTTTTAAGAAGGGAAGAGTAATTTCGCATGAGAAAATGACGTAATTATGGCAATCTTATAGTACTTTTATGATAATTTTATAGTATTTTAAATGGTTGGGAAATTTCGTAGTGGTTATTGTATAATTGAGTGGTAGTTTGCAATTGTTGAATAAATTAGCATGTTGTTGTATCTTGTTTTCAAGTAATTGTTCACGATGTTGTCATGTAATTGAATGTTAGTGTTTAAATAATAGAATTATTGTTGCACGATTGAGTAATAGAGATGAGTTAAAAGAATTAATATAAATGAGTGGAATGAATGATATGTTGTTGTGTATCAGTAATAGAATTGTTGCTTTTGCGTGTTTTGTAACTGATCGTTGTTGGCAAGTAATTGAAGAGGGAATAGACTGATAGTTGTGTTGGTTTATATTTGAGTAATAACATGAGATGAGTGCAAGTGATAGTCGAGTTGGTTGTTCTTTTATACAATGCGTACTTGATGCTTTAAATAGGCAGGTTGGTGATTTGATAGGATGTCTTGTTGTGTAATGTGTGCTAAGGTAGATGATGATGATGGTTGATGAACATTCATATCGGGGTGGTAGTCCTAAACAGTTGTGTTGGCCTGGGTCGGATGGATAGTGGTAGTTCGCCTGGGTTCCTTTGAATTTGCGTCGTAGGGGAGGATGAGTCGAACTTCAAGGGCGAAGTTCATTTTAAGGGGGGAAGACTGTAATACCCGTTCTTTTAGGGACCCGTTGACTGAACTTAGACACCTGTCTTAACCTTCGGAAACCTTAAGAGGGATGACTTGTGACGATGTGAGTCTTTGAGTGCATGTTACTCGATCTATCTGAGGCTACTCTATCGATTAGCTTGGGAGCTCAATCGAGTAGATGCTACTCGATCGAATAAGTGCGTTACTCGATCGAGTAACGGGTTTGCAGCGGGGAATTATAAATCGTATAATCGTAAAACCTAAATCATTTTCTCATTTCTTCCAAAACCTAAATGCCGTCATTTCACTTCTCCTCCACCTTGGTTCACCTCCTTGAGGCCTTTGTGAGTGTTACACCATAGGGTATGGGATGCTTGAGTCGGGTAGCGGTCTTGACGCCGGATTACTTTGTATAAGTATGTTGTCATCATCATCATCGTCATCCTTGTTTTCAGTTATGGTTGTGGTAGTAGTAATAGATGGTTATGATGGTTGTTGTAGGTGGTTTTGCTGGTTGCTTGTTATCTTGTGATCGGATGCGGAGTCGCTGCGGTTTTCTAAAGGTAGGTTCGCCTACTCAGTACTGTTGATGGTCTAGAGGGTCTTTTGTTGATGCATAATTAGATTGGTGTCATTATTGATGATCGGTTGTAGTAGTTGATTATCATTGTGTTGAAATAGTAGTTGGTGATTGTTGTTTGTATAGCTGATTGTGATTGTTGTCTGCGGTTCTCGAGGTGCGTCCTCGGCTGAGTGGAGTCACTTGCGGGAGTGACTTCACGCCCTTGATTCGCCTTCTGTGGAACCCGCCACAGAAGGGATGTGCATATTAAGGAACATGGGTTTATCGCTCGGATAAGATGAGCGGGGCTTAGGTGGGAACGGCTGCGGTCCCCCAATTGCAGGACTTGACCTTCGGGCAGTCAGAGGTGTGTGGTTGGTTGGAGGAGCTGGTGTGTGTGTGTATTGCTGTAATTGTGTTGAGTCGGCTTTTGTATTGGTTACTTCAGTTACGGACCTTTTGTGGTTTTGTTGTGTTGTCTCTTTGTTGTATGTCTGCCGTGATCCACTATGGTGAGCAGTCAGTCTTAGCAGGTTGATGTATGGATCTTAGCTGGGTGATTGGAGGGACGCGTCTACCCCGAGTCATGGTAGAGATAGCTTCACATAGTTGATAGTAGTCTGGAGTTGTATCTTTTATATCATTGGTTGGTTTTAAATCACTTGTAATTATATAATTGTTCTTTTGTCGACATTTGTTTATTGCTGACCTTAGGCAATCGAGATGGTAACGCCTTTATCTACTGGGGATGGTCTTGTTGAGGCTCCTTGGTAGATGGGGGTGTTACAAAAACGAGGCAAATTTGGCAAATGTGAGGTTAGTGGGTAAAACGTAAAGGAAGGGTCACCTCTTCACATGCGTCACCACCACAAACCGAGTGTATACAAGCAATAAGCGACAAATTTCATGCTTATGCAATTTGATGTTACATGCCATGTAAGGAGTACTACTCACATCCTAAATGAAATCAATCATGAATGTCATTGGTTTATGAAACTCTAAACCTTAGAATGTATAAGTGATGAATAAGAATTATGGTTTGTATACAACATAAAATATAACAGACTAGCAAACGGAATATTCTCATAAAATAATAAAATACTATACAAGAATATACTTGCAGTGAAAAATACAGACATAGACATACAATCTCGTTTTAACTAGTCAGTTATACGGTTTAGAAATATTTATGATAGTTTAGGTGCCACCGATTAAACCAATTTCCAACCGCAAAGTCTCAAAACGTTCTCTAGCTAACGCCTTTGTCAAAATGTCAGCCCATTGTTTTTTAGTATTACAAAATTCATGTTTTATGTTGCCCTTTTCTACTTGGTCTAGTAAGAAATATGTCTAATATCTATATAACTGAGAACTTACCAATGCAGCAGTTGTAATACTACGGATTTTATTAAGCTAAGTACTCGACCGAGTAGAGCCTACTCGGCCGAGTAGTGCTAAATGTGTGTTCTGTTTAGCTTCTGCCGAGGAATAATCGGCCGAGTATGATGAATACTCGATCGAGTAGAGGATACTCGACCGAGTACACTATATACTCGACTGAGTATCCGGTCTGGCGTGTATTTATTCAGCGGTTTGAAGCGGGAGTTTTTAAGGATTCACTACTACAAATACAGGCTATAACAACGGTCACAAACCGTTGTTGTATAAAAAAGCGGACGTTGTTAAAGCGTCCGTTGTAAAAGGTTTTAACAACGGCTGGTTTTCTTAAGGAAACCGTTGTTAAAAATATTAACAACGGTTTTAAGTATAAAAACTCGTTGTGGAAAGTGTGACTCAATTTTGGGGGGAAAGTTATAACAACGGGTTTTAATATACAAAACCGTTGTTATAACTAAAGACAACGGGTTGTTTGTAAATAACCGTTGTTGTTTGTTCTTAAAAAATAAAAAAAAATTAAATTAAATATTACTAGATGCATGCATAATTACGGCCCGTTAGAATTCCGATGCATGCATTATTACCGACATCCTTTGTACATATGAACGGATAATATGGAATGAGAAGGGTTAGTAATAAGATTTGAAGCAACATTGAGAGATATGATGATGATTATGGCACAACTTCCTAACATATATATTAATTAAAAAACAACTCAACCCACACATTGCTTAGTATAAATACATTGCATTATCTCAACTAACATTTCCATTATCTCAATATATTCATCTCCAAACCCTAACTGCTAAAACAAACTCTACTTAATCTTTCAAAACAAACTCCAAAAACTCCAACAAAATGAATGATTTCATCCTTAAGACTCTTACCATGATCGAGAACAACAACGGCTTCATCCGCCGGTTCCTCCATATTGAGGAAAGTTTCAGGAGCTACCTTGCGGATGCTCGATCCGCATCAAGCACGCCAAAGAAGATGGCTTGACGGAGCGACAACGATTGCGGCTATATGACGATATAGCAATCGCTGAACGGAACCTCCAAATAGCCAAGGAGGAGAGGACGGATACGATAGAGCGGAATAAGATCCTCTATGAAAATATAAGAATTGCATTTTTATATATGTAATTTTTTTTTAATTTATGTATATATATATATATATATATATATATATATATATATATATATATATATATATATATATATTAATTATGTTTGTGGACCATGGAAAAACGCTCCACTCAAATGCTTTTTCAAAACATTTTTAATTTTAAAAGAGTCGCCACTAAATTTTTAAATGGAATTTAGAAACCAATTTTAGAGATTTGAATTCGTGTGACTTTACGTGTTAGGAAGTTAATTTAATTTCATTAAAACAACACCCAACCCCGCCCGTTGCAATAACGGTCTCTACTAGGTGAAAGATGGCTATTTTGGAAAGATATCACATGCGTATGCAACCATTGAATTTAAATCCTATCATGCGAATTTCATTCTAAGTCGTTTAAAATGCGTTTAACTTCGTCGAAGTGGTTTAGCATGTGAGGTTCATTGATTAAACTAGAAAAACACATCCAAAGAGAGGGATAGGAAGGCTTACGCTTAGCATAAGATGTATTAACAAACATTAGTGGTTAGCTCATACATACAATATAAATTATAAATAACGTAAATTAAAATCTAAAACATAAACTAATTAAACTAAGGATTAATCAAACAAAGTCAAACAAGGAAGCAAATTAAAACACAAAACCTGGAAAAACCCGTGCACTGCACGGATCTGAAATTTTCGAAATATGTCAGAATCGACCCGTGCACTGCGCGGGTTTTGAATTAATACATTGCTAATTACGAAATAAATACTAAATCAATGCAATAAATTACGAAAATCTACCTAAATTAAAATTACAAATTATAGGTCTGGAAAATCATAAAAAATCAATTTTTATATGGTTAAAAATAAATACACATAAATTAAATAAACTCGATTTATTAAATTGCCCTATTCCAACACGAGGATATGTAAATGAGACGGGGTGTATGACCGACCGATGTGGCGGATTTCTTTCCCATCTCAAGTCAACGCGGGTGCCGGAATGGTACTTTAACTCATACTCAAACTATTCTAGTTTCGATATTAGTTAGACGATGTTAGACAATGGTTAGTAAATAAACAATAAAAAAAAGGAAATAAAAAGGAGAGAAGGGAGTTTTAATGCACTCTCAACCTACATGTATCGTTGACACCGTCTTGGGTCGTAATCGATCGTAGATTTTATCTCGAGGGGCCGTCGTCGACGAAGATAATTGAAATTGAATTTTGAAATCACGAAACAAACACGTTCAAAAGGCAGACTTGAGCAGCGATTTTCAATCGCTCACCACGACTTCGTTTCTCAACGATTTTTCAAACCGAAAGATGTTTTGGAAACTAGAAAGACTGAGTTTTGTGAATATGGAAACAAACCTGAAGTTTTAATGGGATTTGTACACGAGAATCAAGGCCAAAGACCACGACAGAAACTCGAAAACAAGATTTGTGTCCTTGTTTTCGAGCGGCTGTCACGGCTTTAGTTTAGGGTTTTTTTGGACGATTGATGGTTGTTATTTTCAGTATGTTGTGGGGAGAACTTAGAGGAATGAATGTATGGTGAAGGAGGAGTATTTATAAGGAGTTTCGAAGGGTAGAAGTAGGGCAACAAGCAGTCGGGCTCCCTTTGCATAGCTGTTGTCCATCAGCTAATTCGTGGCGTTTTTAGGGTTTGTATGGGGGTTTTCTTGGTGGTTAAGCTAAGGTAATATGGGTAGGATATTAGGGTATGGTGTAGGGTTAATGGGCACGAGTTTGGTAGCTGTTTGGAGCGGGTTTTGGGCTCGGGATTGAGCACGCAAAACAGGGAGGCTGCTTGTGTTGCGGGCTGTTTGTGGAGTATTTGGGACGGGAATTGGAATGGGTTTTGTGGTGTTCTAGGTGCTGGGTTGTTGTGGGTAATGTGGAGCGCGGGTTGGTGGTGATGGGTTGCGGGTTTGGACCAAGTTTGAGTTAGTTTAGAAGGGCTTTCGATGGGCTATACAAACACGGGTAAAGGAAGGAATTGGGCTGTGTTGGGGAGTGTTTAGGACGAGATTTGGGTGTGGATATGGGGGTTCGAACTGGGGTTGGATGGGTAGAGGCCTAGGTTGGTTAGTGTAATCGAGATTCGTGCCAACTCGTAAAGAAAACGGGCTAAAAAACCGAGCTAAAATCGAGCTCCAAAACGCGTGGTTGAAACGAGTTTTAAATTTTCAAATTCGATTTTTCAAATCAATTAACACATTAAAATAAATGATTTTTCAAATCAAAAAATATATTTTATTTTCAATAAAATAAATTTAAGAAAATAAATTCAAATTAAAATAATAAAATGAATTCACTTAAAAAAGCTTTAATTTAAATATCATTTAAATTAATAAAATACTCCGTCGACAACGCTCATTCCACATCGTAAAACGAACCCAAATGAATACATGCGTCCTATCATCATCGGGTATTTGTCGGGTTTTCTATAAATTCCAATATCGACAGATATGGGTATCTACAGAGCCCCCACTTTGACTGAGGCTTGGACAAGGCGAAAGTCAAAGTATACCTCAGGTCCCTCTCGACCTGAGGATTCTGCGGGTCGTTTAGAGTCCATTAGACTTGTGTATGTAAGTTCGCCAGCCATAAGAAGAGATCATACCTGAAACTTCGTCGGGGATTGACTCTTGCTTCTGTTGTGTCAAATTATCATCGTTAGTCATCGACCCATAAATTGCATATATGGTGGGTTGAGCCTTATCCTCGGGCGCCTACGTATCCGTTTCTGACGGAATCAAACCCGCGTCGTAGTTCGGCTCGATGGCCTGTAGCTTTCTGCTGCTTCAGCTCGGATGCCAATATCCCATTGTTCATGTGAGTAAAGACAAAACTTGCGCTTTGTTTATCAATTTCGATGTTCTGCCAGGGAGAACGATTCACTTTGGCCCGCGTTTTTGTTGGGGAAATGTCATTTCCGTAGCATTCATTGTCGATCTTTGTTAGGAGGATGCCATCTGTCTGCATTTTGTGGTGGTCTCTGGAGCCGACGGCGACAGAGCCCCCAGTTGGAGCATATTCTACAAATTTAATCATAATATATAGCACGCGATTCACGTAGCGACATTTCGATACTTGAAATGGTCATCGACCGAATTTTGATGGGTCTCTGGAGCCGACGACGACAGAGCCCCCAGTTGAAAGAAAAGGAAAATGGGTTATCGACCCGCAGACATGAACATTGCTTAGAACAGGTGGGTCATTGACCCGAACTTTAAATATCTCGAAAATGATTGGCCTCTTCGAGGCGAGAATTTATTTCAGTTTTCTGGATCCAAATGATTTTTCGAATCAACACATAATTTTATATTCAATAAAATTAATTGCGAAAAATTATTTCAAATTTCTGGAGTTAAATGTTTTTTCAAATCAAAACATAATTTTATTTTCAAAAAAATAATCGCAGAAGTTTATTTCAAATTTCCGGAGTTTCTGACCCGTAACCAATGTGGGCGTAACCCAATAAAATCCGTAAGTGTGTACGAGATGTTAGTTCAACACGGGACGCGCAGGGGATGAGATTGTAAATTAGTCACTTCGGTGCACGAACTATGACAAATTCCGCAAGAGAAAGGAGCGAACAAAACCCGGGACGGATGGGGCCCACTTGGCGCGCCACACGGGCCCTACACGGCCGAAATAGAGGAGGTATGGGACTTGCTTTCTTATTTCAAAAAGCTACCAAACTTCCTAAAGCTAGTAGGCTTCCAAGTTTCCAAATTTCCTAGAAGATTTAGGTTTCCAAAAGCTAAAGGAATTATACTTCCAAAATTCCTCATCTCTTTTCATATATAAGGAAGGGCTAAGGGTTGAGATTTCCCACAATTTCTCAAACAGAAATCTCTCTGCTTAAAAGAATATCTTTCTTAGAAAAAAACTAGTCATGAATTCCCTGTTTGGGACCATGAAGGGATGGGCGACGAAGTCGGGGTTTAGAAATCCAAAATCGAATGCGGCGGGAATTCAACAAATTATTTTCCTGAGGCAAGTCATGATTCAACCCGCATTTCTTAAAGAGTGCCTGAGAGTGTGGGATCCCGAGCATCATGTCTTTGCTTTTCCGGAGGGAGAAATCTGTCCTCTTCCTGACGAATTTACCGTCTTAGGAGGATGGAGGACCACGCAAGAGCCTATGGTTCCCGACTTTGTGTCCAACTGGACCCGAAAATACCGCGAATATCTAAACTTGTCGCGTGATGAAGCCCGTACCATCGTCGATGGTGGAAAGGTGGACCTGCTTGCGCTAGTGCATAAATTCCGGCGTGCGAATGACCCGGATATACCGATAATTTATCGACGCCGCGCCTTTGGCCTCATTCTATTGCATCTTTATTGTTTCGAGAGGGCGATAGAAATTCCATCTTATCGCGGCCAAGCTAGACTAATCCGAGTCGTGGAGCAAATGGAGAATGGTGCTAATCCTGCATGGATTATACTAGCTGAGACTATTAAAAGCTTGGATGCACAAAAAGCCAATCCGGATGCTATATTCATGGGATCAACCCGTCTACTGCAAGTTTGTCTTTCTTCTCCTTTTTCCCTTTTTTTCTCTTTTCTTCGTCTCTTTTTTTTTTCTTTTTTTTCGTTTCTTTTTTTTTTTTTTTTTTTTTCGTCCCTTTTTTTCTTCGTCTCTTTTTTTTTTTTTTTTTTTTTTTTTTTTTTTTTTTTTTACCCGCCTTTTTCGATTGTCTAACAGGTATGGCTCGCGAGCGTCTTGGTTTGATTGATCCGCCGTTGAAACCGAGAAGATTATCATGTCGAAGTCTCACTAATCGGCGACGACGCTACAGTTCTGAGCAAGGATCCGATTACTGGCGAAATATGTTGATTAGCGGAACAGGGTCTCACATTCGTTGGTCCTTACCATGGTTTCATTTGAGCTCACTTACCGGGCTCGCAGATACTGATCATACACGGTATGTCACTTTGTTGGGCCTGGATCACCCTGTCTATTTTTACCCGGACCGAGTGCTTCGCCAATTCGGTCGTCAACAAATTGTCCCTGCGACGGAGGCTTCGCGAGGTCCTGCTTTTGTTATTTCTCAGGGTAGATGTCATACTTGGCTCCATGCGTGGCGCCGAAGGACCGTGTGGCGCATTCCCGAGCCACGCGAGTCTACTTGGGTTTCCCCTTCATATCTCAAATGGACTACAGAACCGGGCCTTAAAGCAAGGAAGAAACTACAGAAAGATGATGCCATTGATCGGGAGAAGCATGACAGGGGGTTAAAAAATCGACAATTCTTTACTGGGTCGATTCCGGGCCTGACTGAGACCGAGACTAGACCTGACGAGAACCCTAGGGCTAAACCTGGTGCTCCTAGCGTGTGGGACCGACTGGGTACTACAAGTGGTGACGTTCCGACACTTGCAGAGAGACTTGGCCCTCGACCAAGTGTAAAAGAAAGATTGGGCCCGCGAGAAGACAGCGTGGTCCCCCCGAAGAAACGGGCAAGAATGATGATGGGTGAGACATCGTCTCGTAGTGACGGGACACGCGACCCAACTAAAGATAGGTGGTAGTTACGGCTCTATTATTTAGTATTACTATTATGCTTTTATTTGCTTTCCTGTTAGTTTGATTTGTAATGGGCGTCGCCCGAATTTATCAAAATAAAAGACACGTATTATTTATTAGAAATCCTCAGTTTCTGCATTGAATATTTCATTTTTATTGTGGTTGTACCCTTTTCAAGGGTTGCCTACGTATCTGCTTTTCAACAGAATCAAACTGAGGTCGTAGTTCTCTCATAAAACATTTCAGGCAGTGGCAACAAATGCCAAACTTAAAACTTATTCAAATACATCACAACTCAAGTGTTATTTCATAACTTTGAGAGTGAGGTCTTAAGGATAGTACTTCTTCAATCGATCCAGTTCGTTGGATTCGAGAAATCATTTCCATCCAAATCATCAAACGTACCGCGCCTCCTGTGAGTATCTTCTTCACGAGATAAGGACCGGCCCAATTAGGCTTAAACTTCCCTCTTGGATCGACTGGTAATAGAGCCCTTACTGATTTGAGAACTAAATCGCCTTCATTAATTCCCATGGGCTTCACCTTCTTGTTAAAAGCCCGCTCTATCCTTTTCTGATAGAGCTGAACATGATACAACGCATTCAAACGACGCTCATCGAGCAACACCAACGAATCATATCTGGCTTGGACCCAATCCGCTTCCGGGACCTGGCTTTCGAGCAAGATGCGTAGGGAGGGTACTTCCAGTTCGACTTGTTATACTGCTTCCATCCCGTAAACTAGATAGTACGGGGTTTCCCTTGTGGCTGTTCTGATGGATGTTCTATATCCCCACAACGCGAAGGGTATCTTCTCCGGCCATTCCTTGTAATTGTCAGACATCTTTCTCATTATAGTAGCCATCGTTTTGTTAGCGGCCTCCACTGCTCCATTTGTCTGAGGTCGATATGGAGATGACTTATGATGCTTGATTCTATACTTTTCAAGTATAACGGCTGTCTCAGCTTGAAAGTGAGGTCCATGATCACTGATGAACTCGTGCGGCACTCCGTACCGACAGATGATGTCATTCTGAATAAACTTGGCTACTTGCTTCACATTTAGCACTTTGTAAGACTTGGCCTCTACCCACTTGGTAAAGTAATCAATAGCGACAAGGATATAACAATGCCCTCCTGTTCCAGAAGTGTTTACTTTTCCGATGATGTCGATTCCCCAGGTTGAGAAAGGCCAAGGTGACGTCATGGTGTATAGCATAGAAGGTGGTACATGTTGAATATTAGCAAATATTTGGCAATTGTGACAATGCCGGACATATCTGCGACAATCTGTTTCCATTGTTGTACAATAGTATCCTAACCTCATGATCTTCCGAACTAGCATGTGGGAGTTCATATGCGGCCCACATTCCCCGTCGTGGACTTCTTCCATGACCTTTTCTGACGTTGTCTTGTCGACGCATCGCAACAGGACACCTGTCTGTGTCTTCTTATACAATTGTCCATCGTTAGTTTTAACGAATTGGGCGGATAACATTCGCAATGCACGCTTTCCACGTGTATCGAGGTCTGTAGGGTATTCTCCTGCTTCTTTTAATCTCACAATGGATGCATACCACGGTTCGGCTTCGCTTTCCTCGGCATCATCGACAGCATTTATATAAGCTGGTGAAGACCTTCGTTCAACACACAATGGCATGCTATCCATATGATCAGGGATGTTTATCAACGCTGCCGTTTTTTTGTGATGCGTCGTCGAATCGATTTTCCTCCCTTGGGAGGTACACGTATCGCACCTCTTCGAAGAGTTTTTCTAGCTCTTCTATCTTAGCCTGGTAGGGTGCCAGGCTGCTACTTTTGATCTTCCATGACCCCGTCACTTGATTAATGACCAAGGAGGAATCCCCGTGTACTGTCAACTTCATGACTCCTAACTTGTTAGCGCTCTGCAAACCAAGTAGGCATGCTTCGTACTCCGTGGCGTTATTTGTGACGGCGAAGTCCAATTTGATCGAAACTGGTATGTGCTCTCCTCTCGGTGAAATGATAAGGACACCTATTCCGCATCCCATGTTATTCGAAGCCCCATCGAAATATAGATCCCATACATCGTCTTCGACATGGACAATATCCTCATCTGGGAACGACAAAGTGTCAACAATGTCAGTTTCTTCGATTTGGATTATCGGCCAGGAAATCGCAACGACCTTTCCTTTTATCGCTTTCGGCACATATTTGAGATCGAATTCCGATAGCATGAGGGTCCATCTTGACATTCTGCCGTTTAGCACCGGGTTTTCAAACAAGTACTTGATGGGGTCCATTCTGGAATATATACTCACATCGTAGTGAGCATATAGTGACGTAGCTTCTTCGTTGCCCGGACTAAAGCTAGGCATGTCTTTTCTAATCTTTGTATACTTTGATTCATACTCCAAGAACTTTTTACTAAGGTAGTAAATTGCTCTTTCTTCTTTGTCAACGGTTTGTGCCAGCATTGCTCCCATCGCGGTATCTCAGAATCGTTAAATACGGTGATAGAGGCAAGCGCTACAAAGCGGATCGAGAAGCGCGGAGAAGATAACACTTCCTTTATCTTATCAAACGCGGCTTGGCATTGGTCATCCCACATAATATGCTCCCCAACTTTCAATTTCTTAAAAATTGGTTCATGAGATCATAGTTAATTTTGAGGAAACGGCTTATGTATTGCACTCGGCCTAAGAAACCTCGAATTTCTTTCTCGGTTTTAGGATGGGGCATTTCCATAATGGCTTTAATCTTTGATGGGTCGATTTCGATGCCACGGTGGCTAACAATATGACCCAAAAGCTTGCCAGAGGTGACCCCGAACGCGCATCGTGGGTTTAATCTCATATTATACTTTCTCAACCTCTCGAAGAATTTTCGTAATGCCATCAAATGGTTATTACGTTCCTTCGATTTTACGATCATGTCATCGACGTAGACCTCTACTTCCTTATGAATCATATCATGCAACAACGTCGTTGCTGTTCTCTGGTAAGTCGCACCTGCATTTATTAATCCAAATGGCATCACTGTGTAGCAATAAGTGCCCCATGGTGTTGTGAAAGCAGTCTTGTGCATATCTTCCTCGGCCAATTTTATCTGGTTGTAACCGGCATACCCATCCATAAAGGATAATAATGCATGGTTAGCGGTATTGTCAACCAAGATGTCAATGTGAGGTAACGGAAAGTCGTCCTTTGGGCTAGCCTTATTTAGATCACGAAAATCAACACAGACCCGAACCTTTTCCGTCTTTCTTTGGGACCGGCACCACATTAGCTATCCAATCTGAGTATCCCGATACTTTGATGAACCCGGCCTTGAACTGTTTATCAATCTCTTCTTTGACTTTCAAAGACCACTCGGTACGCATTCTACGTGGCTTCGCTTATTGGTTTGAACCCGGCTTGATCGGAATCTTGTGCTCTGCAATTTCCCTATCAATACCCGGCATATCTTTGTAGGACCAAGCAAATACATCTTTGAATTCATTCAACAATTCAACAAACCCCTTCCTTTCTGCGGGATCTAAGGTTGTTCCTATCTTAAGCTCCTGAGGCTCTAAGGTATTCCCCACATTAACAACCCGGTATCTTCGATTTACCGAGCTTCTTTGGTCGTATTCTTCCAACCCTTTTACTAAGCGGGAGGCGGTTCCACCTCCTCCTCTTCTTCTTCCACCTGTCTATCCTAGACCTCATTCTCAACGTTATTAAAACAATCAATTGAATCGCAATATAAATGAGACAAGTCGTAAGCAAACTGATTCATCTTATTATTGATTTGAAACTGCGCAAATTGCGTTAACATTTGGGCCAACTGATCAGAGGTCAGTGGCGAGATAGGAGCAGTATTCGGGACAGGCCCCGGAATACCAGCACTAGGGGGAGGTACAGGAAAAGGAAAGGCTGGGGAAGGGGTATCTTCGACACCTAAAACCCTAGACTTAGCCTTAGGACTTATGTCAGACTCAGACTCGGACTCAGACTCAGACTCAGAATCGTCATCAGGTTTGAACATTTGCCCTTCTCCAATGGTCATCTTGAAAAGCGAACCCTTGTTGTCGGTCCATTTCATGGTTTTCCGCCATCCAGATGTATTCCTCTGAGGATCTACATCAGTAATGACGGTAGATGGATCGAAACGATCACTCCTTATGATCATGTTTACCAAGACTTCATTTGGTATTTCCGGCTTCTTTCCCTCTCCAAAGAGGAGACCCATAGCTTTCCCATCTTCGATCGGAACAGACTCCTTCTTTATTGTAGCTACTGCCATAATGTCTTCGGGAATATAGAAACAATCACGGAATACTTCGATTCTGGGGACCAGCTTGTTGGCCTTTGAGTTGAACAGTGGTTCGGGGAAGTCTAAACTCGGCATTTCCTCCCCGGCTTTCACAAAGTGGCCGTTTAGAGTTAGCAAGTACGGCCTCATCTTGATGTCTCGGTCTTCGATCGAGACTCTCTTTCTCAGGGAGTCTTCTTCAGTTGGCTCATACCCAAGCTCGTATCTTGTCCCCTTAGGCACTGGCGACTTCAATTGGAATGCGTTTTCCCTTCGGGGGTACATGGAGTACCCGAAGTACTTTCGATCTTGAAGATTGTTTTACAAACATGGCTTCCCGTATATAAGTCCATATTCGGTGCCTCGAAAGTGGACTCAATTGCGTTTACTACCTCGAAACCACAAGACTCCAAGGCGGTATTATCAGTTTGCACTTCAGAAGTAACATCTCCTCCCGTCACAATTATAGGAGTAGCATCGATGGTCACTACCTCTCCCTTGAGAGGGATTTTAATCTTGCGATGGAGGGTAGAGGACACGGCTCCAGCTGTGTGAATCCATGGTCTCCCGAGCAAAATGTTGAAAGATGAGGCAACATCTATCACTTGGAAATTGACCTTGCGCTCCACCTTTCCCACATTCACGCTTAATGTGACGAGTCCGGACACTCGACGCACTGTGCCATCGAAAGCCCGAACCGTTTGCGTAGTGGGTGCGAAGTCGCTTTTCTCGAGTCCCAAAATGAAAGCGGTCCGTAGTGGGAGAACATTAACTACAGACCCGTCGTCGACAAGGGTCATTGGGAGTCGCTTATGACGGCATTCTACCGTGATGTACATAGCGAGACAATGTTGTGGCCCAAATGAGGCGGTCTTCATCGAGAAAAAGTTCTGACATTAGTGAGCCGAGGTTGGTTTTGAGCAACGAATGAGACCACGTCATACAGGTAGTGTGCGGTGACACGGTCATATTCATTAAGGCTTGAAGCAGAGCTTGTCGGTGTTCAAACGAGCTCAACATTAACTCCCGGATGGAGACATCGCCTTAGTCTTTTGTAATCGCTTGATGAGGGAGGCCTCTGAGGTCGACCCTTCACCAAGAGCCCGGACTGAGGTGGCCTCCTTGGTGGGTGTCTTACTTAGACTGTCTCCAAAGATAGAGACATGGTTTGCCTTCTCGACACGATAGGGACGTCCCGATCGAGTCAAATGATTAGATTCGAGGACATCTTTCCTCAATTTAGAAATTTCTTCCTGAGTTCGGGGAACAATCGCACCTTTGGTGAGACAGATATCGTCTTCATCGTCAACCCAGACCCCATTAATTTTATTCTCGCTTCGGAGAATGTATGGTGTGCAATCGATAGCAAAATCTCCAATTCGAACTTCGTTCTTAGCTTGAGGGGTATACTCAGAGCAGCTTACATAGGCCTTCCCCACGAAAAACCCAGTGAGACGGCGGATGGGTTGGATTAAGTGAGATACATCGGTATTGTCTTCGACGAATCTTTCACGCATTGGCATGGTCGCCAAAAGGATTGTTCGAGGTTGTTAGGTCGGATGGTGGGGATGGGAGCGACCCATTCTCGATCATGTCTTGGATTTCATGTTTAAGCCGAAACAATTTTCGGTATCATGACCTTTTCCTTGATGATAAGCACGATGGCGTTGGGCTTATACCATTTACCCCGTCGATCCGCAGCGGGTCCGGAGTTAGACCAATTGGGTTCAGTTTCCCTTGGGCCGAGAGCCTTTGGAGGGCGTATGCGTAGGTACACCCGATGTCAGTGAACGCTCTTGGCCCATGGCGTTGCGATCCCTTAGGAGCTCCTCCCAAAAGACCGATGGCTTGGATATGATTGCGAATCGGATGCCTTAGCTTTGGAAGAGGAGGCACCCGATACCCTTTTGGCTTTTCGGCCTCGGCAGAACTAACGTCGTCCTCAATTTTTCTTCCGACTCGAATAAGGTTCTTGAATGAGCCGAAATGTTGATATTTGATAGCGTCACGGTAGACAGGTCGAAGATTTTTCATGAACTTATCTACCATTTCAGTCTCCTCTGGCCTTTTGGCCAACTTCACGCTTTTAGCGCGCCAACGGTTGAGGGATTCAGTAAATCCCTCCTTATCCTTCTGTGTCATCACCTCGAGTGTGCGCACAGTAGTCTGAATCTTGGCGTTATCAGCAAAGTGTTTGCAAAACTCCACCGCTATATCTTCGAAAGTGGGGAAATTCTTAAGCTCAAGGCTGTAGAACCACGCCTTCGGGTGTTCTCCTAGGGATTGAGCAAAAATGTGGGGCAACATCTCGGAAGTACCCCTTTTCAAATAAGAAGGTACTCCTTGTAGGAACGGATATGTTGCAATGGATCTTCCGTCCCTTTGAACTTTGGGATATCAGTTAGGACAAAATTGGTTGGTAGCTTGTCTTGGACCGGCATGTACCCTACGGCATTCTCATAATGCACATTTTCCCCTCGGGATAGCTTCAATCATTGTTTCTCTCATTAGTCGGAACCTCTTTTCGGTCGTTTCGGGGCGGTGGTATGGGAGCTTCCACCGCGATCTTGGCTTCCACAGTAGTCAGCGTTCCATCATTGCGACCAAAGTGTCGTTAATGCCTTGAGTGCCTCTGCGGTAGTCATACTTCTTGTTTGTAGTGGCCTTTCTACAATAAAATCCCGACCGAGTATCAGTTATCGAATCAAAATCCCCTGCACAAACAGGACTCGACTCATAACAACATGACGGACTCTATGCGACTCGATATTGGGCTTAGACCCGGAGAGTGAGCAATTGGGCCCCCTCGGTTTGGGTCATACACGACTAGGGACGGTTTTTCAAACCTAAAAACTGGCTATAACTTGACATGGATCCTACGAACGAACTATTCTGGCTCGTTGGAATGGGTCCTAACCGTGATACACATGTGGCTTGGGTTTTAGACTCAACGTGGCAAAATCCGACATGACAAACCCGTGTTCAAACCAGACATGGCTCTTGGGCTTTGTGACAAACGCCCTAGGTCGCCTAGTGGGGACGTTTTTGTGGACTGACTTGGACCAAATGGTCGACTTTCATGACTCAGACCCAAAGATCGGTTTAGGTGACTCACTTGACGAGTGTTCTAACCAAACAAAGGCTCACTCGAGCCTAAGGGTGGACTAGCTCGCCTATATCGAGCAAGCAAAAGCCCAACTCGACTAACCCGACCCCACTGACTCAAACTCTATTCTAGGTTTGGGTTGGACCTGGGATACAGTTCATCGAAATTTGAAATCGAGAAGGATTGAATTGATTTTTAAAATGGGCAGCACTTCGGCTTGAAAGAGGGTTCAAAATTTCGAAATAGAGGGCCGAAATTTTCGAAAAGAAATGGACTTGAAAAAGAATCAAATTTTCGAAAGAAAAAGAAGATGGATTTGAAAATGCTATTTTGAAAACATGACCCGGGATTCACATAGCATGTAATCATTCGCATTTTAGGGATGCAATGCATGAACTAGACTCTTCTAAGTCTCGGTCAGTCCTCTAAAATGGGTTTATGCCAGTGAAACCGCTTTGTCGGGGAGTCCACATACCGTCATATGCCTGTTGCAATATGCCTCGTATGCAGCTGCCTACCTCCACGGAATCACCTTGATACTTAAATCGGACATAGTGGACATCAATATCCTCCCTTGGAATTAACCCAAGAGATTCTTTGGCCCGCCTAATGTCTCGGGGGTTTATGCATGATTAACATAAAAAAATGTGACAACAATCCTAATAGCCATCTTACACTTTTCAAGTTTCACTGTCCCCAGCGGAGTCGCCAAATTGTGGACCATGGAAAAACGCTCCACTCAAATGCTTTTTCAAAACATTTTTAATTTTAAAAGAGTCGCCACTAAATTTTTAAATGGAATTTAGAAACCAATTTTAGAGATTTGAATTCGTGTGACTTTACGTGTTAGGAAGTTAATTTAATTTCATTAAAACAACACCCAACCCCGCCCGTTGCAATAACGGTCTCTACTAGGTGAAAGATGGCTATTTCGGAAAGATATCACATGCGTATGCAACCATTGAATTTAAATCCTATCATGCGAATTTCATTCTAAGTCGTTTAAAATGCGTTTAACTTCGTCGAAGTGGTTTAGCATGTGAGGTTCATTAATTAAACTAGAAAAACACATCCAAAGAGAGGGATAAGAAGGCTTACGCTTAGCATAAGATGTATTAACAAGCATTAGTGGTTAGCTCATACATACAATATAAATTATAAATAACGTAAATTAAAATCTAAAACATAAACTAATTAAACTAAGGATTAATCAAACAAAGTCAAACAAGGAAGCAAATTAAAACACAAAACCTGGAC
Source organism: Silene latifolia (assembly GCF_048544455.1). Taxonomy (NCBI): domain Eukaryota; kingdom Viridiplantae; phylum Streptophyta; class Magnoliopsida; order Caryophyllales; family Caryophyllaceae; genus Silene; species Silene latifolia. The sequence continues at coordinate 222,437,161 of NC_133534.1, forward strand.
AAACCCGTGCACTGCACGGATCTGAAATTTTCGAAATATGTCAGAATCGACCCGTGCACTGCGCGGGTTTTGAATTAATACATTGCTAATTACGAAATAAATACTAAATCAATGCAATAAATTACGAAAATCTACCTAAATTAAAATTACAAATTATAGGTCTGGAAAATCATAAAAAATCAATTTTTATATGGTTAAAAATAAATACACATAAATTAAATAAACTCGATTTATTAAATTGCCCTATTCCAACACGAGGATATGTAAATGAGACGGGGTGTACGATCGACCAATGTGGCGGATTTCTTTCCCATCTCAAGTCAACGCGGGTGCCAGAATGGTACTTTAACTCATACTCAAACTATTCTAGTTTCGATATTAGTTAGACGATGTTAGACAATGGTTAGTAAATAAACAATAAAAAAACGAAATAAAAAGGAGAGAAGGGAGTTTTAATGCACCCTCAACCTACATGTATCGTTGACACCGTCTTGGGTCGTAATCGATCGTAGATTTTATCTCGAGGGGCCGTCGTCGACGAAGACAATTGAAATTGAATTTTGAAATCACGAAACAAACACGTTCAAAAGGCAGACTTGAGCAGCGATTTTCAATCGCTCACCACGACTTCGTTTCTCAACGATTTTTCAAACCAAAAGATGTTTTGGAAACTAGAAAGACTGAATTTTGTGAATATGGAAACAAACCAGAAGTTTTAATGGGATTTGTGCACGAGAATCAAGGCCAAAGACCACGAGAGAAACTCGAAAACAAGATTTGTGTCCATGTTTTCGAGCGGCTGTCACGGCTTTAGTTTAGGGTTTTTTTGACGATTGATGGTTGTTATTTGCAGTATGTTGTGGGGAGAACTTAGAGGAATGAATGTATGGTAAAGGGGGGTATTTATAAGGAGTTTCGAAGGGTAGAAGTAGGGCAACAAGCAGTCGGGCTCCCTTTGCATAGCTGCTGTCCATCAGCTAATTCGTGGGGTTTTTAGGGTTTGTATGGGGGTTTTCTTGGTGGTTAAGCTAAGGTAATATGGGTAGGATATTAGGGTATGGTGTAGGGTTAATGGGCACGGGTTTGGTAGCTGTTTGGAGCGGGTTTTGGGCTCGGGATTGAGCACGCAAAACAGGGGGGCTGCTTGTGTTGCGGGCTGTTTGTGGAGTATTTGGGACGGGAATTGGAATGGGTTTTGTGGTGTTCTAGGTGATGGGTTGTTGTGGGTAATGTGGAGCGCGGGTTGGTGGTGATGGGTTGCGGGTTTGGACCAAGTTTGAGTTGGTTTAGAAGGGCTTTCGATGGGCTATACAAACATGGGTAAAGGAAGGAATTGGGCTGTGTTGGGGAGTGTTTAGACGAGATTTGGGTGTGGATATGGGGGTTCGAACTGGGGTTGGATGGGTAGAGGCCTAGGTTGGTTAGTGTACTCGAGATTCGTGCCAACTCGTAAAGAAAACGGGCTAAAAAACCGAGCTAAAACCGAGCTCCAAAACGCGTGGTTGAAACGAGTTTTAAATTTTCAAATTCGATTTTTCAAATCAATTAACACATTAAAATAAATGATTTTTCAAATCAAAAAATATATTTTATTTTCAATAAAATAAATTTAAGAAAATAAATTCAAATTAAAATAATAAAATGAATTCACTTAAAAAAGCTTTAATTTAAATATCATTTAAATTAATAAAATACTCCGTCGACAACGCTCATTCCACTTCGTAAAACGAACCCAAATAATGACAATGACAACTAATAAATACATGCGTCCTATCATCATCGGGTGTTTGTCGAGTTTTCTATAAATTCCAATATCGACAGATATGGGTATCTACAATGTTTATCTTGCTTCTTCATCTTGCTTCTTCATTGTTTTACTAACTAATTATGCGAACAATACTTAAACAAATAACATAATGGTCGATAAAAACACATACATGCAAAAGAAATAAATAGAAAAAGAAAATAATGACGATGAAACTAAAGTGATTTGGCGAGATTTACGATAAATACGAACGTAATAGACGATAAAATCAACGATGTGACGGCGAGAAGATAAAGCGGCGATGAGAAAGAGAGAAAGAGAGAAAGAGAAAGTGTGTGTTTTGTGTTTGTTTGTCTGCTGTGTTTGTGTTTGTGTATTAAGGGTTGTGTTTTGTGGGCAATGCAGATTTGTTTGTGTGGTTTATAGTATAGAAGGTATTGACAACGGTTATTAAACAACAACCGTTGTGAAATATGTTTTAACAACGGTTGTAAAAAACACTCGTTGTTAAATAAGTTTTAACAACGGGTTTCAAAAATAACCGTTGTGATTACTTTTCACTAACTTTGCGCCAATTTTGCGCCAAATTATTAACAACGGTTGTGCATGTGTGACCCGTTGTTAAAACTAATAACAACGGTTTTTATAACCATACCCGTTGTAATTGATTTTAGTAAAATTCGCGCCATACATTCTACAACGTCTATTGTGATTTTCGTGAATAATCGTTGTTAAAGGGGCGTTGTAGTTGCCTGGATTTGTAGTAGTGATTATTTAATTGGCAAAGCAGTTTCTAAACATCATTTTCACAACCCTAATCACTTTTACGATATCCTAATCACTCCCAAATCTTCCACTGTGTGTGTAATCATCGTAGCTTTTGCATCCAATCGTTCATTTCACCATCGGTAAGTCCTTATTCCCATGTCATTGATGATTTATTCTAAGGGTTTACTTTATGTGTGAATTGGGGGAAAAAGGGGATTGTTAAAATGTGTAATTGTGTTATGTGATTATTGTATAGGAGAAGACTTCGTAGAGGAGCCATTCTAGTTGCCTGATTCTCCATATTGCTGTTGTTGCTAAGGTAGGGTTTCCTACTCGATTCCATTAATTGATTTAAGATTGTGTTTGTATTGTAATTGTTGTTACTTGCTGATCATCGGAGTATGGGTGTTGTGGTGACGGTGGTGATGTGGTTGTGTTGTGACGGTGGTGGTGTTGTGACAGCTGTAATGCTGTGTTACTGTGATATGTGTGTTGATTGTGGTGGAGTCACTTGCGGGAGTGGCTTCACACCCTAGTTCGCCCTCCGTGGAACCCGTCACGGGAAGGGATGTGCACATTAAGGGACATGATTATCGCTCGTTGATGAGCGGGATTTAGGTGGGGATGGGCTGCGGTCCCCCACTGGCGGAGTGGATTACCTGTTGCGATGGGTAATCCGGCAGGGCTGCACACTTCGGTGTTTAGTCAGTTACTGTGGAGGATGATCAGTCGGTTACATTATTTGTTTGTCTTATCTTGATTGAATGGTACTGACCCCGTTGTTGTTGTTTGTGGAATCTGATGTGATCCATTTGGGGATGGTGAGCAGGCTTGACAGGTATTGCATTTGGTGAGCTTGGGCGGTCATGGGGGAGTCGTCTTTACCCGTTGTAGTATCACAGTTACGAGTCTTAGTTATGATTTTGTAGTCGTCAACTGTTGGATTCACTTTGTTGGATTTAGTTTTGGTTTTGGTTTGTTGTAAACATTTATACTTTACAGTACTACTAATAAATGTGTTAGGATAGACGCTTTTGATATATACTAACCTCTGGCAACCGAGATGGTAACACTCTTTCATGTTAGGGTGGTCCTGGTAAGGCACCTTGGTATGAGGGGGTGTTACAAAGTGGTATCAGAGCCGACGATTCCGGCACCTAAAACAAATGAACATAGTGAACTTAGGGAGTCTGAATAAAATGAACCCGGGGAGAGTAGTTTGGAGCTATCGCAAAGACTCGGGAGATGTCCCAGAGTCGCAATTTGGCCCTCACTAACTCGAGCCGGTCACGGGGGGAAATGTGTTGAGAGTTGTGTCATATATGTGCATGTATGTGAAGGTCCATGGTTGGAACATGTGGTGGTAAGGAAATGTGTATGTGAATTTGATAAAGGTATATTGAGCATTAAAACGAAGTGGAAGGAATCGATATGTGAAATTTAGTGAAACGGTTTTAGCATGTGAATGATTGACATGATTACATGTTTATTATGTGGCATTCGAATTCCTGTTGATATATGATTGTTTGTTGGGGTAGAAAGCATGATAGGGGATACTGTGTATTGTTTGTAGCTCGTTTAGCATAACTCGGCCGAGCAGGGCAGGTACTCGACCGAGTAAGGGGTACTCGGCCGAGTAACCAGGCACTCGACCGAGTGTTGTTTGGCAGTAAGTAGCAGTAGCTACTGGATGTGTTTACTCGACCGAGTATTTAGGCATACTCGACCGAGTAGAGCATACTCGGCCGAGTGATGTTTTATACTCGACCGAGTATGAGTTTCGTGAATTTGACGTTGGCTACTGGAGTAGACTACTCAACTGAGTATAAGTAATACTCGACCGAGTAGTACGTAATCGACCGAGTATTGCTGTGTAATCGGCCGAGTGCTTCTTTGGCGGAAGGTCACACCCATTTTGAGCCTTAGGCTTTTGTGCTTACGTTTCCTTGTCTCTTATCAGCTCAAAATGCCGCCAAAAAGATCTGCCGCGCAAATTCAAGCTTCTGAGATGACCATTGATGAGATTGCTCGTATGATTGAGCAAAAAGATGCTCTTCTTGAGGCTCTCAAGAATGTGGGAAAGGGGGAACGAGAAGCCTGCGGATGCTACTCAGCTTAGCATCATCATCGCCCGCTTCAACCCACCCACATATGAGGGAGTTGGGGAACCAAAGTTGCTTGAGAAGTGGCACCGTGAGATGGAAAGTCTCATGGAAGTGGTTAAGTGTCCAAAGGATATGATCGCTGAGCAGATAGTATACTACCTGAGAGGTGAAGCCGCCATGTGGTGGCAAAATGTCAAGGAGGATGCTAAAGCATACTACCAAGCTGGGGGTCTGGGGGCTATTCCTTGGTCAGGTTTGAAGAGCGCTATGAGGGAGTAGTTTATGCTGGAGCATATCCGACACAAGATGAGAGTCTAAAGTATACTATGACAGTCACCGAGTATTATCACCGGTTCCTAGAGTTGTCTCGTTATGTTGAGGACATGCAGTTGGGACAAAGGGGTTTGGATCTTCGTTTCGAGAGGGGTTTGTCTGCCAAGATCATAAACTGTCTACCAGCTAGAGTCGCCACTGATCTTAAGGAAGTATACCTGAGAGCGGGTCAAGCTGAGAGAATGGTAGATCTCTCAAATGAGAGTAATGAAAGGACTGCTGCCAAGAAAAGGAAGGCTGACAGTGGAAGCAACAATCAGTCGGGCAACAAGAAGGCCAACTTCAACCATGCCAAGGCTTTTTCTGGTGGAGCTGGTTTCTCCAGGGGATCTCGTGGTTTGGGAAGAGGTGGTGATAGGAGTCTGAGTGACAACTCCAACCTTACATGCTTTAACTGTGGTGGTGTAGGCCACAAGAAGCGGGAGTACACAAGTGCCAAGACCGGATCAGGTTCGGGAGCTTATCAAGGGAATTTCTCTCAGGGGCCGACTCAGAGCTTTGCTAGCGACCGGCCGGGTGGATCATGGGGCAACAGAGGTGGACATAGCAACCATGGCAGTTATAACCGTAGTGGTGGTGGGTCTTATCAGCGCCAGAACAACAGCGTCACCCAGGATTCGGCAGCCGAACCGAGTACTTCTAATGCTTCGGTCCAGGGAGAAGGGCAGAAAAGCAGTGGAAAGCTCTTCATGATGGACAAACAGGAAGCGCAGAATGATGCACATGTAGTCACCGGTACCTTTCTTGTTCATAATGTACCGTCTTTTGTTTTGTTTGACTCGGGGGCAACACATTCTTTTGTGTCTTGTAGTCGTGCTTTATCTATGGGCTTGGGGGAGTTTGAGATTGTAAAGGATGACGTATTCATACCTTCTGGCGAGTCTGTGTCATGTGTCAAGTTATATAAGGGAGTGTCTATGGTAGTTGGAGGGGTAGATTTACCGGTAGACCTGTTAGAGTTTCCTATGGATGGGTTTGAGGTGATTGTCGGGATGGATTGGCTGGGTAAGTATGATGCCAAGATAGATTGTCGGCAAAAGAAAGTGTCTTTAAGGGGTCCAAAGGGTATAAAGGTGTCTTATAGAGGGTTTGTTGTGAAACCTAAGTGTAAGTTCATAGCTGTGATGACTTTAAAGTCATGCTTGAGGAAGAAGTGTCCCTTGATTCTTTGTCATATGAGAGATCACCGAATAGAGCCACAGACAGCTGCTGATATACCTGTGGTGGGAGAGTTTGATGATGTCTTTCCTGAGGAGATACCGGGGTTACCGCCAAAGAGGGATGTTGATTTCAGCGTGGAGCTCAAGCCAGGAACAGGTCCTATATCCAAAGCACCATACCGTATGGAACCTAAAGAATTAGCTGAGTTGAAGAAACAGTTACATGAGTTGTTAGACAAGGGTTATATCTAGCCAAGTGTGTCACCTTGGGGAGCTTCAGTTTTGTTTGTGAAAAAGAAAGATGGGAGCATGAGGTTATGCATCGACTATAGGGAGCTTAACCGTGTCACAGTGAAGAACAAGTATCCTTTGCCCAGGATTGATGACTTGTTTGATCAGCTGAGTGAAGCAGTTGTGTTTTCCAAGATTGATTTGAGGTCAGGTTATCACCAGTTGCGGATAGCAGATGAGGATATTCCAAAGACAGCTTTTCTGTCTCGTTATGGTCATTATGAGTACGTGGTGATGCCTTTTGGTTTGACCAATGCACCAGCAGCTTTCATGGATTTGATGAACCGGATCTTTACACCGTTTTTGGATAGGTTTGTGGTTCTTTTCATCGATGACATCTTAGTCTATTCCAAGACTAAGGAAGAACATGAGGAGCACTTGAGGATGGTTTTGCAGACTCTGAGAGAGAATCAACTTTATACCAAGCTATCTAAGTGTGAGTTCTGGTTAGAGGAGGTGGCTTTTCTGGGTCATGTGATATCTAAGAAGGGGGTGTCTGTGGATCCTAGCAAGATTGAGGCCGTGACCAAGTGGGAGTCACCGAAGAGTGTAGCTGAGATCCGGAGTTTCTTAGGCCTTGCTGGCTACTACAGGAGGTTTGTGAAAGACTTTTCTACCATAGCTCGGCCTATGATTGCCTTGATGAGGAAAGAGACCAGATTTGTTTGGGATGAGAGTTGTGAGACGGCGTTTCAGACCTTAAAGGAACGTTTGACCACAACTCATATTCTAGCCTTACCAGAGGGATGTGAGAACTTTGAAGTGTATACCGATGCTTCAAAGAATGGTCTAGGTTGTGTTCTGATGCAGGCAGGGAAGGTTATAGCTTATGCTTCGAGGCAGCTAAAGCCATATGATGAGAATTATCCTACTCATGATCTGGAGCTAGGTGCAGTTGTTTTTGCCCTTAAGATTTGGAGGCACTACCTTTACGGGGCAACCTTTAAGGCGTTTTCCGATCATAAGAGTCTAAAATATCTATACTCAGAAGGAGCTTAACATGCGATAAAGATGGTGGATGGAGCTGATCGGAAATTATGATATGGAGATCATCTATCACGAGGGTAAGGCTAATGTTGTTGCAGATGCTTTGAGTAGGAAGAGCGTTCATTCGCTATGTACAACCATGTCCTTGCTGAAGCTAAGGGATGAGATGTCTCAGATGGGGATCTTTATGATAAGGAAGGGGGATACCATCGGGGACTTGACGATAGAGCCAGACTTGTATGAGAACATCCAGAGTAAGCAAGAGCTTGATCCTAAGATTCAGGAATGGAAGTCAAGAGTGGAGAGTGGAACAGTTTCCAGATTTTCTATCCACACAGATGGGAGTGTTCGCTTTGATGGGAGATGGTGTGTTCCGGAGGATGCAGAGTTGAGGAGAGTGATCTTGTCGGAGGCTCATTGCACTCCTTATTCAGTTCACCCAGGTGGTGGCAAGCTTTACAAAGACCTTAAGAAGAATTTCCGGTGGCCAAACATAAAGAGGGATGTAGTTGAGTTCGTGGCTAGATGTTTGACCTGTCAGCGGGTCAAGGGTGAGCAGAGGAGACCACAGGGTAAGATTCAGTCTTTGGAAGTACCTGAGTGGAAGTGGGAGTCGATCTCTATGGACTTCATTGTGGGATTACCTAGATCACAGCAAGGTAATAACATGATCTGGGTGATTGTTGATCGGTTAACCAAGTCAGCTCACTTTGTTCCTATGAAAGATACCTGGTTTAAGATGCAGCTGGCTTAGGTTACAGGAGACATGTGGTACGGTTATATGGTATACCCAAGGACATCGTTTCTGATCGTGATGCGAGGTTCATATCCAATTTTTGGCAAGAACTACAAGAGTTGATAGGTACTACCTTGAAGATGAGCACAACTTTTCATCCGACAACTGATGGTCAGATGGAGAGAACCATCAAGACCTTAAAGGATATTTTGAGGGCATGTGTCATTGAGTTTGGGGGCAGCTGGGAGGACAGACTTGATCTGATTGAGTTTTCATACAACAACAGTTATCATACGAGTATCAGGATGGCACCTTTTGAGGCTTTGTATGGACGGAAGTGCCGAAGTCCAGTTTGTTGGAATGACAGTTCTGAGGCTGTGCTTTTAGGACCACAGCTGGTACAGGATATGGTTGAGCAAGTTCAGACGATTCGACAAAAGATGAGGGCAACTCACGATCGCCAGAAGAGTTATGCCGATTTGCACCGCAAAGACATAGAGTTCGCAATAGGTGACAAGGTTCTTTTAAAAGTGTCACCTATGAGAGGTGTGATGAGATTTGGAAAGAAAGGCAAGCTGAGTCAGAAGTTTATAGGTCCTTATGAGATTTTGGACCGTATTGGTGAGGTAGCCTACAGGTTAGGTTTACCACCAGCTTTGGATAAAGTCCACAATGTTTTCCATGTTTCACAGCTTCGGAAGTATGTGAGTGATCCGTCACACATACTTGAGGTGGAGAATATCGAGCTTGATGAGTCCTTGTCCTATGCCGAGGTTCCTAAAGAGATTCTAGATCGCAAAGTCCGTAAGACAAGGAATGGTGAGACCGTCTTACTCAAGGTACTTTGGTCTAATCATAATGTGGAAGAGGCCACATGGGAACCCGAGGAGGCTATACGAGAGCGCTTTCCTAATCTTTTTGATCAGGTATGATTGGATACGGGGACGTAACCATTGTCCTTTTAGGGGGGAAGGAGATGGTCGCGTGTGTGTGTTGTCTTAATTTGAGTCGGGCTAGTGGGTTTTGTGGTACTTTGTGTTAGTTCTTTGGTGTTGATAAGTGTGTGTTTGGAAGTCTTTTGTGTGTTGTTGTGTTTTGTTTTGGGGTAGAGTGTGAACTTCGGGACGAAGTTCTTTTTAAGGGGGGAAGAATGTAATACTACGGATTTTATTAAGCTAAGTACTCGAACGAGTAGAGCCTACTTGGCCGAGTAGTGCTAAATGTGTGTTCTGTTTAGCTTCTGCCAAGGAATACTCGGCCGAGTATGATGAATACTCGACCGAGTAGAGGATACTCGGCCGATTATACTATATATTCGACCGAGTATCTGGTTTGGCATGTATTTATTTAGCGGTTTGATGCGGGAGTGTTTAGGGATTATTTAATTGGCAAAGCAGTTTCTAAACATCATTTTCACAACCCTAATCACTTTTACGATATCCTAATCACTCCCAAATCTTCCACTGTGTGTAGTCATCGTAGCTTTTGCATTCAATCGTTCATTCCACCATCATAAGTCCTTATTCCCATGTCATTGATGATTTATTCTAAGGGTTTACTTTATGTATGAATTGGGGGGAATAAAGGATTGTGCACATTAATCACTCCCAAATCTTCCACGGTGGTGGTGTTGTGACAGCTGTGATGCTGTAGTACTGTGATGTGTGTGTTGATTGTGGTGGAGTCATTTGTGGGAGTGGCTTCACACCCTAGTTCGCCCTCCGTGGAACCCGTCACGGGCGGGGATGTGCACATTAAGGGACAGGGTTGTCGCTCGTTGATGAGCGGGATTTAGGTGGGGATGGGCTGCGGTCCCCCACCGGCGGAGTAGATTACCTGTTGCGATGGGTAATCCGGCAGGGCTACACACTTCGGTGTGTAGTCAGTTACTGTGGAGGATGATCAGTCGGTTACATTATTTGTTTGTCTTATGTTGATTGAACGATACTGACCCCGTTGTTGTTGTTTGTGGAATCTGCTGTGATCCATTCGGGGATGGTGAGCAAGCTTGACAGGTATTACATTTGGTGAGCTTGGGCGGTCATGGGGGAGTTGTCTTCACCAGTTGTAGTATCACAGTTACGAGTCTTAGTTATGATTTTGTAGTTGTCAACTGTTGGATTCACTTTGTTGGATTTGGTTTTGGTTTTGGTTTGTTGTAAACATTTATACTTTACAGTACTTCTAATAAATGTGTTAGGACAGACGCTTTTGATATATACTAACCTCGGGCAACCGAGATGGTAACACTCTTTCATGGTAGGGTGGTCCTGGTAAGGCACATTGGTATGAGGGGGTATTACAACAGCAATATATTCGACTTCAGCAGTAGATAAGGCAACTGAATTTTGCTTCTTTGACCCTCAAGAAATAATGCATGGTCCAACAAACGTAGCGATGCCGGAAGTGCTTTTTCTATCAATCGAACAACCTGCATAATCTACATCTGAATACCCTATGAGATCGAAATTACACTCAAGAGGATACCACAGATATAATTTGGATGTACCAATTAAATACCTCAAGATTCTCTTAACTGCTTTCATATGCGATTCTTTAGGGCATGATTGAAGTCGAGCACATACGCATAAACTAAACATAATATCTTGATGACTTGCAGTTAAATAAAGAAGTGAACCAATCATACCTCGGTAAGTCATTTCATCCACAGACTTACCATCTTTGTGCAATGTCAATTTCTTATCTGTGACCATAGGAGTGGGTATAGAATGAGAATTTTCCAATCCGAATTTCCTGATTAGTTCCTTGATGTATTTTTGCTGGTGGATCATAATGCTTTCATTAGTTTGTTGAATTTGCAGTCCGAGGAAAAATTTGAGTTCTCCCATCATGCTCATTTCGAATTCTGAAGTCATCAACTCTGAAAAATACTTACACAACCTATTATTAGTTGATCCAAAAAGGAGATCTTCAAAATACACATAAAACCATTAAGCAACTCACGATTATATAACTCCGATTACCAGTGGTAGGAGTGACATATTTATTCAAACTTACAATTTTCTCTTTGATGTCCTTATCATATTCAGTTTCCGTCTTTCCATTCTTAGGAGTGTGACCTTCCGCCCAAGCGTCGTGACGACTGGATTTTCCAAGCGTTGCCTACAATTCATTCATCACATTGATATCCTCTCAAAATATGTATGATTACTATGAACATATATAACATCCGACTAAAACACCTAATTGTCTAATACTATACCAATTATGTACTTACAAGTTTCTTCTTAATCAATCTATAACCACCTCGGGAGCCGTAAAAGACGGTCTTTTTCTTTGAAATGTTCGCCTTATTCCTCTCACTCATAGCCTTCATCAAATAAATTGTATCAAGAAACGTAAGCATGACCAAACACTAAACTAAGTATACTTCTTTACTTATTATTATTATTATTATTATTATTATTATTATTATTATTATTATTATTATTATTATTATTATTAAGTTACCTTAAACTTGTCAGACTGCCTATAAGCGATAAAGCTATCCCAATGGTCCTGACTAACATACGGATACTTCTTTTTTGGTGGGTTCTTGTTCATCTCCCCGGTTTCCTTGTTGAACAAGTCATTCTCAGCAATCTTTAACTTCCAAGATCTGAGGGCTTCCCCTGTCTTTTTTTTAGGTACTTATCATACATTTCGGGGACAACGTAAGCTAACTGCATATATGATGAGCATAGTTAGTACAAGTGTTTCGGCTAATACACATATCAAGTAGTAACTTAATTTCACCTAAAACATTTATTATTGTATATACATACCTTTATTCTGTTTATTAGCATGGTGTTTCATATTTGACTCAGTTCACTGATACGCGGCATACCGAGAGGCACATATTATCTTACACAACAACCAATCCAACTCACAAATACCCGGTATACTCACCATATGGCAGCCTCGTATCTTTATTCCATTGTAAATGATTAGGTATCTTCAAATTTATTGCTTTTAGAGAAACCCTGTGGCGCATTCGACCCGCAGTGAGTTGCAATTTATTCTCATCACCTGAGTCGTCGCCTGACGCATTTCCATCGTTTCTTTTGCACTTTTGGACCATATCTAAAGCAGAAATTAATAAACAAATAATAACAATGCATACTTATAATAATAAACAAATCTCTAGAGAGGAGGGTTTATTACTTCTTTAAAGAGGAGAATCCGGATTGATCTGGCGGCGGAAATGGCGAAGATGACGATGACTGCGACGACGATGGGTAGGCTGGTGGTTGAGGAGAAGCTCAATGTTTGAGAATATTATGTGGGGGAGGGGAAGCTCAGAGTATATATGTGTGAATAATACAACACTTGCAAGACCTTGTTTATTGGAAAGTAATAAACACGGTATATGAAAAACCATTATATTTTGTTTCCAAATAGACAACGGTTTTGTTTGAAACCGTAATTGATTAGTACTATCTACAATGGGTTAGAAATAACCGTTGTCTGAAATATTTTCATTTTGTTTGATTTTCCCGCTATGAAATAAAGCAACATTTTTATATACATAACAACGGCCTCAACCGTTATAACTGTACACGTCCAGAACAACGGTATTTGTATATCTGTTTTACTTTATATTTCATTTTGTTTGATTTTACCGCCAAGAAATAAAGCATCATTTTCATATAGATAAAGCATCATTTTGTTTGATACGATTTTTCCCTAACCCTCCCGCTGCAATAGCAGAAAAATTTTACAACAGCAGTTTGATATATATAACAGCAAGACAATAATTATACATGACGTAAGATATCTTGATTGGATTGCTGATATTTTCACGGCTGCCGGGAACGTTTTTTGGATTTGCTAGTCTCTTCATTAACCCAAATACCTTCATCATGATCATCCCGTGTATATATGTTTGGAATGTTAACATTTTCAACATCATTACCAAATTGCGATATAGCACTGTGATCAAGTCCTTAAAATTCGATGTCTTCATCATCTGGAATTCGATGATGGCAAGATAGAAAAGCTGACCACTTCTTATCCACAGGATTGGTAACATAAAAAACTTGTTTTGCATGTGACGCTAATATAAAAGGATCGTCCTTGTTTCTAACCTTGTCAAAATTTACTAATGTGACTCCTAAATCATCCTTTCTAACACCATTGGTGTTGTCAACCCACTTGCACCGAAATAGAGGTATCTCAAAATCCATGTAGTCTAAAACCAATATCTCTTCAATAACTCCATAATATTGCATTGTACCCAAAATAGGATTTTTATCCTTTGAACTAGCAAAGTATATTGCCTCAGAATCTACGCAAACTCCACTGTTTTGCATTGTGCTCGCCTTATCTTGAATGCGGGTGTAGAAAGTGTACCCATTGATCGCATACCCGCTATAAAAAGTTGCACGAGCATCAAGACCGAAAACGACATATCGTAGGCTGGTTGAGCAATCATCAATTAGGTTGTCATCATCGTAAATAGTATCCTTAAACCAGTCACTAAATTGCTTGTAATGCTTATTTGCATATCACCTTTCGTTCTTATGAGGGTGTTTTCCCTTAAGGTAACTCTGGTGTTCCATACTGTAAGACTGGACATGATCATCGTTAAATAGAACGTATGTATGAGCTCTATGTCGCATGTCAGATGACATATCCTTAGAAACACGGCCCCTTAAACCTTTTCCATTCATCCAGTCACTATGACGATTCGTAGGAGCTCCAATTAACTCATCCAAGGAGAGGTACGCGTCACAATACAAAAGACTTCATCGATAATTGCTCGCTCAGCAATACACCCCTCTGGACGATACTGTAATACCCAGGATGCTTAAGGACTCCTGTGACCGACCTTTTGACCAAGAAAGATCTTAGGAAGGAATAGGTGAGAGACTAGGTTGGAATAGGTACCTTACCGGAGTGTTTACTCGACCTAGCAGAGGCTACTCGGCCGAGTATTGTTTATACTCGACCGAGTAGAGCCTACTCGGCCGAGTATGCCAGTACTCGACCGAGTATGGCTGCTGTTGACGCGTTAATATAAAAATGCAAGTTCGCGAGACTCATTTCATTTCGCATTTTCTCGACAGTTCCTCTTTCTCAAACCCTAACCTACCACTCTCTCCTATCACCCCTACCTCTATACACTCTCATGTTTATAGCCTACACCTCAACCATGGGAAGGTCGGGTTTTGCTTAGGAAGGATGCATGTGTGGTCATCGTCCGTATCACCGTCAATTCGCGTTATTAGGATGCATGTCAGAGCCTTGCTTGGCTATATGTGGATGCTTTTCATGATTCGCAATGAGGTAGGGTTTCCCTACTCAGTTACTGTTAATTGATTTAAGATTGTGTTTGTATTGTAATTGTTGTTATCTGCTGATCATCGGAGTATGGGTGTATGGTGACGGTGGCGATGTGGTTGAGCTGTGACGGTGGTGGTGTTGTGACAGCTGTGATGCTGTGGTACTATGATGTGTGTGTTGATTGTGGTGGAGTCACTTGCGGGAGTGGCTTCACACCCTAGTTCGCCCTTGATGGAACCCGTCACGGGAGGGGATGTGCACATTAAGGGACAGGGTTGTCGCTCGTTGATGAGCGGGACTTAGGTGGGGATGGGCTGCGGTCCCCCACCGGTGGAGTGGATTACCTGTTGCGATGGATAATCCAGCAGGGCTGCACACTTCGGTGTGTAGTCAGTTATTGTGGAGGATGATCAGCCGATTACATTGTTTGTTTGTCTTATCTTGATTAGACTGTCCTGACCCCGTGGTTGTTGTTTTGTGGTATCTGCTGTGATCTATTCAGGGATGGTGAGAAGTCGGCTTAGCAGGTACTGTTGGTTTGTGGCTGTTGGGCTTGGAGGGATCGAGTCATCACGCTACCGGTTTAGAAGTGCAGAATCACGAGCTATAGTAGTCTCTATCATCATATGTAATTAGATTTGTATCGAGTTGTAAAGAGTACGGTAATGTATTATAAATGTTCTTTCATTGTCTATTTGATCTACTACCTCGGGTAACCGAGATGGTAACACCTTCATATACTGGGATGGTCCTTGGTTAGGCATCCTGGTGTATGGGGGTGTTACAAAGTGGTATCAGAGCCGACGATTTTGGAACCTTAACCAATGAATCCAATGAATATAGGGTGTCAAACTAAAATGAACCTGGTGTATGTGCGTTGGGAGCCCCAGCCGACGTTAGATTTTGGGTGAGAAGGCGCCCTCATTTCAAAATCATGGCCCCATCGTACTTAAGCCAGTCACAGGGGTAGCTAGTAAGAGTCGTTGCTTAACGATGGTTGTTTCGTGCATCTGTGGATAGAATAATGTGTATCAAGGTGCGTGGAATAGTCTTGAATTGGTAAATTAGTTTGCCTAAATGTGTGTCAAGGTTAAGTCAAATGATTTGTTTGATAATGGCTGCGTTATATGATTGTTGCTGTTTTACAAACGCTTGGTCTAAGGTGAGTATAACATGAACAGTTGAATGTGTAATGATGTGTTATATAGATTAAACTTTGTGGGTGAAGTAGTTAGTTGTTATATATGCCTACGGGTTGCTTTTAAGTAGTCCTAATAACAAGTAAGGAATGTAGGTAGAAATGTTCATTGAATTGGTAATGGATATGCATAATTCGTGTTGATGCGTGTTTATGTGGTAGAAGTAAGCTCTAACAGTGACGAGCCGATTGTACGGAACTCTGAACTATGCTACATGTTTTGCAGGTGCATTCAAATACGAAATTTCATTCCTGTTTTTTGACACTCGACCGAGTAGAGACGCATACTCGACCGAGTAGACCACACTCGGCCGAGTATGGTTGTGCTCGACCGAGTGCTCATTTTTGCCAGGTTTAAAATCGCTTTTGTTCTTAAGAACTCGACCGAGTATTCAGAATACTCGACCGAGTAGTCGATACTCGGCTGAGTAGACCCAACACTCGACCGAGCACTGCTTTATCGGGACTCATCCGGGTTATACAAAAAACCCTATTTTTGGCTCATTCTTTTCTTATTTCCACCTCCCACTTCTTCTTCTTCTTCTTCTTCTTCTTCTTCTTCTTCTTCTTCTTCTTCTTCTTCTTCTTCTTCTTCTTCTTCTTCTTCTTCTTCTTCTTCTTCTTCTTCTTCTTCTTCTTCTTCTTCTTCTTCTTCTTCTTCTTCTTCTTCTTCTTCTTCTTCTTCTTCTTCTTCTTCTTCTTCTTCTTCTTCTTCTTCTTCTTCTTCTTCTTCTTCCTCTTCTTCTTCTTCCTCTTCTTCTTCTTCCTCTTCCTCTTCTTCCTCTTCCTCTTCTTCTTCTTCTTCTTCTTCTTCTTCTTCTTCTTCTTCTTCTTCTTCTTCTTCCCTCTAAAACTCCATACTTCTTATCTCTCAAGCTCTGGGGTAATTTCTTGGTGGTTAATTGTTCTTGCTTGCCAAAAAGCTATTCAAGGTAAGGTTTTAACTCAATTTCTTCCTTTATTATCAAAGTTATGGTATGATTTTGCCTATGTTTCGAAATTCCATCATGAGTAACTGAAATCAAGCCTCTTTCTTGTGATTCTTTGGATTTAATTGCATATAAACATCGTTTATACCGACTACTAGAGCAATTTCATGTTTAATTGGAATTTTAATTTTAGGGTTAGCTAAAATGGAAAAATTTCATTCTTTGTTTGATTACTATACTGTTTCAAGTTTCTTGATGTTGGTAATGATGTTTTGGGTAAAATACTTGGTGTTTAAAGAGAAAATTTGTCTTAAAAGTTCGTCTCAAAATTGTATACAATCGAAAAACAGTCCATCTTTTGCAAAATTTTGGTGTGTCAAGTACCCTTGTTAAAACTTGTCTTTTTGCAGTATGGTGAAAACCAGAGGTTTAACAAACAAGAGGACCCGTCCTAATGCTCAATTCGAGACGGGTCAGTCTAGCAATGAGTCCGTGGTTCCACCGGTGGAGGCATATCCATCGGTAATTTTCTCTGATTTTAAGCAGCGCAAGGCTTTCCTAGCTCTTATGAGTCACCCTTTTCGACCCACCCATTGTATAAATCCCGATATTCTAGAGACCTTGGGGATTAAGGAGGACATATCTCATATCTTTGAGATTTTGGGAATGGAGGGGTTATACCATTTGAGGAAGAAGTCCTACCCCCACCCGACTTTGGAGTTCTTGAGCTCTTACGAGTACGATGCAAAGGGGAAGACTGTCTCCTTTCGCCTCATGAATGAGGATCACGAGCTGACTTTGGATGAGTTTGCGGGTCATTTGGGTTTAGAGGTTGAGGGGACGAGATACCTTAGTGATGTGGCTAAGAATAGTGGAGCACCTAGCTATCTTCCTTACTTGACTGGCCGACTTGCCCCTAGTGCCAGTGCTATGCTGATAAATGATGTGCAACATGTTTCCCTTCGTATGTTTCTGAGGATGATGACTTGTTTGTTGTATGCGAGAGATGACGTGAGCAAGCTTAATTCTCACGAGGTCATGTTGCTTGTGTCTTACCTTAACCTGCACCGTAGGAAGTCGTTCTATTATAGTGCTCCGGGGGTAGTGTGCTCCAGTCTTGAGCGCATGGCACAGTCCCCGAACCGGCACATTGCTTGCGGGGCTATAGTGACCCGCCTAGCTCAGCGTCTGACTGATTTTGAGGCCCCACCTCCCTCGGGGGATGAGTATGTTCACTAGTAGAAAAAACCCCTATTGTGACGCCTTTATCGTGGCGTTTCTAATAGAAACGCCGCAAAAAGCCCAAAAAATTGGCGGAAACACAAATTTTATGTATGTAGGAGGTCTATTGTGGCGGTTTAAGTAAGAACCAACGTGATAATTGAAACTTTTTACGGCGGTTTCAAATAAAAAACGCCACCATAAGTCAATTATGGAGGTTATATAACAACCGACGTTAAAAATGACGCTAAAAGTTAATGCTAAGTTGCAATTTTTTGGGCTAAAAAACCGCCATTATAGGTTTTTGTGTCGATTTTCAATTACAACCGACTTTAATAGAAGAAAAAAAAAGCGTAAAGCCCTCAATAGTCAATCCCCTGAATTCAATTTCATTTTACCCTCGTGAAACCCTAAATTCCTCCGCCAATTTTATTTTTCCTGTTTTCAATTCAATTTTCAACTCTTCTTCACATTACGCGTCACAATTGACATTCGATTTCAGCAATTAAAATAGACAATTAAACTCCCACAGAGCTACGCTACGAAACGCCATAGTTTTCGATTCTTACGGTTCCAAATTCATCTTTGAAGTTGCGTTTCTTCGAGGTTCGCTTCGAATTTATCTTTGCTGTTTAATTGATGATTTTCCGTTGTTATTGATGATGTTATAATTATATTGGATTTTGGAATTAGGAATTAAGAGTTGTTAATTGTGGTGTCGATACTCTAATTAAGTGTGCATTATGGTTTCTGTCGTAATTGGTTTGTTGAATTTTGGAGTTGTTTGTGATTTTTCCGGAAATAGGGTTTATGGATGCCCGTTACGGGTTTAGGTTTAATATTGTGATTGTGTTTGATATGAGTGTTGAATACTTGAATTTGATTCGAGCATGGTCGAAACAATGAGGGTTGATACTCTGATAGACTATTTCCTCAAGAATATTGTTGGGATAAACGAGACTTGTGGCAGATTGATGAGATCGGATGGGTTGGAAATCGGGTTTAAAGTCGATAGATAAGTTTGAGATAGGTAATATCGGATTCTAGGTGGTGTAATTCGTGGAAGAGGTTGTGGGTAGGTTGTTTTAAACATCGTCCTGGTACAATTATTATCATGCTCAAGAATCACCATGGAACGAAGTGAACCCAGTTTAGTTCCATAATGGTTGAGAATTAATGGAAGTGGCGGTTCAGGTCACCAATTTAAAACATCACAAGCAGGTGATTATACAAAAATATCTTTGGTTTTGCATTTACTTCATTATTGAATTTTATTGAATGTTTTTGTGAACATTCTTTTGTGTGTGTGTGTTGTAGATGGTCCTGTCCCGGGATTGCCCAGAAGAACTAGATCTTCGAAGAACATCAGCAATTTTGATTCATTGCATTCTCCTCTCCTAGACCGTAGTAGTTCTTCTAATTCCAGGAGAAGTTCCAATAGTAACGGGTTTCATAAGCATAATAAGAACACGTACACACGGCCTTATAGTAGTTATTCTAGAAGTCATCGTGATAGGGATAGAGAAAGATCAGTAATTACTGACAGCTGGGAATCAGAATACTCTGATCCCTTGAAGGGAGTGTTTGGTGGAAGAGCATGGCATCCTCAGTCATCGATTTCTAGGAGACATGATGAGTCTCCCTCGCGAAGAATTCCTGTAAATATGAGAAATGGGGTCTATAAAAATGGTACTGGCAGTGGTAATCAGTCTTCTGGAGTCGGTTTTACTGGTATTCCAAAAGGGGTCATCTGAAAGAGAATTTCCTATGCCGCGGGTTGACAAGAGGCCTAAAACTCCGGACGTAGTAAGAGTCTCATCTCCTGGGTTTAGCAGGGGTATCCAAAGCATGTCTATTGGCAACTCATTATCAGTTGGTGGTGACGCGTGGACTTCTGCTCTCGTGGAGGTTCCCTCTGGAAACAACTGTAGTAATGGATCCGCACCTGCTACGCAACCTGCTACTGCAACTTCTGTTTCTAGTCCTAGTTCAATGTCGGATACGTCAAACCCTTCATCTAGTCTTAGTTTGGCAAACCTATTGGTGCAAACAGCTGCTCAAGGGAGCTGAAGCATTATTCATTCATTAAGTATCGAACAACCTCATTAAGTATCAACAACCATTGTCTGCCACGACTTCCTCTTCCCTGGTAAGTTTACAAACCCAATTCAGTTTCGAATTTTCATTTTTCCCCAATTTCCCAAATCCTAATTCTATTTATTATAATATTTGTGAAATGCTTTTCAAGAATTAGTGCTATGTGTGACAGCCTGACAAGTCCTTTTTTTCTGGATTTTACGAGCTCTGGTAATCTCCTGAATTCTATTTAGATCTAGTTCATGCTTTTTTAAGGTCTTAGTGAACATTATTTCAACAACACAGCACCGCGTTGACGAACCGAAGTATCAATCTATATAGCACATCGCTAAGTGAGACAAAACCAGTGCAAGTAAGAAGTCATGACATTAGCTTATTCATCTGGTTCATTGAAATGATTTTATAATGTTTTTTGCTCTTCTAATTTGGACTCTATAGTCCCACCATGGATTCTCCGCATAGCCACCTATTATGGTGGTGGTGGCATTTCATTTGTGAACTCTGTTTTGTTGCATGTGCTTACTACGTTGATAACTTTGCATCAGTATTCGAGAATGTGGAATATGGTATGTATTCTTACTGAATCACTGTCTATTTTAAGTATTTATGAGCTTTCCTGGACTTGTATTTCTATCACATTGCCCACAATATTAGGTAGTTATGTTAAGGCTTCATAAAGTGAGCAAGCCAGTTTGGATAAAGCGAGTTTGCTATGCCCGTTCTGTTAATTTTGTTTTCAGAATAGATGGATGAGAACCCGAGAAAAAATTATGGGGGAGATTAAAATATGCTCGGAATGGTTAAGTAGCTGACAAAATAATAGGGAAATATTTTTTCAAATATTTTTTTGTCATTATGCTAAATTTTCAAAATTCATACCAAAACAAGTAAAAAGACAAGGGTAATTAGCTGGTAAAGCTCTCAATTATTAGTTAGATCTAAAGATTTAGACGTGCTAATGAACCTCGCTTAGTGAGCCTTGTCCAAAAGGCGCACCTAAAGTGCACCAAGGCGTTTCGGATAGTGCCTCATCCAAGGCGCGCCTTAGGCGCACTTGAGGCGCGCCTTTTCAAACTAAGGTGTGTGGAGTGTGGACAAACAATTCCAAACACAAGTGCTTAAGAAAACCTAGTGTTCCTGAGTTATTTTTTTAATTAAGAATTAAACCCATTTTATTTACAAGCTGTTCTTTATTGCTTATAAAAAATGCAGTGTTTTGTGTGATTATAGAATTATAGTGTGATTGTCGAATTTTGGGAATTTTGGCTAGTGCCCTTGTCCTTTTTTTGTTGGTAGCTTATCAAAAATGCTTTTTAAAGGTCTTATTATTAGTTATTGCTTGTAATGGTTTTGTCTCACTTATGCAAAAGCTTTCAATCAAACTCGGTAGTGTTCTATAATGTCTTATGTTGATTTTAATAATGTTTAGGTTGTTTTTCTAACTATTGGTTTGCTAAATGTATTATTGCAGATTCAAGTATGTTAATTGACGAGATGAAAGATGTTAAAGACGTGTGAGATATAAATGTTTAGAGAACATGAAATGTTAGATTAGTTTATTCACTAGAGGTGTATGTGATTATTTATTTATACACTTTGATGTATAATTTTGAACATCGACATTATTGTGCCGCCGTCGGATGATATGCTAGTTCGTTAGTTCATATTTTTTTTGTATCTATTGTTTGTTTATTTCGCTATTTAGCTTATCAAATCAATGTCGACATTGCTGCCGAAATTTTGGTAGCATATAAATTTTTTTTTTAAAAAAATATTTATCTATGGTGGCGGTTACTAAGTATGAAACGCCACTATTAGTTCACCTTTAGTGGTGGTTCTTTACTAACAACCGACGTCATAATTACCTTTAGTGGCGGTTCTTTAACAACAACTGATGTTATAGAGGACATGGAGTGGTGGAAAGTTATTATTGAAATACCTATGGTGGCGGTTTCAAAAAATAACCGACACTATAGAAGAGTAACAGTGGCGGTTCTTGTCTAACAAACGTCGTATTATATAAGTTTATAATGGCGGTTTTGTATAACAACCGCCACGATAGGAGAGCTATTGCGACGGTTCAAAAACTACTTATAACCGCCGTAAACTTTATACGACGCCGTGATAAACGACACACCCTAAATCTCTAAAAACCGCCATAAAAGGTCATTTATAACCGCCATCGTAGGGGGTTTTTCTACTAGTGGTTGAGACTGTGCCTACCATGAACGCCAAGTATTGGTGTCCGAACAGATGGTTGAGGAAGATTCCTGATGGGTCTTATGCATGGAGAGTGAGGGGATCTATGTGGATGGTACTTCCCGAACCTGTCCATCTCCCTGTTGTTGACAACTTAGCTGAGTGAGAGCCTTGTGTTGTACCTAGACCTGAGCTCCAGACCTATCTGATTGATCCTACCATTCTCTTGGATCTACCTGAGCCTGTCACGGTACTTGATGGACAGCCGACACCTCCCCGACCTCGTGAGCGCCCTCGGGTTAACAGTCTAGGGCAGACCCGGTCGAGCCTGAGCCCTCTTACTACACCCCTGACTTCTACTCTCACCAGTACTCGCCCTACCCCACGGTGCATGACCCTAGGATGCAGCCGTCTGACTTGACTGAGCGGATTTCCACCACTTTGGTGCTCCGCAACATGCACGAGATGGCCCTTAATCAGGGTATAGGGACTCAGTTGGCACAGCCTGTTTGGTGGAGAGGACCTGGAGTGGACACGGGAGTCTTCCACAGCTACGGAGTTGATCCCGATTTTTTGAGGCCACCTGAGGAGACCGAGTTTGGCTGCCTCGCGGGACCGTGGGGAGCCAACTACGGCAACCAGCTAGGAGGGGACTACTCAGCAGCAGTAGGTTTTCAGGGAGCAGGTAGCGCGGGAGCAGGCCCATCTGGCGTAGGTGGTGATGAGGACATGCAGGGTCCTGGCTTTTGATCCTTTTATTGTATTTCCTGGACTTGTTTCATTTGTGTTGGATACTTATCTTCCGAATTTACCTTTTACTTTTGGATGACTGTACTCGGCCATAAGGCCGTTAGTTATTGAGCATACTATGTCTTTAGGTATTTTTTACCAAGTTGATTGATTAAG
Organism: Silene latifolia; assembly: GCF_048544455.1. Lineage (NCBI taxonomy): Eukaryota > Viridiplantae > Streptophyta > Magnoliopsida > Caryophyllales > Caryophyllaceae > Silene > Silene latifolia. Next base: position 222,460,141 of record NC_133534.1, read on the forward strand.
GTTAATGCGGTCTTACTCGTCGGTTGATTGTATGATCGTTCGTATGTTAATAAGTTAGTAGAGAAATAAAACACGTAATGTAAATTGACACGTGAGATTTGGTGACGCGGAAAACCCAATGTGGGAACAATCGCGGGAGGGATGGTACCCTGCCAAATATTGCACTATGCTTGAATAGGAGGATGATTACAATAGTGACGTAAAGCTAATCCTGCTGGCCCTAGGCGTCTGGCCTGCAAGATCTTGGATGGATATATATTTGAGTATAATTTGCTAATGCCGTGGTGTTGATGTGCTCTTGAATGTGAATGTGTGAATATATGAATGTCCTTCTTGATTTGCTTCCTTGGCTATTTATAGGGTGAGAATCCTAGATATGTCCTACTTTGATTATGGAAAGGGAATATAATTTCCATAAGAACTCTTTCCATATTCGGCTGCTTTCATCAATTCTCCCTGATCTCCCTAACTTCTCCCTAACTCCTTTTTCCTTAATCCGGACGCCTTCTTATGATGGGCTCTTGATCTTCCTTCAGCCCGTTTCCCCTTTCTCCCAATTTCGGGCTTCCTTCCTCTTTATCACTCCTCCCCTTTTGCCTTTTATTTATTCAAGTGGGCCATCTTTATTGCGCTATTTTTAGCCCAAACAGTTTGCCCCAAATTTATTGTGAAGTACGCTTTAAGGTGTCGAGCAAGGAATTTACGTAAACGAATGCTAAAAACCCTAAGCCGTCTTTTACACTCCTTCCTATGCAATCCATCATATCAGCCGCCTTATTCCTCTTTTCTCGCACCCTACTCCCTCTCTCCTCTTTATAACTCCAACCTCCACCTTCCACTTTTATTAATCCCAAATCATTTCAAAAATATTCTTCTCTCTTAAACCCTCAACCTTCCTTCTTCTTTATTTTTTGCCGGCTTCACTGTTCCTCTTCCTCCGTCTCTTTCACCAGGTATTTCTCCCTCCTTCCTTCTTTTAATTTCCATTTTCTCTCTCCACCATGGGGTAAAACTTGACAATCGTCATCAACCTCCACACCCTCTGACCGTAATCTTGACCCAACCTTTCCTTCTCGGGGACTTTTTAAGCATCCCCACGACTGTGACTCCGCATTGACTCCGGCCGACATTCCCACGATCAAGAATCTGCTTGGTCTTGGTGACGGGGTGGACATCGCCATCCCTGAACCGGGACAGAAAGCTGACGCCCTCCGTCCAGGGTGGGTTAGTTTTTATTTGTACCCATTCAGATACGGCCTCCGTTTCCCTTTTCCTAAGCTCATCCAAGACTTCATTTTTACCAACAACTTCGCCATGGCACAAATTTCTGCCGCCATTTGGAGGGTTCTTCTCTATTCTCTAGCCGCCGATCAGAATACAGGTAAACCTGTCACCTTGGGCGATCTTGCCTATATGTACAACATCAAATCCCTGGGCAGGGGTCAATTCTCATTCTGGGGCCGTGGAGAGGCTCCCTTCAAACACGTGTCCAAATCTCGTGATGAGAAATGGTTTGAGGAGTTCTTCTTTGTGAGGAAGGACTCCATCCAGCCTCCTGCTGATTACATCTTCGATAAATGGGTTCTATCTTCGAGTAAGTAGCCTTCCCGTCACCTGATTTATTTTATCTTGCCGCTTACTAGCTTACTTCATCGTCTTCGTGCAGGCCCCTGTGACCTGACCCGCATTGGTGCCAAGATCCCACTCGCAAAGCAAATGTTTCAAAGATCTCCGAACCGAGAGAAAGTTCCCGTAATCGCTCCCCGGTTTTTCACCTGCTTCCTCCTCCAATCCTCCTCGGCCGGCTCACAGTATGTCTTCTGGTAAGACTTCTACAACCGCTTTAATTTGCACGCAGTTCCTCCTGATGCTTTAAGTATCCTGTCGTCTGAGACTACACCTGATTGCAGGTTCAAAAATTGATCCTTTAGAAATCATCCTCCAAAGTGCTAAAAGGAAGAGACCTTCTGCCAGCCCGGATGTGGCCTCTGCCTCCAAGAGGAGTGCTCCTGCTGCTTCCTTCCAGACTCCTCCTACGTTTTCTAGTTCCGCTGCACGCGAGCCCTTGGAGGTTGACCCGTTGTCTCGTCATCCGCCTACTCCTCCTGCCAGTCCTCGTGCTTCATCCAATGGAGGCATTACTGCTCATTTCCCAAAGGGCTTTGGGAATGTGGACAAGGTACCTTACTGGCCGGAGATCGACCAGCTGCTCTTCCCTCCTCTGAAGGAGACGTTTTCAGAGTTCTCCCCAGAGGAGATGGCTGAGAATGACGTGCACAATGCCTTCATGGTAAATACTCTTCATTTTCTACATGTCTGTCTGCTTTTACTTAGTTTCCTCTTGTTGACTTCTGACTTTCTTGCTCCAGACCCTCTAGTCTGCACTCTATAATAGGAAGATGATCAACATAGTGCAGACCACCACCGTGCTACCAACGTCAAGAACCAGGAGTGAAGGGGACTATTTTGCGATTTAGCAGCAAAGAAGAAAGTTGATCCGAAAGAGCGTGTGGTGGAGTGAAGGCCGAGCTTGCTGTCACCAAGAAGAATCTGAAGGAGGGGGCTGATCAGCTGGCTCGTACTCAAGCGGTGTGAAGCACTTTGTCTGACTCCCTCAAGCGCTCTGATGAGAAAATCAGCGAGCTGATCTCCCTGTCCACCAACGTCGTTGCCTATGCTACTTGGCGGGGAAAAATCAGCGGGATGCGTGCTGCCCTTGCGGAGGTTCCCACCCAGCAAGCTATAGAAGAAGAGGAGAAGCAGCTGGAGATGCTCTACCCCACCCAACCTGATCTGAGTGCGCTGATGCCTGAAGTTAGGGAGGTGAATTCTCCTGCATTGGCTAAGCAGGCTGCTGGGGACGACGCTGGAATGTCCCAGGATGCTGCTGATGGAGCTCAGGAAGCTATGGCGGCTGAGGATGTACAGGCTAGTGCGGTACCTGAAACGGGAGGTCAGCAGGCAGAGGAGATGCCAGAGGCAGAGGTCATAAATGTGACCGATAATTAAGTATTTTTATGTTTTGATGAACTTTTTGGCAGTCTGGCCCAGAGGTGGCAGACTTGTAAGTTTTAAAACTCTTTTTGTGGTTGCTCCGCCAAGGTGGCGGTTAAACTTTGGGCCATACTTTCGCCATGTTTTGAAATGCCCCTTGTCATAGTTTGGTAAGGTTTTAGCTTACATATCGTGTGCTTGTTTTTCCCTATTTTTAGGAAGTTTGCCGTGTCAGCCTGTTTGACTGATTTAGGCGAGTCCTGTCATCCTGAAAAGGTTGACGTTCGACTCGACTAGCCTAGTCGCCGTGTCACCGATGGCGATTTAGGCATGTGCCGCAATGTAAGGAGGAGTGGCCGTGTCAACCTAGGAGGTTGATTTAGACCAGCCCTGGCCACTGAAAAGGCCGATCCGCACTAAGCTAGTCGCCGTGTGTCACCTGGATGGTCGATTTAGGCGTATCCGCAGATTTTGGACTACTTAACCTTGTTCATGACGCAAGGTGTGTTCATCACGCTTAAAGCCAACAAGGGCGTAATTTAGGCAAGTTTATCGTCGTTCTAGAACCAATGGGACGCTGCAGGATTCTGATAGTGCAGATATCCCTACGTTCTATATTCGTGTGCATGCATGCTGGGGCCCTGATTAATTGCGATTAGTGCAAGCTACATCCAGGGGGTGGTATCAGGGGTAGCTGGATAAGCGTAATTAGTCAACCAGGCTCCCTTTCGTATGTTCCATGTCCACTTTGGTGAGGATGCTCCTTGTGGAGAAAATAGGTTAGGCATGTTGGAGTGTCGTGTGCCTTGTCACCCCGCATTGGCAGTTGACAGTCCTGCTAGACATCCTTTCAAAGTACTATAGACACTAGGATTCAAAGTGATGTACTTAGAGTAGCCTGAAAATAAGAAAATCTATTAAAATGATGTGAAGTACCTGTCGCCATCTCATAGGGTACCAGAGCAATTGTGGTCCCAGGACGCTGCTGGACCACACCATCTAATAGTAGTTTAAAGTTTTGAAAGAGCTAGAGACACCAGAAATAAAAGTGAAATTGGCAGTATGCCTACTACCGGATTTTTATTTTAATTTAAAAGTGCTTTGGCTTTTCATAGTACATCATTCTGAAAGCTAAAGTCTACTTATTATTAAAAGTAATATCTCTTCAGGTGAAGTATGTTCCATGGGTGTTGTATGATTTGACCGTCCATAGTCATCAGTCTGTATGCACCATGGCCAACAACTTCTTCTACCTGGTATGGTCCTTCCCATTTATAGGCGAATTTGCCTGCTTTTCGATTCTTGGTGTTTTGGAACACTTCTCGGAGAACCAGGTCTCCTATCTCCAGGAGCCTGACTTTCACATTCTTGTTATAACTCCTGGCCACTGACTGTTTGTAGGAAGCCAGACGGATTTTTGCGCTTGCTCGCAGCTCGTCAATTGTGTCCAGGCTTCTGATCATCTCTGTATTGTTTAGTTCCCCTGTCATATTTTCATACCTGTGAGTGGGAACTAGAACTTCGACGGAATGATCGCTTCTGCGCCAAACACCAGTCAAGGGTGTTTAACCTGTTGCTATCTTTATTTGGTGTCGTTCGTTCGACCATAACACTAGTGGCAATTCATCCGCCCACTTTCCTCCTAACTCCTGTAACCTCCTTCTCAGATTGTCCATGATGATTTTGTTGCTGGATTCAGCTTGCCCGTTGGACTTTAGAGTCCTAGGTGCTGACTTTTTTAAGGTGATGTTCCACTTGGCACAGTATCCCTCGGTATCGTTGGAGATGAATTGTGAACCATTGTCACATATGATTTCTGATGGGATACCAAACCTGCAAATGATGTTTCGTTTTATAAACGAAATGACCTGTTTATCTTTTACTTATGTGAATGCTTCTGCCTATATCCACTTGGAGAAGTAATCTGTCATTGCCAACATCCAGGTTCTGTTTCCTGTGGCCCGTGGCAGAGGTCCTACTATGTCCATGCCCCATGCCATGAATGGCCAGGGAGAAATGATAGGGTACAAGGGTTCTGCTGGCTGATGGATCATCGGTGCTGAGCGCTGGTAGGCGTCACATTTGCATGTATACTCTGGTGCATCTGCCTTCATTGTAGGCCAATAGTATCCCTGCCTGAGGGCTTTATTTGCCAGACTCCTGCCCCCTACATGATTTCCACATTCGTCACTGTGGAGAGCATGTAACATAGTCTGTGCTTCTTTCTTGTCCAGGCACCGTAAGTACGGGCCTGCTAGTGACTTTCTGAATAATATATCATCAACGAGTATAAATCTGGAAGCCCTTACTCTGAAAGCTCTCACTTCTTTCTTGTCGTCTGGCAGCTTGTTATGACGTAGCCAGTCTAGGTAAGCCAATCCCAGTCATCTGCCTGCTCAGATGTTTGATCAGGTGACTGTGAGCTCTCACCTTCCTCTGTAACTGTCTGGGTTCCTTCTCCATTATGTGGATCCTCCAGTTCTCCTTTGTCTACTTCATCTGCCTTTTGGATAGAAGGATCCAACATGTGTGCTATTGGAATGCTGGATAGCTCTGTTGGTTTAAATGTTGCCCCCAGTGTTGCCAAGGCGTCTGCTTCCATATTCTGATCTCTGGGGACCTGCTTAAGCTTGCAAGTTGCGAATTTTTGCTTTAATTCCTTCGCTATTTTCAAGTATGCAATCATCTTTGAGTCTCTGGCTATGAACTCGTCATTTACGTGGTTGACTATTAGCAAGGAGTCACTGGATATGTGCAGGTGCCTGACCCCTAACTCCAAAGCTAACTTCATTCCTAGTATCAAGGCCTCGTATTCTGTTTCATTGTTGGTTGCCTTGAATTCACATCTTACTGCTTGCGCTATCAGGTCTCCCTATGGTGATCTCAGGATTAATCCCACGCCTGCCCCCCTTTGGTTGGAGGCTCCGTCAATATGCATCCGCGGACTTCGTCTCCTTGCTTCCTTCTAAGGTGAGGATCTCCGTATCCGCCCGATTCGGATGGTCGGGTGAAGTCCGACACGAAGTCGGCCAGTGCTTGCGATTTGATTGCTGTTCTGGGGTCATACTGGATATCGTACCCACTGAGGTGTACGGACCATTTTGACATTCTGCCTGATAGTTCAGGCTTCCTCATGATAGATTTTAACGGGTAGTTGGTCATGACATGTATGATGTGGGACTCAAAATAGGGGCGCAGTTTGCGAGATGCTACTACCAATGCTAGTACTAATTATTCAAGGGATCTGTACCTGGTCTCTGCCGGCAGCAGAGACTTGCTCATGTAGTATACTGGCTTCTGCTCTTTTTCCTGCTCTCTGACCATGAGAGCACTCACTGCCACCTCTGTGACGGCCAGGTATAGGAATAGTGGTTCCCCTGGCTTTGGCTTCGACAGCAGCGGCGGGCTGCTGAGGTAGTGCTTCAGATCTCTGAAGGTTTGCTCGTGCTCCGAGGTCCATTCAAACTTCTGGCTTTTCCTTAGTATGTCGTAAAACAACCTGCATTTGTCTGAAGACCTTGAAATGAACCTGTTCAGGGCCGCTACCTTTCCAACTAGTCTTTGAACATCCTTAGGCTTTTCAGGTGATTCTAGTTGTAAGACAGCTTTGATCTGCTCGATGCTGGCGTCTATCCCTCTTTGAGTTACAATATAGCCTAAGAATTTGCCAGAAGATACTCCGAAGGTGCATTTAGATGGGTTTAGCTTCATTTTGATTCTCTGAGGGTGTCTTTGAATGTTTTCGCGGATGCCGCATATGATCTTTGGCCTTTTCTGATTTCACCACCATGTCATCAGTATACACCTCCATTGTTCTTCCTATCTGTTCTTTGAACATTCGGTTAACAGCCTTTGATATGTGGAGCCTGCGTTCTTTAGGCCGAATGGCATGACGTTGTAGCAATATATTCCTCTTTCGGACATGAATGTCGTCTTCTCTTGATCCGCAGGATCCATCTTAATCTGATTGTACCCACTCCATGCGTCCAGGAATGTCAGCATCTCGTGTCCTGTTGTTGCGTCTACCATTGTATCAATATGAGGCAGCGGGAATGGATCTTTAGGGCATGCTTTGTTGAGGTCGGTGAAGTCCACACAAACTCTCCACTTTTCATTCTTCTTGGGCACTACCACTACGTTAGACAGCCATTCTGGATATTTTACTTCTCTTATCTTCTTTGCTGCCAGCAGGCTATCTACCTCTTGGTTGATTACCTTGTTTCTTCCAGCTACAAACTTTCTTCTTCTCTGTTGGATGGGTTTACACTTTGGGTTCACACTAAGCTTATGCGTTATGATGGATGGATCTATTCCTATCATGTCATCATATGACCACGCAAAACAATCCATGTTGTCTTGTAAGAACTTGAGTAGTTGCTGTCTTAAGCTTCCTGTGCATCCTGCTCCAATGAGCACGGTTCTTTCTGGGTGCAGCTTGTCCAGGTTGATTTGATCCAGCTCTTCTGCTGGGGGTTCGATGTATTTGTTGGGGCTAGTGTCCTTAACAGTTAGTGCAAGGACTTATAAATCTCTAAAAGGATCAAAGGGCATACTTTTGGTATTATTATCAGTTGATCCACGTTTATCAATAAGGGTTGGCTTGCTAGATAAGTTTGACGTTATTGTCATACAGATGGCGGTGATTAACTGGTCCCTAAAAGTCACACCTATAGGATACGTTTGAGAGACGTGACAGTATGAAAATACAGTCATGTTGATGCTAATTTTGACTAACCAGTTAGTCCGAGTTATTTGACTAGTAATTAGTCAAAATGTGATGTTGAGATATTATATTTAATACGGATTAAATAAAATGGGCTAAGGCGAATTAAATTAATTAATTCGTAAATTAAATATAAACGATTATATTTAATTAATGTATATTGAATAAATTATACAATATCGTCTTTGTCGGACATGTATTAATACTTCAACTAACCCGTGTTATTAGTTGATATTTTAATAGCCGATAACCGATGACGATTTATAATAAAAACCGCGTCATATACATTTTAGCGAGACGAGACGGATCACGAGTTAAATGAGGAGAAAGTGGAAAGCCCACTCCCTCCTTTAGTGACCCGCGGACCGAGGCAACAAAAGGAGAGCCTTCTCTCCTTTTGAAACTTAATTCATTTTTGACAAAATTAGGGTTTTGGAGATCATTTCTCTCTGAAACCTAGATCTCACATCTCGAAAAACTCACATCAAGTTCTCTCAATATTGCAAGGCAATTAGAGAACACATTTCTAGCACAAGGGCATATTCTCAGACGATCTTGGGTGCAACAATTAGGAGGAGGTCTACTTTGATCTCTCATTGCCAAATTGCACTAGGACCGAAGGTTAATTCTTGTGCTTAATCGTTTTTCATTATATTTCGTTTATGACCATATTTCACATGTTAAATTTACGTTATAGTCCTAAATTTAAAGGGTCTTATACGGATATTACCCCACAAGTGGTATCAAAGCGAGGCCACGTAAATTTTCATTGTGATTTTTCATAAAACGATTTTGAAACGATTGTTTTATCTCGAAAACCGTGCCTTGTATACACGGTTGTTGCGTTTTTTTGAAACCGTGACATGTTTTACACGGTTGATTCATCTAGTTTTCGTTTTGTTATTTTGCATATTGTTATTTTATACGGAAATTATAGCAATATGTTAAATTTTGACAATCATTAATTTGATTTTATGCGTTTTTGATCAAATTGAAATTGGTTTTGTGTTGACAAACTGTTTTCACGTGGGTTTTAAGTTTTCAGAACTTGTTTGGTCTCGATCGAGTGGATTTCTACTCGATCGAAAGCTTTTTCTGTCTTGATTTTGCTCGATCGAGTCCTTGCTGTACTCGATCGACCTCTGTTTAAAACCCCACTGCTCGATCGAGAAGTCCTCGTACTCGATCGAGCAGATTTGCTGACAAAAGCCCTCGATCGACCTCCAATACTGTCGATCGAGTACTTTCTGATTAGCTTTCCATTCGATCGACTAGCAGTTCAGTCGATCGAGTCCTTTTTGTTCCTCGATCGAGAACTTTTGTCCCTGGATCGAGGGATTTCGTTTCTGGCAGCTTTGAAAATTTATTCTTTTGTTTTAAATTTTCTTTTGGCCTTAATATGTACTTTATACGGATATTGTACACTCGCTATGATTGTGAAACGGTTCACACACGTACCATTGAGTTATTTTAAAGCGTATTTAAAGTAACGGATTGTAATAGATTAAAATTAAACTGATAGAAGCAGTTTTATCACATAAATTTTAATCGTTAAAAGGTGGTTTGGATAAATTTAACATAATTACAGAATTATGTCACGAACAAATTTGTTTTAGTTGATGCATTTTATTTATCGTTAATTTTGAATGCTTTTGAATGCTTTTATTACGTATTTATTTATTTTACAAACGGTTGTAACTTAGTGTGGCCTTAGTAGAACGTGTTACCGTAATGATGGAACACGGTCTTGGTTGTATTTTGAGATCTCGTATCTCCGTTTTGGATTTTTCACTTGTAATTACAGTTTTATTTAGAATGTAAATAGGTTTATATTTGTAAATTTTAAATTGTAATTTTTGAGAAGACCAAAGATGGAGAACCTAGGATGCTCACTCGCCGCAAGGTCAAAGATGGAACATCAAGACAAGCTTTTCGGGTCCAACGGTGGATTCCAAAGTTGTATTATGTTCTATTTACTAGGATAGGCCACACTAGGAATTTTATTTACGTATTGCATTCTTTTATTTATTTTTCGTAACGATAATTTGCATCATTTTCCGCCTAAAACCAAACCACCTAATTATTGCATGAAAACTGACACATATAGAGGTCACGAGTTAGTTTTCTTTGACATTCTTATGTCACATGATTTAAGCCATCACCTAAATTAATTCATTCACGCAGACGCTAGTTATTCGTTCAATTAATATGAATTATAATTAAGTTGATGGGATCTTCCTCGTATAAACTAAAATTGAGAACGGTCTTTATAAGTCAAACTCCAATGAGTCCCTTCTTCGTCGGTAGGCATAATATGACCCCTTCTACGTCGGGTAAGTTGGAACCGATTGACCTATTTTATCTCAACACTATGGTCACACGTACGATCCTGTGATCATGGTGGACTATAGATAGGATTTACAGAAATCTATCGACCGAGAGTTCTTACGGAAGAATTAGCTAAATAGTTGGCTTATCAATTTACGGAAATTGAGTCTTGGGATCACTTATATCATTCTTGAGGAAGATCAATTATGCAAGTGCTTGAGTCTACACGTTAAAATACTTTTTAAATAGACTTAAATCACCTCGATGAGTTGCTTATTTCGTTTTTGTTTTTCTTTCTTTTTCAGTGTAGAACACGAATTTTTAAACTGCTATAACGAAATGGCTGGTCCTACTAACGACCCAATGCCAAGTGCCACATTGGACCGTGAGTCCGGCCGGATCTTCATGGATCGGATGAATCGTCTACTCGGACCGAAAAATGATGGATCTAACTTCGCGGACTGGGAGGCGGCATTAAGGAATGCTGCCATTGCTGATGGGAAGCTCAAATATCTGACTGAGCCCATCCCACCAAACCCAGGCCCCACGGCTGGAATTAACGAAATCGACAAGTATAACGATTTCGCCATGGAAGCGGGTGCGGTAAAGAACGTACTCATTTTTGCAATGGAACCCAATTTGCAAAAACGCTTCATAGCTCATGGTGCAAACAAGATTTTCACCACGCTCACTAAGGAATTCTCGAAAGCACCGAGAATCGTGACCTATGAGCATACCACTCGCTTCTTTGATGCGAGACTCCAGAAGGGCCAACCGGTTAGCCCACACATTCTCAGCATGATTGAGAATGTCGAAAAACTGGAGGCACTTGATTGTAAGATCAGTGAGAACATCGTGATTGACCGCATGCTTCATTCACTCCACGATGGTTTTGCGCTCTTCAGAGCCAATTACTATATGAATGATTTGAAGAAAAGTCCTCATGCACTACACTCCCTTCTTGTACAGACCGAGAAGGACATGAAGTTTAGTGGGAGCATGAAACAGGATGTTCTCATTGTGTCAAACAAGGGCAAGGGTAAGGGCAAAGTTCAGACGGACCTAGCAAAGAGGTGCCAAGTTTAAGAAGTCGGGATCAGGTAAGAGTAGACCTGGTGAGTCGAGCACCTCATCAGGCACGACAAAGAGCAAGGATGGTAACATGGAGTGTCACCATTGCCACAAGACTGGGCATTGGAGGCGTACATGTCCCGTATACCATGAGGACATAAAGGCAGGTCGCGTTAAACCTGTTTGTATGTTTTCTTCCTCTTCTACTTTTATTCATATGATTGAGATTAACCACGCAAGTTACGGAACTTGGGTACTAGATACTGGTTGTGGTTCTCATCTGTGTAATCATGTGCAGGGGCTCCGAAACATCGAACCCCTCGTAAAGGGTGAGGTGGACCCGCGTGTCGGGAATGGAGCACGAGTGGCTGTCGTCTCGAGGGGAACATATGTGATCCAGCTTCCTAGCGGATTTGAGTTATCTCTATATAACTGCTATTATGTACCCAGTCTTTCGAAAAACATTATTTCAGTTTCTGCACTTGACAAACTTGGATTTTCATTTGTAATAGAGAATAATTCTTGCATTTTCTCATTACACAATATGATTTATGGCAAGGCAGTCTCCATGAATGGAATTTATGTTTTAGATCAGACCAGCGAAATATTACACGTAATGAATAAAAAGTTAAAGGTTGGTGACAAAGATCAAACGTACCTATGGCAATCGCCGTATGGGACACATAAATGAGAACGCGTAAAACGACTCATCAAAAATGGAGCTATCTCGTCTTTTGATTTTCAATCATTTGGCACGTGTGAATCATGTCTCATCGGTAAGATGACTCGTATTTCCTTCAAAGGTGTTGGAATGCGCGCTGCTGACCTATTAGGACTTATACATACGGATATGTGTGGACCTATGTCAATCACCGCACGAGAAGGCTATAGGTATTTCATCACTTTCACGGACGATTTAAGTAGATATGGCTATGTCTACTTAATGAAGCACAAAAGTGAATCCTTTGAGAAATTCAAAGAATACCGAAATAGGGTACAGAACCTCTGGGCGTAAAGATTAAAACACTACATTCGGATCGTGGTGGCGAGTATCTTTCTCACGAGTTTGATCAACACCTTAAGGATGTGGGATTGCTTTACGATTAACTCCACCGGAACACCTCGGTTGAATGGTGTGTCCGAACGGAGAAATCGAACTCTACTTGATATGGTTCGATCCATGATGAGTCACACGATATTACCTGATTCATTATGGGGTTATGCTCTTCTGTCAGGTGCTCTAATACTTAACCGAAGTCCGTCTAAAGCTGTTGATAAGACTCCATATGAACTATGGAAGGGAACGATCCCTAACTTGTCCTTTATACGGGTTTGGGGCTGCGAGGCTTATGTCAAGTGGAGACACGAGGATAAGCTCGGCCCGCGATCGGTCAAGACATACTTTATAGGTTATCCTAAAGGAACACTTGGTCATTACTTCTATTCACCAACCGAACAACGTGTTTTTGTTGCGGCTAGTGCGACATTCTTAGAGAAGGAATTTCTCGAGAATGCAAAGAGTGATAGAACCTTCGACCTGTCGGATATTCCAGAACCAAACACCGAGCAACCATTGGAGGAACCGATTCCTTCAATCCCGGCTGCGGTGAATATTCCTGAGGAACCTAGGAGGTCGGGAGGAGTCTCTATTCCTCCGAACAGATACATTGGTATGGTCGAGGAACATGACATAGATGACATTCTACTCTTAACGAGTAGTGAACCCGCAACCTATAAAGGTGCCATGACTAGTTCTGACTCAAAGCTATGGCTTGAGGCCATGCAATCCGAGATGGACTCCATGTATGAGAACAACGTGTGGGATCTTCTTGACTTACCTGCTAAGGTTCGTCCCCTTCAATGCAAATGGCTTTACAAGATAAAGCATTCTGTGGAAGGCCAACAAGATATCTATAAAGCACGACTAGTTGCTAAAGGTTTCACCCAAGTGCCAGGTTTGCACTACGATGAAATTTTTGCACCCGTAGTCATCTTTGCGTTCCATTCGGATTATCTTAGCGATTGCCGCTTTTCATGACTATGAAATTTGGCAAATGGACGTGAAAACCGCCTTCTTAAACGGCTTTTTGGAGGAAGAGTTGTACATGGTACAACCCGAAGGTTTCATCGATCCAGAACATCCTAAGAAAGTATGCAAACTTAAGCGTTCCATTTATGGACTTAAGGAAGCATCTCGGAGTTGGAATCATCGCTTCGACCAAGTGATAAAAGAAAATGGATTCACTCGATCGGTCGAGGAACCATGTTTATATATCAAGTCGAGTGGGAGCAAGATTGTCTTTCTAATATTGTATGTTGACGACATACTCCTGATTGGGAATGACATACCTCTCTTAACTTCGGTGAAAGTATGGTTGAAGAACCATTTCCAGATGAAAGATCTGGGTGAGGCGCAAAGAATTTTGGGCATCCGTATCTATCGAGATAGATCACGTCGGATGTTGTCTCTCAGTCAGGAGTCTTACATAGACAAAGTCCTGGAGAGATTCAGCATGACTAACTCCAAAAAGGGGTTTCTTCCTATGGCTCCAGGGGTGCATTTGAGCAAGTCTCAGGCACCAGAGACACCGGAAGAGAAAGAGCGCATGACACGGATTCCTTATGCCTCGGCTATAGGATCAATCATGTATGCCATGATATGCACACGTCCGGACGTGACATATGCATTGAGTATGACAAGTCGATTCCAACAGCATCCAGGTGAATCACATTGGATGGCTGTCAAGAACATTCTTAAGTACCTACGGAGGACTAAAGATTGGGCATTGACTTATGGAGGCCCTCAAAAGCTATGCGCAACCGGTTACGCAGATGCTAGCTTCCAAACGGATCGAGATGACTCGAAATCTCTGTCTGGATTCGTATTTACTCTTAATGGCGCGCAGATCAGTGGAAGAGTTCCAAACAAACTGTTACAAAGCAGATTCTACGATCGAGTCCGAGTACTATGCCGCGTCTGAAGCTACAAAGGAAGCGATATGGATGCGTCAATTCTTACATGGACTATCTGTAGTGCCTAGTTCGAATGACCCGATCACCATCTATTGCGACAATAGTGGTGCCATCTTCCAAGCTAAGGAGCCAAAGTCTAGCAACAAGTCTAGACATGTACAACGGAAAGCTCATCTAATCCGAGATTACGTGGAGCAAAAGGAAGTAGTGATAGAAAAGATTGCTACAGATGATAATATAGCAGATCCTCTCACTAAACCATTACGACAAGATAAGCATGAAGGGCACGTTAATTCCATGGGAATTAAACGTGTTCCTAAGTTGTAGTACTCTTTTATGGATTAGATTCATTCCCTTATGTACTCTATACGACATCATCGTTTTGATATTTATATATTTTGTTTTTCATGTGGAATTGTACGACAATTTTGAACACCACAAAGTGAACTGAACAAACATTATATTTTTAGTCCTTAATTGCCCACATGAGCTGATAACTCTGGCAATTATTTTGTGACGTTGGTTGATGGTGGGTTCAACGAGCCATAAGTCAACCGGTTGACTGACCAATCACAGAGGCGATTTATACGGATATTTCGTAGGACACAATTGTGACATCGACGTGGAGTCCTAAATGTTTTATAACATTCGGTGCCCGGTCGTGGATAGGACCTCCATGGTGATCCTAAGAGTCGATTCTTTTGACTATCGATTGTCTCTTGAGACTAAGGCGGATTTTGGGTGACTTTGGTTTCTTTCTCACGGTCATCCGTAACAGGGGGCCAAGTAGATTTTTTCCTGGTCAATTCCTGGCTTGCTTAGATCGGAAGGAGTCGAGTTGAAGGAAATATTCAGCCTTTATCAAGTACTCGATATTTCTCAGGGCCACTCGAGGAGCTGTAACTGGAATGCATGGCCATGCTCGGATACGGATTCGTTTTATCAGTTAAGTTACTCTCTAGTCGGGGAAACCACTCTTGATACAGATCGATTGTAAAATACGACCTTTGCGGATCCGGATCTGCAAATTGTTTTACATTGAGTGGGAGAAATTTTAAATGAATATGAGAATCGGTTATCGCACATACACTTGTACGGACAAGTGGGAGTTTGTTGGAGCTTGTGTCCTCCAGTTAGTGTGGATAACGTCATTGCACATACACTTGTACGGACAAGTGGGAGCTTGTTGGGGCTAGTGTCCTTAACAGTTAGTGCAAGGACTTATAAATCTCTAAAAGGATGAAAGGGCATACTTTTGGTATTATTATCAGTTGATCCACGTTTATCAATAACGGTTGGCTTGCTAGATAAGTTTGACGTTATTGTCATACAGATGGCGGTGATCAACTGGTCCCTAAAAGTCACACCTATAGGATACGTTTGAGAGACGTGACAGTATGAAAATACGGTCATGTTGATGCTAATTTTGACTAACCGATTAGTCCGAGTTATTTGACTAGTAATTAGTCAAAATGTGATGTTGAGATATTATATTTAATACGGATTAAATAAAATGGGCTAAGGCGAATTAAACAGTTAATTCGTAAATTAAATATAAACGATTATATTTAATTAATGTATATTGAATAAATTATACAATATCGTCTTTGTCGGACATGTATTAATACTTCAACTAACCCGTGTTATTAGTTGATATTTTAATAGCCGATAACCGATGACGATTTATAATAAAAACCGCGTCATATACATTTTAGCGAGACGAGACGGATCACGAGTTAAATGAGGAGAAAGTGGAAAGCCCACTCCCTCCTCTAGTGACCCGCGGACCGAGGCAACAAAAGGAGAGCCTTCTCTCCTTTTGAAACTTAATTCATTTTTGACAAAATTAGGGTTTTGGAGATCATTTCTCTCTGAAACCTAGATCTCACATCTCGAAAAACTCACATCAAGTTCTCTCAATATTGCAAGGCAATTAGAGAACACATTTCTAGCACAAGGGCATATTCTCAGACGATCTTGGGTGCAACAATTAGGAGGAGGTCTACTTTTATCTCTCATTGCCAAATTGCACTAGGACCGAAGGTTAATTCTTGTGCTTAATCGTTTTTCATTATATTTCGTTTATGACCATATTTCACATGTTAAATTTACGTTATAGTCCTAAATTTAAAGGGTCTTATACGGATATTACCCCACAGTATTCGTCCTGGATAGGCTGCTTCTGTAATTGCTATGCGGGAGGGCTGGCAGTGCACTTGAGTGCCTTCTTATAGCAGCCTCTAGCTTCCTCCTGATCTCCTCTTATTATTTCTACTCCCCATGGTGTGGGGAACATTATGCATTGGTGGTATGTTGAAGGGACTGCTTTCATCTGGTGCAACCATGGTCTTCCCAAGATGACGTTGTAGGTGGAGGGGTCGTCTATAACCAGGTACCTGACTTGCTTGTTGATTCCTCCCACATAGGTTGGGATGACTATCTTGCCTAGTGAGCTGGTTGTTTCTCCACTGAAGCCTACTAGCTGAATAGTCTTCTTCTGCAAATCCTTCTCGTTGAATCCCATGTTCTCTATAGTTTTCAGCATGATTAGGTTGACCGAGCTTTCTGTATCCACCAAGACCTTCCTGACTGTGCAATTGGCCATCGATAAGGTGATAATAAGTGCGTCGTGATGTTCTCGCTCGTCGTATGTATCTCCTTCATCAAAGCTGACTGCTGGTAGGTCACTGTGAGAAATTCTACAAGATTTGGCTGGCCTGTCTCCTTTGATCTCGGTGGCATATCTTTTAGCTGCTGAGTATGTCAACCCACTTAAGTCTGAGCCGCCTGTTATCACGTTTATGATTTTGGTGCATGTGGGTGGATCTGCAGGCTTGGCGGAGCCTACCTTATCTTGCTGCTTGTCCCCACGTGGTAATAGGTGGCTCAATTTTCCTTGTTCGTACAGGCGCTTGATCTCTCTTCGTAATGTGTAGCAATCCTCAGTGTTGTGCCCAATATCACGGTGGAACTCACACTTCTTCTTGCTATCCTTTCTCCATGCTTGCTCTCCTACTGGTGGGTTGGGCCACCTGACTCCATCTCCTATCTCCCGAGTGCCTTCAAGATTCCCCGATACCGTAGTGAATCCATACTGCGCCGAGTGGAGAGTAGCAGATTTTCCTCGATCCTGTTGACTCCCCTTCCATATGGTCTGTACCTCTCATCCTTCTTGTTGGTGGTTTGCTTTCTTCCGATTTCTCCACTACCGAGGTACTAGAAATACTTGGCGTGCTTAGTAAGCTGGCTCTGGCTAGGATATCTTCTTCCAATCGATTGCGGCATTGCGCTTTTCCTGCACCGCTTTGAAAGCGCAAGGGGGATGCATAGTTAGCTGCTTGTATAGGTCGGAGTCGTGGTGGAGGCCTCTTCAAGGCTTCTACTCATTGCCGAGACATCGCACTCTCGTACTGCTACCTTCTCATTGTTGAACCTAGTGTTGTATTCTCCAATGCTTTCTCCTGCCCCCTGGACGATTCTGTTCAAATCTCCTACGTGTTTTTATGGTTTTCTGCTGCTTGGGAACTATTGAGTAAATGCGTTCACCAATTCAGCAAATGTAGATATTGACCTGTTGGGCAGGCTAACAAACCATCGAAGTGTCGATCCTGTTAAGGTGGACCCAAACCCTTTGCACATGCAAGCCTCCTTGACTTGCCCTATAGCTGTTACTGTCATCATTTTCTGCTTGCACTGGCTTATATGATCAAAGGGATCTGTTGTGCCGTCGAAGAGAGGCATATTTGGATTTGTGAATCCCTTTGGCATGGCTGTGATGGATAAGGTGTCCACAAATAGTGAGTCGGCATAGTTGTCTAATGCCGCTTTCTTGAGTGGGGGTGGCAATCCTGGGACCCTGCTCAGTATTTCTTTTAACTCAAAGTATTGCTGATTCGTTATGCTGCCTGCTGGTTCAAGGTATTACCTCCTGATCCGAGCTCTTGAAGGTTCTGATGTGTTCCAGCTGCTAGAGGAGTTGTTGTAACGATTGTCCCCTGTTGCCAGTCCATTCGTTGATTTGACTCGGATCCTACTCCAGGTGTCTGATCGATTCTGGTGGGGCTACTGACGGGGATGCCACCTGCTCGTGCTGCCATACAGCTAGCTATGGGCCAGTTATCTGGCGTGAGGTATCCCAGCCCTTGTGGGTTTATTCTTCTATCTGATGGTATTGTGGACAGATCCAACCTGGTTACCAGTTCAGTTGGTATCTGTCGAAGTGGATTCCTGCTACCTAATGCCCCCTGTGTCAGATCTACCAGTGGAGACCTTCCCGCGTCTGCCCTGGTCGCTGGGGTGGCAGACTGCTGTTTCAGGATGTCTATTTGTGCCCAGAGCTCCTTGTCCCTTTTTCTCGTTTCAGCTTCAGCTTTCCTTTGGTCTTCTCTCATGTTTTCCATAGCTTTCTGAAGATTTTCTACGCCACTGAGTAAGATTTGTGTGGGACTAGGTGGCGGAGTGAGGCCTAAACTTGCTGTTCCCTTATCTGATCTGGCTTAGGCCGCGACAGCAGGAGTCCTAGGAGGTAAAGAGGTTTTTGTTGTCGGTATGATTCTTGGGGTGTGTCCGGGAGTCTGTGTAGCCACTGTTGATGTTGGATTTTGAGTAAAGGGCGGTGGCGGCGATGGTTGTCTGCTCCCTGACACGGCTTCCGATGCTTGCTTATCCATTGTGTATCTAGAGTATCAACGATTGACGACCACAATGCCCCACGGTGGGCGCCAAACTGTTTAGGTATTTTTTACCAAGTTGATTGATTAGGGTTAATGCGGTCTTACTCGGCGGTTGATTGTATGATCGTTCGTATGTTAATAAGTTAGTAGAGAAATAAAGCACGTAATGTAAATTGACACGTGAGATTTGGTGACGTGGAAAACCCAATGTGGGAACAACCGCGGGAGGGACGGTACCCTACCAAATATTGCACTATGCTTGAATAGGAGGATGATTACAATAGTGACGTAAAGCTAATCCTGCTGGCCCTAGGCGTCTGGCCTGCAAGATCTTGGATGGATATATATTTGAGTATAATTTGCTAATGCCGTGGTGCTTATGTGCTCTTGAATGTGAATGTGTGAATATATGAATGTCCTTCTTGATTTGCTTCCTTGGCAATTTATAGGGTGAGAACCCTAGATATGTCCTACTTTGATTATGGAAAGGGAATATAATTTCCATAAGAACTCTTTCCATATTCGGCTGCTTTCATCAATTCTCCCTGATCTCCCTAACTTCTCCCTAACTCCTTTTTCCTTAATCTGGACGCCTTCGTATGATGGGCTCTTGATCTTCCTTCAGCCCGTTCCCCCTTCCTCCCAATTTCGGGCTTCCTTCCTCTTTATCACTCCTCCCCTTTTGCCTTTTATTTATTCAAGTGGGCCTTCTATATTGCGCTACTTTTAGCCCAAACACTATGTGGTGACTTATTGACTTGGATATGCTTGGTAGTGTGGTAGTTGAGTTTGGTTGCAGGTTAATTCGTGGATGAATTATGTGGAATTGCCAGAAGAAGCTCTCTGCCTGTAAAACTCGACCGAGTATAGGTACTACTCGACCAAGTAGAGCTTACTCGGCCGAGTATGCTATTATACTCGACCGAGTAGAGCTTATTCGACTGAGTAGCCACTCACACTCGGCCGATTATTATTGTGGGTGCCTAATAAAGTCGTTTAGCGTAACCGATTGTCCCTGTATGAAGTGCGATCATGTTATATGTAAGTATGTGCTTTGATAACCCATCAAAATATGAATGTTCTGTCACCTTGCCGTGCTTAACAGGAATGCTATTACATTGTTCAAAGTGCTGCAATTGGGTGTCCTTCCATAAGTTGTGTGGGTCAGGATTATATAATGACAAGAGAGTATTATAGTCATCACGAGTCCTATATATATATATATATATATATATATATATATATATATATATATATATATATATATATATATATATATATATATATATATATATATATATATATATATATATATATATGTTTGGTTATCTAACATAATCTTCCGTGGTGTCTGTGATTGATTATAGTTATAACAGGTCAACTTGGATGAGTGAAACTCAATGGCTATAATGTTGTAACATGAATTACGTGATTAAATAACAGATAATTGATAAACTTACTATTATCCAGTAATAACATCTCGAGATATATATTACCTAATTTACGTCGGATTCTATTGCAATGAGTTGTAGTTGTGTAATATCATAGCTTAGGTTCCGTCAGCATGAACCAATGTTGGTTGCAGTTGTGAGTAATGTCAGTAGAAGGATATGTGTGTCAATTTGAATCGGGGAAGTGGTTTAGTGGAGAACTTCGGGGACGAAGTTACTTTTAGAGGGGAAGTGTAATGTCGCAATTATGTCTATGTTATTGAAATTGTACTTATGTCTATGTTATTGAAATTGTGTTTATGTTACAATGCTTTGGTACTTGGTAGCATTTTAAGTTATATGAACAAGTGTTTGAACAACTTTGTATGATCGTTAGTGGTGGGTGTTGATGGAACATATTTTTTTGTGAATCTATGATAGGAAACTATTTTTGTTGTATGTTTTGTAAGTGCTAGTTGTTGGTCGGTAATACATGGAAGTATAGTTTTGTGGTCGTATGGACGTTGTCTGAATAATGTGATGTAGTGGTGGTATAAATGATAGCCAAAGTTCGTATGTTTTCATGTATGTAGATCATGTTCATAGTGCGTAACCTCGCTGTTAGAGTTGCGTGAGCTGAACTTCGGGGACAAAGTTCTTTTTAAGGGGGGAAGACTATAATACTCAGGATGTTTAAGGACTCTTGTGACCTACCCTTTGACCAAGAAAGATCTTAGGAAGGAATAGGTGAGAGACTATGTTGGAATAGGTACCTTACCAGAGTGTTTAATCGACCTAGCAGAGGCTACTCGGTCGAGTATTGTTTATACTCGACCGAGTAGAGCCTACTCAGCCGAGTATGCCAGTACTCGACCGAGTATGGCTGCTGTTGACGCGTTAATATAAAAATGCAAGTTCGCGAGACTCATTTCATTTCGCATTTTCTCGACAGTTCCTCTTTCTCAAACCCTAACCTACCACTCTCTCCTATCACCCCTACCTCCATACACTCTCATGTTTATAGCCTACACCTCAACCATGGGAAGGTCGGGTTTTGCTTAGGAAGGATGCATGTGTGGTCATCGTCCGTATCACTGTCGATTCGCGTTATTAGGATGCATGTCGGAGCCTTGCTTGGCTATATGTGGATGCTTTTCATGATTGGCAATGAGGTAGGGTTTCCCTACTCAGTTACTGTTAATTGATTTAAGATTGTGTTTGTATTGTAATTGTTGTTATCTGCTGATCATCGGAGTATGGGTGTGTGGTGACGGTGGCGATGTGGTTGGGTTGTGACGGTGGTGGTGTTGTGACAGCTGTGATGCTGTGGTACTGTGATATGTGTGTTGATTGTGGTGGAGTCACTTGCGGGAGTGGCTTCACACCCTAGTTCGCCCTCCGTGGAACCCCTCACGGGAGGGGATGTGCACATTAAGGGACAGGGTTGTCGCTTGTTGATGAGCGGGATTTAGGTGGGGATGGACTGCGGTCCCCTACCGGCGGAGTGGATTACCTGTTGCGATGGGTAATCCGGCAGGGCTGCACACTTCGGTGTGTAGTCAGTTACTGTGGAGGATGATCAGCCGATTATATTGTTTGTTTGTCTTATCTTGATTAGACAGTCCTGACCCTGTGGTTGTTGTTTTGTGGTATCTGCTCTGATCCATTCAGGGATGGTGAGCAGTCGGCTTAGCAGGTACTGTTGGTTTGTGGCTGCTGGGCTTGGAGGGATCGAGTCATCACGCTACCGGTTTAGAAGTGCATAATCATGAGCTATAGTAGTCTCTATCATCATATGTAATTATATTTGTACCGAGTTGTAAAGAGTACGGTAATGTATTATAAATGTTCTTTCATTGTCTATTTGATCTACTACCTTGGGTAACCGAGATGGTAACACCTTCATATACTGGGACGGTCCTTGGTAAGGCATCCTGGTATACGGGGGTGTTACAGATACCTATTAGATATGTAATCCTTGTAAACTTTCATCAATCGTTCGAATGGGTACTGATATCTCAAATACACTGGCCCGAGATACAAAACCTCCCAGACTAGGTGGACAGCCAAATGAACCATAATAGTGAAAAATGAGGGAGGAAAATACATTTCAAACAGACAAAGACTGGTGACGAGGATCTCCTGCAAAGTTTCCGTTTCATCGGGATCAATAACTTTACTGTTGATTTATTTGAAGAAATAGCAAAACTAAGTATAGCATGTCGAACCTTTGGAGGTAGAATGGAAAGAACGGCCATAGATAGTAATTGTTGCATCAATGTATGACAGTCATGTGACTTTAAACCAGTAAGTTTTAGGTCTTGCAACGAAACAAGGCTTCTAATAGTAGATGAATAGCCCTCTGGCACCTTAATACCATGCAAGCATTCGCAAAACTCCTTTTTTTTCCTTTTTTGAAAGAGTATGAGCTGCAGGCGGCAAAAAAGTCTGATTTCCTTTTGTTTTAGCTGCCAGCTCGGGCCTAATACCCATCTCAACCATATCATGCCTAGCTGCCTTGTTGTCTTTTGTCCTACCCGGGACATTAAGCAGAGTATTGATTATATTATCACAAACGTTTTTTTCAATGTGCATAAAATCTAGGCAATGTCTAACCGGGAGGTCACGCCAGTACGGAAGTTTGGTAAAAAATATGGTTTTTTTTATAACCACGAGTAGACAACTTAGGTCCCTTCTTCCCATACGTTATCTCAATATCTTTCACTTTCTCATACACTTCATGACCATTCAAAATCTGAGGAATCCTATGTTGCTCAGGACACCCATTAAACGCCTTGTGAAGCTTACGATAATGATGATCAGGGCATAACCATCGACGATTTCCCCTGTACACATGCTTGCGAGAATGCTTCAAATATTCTGATTCAACATCCCCCCTCCCCCCACCACACACACAATAGGCAAGCCTCTTTCCCATGTACAGTATGTCCAGAAAGATTGTCGTACGCCGGAAAGTCAGTTACTGTACACAATAACATAGCTCTCAGATTGAAACTTTCCTTCTTATAACCATCAAACACCGGTATCCCTCTTTCCCACAGAATCTTTAGATCATCTAGAAGTGGTTCCAAATACACATCTATGTCATTTCTAGGTTGTCGAGGGCCAAATATCAACAAAGACAACATCAGATACTTCCGTTTCATGCAAACCCATGGGGGCGAATTATAGATGGCCAACACAACTGGCCAAGTACTGTGTTGGGTATTCATGTTTCCATGAGGGTTCATTCCATCTGTGGAGAGCGCTAGACGCAAGTTCTTTGCTTCTTTGGCGAAGTCAGGATATTTAGCGTCAAAATCTTTCCACTGTTGACCATCCGCTGGGTGTCTTAACTTTCCATCTTCAATCCTTCCACTATTATGCCAAGTCAAAATTCTTGTATCTTCTTCATTCAAATAAATGCTTATAAATCTTGGTATTATTGGAAAATACCACAACACCTTAGCTGGGATCCCTTCCTTAGTATTATAACGCCATACAAAGCAGCGCAGACAATATGATAATTTCTCATAATCTTTACGGTATAATATGCAGTCATTGGGACAAGCATGTATCTTCTCATATTCCATGCGCAATTCTCTAATCATTTTTTTAGCCTCATATGTCCGACTCAGAAGAACATTACCGTACAAAAGCATGTCACATAGCAAAGCTAGAAGATCCATAAAACTCTTATCACTCCACCCATTTGCCCCCTTCAAGTTATATAACTTTACCACCGCGGACAATTTGGTATACTTCTTACAATCAGTAAATAAAGGCATTTTAGATTGACTCAACTTCTCAATTAAATCATCAGCATTTACTTCCCCATCACCGGTAGCTTCAAAATCATCGAATCCATCATCTTCAGCAAACTTCTCACCTAAAACAACTTCGGGTGTAGGTGAACGATTGTTTACACACACACACACACCCACACACACACAGCATATGCCCCATCCCCTATAACTAAACCATCAGCTTCAGGTGTATGATTATTTACCTCAACATCAGATTCCCCATCCGCATCCTCTAATTCTCCATGAAAAATCCAACGCCTATAATCTCTACTTAAACTATTCTTTTCTAAGTGTATTTTGACATCTGGGATAGGCAAAACCCTAATATTACCAAATCTATTACAAGGGCAGGGGATTGATGAGTGGAGATGAAAATTTTCACTAGCGAAATTGTAAAATTCATCAATTCCATCATTATAAATGAGATCACCAATTTCACCATCAATCATCCAAGTACGACCCATATATAAGCCAGTAGCTATGAAAATGAGATTACCTTTTTAAGTGATAAAGATTAATGACGGCGACGACGGCAAAAATGACTTATTCACCATCAGTCATTCTATTATTAATACCTTTGAATTTTCATTTATTTTTAGAGTTGCATAATCTAAGACGGTTCTTATAAGTACCGTTGTAAATGTGCAAGCATGCATGAGGTGAATAATGGTCAAACAACCAATAAATACGACATGCATTGGTAAACTAAAATCACAAACTTTTCAATTTTCACAGTGGATCTGTTTTTACAACGGTTTTAAGAAACACCGTTGTTAATTGGTGTAATATGACGACGACTTTAAAATAACCGTTGTTGATATATGTAATATGATAACGGCTTAACAAAGAACCGTTATCATTTTGTCTTACTCTTATTATAGCGGTTCCTAATCTTATTATCTTATTATGTCGTTTCCATTCTTTTTTATTATTATAAGTAGAAAGTTAGTCATTATAATATTTTATTTGGTGAATTGCATTTCAGTGTAAGGACTTAATTAAAATGTAGTAACAAATAACATAAATAATTAAACTTTAATTCAAATAACCACCATAATCAAAATACAACTCATAATGTCAGATAATAATTAAAGACTTAATTAGAATCTGATGAAGAATTAGGATAGTCTTCATGCCTAATTTCGGCATAGATCAAGTCGTAGACCGATTCTTCATCATCAGCGGGCAGCGCAGTTAGTGGAATGGCCTCTTTCTCCCATGACATAGGCACGTTGGCAGGAATGTGATGCCTCCTGTAATGTGTCAGCAGAAGATGATCAACATGGGTCACAACCCATAGATAAGGGCCCTTTCGTTTAGCATCCGAATTAAAGTCCTCTTTCCCCTCATCTTTCTCCGCAAATCTAGCCCCTAATGTTCTTGCCTGACGAAAACTATCATGGCAGTTGGCTTCGTCAAACTCGATAACAGCAAAGCCTACAAAACCTTGCTTGTTTGTAGACACAGGTTACACTTTTTTAACCGCAGTGAAACCGGAGTCATGAAACATTTGCGTCAACCACCCAAAATTAGGGTTTAAACCCTTTCCATTCCCATCACAACGAACCGGGAGATTATGGAGAATGCAAGTGAAAGGCTGTGCGTAACGATAACGTGATTGTAGCTCCGATACACCAGCCATAATTTTTTTAGAGAGAAATTTAGAGAGAAATTAAAGAGTAAATGTTTGATAATTTAGATTTTGACCTAAAACATTATGAAGACATATTTATAGAATTATTTTGGTCAAATTGAATATTATTGGTCAAATTGAATATTTATTAAAGTTCTGATGAAGTTTTGAATACAGTAGTTAAACTGAAAAATGAAATCAAATACTGATAACGTTTGAATTGAAAAACCGTTATTTCATGATAGAAAATAATAACGGTTACAAAAAACCCGTAGCTATAACATAACAACGGGTACCATAAACCGTTGCTGGTGTTAATTTAGTAACGGTTTTCAAAATGCCATTTTCTTAAACTGTTAACGGTTGTCTAACAACCGTTGATAAGAGTGATTCTATAATGCGTTTTTGGGAACCGTTAAACGTATTTGAGAACGGTTTGTTAAACAGCCGTTGTCACATTATTATAACAACGGTTTTTGAGGGAAACCGTTGTTTTTATTAGAGGTTTCCGCCAATATTTGGAAAACGGTAATCTAAGTGTCGTTATTAAATACATTAAACCGTTGTGATACGCTCCTTATTGATTGCCAGATTTGGCGTAGTGCCAGTATTGTTGGTACCTAAGAAGGATGACACTTGGAGGATGAGTATTGATAGCAGAGCTATCAATAACATCATAGTCAAGTATAGGTTCCCTATACCTAGATTGGATGACATGCTGGATGAGTTAAGTGGTGCCACGATCTTTTCGAAAATTGATCTTAGGCAGGGTTATCATCAAGCGAGAATCAGAGAAGGGGATGAATGGAAGACTGCTTTCAAAACTAAGCAAGGGCTCTATGAATGGTTGGTTATGCCATTTGGGTTATCAAATGTCCCCAGCACTTTTATGAGACTGATGACAGAAGTGTTGAGGCCTTGCTTGGGGAGGTTTGTTGTGGTGTACTCACTACTACAAATACAGGCAACCACAACGGCCCTTTAACAACGCTTATTCACGAAAATCATCAAAACACGTTGTAGAATTTATTCCGCGAATTTTACCAAACTTAATTACAACGGTTATGTGTTGTTAGCCGTTGTTATTTGTTTTAACAACGGGTCATACTTAAACAACCGTTGTTAATGAAAAAACTAATAACAACGGTTAAATTTTAACCGTTGTTAATGGTTTGGCGCCAAATTAGTGAAAAGTAATCACAACGGTTATATTAGAACCCGTTTTTAATACTTTTTAACAACGGTTGTAATCTCAATAACCGTTGTTATTAATAATATGAAAATCTTAAGAACAACATATTGCTTTATTCTGCTATACGCTACAAACACAAACACAAGCTAATCTTTGCTACTATTATATATATCATCCTCCATTCCTCCCCGATCGTCTCTCTGTCTTCATCTCCGTCCTTTGTTGTCACGTCTTCTCTCCTCATCGCGCGTGTTTATCAATCAGGTATATATATGTTTCTTAGCAACGCTTATTATAACTAGATATAGGATTTTTTGGGTTATTATCTAATTTGTTGATAATTTAGCTTAATTGCTTTCTTGAATTTCGTTTATTTGTTTGCCTATTATTGTATTTTCAGAATTAGTTGCCTATTATTACGAATGTAGAATAATGACTCGAACTTGGATGATTGATGCAAATATGAGTGACCGCACCTACAAGGATGGTTTAGCTGAATTTTATGAATTCGTTTCGAACAATTTGAAAGGTTCTTCTAGTATTGCATGTCCTTGTGAAAGATGTGGTAATATTAGCTATATGGCTTTTCCGGACGTTAAAATACACCTAGAAAAGTGGAGATTTAGTCGATCCTATACACTTTGGATTTTTCATGGGGAATCATTAGAGGAAGAGAATAACTCTAAAGAAGATGATGTTGAGGTACACGAAAGGCTAATCGATGATCCCGAGTTTGCCGAGTTTTTGAGTTGGAAGAGTTGGAAGAGTTGGAAGTAGAGAAGTTGAATGTTGGGTCTATAGATAATGAAGAGAATGATGATGAGTCCATTGCTTTTGAAGATGTAGGTGATGACACTAGTAATTGGGATGACCTTAACAACATGTATGAGAAGTTGTGTGAGTCCGAAGCACCTCTGTATCCTGGTTGTAAGTTCACAAAAATGTCTTTTTGTGGTGAAGTTGTATAATATCAAGGGGGCAAATGGGGTGAGTGACACGTGTTTCACTAGTTTTTTAGCCTTAATAAAGGAGTTGCTTCCAGATGGTAATGTTCTACCTGTTAAGACATATGAGGCGAAAAAACTAATAAGAGGAGTGGGTATGAAATATGAGAAAATACATGCATGTCCAAATGATTGCATATTGTATCGGAAATTATATCAAAACTTAACCAATTGCCCTAAATGTTTGGAGTGGCGTTATAAGGATAAGGAAGGGATCCCGGCTAAGGTGTTGTGGTATTTTCCATTGATACCAAGAGTCATAAGGATTTATGCGAATCCCGGTGATGCAAAAATGTTAACTTGGCATGAAACAGGAAGAATAAATGATGGAAAGCTAAGACACCTGGCAGATGGTAAGCAATGGAAATCGTTCGACGCTAAGTATCCCGAGTTCGGCAATGAACCTAGAAACTTACGTCTAGCGCTGTCCACCGATGGAATGAACCCACACGGAAACATGAGTAGCCAACATAGTACTTGGCCAGTAGTGTTGGCTATTTATAACTTACCTCCATATGTGTGCATGAAAAGAAAGTATTTGATGTTGTCGTTGTTAATTTCCGGCCCTAAACAACCTGGAAATGATATAGATGTATATTTGGAACCTCTTCTAGATGATTTGCGATTGTTGTGGGATAGTGGGATAGAAGTATTTGATGCATATAAGAACGAAACTTTCAATTTGAGAGCGATGTTATTGTGTACAATAACCGACTATCCGGCTTATGGCGACCTTTCGGGCACACAGTTCATGGGAAAGAGGCTTGTCCATTGTGTGGGGAGGATATCGAGTCCGAATACTTGAAGTCTTCTCGTAAGTATGTGTATATGGGAAATAGGAGGTTCTTGTATCATGACCATTGTTATCGCAAGATGCGGAAAGCATTCAATGGAAGACAAGAACTTCGTCAACCTCCTAGAATTTTGAGTGGGCATGAAGTTTATCGGAAAGTAAAGCATATTGAGATAGATTATGGGAAGAAGAGCGGCTCTAAATTGTCTACTCGTGGGTATAAGAAAAGATCCATATTTTTTGATAAACTTCCATATTGGCCTCGACTGGAGGTCGGCATTGCCTCGATTTCATGCACATTGAGAAAAATGTCCGTGATAATATTATCAATACCCTTCTGAATGTTCCTGGTAAAACAAAGGATAACGCCGCAGCTAGGGAAGATATGAAAATGATGGGTATTAGGCTAGAGTTGGCACCACAGAAGAGAGGTAATCGTACATTTTTACCGTGACTTTTACCCTTTCACGGAATGAGAGAAAAGAGTTCGTGCATGCTTGAATGGAATTAAAGTGCCACATGGTTATTCGTCGAACATCAAAAGCCTAGTGTCGATGCAAGACCTAAAACTCACCGGGTTAAAGTCACATGATTGTCACACTTTGATGCAACAATTACTACCCGTGGCTATTCGTTCCATTTTACCTGAAAAGGTAAGATATGCTATAACTAGATTCTGTCTCTTCTTCCAGTCCATATGCGAGAAAGTCATCGATCCCGATGACGCGGATTCATTGCGGGACCTCGTTGTAACCTCTCTTTGTCGAGTTGGAAATGTATTTTCCACCCTCTTTCTTCACTATCATGATTCATCTGACCATTCACTTGGTTAGGGAGATTTTGTACCTTGGGCCCGTGTACTTGAGATACCAATATCCTTTCGAAAGATTGATGAAAGTCTACAAGGACTATACATCTAATCGGTATCGTCCGGAAGGTTGTATTGCTGAACGCGCTATTTTAGACGAAGCTCTTTCATATTGTTACGCTCATCTCTCCCCCGAGGAGTTGATTGGCGTTCCTAAGAATCGTCATAGTGATTTGGATGACCTAGGAAAAGGTATTAGGGCCGGGTTGAAAAAATTGTGACACGTGAAATGTTGCATTTAGCACACATGTATGTGCTAAACAACGAAGATGAGGTGCAACCTTATATTCAACAACACAAAGATGAGCTCAAATACGATCACCAAAACAAGACCGAGAAGTGGATTGCGAACGAGCATACGAAGACGTTTCCGGAGTGGTTTAGGAATATTGTCTTACAAAGTGTAATCGATCAAACTGGTGATGACATCTCTCCTAGGTTACTACGTCTTGGTTTAGGTCCAAATGCCGGGGTC
The DNA here is from genome assembly GCF_048544455.1 of Silene latifolia. Taxonomy (NCBI): domain Eukaryota; kingdom Viridiplantae; phylum Streptophyta; class Magnoliopsida; order Caryophyllales; family Caryophyllaceae; genus Silene; species Silene latifolia. The sequence goes on from NC_133534.1 coordinate 222,490,104, forward strand.
ACCTTTTACAACAGTTTTGCCATTAATGGATATACTTTTTACACCGGCGAGCAAGATGAGTTGAGCACAATGCAAAATAGTGGTGTGAGTTTTGAATTTGAGGCAATGCACTTTGCTACTTCAAAAGATAAAAAGCCTATTTGGGGAAAATGCCTTTATTATGGTGTTATTCAAGAAATATTGGTACTAGATTACATTGATTTCACAATGCCTTTGTTTCGATGTAATTGGGTTGATAACAACATCCATTGTGTCCGAAAGGATAAGATGGGATTTACGTTGGTCAATCTGGGTAAGGTTGGCAATAATAAGGATGATCCTTTCATAATGGCATCCCAAGCTAAACAAGTGTTCTATGTCACCGATCCTATGGATAAGAAGTGGTCTCGTTGTATGTCTATAAGGAAAAGAAGGAGTAGTCCATCCGATAATGATGATGATGATCGGGATGTCGTTTTTGAGGGAATGGATCAGTCTACCACCGTATCTTATTTCGACGATGTTGACACTGATCATGAGGACACCGAAAGCATCTATATGCGTGATGACCATGGTGAAGGTATTTGGGTTAACGAAGAAACTATGACATCCAAGAAACGTCCCCGATCCCGAGATAGTTCATCGGACACATACAAGATATGCATGCATCTTTGGTGTAAGTTGTCTTATTTTCTTGATCTTATTATTAGATGTGGATCTTTGGTGTTGAAATTGTTGAATAATGTATTGTTACGAGGTTTGACCGTAATGGAATTACTGATAATTTTTAAAAAAAAAGAGGTTCAACAATAACAACGGTTATATTTAAATTACCCGTTGTTAATACTTTCAACAACGGGTGTAGTACCTCTACCCGTTGTCAATTATTTTTTTGACGTATTTCATTTTGGCGCAAATCCTGATGACATCTTCATCTACAGCAAGTCCACAGAAGAGCACTTGAGCCACCTTGAGAATGTATTCCAAATCCTGAGAGGCAGAAAATTATTTGGAAAATTGGAGAAATGTACCTTCTTAGCTTTCAAATTAAGTTCCTAGGATACATCATCTCCGGGAGGGAATTTTTGTGGATCGAGATAAGATTGATGCTATTAAATCCTGGCCAATCCCTAAGAGCATCACTCAAGTAAGAGGCTTCCATGGCCTTGCTTCCTTTTACAGAAGATTTATCAAAAAATTCAGTGTTGTTGCTGCCCCAATCACAGAGTGTATGAAGAAAGGGGAGTACAAATGGACTGAGAATGCTCAACAAGCATTTAACTTGATCAAAAGAATGCTGTGTGAGGCACCTGTTCTCAGGTTACCTGATTTCAATTATTTGTTTGAAGTAGAATATGATGCCAGTGGTGTTGGCATAGAAGCTGTGTTAATTCAGGAAAGGAAGCATGTGGCCTACTTTAGTGAGAAGCTAAGTTGAGCCAAGCTAAGTTACTCCACTTATGACAAAGAGTTATATGCAATTGTTAGGGCTCTTATGCATTGGAGCCATTACCTGAAACCAAAACCTTTCAAGCAAGTGTATCAATGGCCAGCATAAGTTAAATCACACGCATGCTAAATGGGTTGAGTTCTTCCAATCCTTCGCATTTTCAAGCAAGTACAAAGAGGGTAAGCAAAATATTGTTGTTGATGCACTGTCCAGGAGATATTCATTACTGTCAGTGATGGAACAGAAAGTTCTTGGGTTTGAGTTTATGAAGAAGCGGTACAAAGGTGATCCTGATTTTTATGAGGACTGGCTAGCTCAAACAGAAGGAACTAAGGTCCACGGAACCAAATTCTTGCTACAAAAGGGTTTCCTGTTCCATGGAAACAAGATATGTGTTCCAAGAGGTTCATACAGGGAACTACTGATCAAGGAAGTTTACTCCAGTGGTTTAGGAGGTCATTTTGGGGTCCAAAAGACTCTGAATATATTACAGGAGCAGTTTTATTGGCCCAGGATGATGGGGGATGTTCAAGTAGTGCTAAGGAGATGCTCCATTTGCCAAAAAGCCAAGATCACATTTCAGGCAAGCCCCTACACTCCATTGCCAGTGCCAAGCAAACCATGGGAAGATGTGAGCATGGACTTCATAGTGGCATTGCCAAGAACTTAGAGGGGACATGATTCAGTAATGGTTGTTGTTGACAGGTTCAGTAAGATGGCCCATTTCATAGCATGTAAGAAAACTAAGGATGCTGTGAGTGTTGTTGAGCTTTATTTCAGTCATATTGTTAAGCTACATAGCTACATGGAGTTCCAAAGACCATAGTATCAGATAGAGATGTTAAGTTCATGAGTTATTTTTGGAAGACATTGTGGAAGTTCCTCAACACCAGGTTACTGTTCAGAACCTCCCACCACCCACAAACAGATGGCTAGACTGAGGTCACAAACAAAACATTGGGGAAAATTCCAAGGTGCATTGGCAGCAAGTCTTTGAAAGACTGGGATTTGAAACTGCCACAAGTTGAGTTTAATTTCAACAGAGCTTCTTCATCTGCAACTGGTCACATTCCATTTGAAGTGGTTTATGGGATCAATCCTCTGATGCCCTTAGATCTTTCAAGTGTACCTAAAGAAGAAGTGAACTATGATGCTAAGAAGAGGGTGGAACAGATGTTGAAGCTCCATGAAACTGTCAAGAGACAAATTGAGAAGGCCAATGGCAGGTATAAGAAACAGGCCAAGAGTCCAAAACAGAAGAAAGAATTCATGCCAGGTGACCTTCTATGGATCCACTTAAGGAAGGAAAGGTTCCCTGCTAAGAGAAAGAACAAGCTAATGCCTAGGGCAGAGGGTCCTTTTGAATTTATTGAGAAAATTGGTCCTAATGCTTACAAGATAGACCTTCCTGGTGAGTATGGGGTGCATGGAACCTTTAATATAGGAGACATGAGTCCTTATTATGGTGAGTCTGATGAGGAAGAGGGACCAGGCTTGAGGTCAAGCCCTTTTCAAGAAGGGGAGGCTGCAGCAAGAGCTGGATCAGGGGCTCCTAATCCTGACCAAGCCACAGTCCAGGTCTAGGCAACACTAACTGCACTACCAGAGATACCTGCCAAGAGGTTCACAAGATCAAGCTTTCAGCTGCCACCATGGCCAGCTGAAAGGAGCCTCAATTAAAAAGTCCAAGCAAGGTCCCTAAGCATCCACACCAGTCATCTTAAAAATGCAATGTAATCCAGCAGAAAATTCAGCAACAAAGCAAGGCAGTCACATGTTGAAGTTAAAGCATAAAGCAACATTTCCTTATTTGGTGAGGTATTTATGAGGCTCCTTATAAAGGGTACTGGAGCATTTTCCACAAAGCCTGCCACAACACAACAATAAGAAGCCTTGACTTCAGCTAGCCACCAAATGAAAGAAATCGTGCAAAGAAATTGTGCACAAGAAGACAAGTGACAGTGACAGCCTTCAACAATGCTTTATTTTCAGACTGTTTTACCCATTTGCTTTTATTTTCACTTGTTCACTTTATTTACTAGTTTGTAAGATAATTTATGTTGTTTGTACTCATCTTAGATTAATTCTGGACCTTTGGATGCTAGGGTTTCGAATTGTAATGCAAAGACAAGGCCTATATAAGGACATGTGTCTCATCTGTTTCAAGCATATTATTTTTGAATGAAAATTAGCCTTGAGACTTCTCTCATTTCTTTCAAACTTGTGTTTAAACTATAGTTTAGAACCCTGGCCTGGTGATTAACCTGTGATCTCTGTGGTTAATTGATCAAGTCAGTTTGACATCATTAAGTTGAACCTGTGTCTAACTGTGGTTCAGTTTAATTGTGTTGAGCAAAGTTCAAACTTTAATCCTGTGTTCAACTGTATGTGGATTTGAGTCTGAAATTTGTTAAGTTATAATCTTAGATTTCCTGTGAGTATTGTGTGGGAATTTAGGGTCTTAACTATATCTTTTTATTGTTAGGTTCATATACCTATTATTAGACTCCTCTAATAGTGAACAAATTAACTTGTTAATTATATGTTCTTTAGATCTAGTGCATGCATAACAAAATGAAAGTTTTATAAGAAAACAATGTCCCTTACATTGTAAATTTCGGTTTATGGGCACAAGTAAGGTCTCTTACCTTCATTTGTTCTTGAGTTATGATGGGTAATAGGATGATCCTCCAAAGACTTCAAGTATAGAAGTCACTCCTCTTGATTGCACCCAAGATTATCCCTTATCCCCACTAAATAATATTTGCTAGATATTTGTTTAGTAGTTTATCTTAAAATTGATTACTAATATTCATATATTACACTAATAATATTAGTAATCTTTTATGAACAATTTGAATCAAAAATCTCATGTTTTGATCAAGATGAAGATGAATATGTGAGAGGTTGCATGTAAAAGCATCTTGTGAGAGAATGAGTGGAAAAATAATAAGAACAAAAATGTCCTCTCTCTCTCACTTGATTCCGGCCTCATGCTCTTAATAAGAGCATTTTGGTCTTCTCAAAAATGCCTTTCACACTCATCTAAATGTTTAGGTAGTAGAGGAGGTGTGTCATAATATGTTGGAGAATCTTTCCAACAACAAAATGACAAAAACAAAAGCAACTCAACCATCCTACCATTTGGACGGTTTACTTAGTGTATATGGGTCCATTTTTGTCTTATAATATTTGTCCCACAAATGCTTATAAGTCTTATGTTTAATTATCTCACATAATTAAATATTAATTTGATCATACAACAATTATGTGTCAAATTAATAAACATATATTCAATCAACTTATTGAGTAATATATTATCATTATATCAACATATAATGGGTCCCATAATAGTTAGTTAAATTTACAACCTCTTGTAAATGTAAATAACTAATTACCTCTACCTCGAAACATTTATAAAACCTCAACATAATTTAGTGAATTAACATATTAATCCACTAAATATGATCTTATTTAATCACATTATAATAAGATACATATTTCCTTTCATAAAAATAAATTGTTCATTTTTAAGGAATTAATCAACTTGTACCGACATACAACTAATTAACTTTACAGATGAGGGCATCATCCTTTAGGTGTGACCTTAAGGGATCAACTGACCACCACCGTCCCACGACAGTAACGTCAAACTCTAGCAAGCCAATCGTTACCGATTAATGTTGATCAGTTGACTATATAATTGAATCATCCCTTTCGTATTATTTATATGAGATTTAATTATGATATTAAATCATGTGATCGCACTATTGTTGATGACACATTTCCCAACATTTATCAAACAAACAAGTCACACAACCAGTTGAGTCAGCTTGTCTGCAATCTCAGGATTTCAGGCTGTTTCAGTTGAGTTTAAAAATACTTGGAATCCTTCTAAATTCACAAAACTTGGTACAGTTTTAGATCAATATTAAATCTTATTTATCACAGAAATTCAGAATATTTCAAGGTCATTTGATATTTTTAAGGTGTCCTGTAATACCCGCCCTTTTAGGGACACTTTGACCATCATTGACTGTCCTTGGGAGCGGGAGTAATCTTAGGAAAGTATGCCAAAACCATCTTGGGGTGCGTGTTAAGGGTGGTACTCGATAGAGTAGAGGCTACTCGATCGAGTAGCTAGGTTACTCGATCGAGTAGGGGGCTACTCGATCGAGTATGTTGGGTACTCGATCGAGTGCCGGGTTTTCAGCGAGGGTTTTATATCGCGTTTTGTTAAATCCGCAAATCACTTCCGCCACTTTCCTCCTATCTTTCAGTCGTCTCTTTCCCTTCCCTTCACCTCAAAACCTCCATGGAAACCTTTGTGAAGATTCTTGAGCCTTAGGAGAGCGCCTCTTGAGTCGGGTAGCGGTCTTTTGCTGAGTTTCTCCCTAGTAGGTATGTCATAGTCATCATCCGTGCCTTTGTCTCTATAGTTAGGGTTTGCTTGTTAGTAATAGATATTTGTATGGTGGTTATAGGCTTTGCTTGGGCGCTGGATATGTTATCTGTCGGCGTGGATTGGTTGCGGTTTCTTAAAGGTAGGTTCGCCTACTCAGTTTCTGTAGATAGTCTAGTGTGTCGGATATTGTAGCTGTGTTGTGTTTGGTTGTTTCATATTATTATTGTATCGTGATAGTTGTGGTCGTTGTTGATGGTTCTCGAGATGCGTTCTCGGCTGAGTAGGGTCACTTGCGGGAGTGGCTTCACGCCCTAGTTTCGCCCTTCGTGGAACCCGCCACGGGAGGGGATGTGCACATTAATGGACAGGGTTATCGCTCGATTTGATGAGCGGGGATTTGGTGGGTACGGCTGCGGTCCCCCCTTTGGCGGTGGTGGTCCAGTGGACGATCGGTGTGAGTTGGTTGGATTGTTGTGATTGTGGTTGGGACAAGTAGTATTATTTGTATTGTTGATTTCAGTTGCCATTGTCTTACCTTATCTCGATCGACCTTGTTTGGTTGTTTGTTTGTTATGTGTCTGCCGTGATCCCTTATGGTGAGCAGTCGGTCTTAGCAGGTGTTGATGTTGTTGATAGCTGAGGCCCGGGCAGGGATGAGTCTTCACGAGATATGATGGTCATAGCGAGTAGTCTTTGAGTTGTACCTTTGTATTGTATTTTGGTTTGAATCACTTGTAATATAACTTAATAGTTCTTTTATTGACGTTTGATAACTACTTTCCTCGGGCAACCGAGATGGTAACGCCCTTATATGATAAGGAAGGCCTAGTTAAGGCTCCTCTGGATATGGGGGTGTTACAAAGTGGTATCAGAGCGACGATTTTGGAACCTGTAACAAATGAACATAATGAACGTAGGGAGTCTAATAAAATGAACCTGGTGTATGTGTAATGGGAGCCCCGGCTGATGCTAGATTTTGGGTGAGTAGGCGCCCTCATTTCAAAATCTTGGCCCCATGACACTTAAGCCAGTCACATGGGATGGGAATGTGGAGTCCGTGTGTCTATGTGTGCTATGTATGTTAATTGTGCCGGAGCTACCTCCGGTTAAGTCTTTGTTAGAAATGATAGGGGTGTATTAGTGATATATTTGACCGTGTATGGTAATTGTCGATGAGATTAGTGAGGTTCTTTGGATGATTAGTGAGCTTATATGATAGCTATGAGATATGTGACAAAATTATACGTCATGGAAATGCGTGAAAACGTGAAATCGAATGTTGTAACATGAATAGTGAACACGTAGGTGTTGCCATAAATTAATGATGACGGAAGTTGTAAGTGAGCTTGTAGATCCTACCGCGATGACTACAATGATAATTATAGTATGGATGGGTAATAATCCGAATCACGGCATATGGTAATGTGTATATGCTTTGTTAGCTAGTTGAAATTTTTCCGATGCGTAATATTTTATTTATGCAAAATAGATTGCTTAGGATAAAATATAAGACATGATTGATTGAGTGATTTGCAAAGTATATAATTATGTGATAAGTGAAAGGAGGAATTAATGTTAATTATACGTTTCAATTTGAAGTAAACACGAGTTTAGTAATAGCATGTAAAGTAAGTTTAAGTGTAATAAAATGACACGACTAGGTTCATAAATAACTCGGTGACAGGTAGACCGAGTTGGGTAATTTGTATAACGTAACGTGATATGTCTCTTAGTTGTTGAAGGGTTGTATTTTGCGCGACAATGGTTATAAAACGTGATTGAGTGTGATAATTAGTGTCGAATCCCGAACTTAGTTTGGAATCGACACGCGGCGTTGTTTTGCAGGAATCTTCAAGTTACTCCGTACTTCTGACCGAGTACTTAATTATGCTTGACCGAGTGCGGGTGTTACTAGACCGAGTAGACCACACTCGATCCATTAGGAAGCCATGATATCGGGATGTGGGAAAAATTTCCGCAGATACTCGATGATTTAGCTCCTACTCGATCGAGTAGGGTGGTACTCGATCGAGTACCCCAGGCACTCGATCGAGTAGGTTACTGTGCAGTAATTCCTACGGGTTTACATAAAACCCCAAATCTTTCTATTTCTTCTTCTTATTCCTCTATATTTCGACACACCTCCACCTAATCTACTCTCAATTCTTTTTTTTCCTCTCAAATCCTCTCATTCTCTTGGGTTAGTAGTGAATCTTGGGGTTGATTTCTTAGTTTAATTTCGTTTCTCTACTTTGTTCATCAATCAAGGTATGCTATTCTTCCTAATGTACATGGTTTATTGCTTTGAATGTGTTAAAATAGTGAAATAATCTGAAATTTTCGATTTACATGAGTAGGTAGTTGCTTTTGATAGTTGAATTATGATTCACGTGCCTCCTTTCCATGTTTGTTGGTGACTAATTGCTGTAAATTAGATTAGGAATTGCAAGGGTTGAACCCGAAATTTCTAGGGTTTCCAAAATTGAAATCGATTTTTGGTTGTTTTACAATGATTAGATGGTAGAATTGAGCCTTAAGTATTGTTTATATCATGTTGGAGGATAGATTTTTGATGATTTTACCCTTAGAAAGTTGCCTTAAAACTCCGTCTTAAAAGTGCCTTAAATGGAAATTCTTGATTCATAACTGAAAAATTGATGTTGTAATTGACAGTATAAGCATGAGTTGAACTTCAATATGATAATAGAAACGATGATTGATGAATATATGCCGAAATTTTCACAGCTGTAAAGACCGTCTGAAAATTTTAATTGAGTTGTTGTACATAATAGTGAAGGGTGATAATGATATGTTATAAATTATTCTTTCTCTTGAATTAGTAACATGTGATTAGGAGTGTGTTTGGAATAACCTTAGGATTATGCTAGGACATTCAAATTTGTTGAGCATATGTAATCATCATGATAATTCCTTTCACCACTATGGCTTATGAGTATTAATAATTTGAACTTGTATGTTAAAATCGTAGAAACTGCTAGTGAACATGTGTACCTATCTTAATATTCAAAGTAACAACGTGAATTATGTGCTCCACATGCTGAAATTTGTTGATAAATTGGTGTGCCTAGCTGACAAGTTGAATTCAAATTACATGAGGTAAATGGTAGTATGTTTATATAAGTTGCTTGAACATATGCCTTAAGCAGATGCCGAGACTGAACCTTGGACTCCGCCAAAGTAAGCGGGGAGGGGTAACCCACCCGAGTCGGGAGAGGGGAGTGGACCTGTGGTACCCGCAGTCCCCGAATACCCTACAGTTGTTTTTGTTGACTTCAAGCAAAGGGAGCGTTTTGTAGCCTTACAAAATCGCAAGATGAGACCTACAAAGTGTATAGACACCAGTGTGTTAGAGGAGTTGGAGATAGAGACGGATGTCCGTCACATATTCGAGACCTTGGGTTTTACGGGTTTGTATAGGCTGAGGAAGCATACTTACCCTTTTCTTACCTTGGAGTTCATGAGCTCTTTTAACTATGACCCGGCGGGTCGATCGTTGAGTTTAGATTGATGAATACCAGTTTTCTGTTGACCATGGATTTGTTTGCCTCTCACCTTGGGTTGGCCAAGCCTCCCAAGGACTCCATTACCGACATTCCAGCTGAGTGCGGCGTCTGCCGCCTAATGCCTTGCTTGACTGGGAAGCAAGCTTCCACCTCGAGCAACATACTGATTAATGATGTTCAGCATATTACCTTGAGGGTCTTTCTCCGTTCTCTCTCGAACCTCCTCTATGACCGAAAGGATATCAGTAAATTGAATAATCATGAGGTCTTACTTTTGATGTCGTACCTCAACCCGGAGCGGGCCAGGAAAGTGGTCTTTAATGCTCCTTCTATAGTTTGTGCTGCCCTTGCCTTGATGGCTTCTTCCTCTTCTCGGTACCTGAGTTGTGGTGCCATTGCCACTCGGTTACCTGAAAAGCTAACCTCCTTTGAGGCTTCTTCGGCGTACGTGCCTCTAGCTACCCCAAAGTGCCTACCATGGATCGTGAATACTATCTCGACCGAAATGGTTGAGGACCTTGGCTGACGGTAGCCTAGCATGGAGGGTGTATGGGATGAGTTGGATGAAGATTCCAGCTCCTGAGCACCTCCCACCCACGGAGCCCTTGGAGCCGACGGAAGTGACGGTGGACTCGGATGACGAGGAGGAGGAGGATGATGACGGACCCCGCCAGCTATAGACCTACCTCATCGACGGTACCATCCTTGAGGAGATGCCGGAGCCGACGAAGGGTGAGAATGCGGGAGTTCAGGCGGTGGAGAGACCCAGAGTGGTGAGGGGACCCCGTCGAGTGAGGGAGAGGGCCTCGGGGACTAGGCCCACCCGGTAGCACCACAAAGAAGACAGCGATCTTTCCCATGCTACCCTTACCTCGACACCCCGGAGACGCGATCCGATTCTGGCGGAGAGAGTGTCATCTACCTTGACACTCCGGAACATGCACGAGATGGCGTACGCTCGGGGATAGGGGACCGAGGGACCGCATCCGATTTGGTGGAGTGGAGTTGGGGACTACACAGGGGTTTTCCATTTCTACGGGGTGGATCGGTCGACGTGGGGGCACCTCGGTCCTTCCCCACGGGGCTTGACTCCATGGTATGTGGGCCCAGGAGCAGGAGCAGGAGTGGACGCGGGGATTGGGACATCGGGAGCAGGTACTTCTGGTGGTGGTGATGATGAGGTGATGTTCGAGCAGCAGCAGGAGGAGGAGTGATACTCCTTGTTTCTATCTTCGTTCATGATAGTTAGTAGTAGTTGTTGTTGGTAGCATGGTTAGATTTTCGGTTGTTTCAGTTGAAACTTTATTTTGGAACTTGTATTGTTGGCCATAAGGTCGGATTTCCTATTATTGACTTGTTGCAGGTTATTAGACATCGGGGAGTCATTCCGACTCAATTCTAGATGACAAATATGTGCATGTATGTGGCTTGTGACAGGTTGTATAAGGGAACTTGGCCTGCAGGTACTCGACAGAGTACCCTATACTCTATCGAGTAGCTGCAGGAAGATGGGGTAAAAAAGCATTCTGACCTGTAGGCTACTCGATCGAGTAGCCAGGACACACGATCGAGTAGCATGGCACTCGATCGAGTACCTTTACCTACTCGATCGAGTAGTACTGTTACAGGGGGTTTTCAAAAATTAAAAATGTTCAATTGTTTTATAAGGGCAAGTTTAATGTTTAATGTGGTTATTAGTGTGTAGTAACACCTTTGAACCGTTAATTTCATGTGTTGGAAGTCGTGTTTGAAGTTTTATGAGCGTGTTTGTCACAATTAGTAAGGCGGTAATAATTTCTTGTTACTTTAATATTGCATACGCCCCATTACGATCTATTTATCGGAGTTGTAACTTCTCGTACATTTGTGCATACCATATTAATATGTGTTATCAATGGTGATTAGTCATTTCGGTGGCGAGTGTATGATTTTTAATTTAACAAGTGTATAGTTAGTGAGTAATGTCCATAACAACTAATATGGTTTCGTTAATGTTTTGATGCATATAATAGGTAGTATGTGCTATAATTTTAGTGGTGAACTTCGGGGACGAAGTTCCTTTTTAGAGGGGAAGAGTAATGTCGCGAAAATTATCGCGAAATAAAAGGGTGATTTCGAAATTATGCTTTGTTTACTTAGAAGGTTTGTTTACTTAGAAGGTTTTGTTGTTTAATTGCAAAATTTTCGAAACTTACTTGTATGAAGCGTAATTGGTTACCTCGGTTTGTGGAGTGAGTAGTGCGTTGTAGTAGAAGTAATAGAATGTATGTCATAAAGAGTTTTATTCCGGCACGCTGCGCCGTAAAAGAATAAGTTGAGTAACACGGCGGTGTTAATTGTACAAAGATGAGGTCAATATGAGATACGTTTCGGGTTGATAAATTGTTGTCACACGATGACCGATGGTTGTTTGCGTTGGCTCATATGGCAAAGTCGATGTTTGATACTTAATCATTAGTAAGAATTGATGCATACATGTAGAGTGACAGTTAACGGTGATAATGCTTGCGTGATAGTGGTAAGAGTCATTAGGTATAAGGTATAGACGGTGATGACGATGGCATGGGGGGGGAATGGTGTTGCCAAGAGATAATGGTTTGACCGGAAAGGTTGGTGAGATTGTGTTGGTTCCGTGTCGTGAGCGGGAGAGGTGAGTTGAACTTCGGGGACGAAGTTCTTCTTAAGGGGGGAAGACTGTAATACCCGCCCTTTTAGGGACCCTTTGACCATCATTGACTGTCCTTGGAGGCGGGAGTAATCTTAGGAAAGTATGCCAAAACCATCTTGGGGTGCGTGTTAAGGGTGGTACTCGATAGAGTAGAGGCTACTCGATCGAGTAGCTAGGTTACTCGATCGAGTAGGGGGCTACTCGATCGAGTATGTTGGGTACTCGATCGAGTGCCGGGTTTTCAGCGAGGGTTTTATATCGCGTTTTGTTAAATCCGCAAATCACTTCCGCCACTTTCCTCCTATCTTTCAGTCGCCTCTTTCCCTTCCCTTCACCTCAAAACCTCCATGGAAACCTTTGTGAATATTCTTGAGCCTTAGGAGAGCGCCTCTTGAGTCGGGTAGCGGTCTTTTGCTGAGTTTCTCCCTAGTAGGTATGTCATAGTCATCATCCGTGCCTTTGTCTCTATAGTTAGGGTTTGCTTGTTAGTAATAGATATTTGTATGGTGGTTATAGGCTTTGCTTGGGCGCTGGATATGTTATCTGTCGGCGTGGATTGGTTGCGGTTGCTTAAACGTAGGTTCGCCTACTCAGTTTCTGTAGATGGTCTAGTGTGTCGGATATTGTAGCTGTGTTGTGTTTGGTTGTTTGCTATAATTATTGTATCGTGATAGTTGTGGTCATTGTTGATGGTTCTCGAGATGCGTTCTCGGCTGAGTGGGGTCACTTGCGGGAGTGGCTTCACGCCCTAGTTTCGCCCTTCGTGGAACCCGCCACGGGAGGGGATGTGCACATTAATGGACAGGGTTATCGCTCGATTTGATGAGCGGGGATTTGGTGGGTACGGCTGCGGTCCCCCACGCGGTGGTGGTCCAGTGGACGATCGATGTGAGTTGGTTGGATTGTTGTGATTGTGGTTGGGACAAGTAGTATTATTTGTATTGTTGATTTCGGTTGCCATTGTCTTACCTTATCTCAGGACTGACCTTGTTTGGTTGTTTGTTTGTTATGTGTCCGCCGTGATCCCTTATGGTGAGCAAATCGGTCTTAGCGGTGTTGATGTTGTTGATAGCTGAGGCCCGGGCAGGGATGAGTCTTCACGAGATATGATGGTCATAGCGAGTAGTCTTTGAGTTGTACCTTTGTATTGTATTTTGGTTTGAATCACTTGTAATATAACTTAATAGTTCTTTTATTGACGTTTGATAACTACTTTCCTCGGGCAACCGAGATGGTAACGCCCTTATATGCTAAGGAAGGCCTAGTTAAGGCTCCTCTGGATATGGGGGTGTTACATGTCCTGCAAGCTAGGCTGCATTATTACCTGTTCCTAGGCTTTATACTGCACCTTGAGCTTGTTGTAAAGCTTTGATCACTGTTGCTAACTCGTTTGGGCTTAGAGTTATGTGTTGATCAGCTCTGGTCTCGAGTTGCGCCGGTGTATCGTCGGAAAACGCTATTTCCTTGAGGCGGGAGTTAGCTTGTCGTACAACGTTGGTACCAGGCGTCACCGTGTAAACTCGTGGCTGATTGGCAGATCGAGTTGACGGAGATCTTGACGGTGTTAGGTTACAGGCATAACTCACACCCTTGAAATGTCCTTCTCCAACATTTTTCGATAGAGGCATCTTGGGGGGATTCTTGTAGGACTTTTATGTAAAGTTCCCCACAGACGGCGCCAAATTGTTTCGGGTTAAAAACAATCAAGTTAGCGTTGCCCAGTCCGGAGTCAGGTCAACGCGCTCCTTTCAGATGTTTGTTGGATGTATGTCTCTTTGCCTCTACCTTTGAAGTGTCCCTGCACACGTAACACACAGGGCCCCGGGGGGTATCTCGAGGGGGCCTTCTTCGATGCCTAAGTCAGTCAGGTAACCTCATATATTATACGAGACCTTTGGCGTGAGGCTCAATCTTGTTTCTCTCTCTTAGTTGCTTAAGGTAGTTTTATTTCTGCAGAGAGAGAAAGTAGTTGTTGTTATGTGGTTTTTGATGGAATGATTCTCGTTGTTTTCGTTGTCTTTCTTTACAAGGAACTTAGTCCCTACGTAAGTGTCTTCCCTTGGAAGGAATTCAAGGAAGATTTTTTATGTGGGAGGATGTGTACCTTACTTTTTGACTTGACTACCATTCGGACCCGTTTGACCCTCCAATTGGCATCCAGGTCGGGTCGACTCGACGTGCCCCATCATATATCTTAAAACTAAATTACCTTTTCATCGAGAAATGCCCTCTATGCGACTCGTCTCTTTTGGATTGATCCATGATGGTACATTGTATAGTCTAATCACTCTAACCTTAAATCTTCATGTTTTATTTGTACTGTCGACATCTCTGATTAAGTTGAAGCGACGAGATTGTAATGCTGCCTTGAGTGTAGGATGAGTATAGGGTGAGTGTACGCTAGTGTGATTTTACTTGTGGTGTTTGTCTCAACATATTTATGGTATATATATATATATATATACACTGGTAATGTTTGTGAAATTATATAAAGTAGATCTCATATTTTTGATATTTTTTTTCTTATGGTGATAAGTTACAGATATATAATCTTAAAATGAAAAATATCGAGATCTGGAGAATACGGAGCCATATAAGATTAGTGAAAGTTGTCATATAAGATTTTTGAAATTTCAATTTGGTAATTGAGAATAAATTATTAATTATTTACGTTATTCTTACTGTGTAAATAGGTGAAACATTATTTTTTTTTTTTTGAGGAAAAGCCCGGAGGCTAAGCTTATAATAGAGAAATATCAAAAAGTACAGCAGCGTTCGCAGAAGGCGGAAGAACTTCTGCCCAAACAAAACGACCAACTATTCGCGGAACTGGATGAGCCAGCTCATGCGCAACACAGTTATTAATACGACTTGTATGTAACCAAGAAACGAAATTAAAACCATTGCTTAAAGATAAAATGTCCTCTAGCACTAACGACACAATGCTTCTACCAATTTTCTTCAACTTCAATGCCTCTATTACCGAAAGGCAGTCACTCTCCATTTCCACACGTCGATGTCCTCGAATCGCAGCTTCTTGTAGACCATCCAAAATTCCCATCGCCTCTGCCATCTCCGGCTCTCATTGTTGATTTCGGACAATAGTGAGACCCCATAGCACCTTACCTGCATTATCACGACAGACCACGCCTACTCCTACTCCTTCACCCACCTTCGTTCCCGCGTCAACATTTATTTTAACGCACCCCTCCCCCGCTGCCCTCCATCCCGACTCCCTGTCATGACCTTCACGCCTTTCCTTCGCCAGCCGCACACCACGAGTTTTCCTCTCCTCCGTTTCCCTTCCCGACCCTTCATCCAACACATCCCGCACCCGTCTTACCACTCTCTCCGGCTGAACTTCAGCCCCCTCGAACACCACCTTATTCCTCAACTCCCATATAGCCCAACAACCCACCATAAGTTTTTCATATTCTCCATCCTCCATAGTCTTCCAGCAAGCCTCAATCCATTCCCTCACTCCATTCCCACCTTCCTCCGTCACACTCTCCAAAAGATCTCGATTGATTGATTTCAACCAAATAAATTTCCAGTTTTACAGGTTCGTTAGGAAATCTAAATTTGGCAATGATTAATTAATGAGATAACTTAATTTAAGCAACATTTTGATGCAATTGATTACGTTTTAATTTACCTTGCATATTTGGCCCATATAGTGTGTTAAGTAAGAAGACACAATCCCCCTACTACTAAGAGAATAAAAATACTCTTAGTTTTCCCTCCAAAAAGCATCTAGCTAAATAAGGTAATAAATAAAATTTTCTTTCATTACATTATTATCTTTTCAATGAATATATTCTTATAAATAAACTCTAATTTTTAAATAAATTCATAATTATGATTTTTTCATTAAAATAAAATAAAATTGATATTAAACTATATAGTATGTAATGCAATAATTATTACTGTAGAGAATAACTTGACACATACTTATTATTAGTTTCGTGACAAAAAAAAAAATCACTAAAAAAATTCACAACTTAAATAATTTTTTTTATTTGTTTTCCATTTCATTTTTTTTGGTTTCATATCAAAATACAATTGAGTGAACTGATAAATATTAATGAGGTGCAAATTTAAAAAGTATATAAATCCTTCTATATACTAAGATAATACAACTTCTCTAAAGTTTTCCCTCCAAAGTGCTCAAACTTATGTATAGAAACAAATTAAATTTTCATTTATTAAACTAATTTTCCATTTAAAATAATCTATACATAAAAACTGTATCTCCTATTATTAACTTCGTGACAAAAAAAAGATTTTTTTAAAAATAATTTAATGTAGTTAAAATATTTTCATAAAAAACACAATTTATGGAATTATTCAATTCTTTTGATTAATTTTAATATTAGTTATTTATTATAAAAATTTGTGAGATATAAATCTAAACTCTATAACTAATAAACTAAAAATTAAAAGGTCTATATTTACCGCGCATTTGCGCGAGATCTACACTAGTTATAGTTTAACATAATTAGGCCAAAAACTTGTAGAATCAGCTATTGTTTTAGTAGATATTTCACTAAAGTGCTTTTTTATATAATTGAAAATCAAAGCATTATCTTGTAAGACGAAACCTCATATATAGGCACGACAAAATGAAGTAAGAACAGTAAAATATTGAAAATAATATCAATAAGTCTTGCTTCAAACGGTCTGAAATAAGACGGACCAAATGTCACCATTTTTTTATGGAATGTAACCATTTAATGATAAAATGTTATAACTAAAGTTGTCACTTTTTGCCCTAAAAATAATGGTAACATTTTATCACAAAATAGTAAAATTTGACCGTAAAATGGCTACATTTGATCCATCTTATTTAAGACGAAAAATAGTGCGTTTCAAATAACAATTTGCGAAACAAAATTTATATGTCCGTCTGGGACGACAGTAGACTAGCAATATAGGAGCAGCTAATGACTTGGTGGCTTCAGTAATAGTACTTCGTAATGTTCAATGTATCTATGCTTTCTTGTAAGGAATGATCCTACCAATATAAGTCGTTTTCGTACCACGTACTTAGTTGGCAATGTTAAATCTGTAATTAAATCCAACGTGCATTATAAAACGATGAGGGTCCTGTTACACTAAATATCACACTCCTCCTTTTCCCTTTGTTGTATTAATGGCCACTTAGTGTCTTGTTAATTCGTCTTAAGTTTCCTACAGTAGACTGTAGACCACTAGACCTGCTCTGATTAGGAAATTTATCAACAGTAAAAGTAGAACAGATGCAAAGAACTTGAGATATTAAATTATCATCTAACCATTTGATGATTCAAGTATGGTTTTCTGGTATATAATTTGGTCAACGCTTTAAAGCAGATTTCCACTATAGTACCATTCATATGTACCTTGAATTTAGGGTTTATATTGGGACTAGGTGGACTGGATATACACTTTTTCGAATGCATGTCCGCCCAATCAAACTCACACTCGTTTAATGCTCAACATATCAAACCTTAGTTCCGAATAGGGTTAAACTAAATTTAATAGAGTTGAAAATAAACTGAACTCAACTCAACTTAAACTAAATAAAGCAATTTGCTATTTAATCAATTATTCAACAAGCACAATTTTTTTTTAAAAAAAGTTACTTGTGAACAATGTAGGCCGCTGGCTAGACTTGGCAAAGCTGACCCGAACCGAATGACCCGACCCGATAAGGCTGACCCAGACCCGAAAGTGACTTGAGCATTCTTGACCCGAATATGACCCGAAGTCCGAATTGACCAGACCCGAACTTCGATTGACCCAATGTTGACCCGACCCGAGATGACCCGATCCGAAAAGACCCGACCCATAAGTGACCCGATTCAAAATAATTTGACCCAAAATGACCCGAAACGACAAGGACTAAGTCATATTAATATTATATGCATCACAATAGGGTTTCATTGATTACAACGATTCCTAATAAATAGTTAAATTTGCAAAATAATATTTCTTAATCAATATAGTACTAACTAAAGTGTTTTAATCATTGACCCGAAAACGACCCGACCCAAAATGACCCATACCCGAAAGTGACCCGACCCGAAATAACCCGACCCGAAATGACCCGACAACAGGTCACTCGAAATTGATCCGAAACCCGAAATGACTTGACCCGACCCAACCTGGCCCAAAATGTATGACAGACCCGAAATGACCCGACCCAAACTGACCCGACCCATACCCGACCCGTTTGACCCATTTGCCACCTCTACCGCTGGCCCATTGCGAAACACTAGCAATCTTTTGTAAAATACCATTTTATTTTCAAGATAGTATGTCATGTATTTTGCGACCACAATGCATCTCAAAACAACTTGATCTCACGGCGTTTCCCTGCTACAACCTTGGACGAGTATTTAGAATGTTTGATACATACGGATATACCTGTCCAACCAACTGATAAAAGTATACTCGTATCAGCACCACTGCACCAACTGAGGCAGGTAGGGTACATTGCCACGTTCACCTAGCCCCTCTTATCTCTAATATAATCTTTTAAAATTTCACAAGAATGATGCTACTATGTTACGCTCGTTAATTGATATTTTCACAATTGATTGTAAACACGGCGGTGTATTATAAGTCTCGGACTGTCAAATTAAACCAGCGTTGTTTTATTTTGAACTATATAACCTGATATGTTAACAATCTAGTGCACAATTTCTCTCTACCGAGTAAACTAACGCAAAAAGAAAGAAAGGAAAAAAAAAAAAAAGATAGTTGTCTCATCTCATATATTGTATCATGCTATGATCTCATACGGATAATTGAATAAGAGCATGTTTGGCCTCGATTCTTAAAAATGAGTTTTTGTTTTTCAAACTTAATTTTTCAATAGTGTTTTTCAAAATCAGAAACAACAAATAGTTGCTTCTATTTCTATGGCCAAAAATATGAATTTTAGCTTTTGAGAATTTTTGTTTAAATTTTAGACAATGATGCGTTTGGCCAAAAACACTTTTACAAACTAGGCCAAACACACACTAAATAATCAAAATTGCTATTCTCCGCCCCTATTTTACTCATTCTTCCTCTATTATTTGTTTAACTTTCCAACTTTGCTCTTTTTTCTCTAAAAAATATTTCTAACAAATTTTTTTATCGATTAATCGGAAATGGGTGACGATAACCCATTTTTCTTATATCTATGTGACTCGTACAACAATGACGGAAATCGATTTAAAAACGATGAGTATTATAGTTAACAAAATGGCAAGGGAAGCGGTTTTGCATACGGTGATAACAATACGGGTCAATAAAATTACAATGAACAACCGCGTAACATGGATAATGAAGAGGAAGAAGATGAAAATGAGTTGTTAATCGATTTTATTAAATTTCCTCACGTTGTTTTTAAGTCGACTAGCGGAAAATATGCATTCGGATCAAATTCACGACCTTGCCTAGACTAAAACGTGTGAAATACACGAATCAGCCTAGGCCAGTTCGTGCAAATGGCACGAAATAGCCCAGGCCCAGACATGTAATCCACACGAATGATCCCAGGCCATTTCGTGTGATTTACACGAATAAGCCCAGGCCCAGACGTGTATTTCACACGTTTCTGGCCAGGGTTTTTCGTAGTTTTCACACGTTTAGTCATTTTTTAAAAAAAAATTGCACATTGTATTTAATTAGGAAAATGCTCAAGACTCTCAAGGAGACGATGTTGATTATAGTGATAATTTTGTATTTACGTTTAACACCTTTGAGGAAGCATTCGACCATAATAATGAAGTTTCTTATGGGTTAGGGTTTCATTTAGTAAAGTATAAGTATCACATGGAAAAGAGTCCTCCGTATAAAATCGTCGCATGTGTCCGATATGGACCTTACAAGAGCAATGCTAAGGATCCTGAGAAACCGCAAAGAAAGTCAAAAACAATGAGATTTGAATGTCCATTTGAAATAAGGGTGATAAATAGAAGTTC
This sequence comes from Silene latifolia, assembly GCF_048544455.1. Lineage (NCBI taxonomy): Eukaryota > Viridiplantae > Streptophyta > Magnoliopsida > Caryophyllales > Caryophyllaceae > Silene > Silene latifolia. Next base: position 222,510,085 of record NC_133534.1, read on the forward strand.
AGGTGTGTGAGAAGTAGCTCTGAAATGCGGGATTCATAATCACAAGTTTGGAAAATTTGTTGAAGGTCATCGACGTAGAGCAAAGTTAACCAATGAACAGAAAGAATTTATTAAGCAGCAGTGGTAGTCTCATGTGAAACCGGGGATGATTAGACATGCACTTACGCTTAAGTTTCCTGATCAGCCGGCTCCAGTTTTGAAACAAATTGACAATCAGAATGCCCGAATGAGTGCAAAAGACGGGGATGAGAGAAACAGTGTGTAATATATGTTACATTTAGCGAGTGAAGCTAACTACCTCTGTGAATTCATGGTGGATGAGGAAACAAAAGCTCTTACACATGTTTGGTTTGTTCATCCTGAGGCGGTGTAGTTGTTTAAAGCGTGGCCAGATGTTGTTCTAATCGACTCTACATACAAGACAAACAAGTGGGACTTAGAAGCGTGCATCCCATCACTATCGTGAGGAACATTTATCAGATAGATGTGAGCGCGAGATAACTCACTCCATATACCCTATCTCATAAGCATGTGGTGGGTGAGCGGGTATTGACGCCCTATGCAGATGTGCTTGTGCATCTTCCAATTATTCCATGTGTAGTCCAAATATGCACCTTGATACTACACATCATAGACAATTGACTTAACTGAATGGTAAGCCTTATCAGGTCGTGCCATGGGGGTCTAGATGGTCTGCATGTACCCAAACTGTCGAAGACATCGATCTGATTGGTACGGTTCAACAATATCAATAAATCTCAACAACCCATGATAAACACTATGAGGGTGCTCGATCTCGGGATGGTCACGATATGGTCTCCAAGCTACCTACTCAACCTGCATCATATCAAGCTGCTCTCATTAGGAGGTAAGATATCTCTGCGACTCGACCTTTGTTATCCCATCAGTAGACCATAACGTCGCCCTTGGGGGAGCCGGGAGTGCGCACAAACGTAGCCATGAGCCTAAATGGGGAGGAAGTACTCAAAGATTCAAGTATGCAACAAGATCAAACAACCGCACAAACCCTTACAATTAGCGCTTGTCGCAATCCCCAACTGCCTATATAGATAATTCAATGTACTAGCACCCCAAGCGTACTCACTAATACTACCAACATCCCTAAGCATCGGGTATGTGTTTTCCCGAACCCTATAACTCGATTTATCAACAAACAACGTCGAACTCAATAAAATCACAAGTAACCCTGAGCCTCGGACCTCACTCCAAGCTTATCCCCTTGGATCAACTCTTTCAAAGCTTTGTTTAAGATCAAACTACCCTGGTAAATCTTTGAATCCTTCTCTGGTCCCCACTGCTCTCCCAACTCCGCCCCCACTATACCCAATAAATATGACATGCCAAGCATCGGATATGCCATATCTGCAGCCTCCGGTATACTACAAGGACGACCGTCAATCTCAATCTTAATGATCTCTTGAACGTCGTCCAGCAATATCGTCATCTCACCTCCAAGGCATGTGAAAAGTATTGGTGTGTGGCTGTCACCTCTTAATAAAAGCAGAAATCAAAGGAATGTTCAATTGTTTATGCATGATGTCGGGCAAATGACTAAGTCCCGAATCCTCTACAATCCGTCGCACCGCTTCCGACATATTCCACTTACGAAGCTCAGCTAATGATCGCTCTCTAGTATACTTAGTCATCAAATTACGCTTCAATTGAGGCTGACTCCACAAAAGGTGAGATACGTGTCCGCCAAAAATCGGAATCACATCGGGTACTAATGGACCTCCCCAACGCTGGGCCTGTCAAAATCCAGCTAACATCTTTCCCTTTTGTCCTTACTTTCCTCCACAGCTCAGAAACAGAACTACTAGAACCCTCAGTATAGGTCTCAAACCTACCATACCGACCCTGCCTAACACATAAAAGAAAAAGTCACCTCCACATTAGTCGCCTCCAATTTGCCGCCTCCTCATTTACGGGCTCCTTATTTTCCGACTCCTCATAATTCCGTTCCTCCTCCTCAAGTTCCCTCCCGTACTACTGGTACTCCCCATCATAGAAATTTGTCTCAGTAGGCATCGATATTTCTTTGGACCCAAAACTAGTAGATCCGCGCTTCACCGTAATCTTTTTTCGACGATTGGAAGCATTAAATTTATTTCTACGTTCATCAGCCTCGTACATCTGCATAATATCCAACAATTTTATTAGTAATTAAACAATTACCTATTTCATATATGCAATAACATAATATAATTACTAACACAATATAACAAAATCAACATATTTATAAAAAATAAGTCAAATTTTTATTAAACTAATTCATCGAATAATATACAAAAATACACACAAATTATAAATTAAAATCACGTTTAATTTAAAATCGTGTAATAGCTAACTATTTTTTTTTAAATCGCGCATAATATACGTAAATAATCGTATTACGTTTTTTTAAGAAAAAAAATAATAAGAAAAAAATTGAAAATTGCCTATTCGTGTGAAATACACGAACAAACCCAGGCCCATTTGTGTACTCCACACGTTTTGGCTTTGGTCCATTCATGAAAATTACACGATTTGGCCAAGGTCCATTCGTGTATTTTACACGATTTGGCCTAGGTCTTTCGTGCAATATACACGAATGAGCCTAGGTGATTTCGTGTATTTCACATGAATGGGCCACGTACATTTATGCGATTTCCATATTTTTTTTCATTTTTCGCTAAAAACCGCTACAAATCGCTTCAAATCTCTACGAATCGCTATATAATTGGCTCTCTTCGTCACAAATTACCTAACCTAAGTCACCCTATAAACAAATCTATACTAAATTAACAAATTTAAAAAGATTGGAAAAAAAATAATAACATACACACTTTGTAAATCGATGGTTGTTATTGTTGTTGTTGTTAACCCGGTTTTGTCGTTGTTGTAAGTGAGTTTGAATAGGTTTTTTCAAGTTTGATTGTGAATTTCAAATTTGAAATTGGAAAAAAAAAACAGAGAGAGACAAGGAGATTTTTTAGATTTTGATTTTTGGTGGGTTTGTTGATTTCTTCCATATTTTAGATTTTTATTTTTTGAAGCGGATTTGACTTTGTTAATTTTTGAAGCCGATTTTGAAGCGAGTTTTTAAATTTTGAAGTCGGAATTCCAGAATGAGAAAAAAAGAAGAAAGTAGTAAATAAAGGAATTTTAATAACTCAAGGGCAATAAAATGATCTGGCACTAAGGATAAAATTATTGGTGAGTGAGTCTTGAGACAAGACTCACTCAAGACTCCCAATAATCTATCTAAGTCTTGACAAAGTCTTAAATTGAGTCTTGGAAATCCAAGACTCAACTTAAGATTCTATAAGAGTCTTGACCCCACCTTTTTATAACGACAACTAATAAATGGCTACCATGTGTTAAAATATTATTGTTTTCTTTTTTATTTAAAACCTCATAAGGAAAGTGTAGTCGAAAAGTAGAGTTTGAGGTAAGTTTGAGGAATAATATATAAAGTATGAGGTGAGTCTGAACAATAAAGTAATAATAAAAGTTAGTGGAAAGCCGATGTGGCAGAGTCTTAAGACTTTGGTAAGTCTAAACAATAATCATACCTTAAGATACAAACTACGAGTGAGAGAGAGAGAGAGAGAGAGAGAGAGAGAGAGAGAGAGAGAGAGAGAGAGAGAGAGAGAGAGAGAGAGATAATGCCTTCCTTTTCCCTTTCTTCCACCACACCCGGTCCACCGCCCATTATCCCCCTTTGTACCCCTGCCACTTCAACATCTTGGCTCATGCCTAGTGTCAACTGGTCTTCCTCACAATAACCCCTTGACCCAATCAAAATAATCCAGCCCTTTCTCCCTTTCTCACTTCTTCCAGGATGCTACGATTGGTTAGCCAGGCCACCACCCCTCTCAACCCATCCGCCTCCAACTATTATAGTTTACTCTGGCTTTCCTTCCGATGGAAACCCTTGCTTCTCTGAAGTCTGAATGGTCCTTCTCCCTCATTATTAAATTCATTGGGAAATCCCTAGATTTTAATCGTCTTGCATCAAGTTTACGATCTTTATGGAAAATTCAAGGAAATATCAAACTAATTAGCCTGGGTAAAGGCTTTTATTCCTGTAAATTGGATAGAATCACTTATCACAACCACGTCAATCAGCACGGACCATGGTTTAGTCATGGCCACTTTCTCCATGTTCAAGCATGGTCTCCTGATTTCAAGCCTTTAAATGAAAAAATTAACAAAATCCCAACTTGGATCATATTGCCCGAGCTTCCTGTTGAATACCACCGACTTGATATTCTTCGTGCCATCGGAAATCAACTTGGAGTTTTTATCAAAGCGGAGATGAATACCACCAACTTGATATTCTCCGTTGATATCCGGATATATCAAGGTAAATTAAGTCATTCACTTCTTGATATCTGCGAAGGTAATATTTGATGCTGGGGGGATTCTAAAATGGGAGGGGACTTAAAGGCATTGGGACTCGTATTGTATTTAATTAATTGATGTTTTGGATTACAAATTGTAAGATCTATTGGACGATTAAGATTGGAATGATCCAATGGCTGTTGATGGGCAACATCCTTGTCCACAGGACCAAAAGTGACTAGATCTTGAAACGGATTAGGAGATTATGAGGGGGAAAAGGAAGCTTTTTTTTCTTATTAGAGACAACAATCCAATAAGTTTCAGAGGAGTCATTGACATTCACATTAGGGGCCAAATTAACCTTATCGACCGGAATAGAAGCCGATACATTTTTGTTCGAAAAAATTTCGGACGGAATAGGCCCCAGTTTACACTTTCCGTCACATGATTTCTTGCAAACGTCACATACAGGATTAGTCTCTCCAAGTTGAATTTCTCGACACATATCACCAATCATAATGTTTTTGAGGCAAGGAACGGATATATCAAGGTAAATTGAGATTCAAGCATACCTAACTCTTTTGTTGATAAAAACTCCAAGTTGAGATCCGCTTTGATAAAAAAATAAAAAACTCCAAGTTGATTGACATTCACTTCTTGATATCCGTTGATATCCGGCGGATATATCAAGGTAAATTGAGTCATTGACATTCACTTCTTGGATTGTTGTCTCTAATAAGAAAAATAAAAAAGCTTCCTTTTCTCCCTCATCATCTCCTAATTCGTTTCAAGCTCTAGTCACTTTCGGTCCTGTGGACAAGGATGTTGCCCATCAACAGCCATTTGATCATTCCAATCTTAATCGTCAAATAGATCTTACAATTTTTAATCCAAAACATCAATTAATTAAATACAATACGAGTCCCCATGCTTTTAAGTCCCCTCCCATTCTAGAATCCCGCCAGCATCAAATATTACCCTCGCTAACACCCCCCCCCCCCCCACCCCTTCTTAAATAATAAAAAGCAATTAAACCTCTTCAAAAATAACCTTTTCTCCATCTCACCTTTACCATCCACCCCCTCCCTGCTATCTCTAATTTGTCAAAACCTACATAATGGCCCCTCCTACAAAACCCTCTTTCACAGCCATCCTCACCATTCAACCTCCTTTCCTTCAACCACCAATTACCATCCCAAATCCACTCTACCATGTTCAATTCAAAAATCATGTTCACCCGACCCTATATTTCGAACCCCCTGTCCGAACCCTCACCGAACTAAATCCAAACGTTCTTCAGTACCGCTCTGATCCTCGCTTTGGATTGCTTCTTCTAGATCCGCCAACAATACGGTCTTTGATGCTCAATCCCCTATGTGTCCCCAAGGATTGCGAACCCTAAAAATGATAAACCCCCCTCTGCTTGGGGGAGGTCTCCATCCTGCTCACCTCCCCGATCTAATAGACTTTTTGGGCCTCCTCAAGCTTCTTCAAGCTTTCATCAACTGGTACTTTCAGCTGCCATTTCAGGGCAGCAAACTAATCATCCCGGAAGAACTCATCTTCCTAATAGACCCGTATCTAACTATTCCTCAATTGAGAGAGACTTTTTCGTTGAGCTTGACTTCCATGGAAGTCAAACTTGCGAGTTACTCAAACGGCCCGAAGCTTTTCAGGATGACTTCTCGAGTCAGGCAGGTTTGGTTATGTGCAAACTGGGATCCGGCTCCAATGGGTCGAGTCACAACAATAGACATTTTCCCAACAAACCGGGAAATCTTCAGCAAGAAACTAGACAGAATAGTCAGCCTCCTCGAAGAGGAGTTTCCAGAAGCTCATGATGAGCTTATAGATTCATTTCTCATCCCAGTTGGTATGTCGATTCTCTCTTGGAATTGTAGGGGTATTGTGAGACCCTATTTTACTGGCCATTTGAACCACCTTATCAGCATCCACAAACCCGATATTGTTATCCTAACGGACACCCGTGTCTCCAGTGACAACTCCCTAGTTATTGTGAGGAAATTGACCTTTGACTCTTGCGAAATTTTGGAGCCGTTAGTTTTTTCAAGAGACATCATTGTTGTTTGGAACTCTAAAGATGCGGATGTGTCTCTGATGAATAAAGGGGATTAGTTCATCCATTTGGTGGTCTAGGTTAGTGTACCTAAATTTACTTTCCTCTTATCTGCCATTTATATGCTAAAACAAAATTTATATTTAGGAACCATCTTTCTTCTTTTGGTCCCTCTGTTGATTTTAAAGAGGTCATCAGGAGCTCTGAAAAGTTTGGTGGGAACCCTATGAAATTAAATAGAGCTTCTCTTTACGGGGATACCACGAAATCTTGTAGACTTTTTTATGTTGGTTTCTCTGGTCAACGCTTTACTTGGTCTAACCGTCGTCGTAGGTTCCCCATTATGGAGCGTCTGGATAGAGCTTGGGTTAACCAAGCTTGGTTGGACTTTTACCCCGAATCAAATCACAAGCATCTCCCCCGCTTGTCGTCTGACCATTATCCCATTTGGCTTCACCACTCCATTCACCATAGAGTTTGTGACAAATATCTTATATTCGAGCATTTTTGGCTTAGTGAACCGAGTTTCATGCCTTTGACCTCACCTGTTTGGATTTCTTCTAGGGGTGACTTCTCTATCAAACTTAACAATCTAAGTTCTTCCCTTATTGTTTAGGATAAGGACGTCGTTGGATTACCTGCGTGATCCAAGAGACGCCTTCTAGCTAGAATCGTTGGAGTCCATAAACACCTCTCTATTAACCCTGCATCTGATCACCTTCACCTCCTTAATGAGTCTCTCACCTCTAACTTTAATCAAATCCTTGACCGGGAACAACTTTTTGTTGTAGCCACTCTCGTCATGACGGGTTGTTTGACGGTAATCTTAACACTGCTTTATTTCAGAAACCTATCATTCGCCGTAGGAAAATCACCGTGTTATCTCACTTTTCGATGGTGTTGGGAATGAGATTACTAACCTGTCTGACCTCGACAATCATGTCTCTTCCTTTTTTGCCCGTCTCTACCACACTGAGTAATCGTCATCTGAACGTATCCCTTATTTCTATGGAAGTGAGATCTCCCCATGATCTCTTGTTCTTCTCCTCCTAATGTGGAGGAGATCCACTCTTCTCACTTTTATATGGACTCTAACAAGGTCCCTGGACCTGATGGTTTCCACGCGGCCTTTTTCAGGAATTGTTGGGATATCATCCAACCAGATCTTATCCCCTTCATCATTTATATTTTCCATTTGAAATCCGTCCCCTTGTCTATAAACAACACCACCATCTTCCTTATCCCGAAAATCCAAAATCCCCAAGCCATAAAACAATTACGCCCCATAAGTCTTTGCAATACTATTTACAAAATCATTGTCTCTCGTCTCAAGCCCCTCTTTCATTTCCTCATCTCCCCCAACCAAGGCAACTTTATACTAGGGAGAGGGAGTGATACAAATTTCATCATTGCTTTCGAAATTATTCACTTCATGAAGACCTATAAAGGCAACAAAGGCTAGTTTGCATTCAAGCTTGACCTCGAGAAAGCTTTTAACATACTGGAATGGGATTTCATTTCCAAATGCCTGGTTAACTCCAATTTTGACCATGACTCTATAAGGCTCATTATGAGTTGTGTCTCCACCACCTTCTCTCAGGTTTTGTTCAATGGACACCTCCCCCTCCTTTCCTCCCCTTCCGGGGAATTAGACAAGGTGACCTCCTTTCACCCTACCTTTTCATTATATGCATGAAAGCTCTTTCTTCTGCCATCCAAATCTCTTGTGAAAACAAAGACTGGACCTCTTCCACGTTGGGCAAAGGGGGAGGGGGGGGGGGCAACTTTCTCACGCCTTGTCTTTGCTGATAATATTTTCCCCTTTGGCGAAACTAATGGAAGGACTCTTGAGTCCCTTCAAAATGTTCTCCACCAGTTATGTCACTCCTCTGGTCCGAAAATTAATTTCAACAAGGGTAAGCTCCATTTCCGCCGCTCCACTTCTCCCGGGGATAGACTTCTGTTCGAGTCCGTTCTTGGCATGAACCACTCGCTTTCCCTTGGGACTTATTTAGGCTTTCCCTTCACTAGTAAGAGAACCGATTTTATCTGATGTGCAGCCAATCATTGATAAATCCATAACAAACTGGATAATTGGCAAACTAGGTTCCTCTCTAGAGCTGGGAAACTCTGCCTTATCTTCTCCACCCTTAATGTCATCCTCTCTTATTACATGCAATCCATTTCTCTTCCCTCCAAAGCCCTCTGTATTATCGATAAGACCATTAGGAGTTTTCTTTGTTTTGGGGTCTTCTAACTCCTCTCGCAGCCTCCACTTGATCAATTAGAATTAACTTACCTTGCCCAAGATTAAGGAGGGGGGGGGGGAGGGGATGGGGGAGGGATCCACAATTGTAAGACCTTAAACCTTGCCTTTAATTAGCACTCGCCTCTGTTGGAGAATCTTCTTTCTCCGACATAATGGCACGTCGAAAGCTTTATTTACCAAGTACATTTGTGGTCGTCAGAACCCCAAAACCTTTCATCTCGGTTAAATTTATAACATCGCGTGGGAATTGGATGGCCCCTCATTCAGAGTTCCCTCCTTTGGTCCATTGGTAATGGTGAGTCCACCCTTTTCTGGATTGTCAATTGGACCGCTCTTGGACCCCTCCGTTCCCTGGTCCTTAGGCCTCTTAATTCTTCTTCTGCCAGCATGCGTGTCTCTTCCTTCATTGTCGACGGCTCGTGGGATTTTTCCTTCCTAGACTGAAATTCTACCTAATTTTATCATTGAAACCATTCTGGCCATCCTTCTACCCTCCTCCTTTTGCATTGATCGTGCAGCCTCCTCCTTTGCCACCTCTAAAGGGTTTTCTCTAAACTTTGTGTATTCTTCTCTTAGCCCCGACTCTGCCCTTCCTTCTTTCTCGGGACCGTGCCTCCGTTGGCTGTGGAAGGTCCCCACCTAACCCTAGATCTCATTCTTTTTGTGGTTATATTGGTGGGATAAAATTCCCCATAAACCCACTCTTTCTCTTCGCTCTATTACCCTTTTCTCTTATTGTGACTTGTGTAATCATCCCACTGAAAACTACCTCCACCTTCTTCGGGATTGCTCGTCCTCTCGTGACGTTTGGAGTTACTTTACTCTTCCCTCCTCCTTTTTCACTTGTGATTTTCAGCCTTAGCTTTTCGAAAATTGCTCTCTGCCAACTTTGGGCTTCTAATTTCTCTTTTATCCTTTGCACATCTGGATTCGCCGCATTAATATAATCTTCAATTTCATGTTCGCCATAAACCAAAATTAAATTAGTCGTGTGCAAACAATTTGTCTTGATTGGTCTTTTGCTATTTCTCCTGCCCTCTGTCATACTGAACCCGGCCCCCTATAAACCCACTGTGTTGGGCCCCTCCGCCTTTTTCGTGCTCTTAAGATTAATGTTGATGCATCCTTTTGTCATGTCTCTCGTATGGTAGGTATTTGGTGTGTGGTTAAAAACCATTTAGGACAGTGGTTAGGTGGTTGGATGAGGAGATGCTCTGCCATTTCACCTTTCACGAGCAAGATTTTGGCTATTAAAGACAGGTTATTGTTTGCTTTAAATAACACTGGAAATTTCTTAATAAGTTCCGATTGTCTTGCCGCCGTTAATGCTATCTCTAAAGATGAGCTTGTTTCTAATGTCTTTGGTTTCGCTATTAATATTATTTTGGAGTGTAGGGAACTATTAAAGGCCTCACAATCTTTGAAAATCATCTTTGAGTCTAGACGCACTAACGTCGTTGCCGATGCACTTGCTAAGTTATCTACAAAGGATCATGGACCTAATCAAGTAAACTATAGTTGGAATGAAGCTCCTTCTTTTGTTGGGAAACTTTGTAATTTAAACTCGACTAATTGTATTTTAGACTCGACAGCTTGTATCGAACTTTCCCGCGGCCCGAACCCCCTCCTTGATGTGTATGTGTAATACCCCGTATTTTTATATAATAAATTAAATGGATATTATTATATATTAATTATTATACATTTTATATTACCAATTATGTCGGGAAAATAGTTGAGTCGATAATTACATTAAACTATCGTAAGTTAATTAAGACGGATTTATATAGGATTCGAAATTTAACCAGTTGAACTGGCCCAATAACTGTTCAGCCCAATTAAACCCTAAGCCCATTAACCCTAATTATAACCTAACCCTAACCCTAAATACCCTACCCAACCCGCCTCCCTCCTTCCTTTCTCCCTCAGCCGCCTACCTCACTTCATCAACATCAATCATCAAATCTCGCACTTTGAGAGAGAGAGAGAGAGGTCGTGGGTGTTGACGGTGCTGCAAGGAATAGCTAGGGGTGTTGGTCGACGTTCATAGGTGGCCCTGGTGGCGGTAGTGGCGGCAGAAATGGTAAGAGTTCAACCCCTTCTCTGTTTTTCATTGTTTATGTCGGGGTTTTGGTGGTTGTGTCGTGTCTGATAGGGGAGTTTATGGGGGTTGTTGACAGGGTATAGGAGTAGAGTGGTCGGGGACGAGTGAAATGGTGGTGGTCATGGTGGCTCTAGGTGGTAATGGTGGCTGTGAGGGGCGACATCGACAAGGGTGGACAAACGGGTGTTAACACGGGTTTTCAGGTGGGTTTTAGATGGTTAGGTTTGGGGTGGTGCCAACGTCGACTAGGGGGAGGTCGACAAGGTGGCGCCACTGTGTCTGGGTACGTGGTCTGACGGCGAGCAAGGGCGTGGTGGTTTGGCAGGTGCTAAGTGACAGTTGCGGTGGTGGTGAGTCACGTAAATGGGGCGTTTGGGTGAGGCACGGTGGGAACCAGGCCCGTTGACGGCCTGGGTTTGACTCGCCGGCGGCAGTCGACCCCAGTGGGGGTGGCCGTTGGTGGCTGGGGTAGAGTGGGGGTGTGGTCAGGTGGTTGTCGCGGTGGTGAGGTGGCGTGTGGTGGTGTGTGTGCGTGTGTGAAGGGGACGTGTTGATATCGAGTTGTTTTGATTTTTAAGCGGGTTTTTCATAGTTTAATCGTTATAATTCGTATTTGGTCGTACTCTTAATTAATTAATATAATTCCCGTGTCATTAAATAATTTATTTAATTAATTCCCGAGTGTAGTAAAATAATTAGAGACATTTTGAGTCGGGTGTCGAGTTATTCAAATGATTGATTCGGGTTTTTATTAAATCACATAATTCGTTAATCCTTTAATTACCATTTTAGGTTTTAGTTCCGAGTTGTTAAAATAAAATAATAATTAATTATCTTGAGTCGGGTTTAAAGGAAAGTTACTATATCGGGAAAGTTTCCATTTTAGGAAGTCCTATCATTAATAACCCTCTATGTTGGGAACGGGAATAGTTAAGTAATTGTTATCATTATTTATCTTTCAGAGAACGATTTTGTGATGGAATATTATTGGACATCTGTCCATTGGATCGCTTAATCGCTTAATTGGATTTTGGGCACTTCGAGGTAGGGAAATACACTTGTCCTATTATCGTCGTTGTTGAATTGTGTTAACTTGATTTCTGGTTGTTGATTTACGTTATCATTTATATTCGGAAAGGTGATTGACTGATTTGATCGTATTGAGTATGATATCACAACATCGGGTAACGGGCATGACTTTATGATTTATCAGTTCAGTGATTATATACATATTGCATTGCATTAATTACTGTTGAGCATTTCATATGCATTGGAGTTGGAGGATGAGGTGGTGGTGACGATGTTGAGATACGATGTGATGTTGTGATAAGGCCCAGGCGGGTTCTGCAGGACTTGCCCTGGTGTCCTCAGCTGTTGAGCTGGCAGATCGGCTTCGGTCGATATATAGTCTACCGGGGATCGGTATGGCTGGGTTGTCCGGGTTATGAGATGTGTGTGATGAGTTGAGATGGAGATGGAGGTGACGGAGTATCATGCATATCATATTTTTACTGTTTTATTGTTTTCCCTACTCAACCTCGTGGTTGACCCTGTGTATTCGTGAACACCTGTGATGAACCATTTTATGGGGAGCAGACTTGACAGGTTTAAGAGATAGGACGGGAGCTTGATGGGCGTGAGACACTGGATCAGACGACCTAGTAACTAGATCATCATCTAGAAGACTTCACTTTTATTTACGTCAGTTCTTGTAATTTAATTCGAAAAGAGAATTTGTAATAATTAAGTTAAATATTATATAAATTGCCTTGGAGTTTAATTTGTTATTCACTACCTTGGGAAACCGAGATGGTAACAGTCCGGTTTATGAGGGAATGTCTTGACGAGGACTTCTTTTATAAACCGGGGTGTTACAAAGTGGTATCAGAGCGAACGATCCTCAGGCCTAAACCAATGAGCCCAATGAACATAGGATGTGTCTAATTAAAATGAACCCCGGGATAGAACTGTTAGGAGCACACTAAGGTAAGGTATGAGCTAGGGGCCCCCTCACACCGAACCAGTGGTCCTCTCAGTTGAACCGGAAACCATGAGTGTATACGAGAGAAAGGGTAGAATAGTGCTTGAGGTTGAACAGGAAATTCATCTATCGTTGCCTAAGTGTTAATTGATTGATACATTGGTTATTGCCGGACAACACTACGGTAAGTATTTTTGTATGAATGATGTGTTGATAGTACTATGTCTAGTGATATGCGGTTATGTGATCCCAAAGCCATGTTAGTATAGTCTTGTGATAGTAATAAGAAACACGATAGAATTCCACATCTTTAGTCATCACAATCGTGATTTAGATGTAATGAGTAGATCGAGATGCAAAGGGTATTTATGGGATAGATGTTTACGTAAGTACAGTGTTAGATTTTAGTCAGGATGGATTAGTATCGATAGTATAGTGGTAAGAATTGGGACATAGAAATGAATGACTTAGTGATAAAACTCGTTTTGGTTGATGTTACTCTTTAATTGACCTTACTGTCATTTCTTCTCTGTTTATTACCCATGGATGAAAATTTTATGAGAGATAGCCTCGTGAGTTAGTGTTCATTTGACGTCAGTTTCACGCTTATAGGATATACAGACTAGGAGTAATTAATATTTTAGTAAGCTGTGGTTAGGAAGTTTCTGTGCAGTGATGTATGATCAACGATTTTGTAAAAAAAAAAAAAATCCTCATTTAAATGGTATTAATAATTTTCGCATAATTCAAACTCCATCGATCGTAAAATTCACATATGTGTTCAAAGTGATAAGCCACGAAAAATCATGATGTCTCTATATTAAGTAATAAGTTTTGCAAACTGACCCAAATTTTAGACCAATTGCTGTCACATGTTTGTTTGGACCAACTAAGTTATAAAATTCTTTAAAAATGGAATTCTTGTGCTTTAAACCTAATTCTTTTTCCCTGTGTTTTGAACCCACCATGTTTTATAAAAGTAATATGAATCAAGTTTTAATCAAACAGTTATTTATTCGTGATTTTTGGAAGGTACAACGTAAATCAAAACATTTAAAATGTGCATTCTATGTTAAGTTTTCAGACAGTTGTTTGATTGATTCATGAGTCTTAGTAATGTGAAATTATAATGTCCTTATACGACGATAGTAGCACGCATGTTCAGTAGTGATGCATCTTAACAAGTGATAAAATTAAAACTTAGTTGATGACATTGTGGGCATGATAGTATGAGTAAAATTGAATAGCTTAAATTGATTTTAATCAAGGGTGAAATATTTCATACGAGTCCAGTTGTTTACATATTTTATATACAGTTGGCATGTTGTAATATCTCTGGTGTGTTCATCATATTGCGTAATGGTCGGATATATATAAATATAAAACTAGATTGTCATATATTGGTAAAGTTGATGGTATTAAAAGTAATTTGATTATTCTAATATACCCGCATGAAAATTATAATAATTATGTTTAAATGTTTACACATGGATGGTAGTAATAAATATGTCTAAATGTTCACACGCGTAGAATGTCATCTGAGTTCTAATGCCTTTTATGTGAGTCGGTGTGTCTATGGTTATACTTATTGCTTTCATTGTATTAAATTATTTCAGTTAAACTTAAAACCTATAACATGAAAATAAACAGTGTTGTTAATTCTTAGTGGATATGTTCATCATTGCATCGTCATAAAATACTAAAGGGATTCCTGCAATTGTAGGAGCATGATGTAAAGGAAACTGTTTGATATAGTACGACATTTAGCATATCTATATTCTCGAGTCATCACTATCAATTATATTCTAATAAGGATTGGTTCTGATAACTATGTTGGCAATATTATAATGGGATAACCTTTTGATAATTCACATGATATGCATTGTTTAAATAATAGTCGTTCATTAATAAAGATAGGACTTAAATAAACAAGATGAACCTGTAAATTACGATATATGAGTCGACACCTAAGCTTGTTTTGTTAGAGGAATTGATTTAAATTTATCTGATTTCGAGTTTCGTAGTAAGCTGTAAATGGATTCTATGACGACCCTGTTATAAGATTATGTCGAGAAAGTATTCACCGTTCAGTAGGAAAGTAAAAGTTTTGAAAATAAAGTCAAATTTTGCCGTGTGAGTATAAATTCGGAATGAGAATTTCAGCCGTGTCCGGTTGTATGTGTCCATGATAATTGCTAGTCCGGAGGAATGAAACTAGAACGGAGTCATAAGTAGTGGGATAAATTAGTCATGTTGTTCGTTCATATAGCGAATTGGTGGGTTGTGGTTAAATACGAATGTCAAACCATGAAATGTAATGTGGTGATTTAAGTGAGTTGTGTGTCAACATGGTACGTTAATATTAGTATGACAGGTAACGAATATTTGTAAAATTGGTGTCGTTAAATACATTAATCTTGTATGTCATTGTGTTGGGTGCAGTCTAAATATATTCAATACCAAGAACGAAATTTTATGCATGATAGTCTTGTATGTTAATTTTTCAATATCGCTGTTTAATCGCTTGTTCGACTCGACCAATAAGTTTATAAAATTTGCCAATCAATGTGCTTTCGTCATTTATGAATAAATACCAAACCCCTTTGTTATGAGGATTAAAAATATTTTTTGGGACGATAAGTACTGCGAAACTGGTTGTCTTCATTTTATTGGTGATTCTGTGTCTTGGCCTAAATCTGTACAATTAAGAAAAGGAAAGTCAGATCGGACCTACTAGGTTATAAATTTTCAAAAAAAAAAAAAAAAAAAAAAAAACGATTTATCAAGTTTTGACCCTAATTCTTTTCTTGATTGATTCCCTGTGTTTCTAAGGTATGAGATTACAATGATTAGTAAAATGAATAACTACTAATAATTTTTTTTCTGGTAACGGTAACTTCCGTGAGAGAGTTGGTATATTGGTTGTCTTGGTAAGGATTAGTTAACTTGAACGTGAGTTGTGAATCTTTTATCCTCTTTCAGTTGTTAGCAGTACTTGAGAACCTTGGTTATAATAATGAAGGTTACGAGGACGTAACCATGTTTTTTTTAGTTGGGTAGGATTGTAAAATCTTGATACTTAAATTGCACCTGTTGTAGATTGTAGTTTTGATCAAATTGATGTTGCATTGTGGGGTACCTATGCAAATGAGTTTTATATGTGTTATTCCTACTTCTGTTAGTCGGTTGATGTGTAAAATGAGAGTATAGTCAAACTACCAATATTGAGTTATGAGTTGTGGGGCCTTTGTGCCGAGTTACGTTGCGGTCCAGTGAGACCATGGTTATTGAGCTACTTAAAGTTGAGATCGGAATTTAGATGGAAGATGACGGTGTTCTCAGGTGATTATTTAGTTGTTATACAGTTGTGTTATCAGGTAGTTATTAGTTATAGTTAGTTGGTTAAGTAATGATGAGTTAAACTTCGGGACGAAGTTTTTTTTTTAGGAGGGCAGAATGTAACATTTCGTATTTGTTATGTGTAATTGATGTGTCAAAAGGGTGTGTTAACCAAGTTAGAAATGCGTGACTTCCGTAGGTACGATATACAATACCATTTTGAGGTTTGGGTACGGGAGCGAACTTCGGGACGAAGTTCATTTTAAGGGGGGAAGACTGTAATACCCCGTATTTTTATATAATAAATTAAATGGATATTATTATATATTAATTATTATACATTTTATATTACCAATTATGTCGGGAAAATAGTTGAGTCGATAATTACATTAAACTATCGTAAGTTAATTAAGACGGATTTATATAGGATTCGAAATTTAACCAGTTGAACTGGCCCAATAACTGTTCAGCCCAATTAAACCCTAAGCCCATTAACCCTAATTATAACCTAACCCTAACCCTAAATACCCTACCCAACCCGCCTCCCTCCTTCCTTTCTCCCTCAGCCGCCTACCTCACTTCATCAACATCAATCATCAAATCTCGCACTTTGAGAGAGAGAGAGAGAGGTCGTGGGTGTTGACGGTGCTGCAAGGAATAGCTAGGGGTGTTGGTCGACGTTCATAGGTGGCCCTGGTGGCGGTAGTGGCGGCAGAAATGGTAAGAGTTCAACCCCTTCTCTGTTTTTCATTGTTTATGTCGGGGTTTTGGTGGTTGTGTCGTGTCTGATAGGGGAGTTTATGGGGGTTGTTGACAGGGTATAGGAGTAGAGTGGTCGGGGACGAGTGAAATGGTGGTGGTCATGGTGGCTCTAGGTGGTAATGGTGGCTGTGAGGGGCGACATCGACAAGGGTGGACAAACGGGTGTTAACACGGGTTTTCAGGTGGGTTTTAGATGGTTAGGTTTGGGGTGGTGCCAACGTCGACTAGGGGGAGGTCGACAAGGTGGCGCCACTGTGTCTGGGTACGTGGTCCGACGGCGAGCAAGGGCGTGGTGGTTTGGCGAGGTGCTAAGTGACGATTGCGGTGGTGGTGAGTCACGTAAATGGGGCGTTTGGGTGAGGCACGGTGGGAACCAGGCCCGTTGACGGCCTGGGTTTGACTCGCCGGCGCGATCGACCCCGATGGGGGTGGCCGTTGGTGGTGGGGTAGAGTGGGGGTGTGGTCAGGTGGTTGTCGCGGTGGTGAGGTGGCGTGTGGTGGTGTGTGTGCGTGTGTGAAGGGGACGTGTTGATATCGAGTTGTTTTGATTTTTAAGCGGGTTTTTCATAGTTTAATCGTTATAATTCGTATTTGGTCGTACTCTTAATTAATTAATATAATTCCCGTGTCATTAAATAATTTATTTAATTAATTCCCGAGTGTAGTAAAATAATTAGAGACATTTTGAGTCGGGTGTCGAGTTATTCAAATGATTGATTCGGGTTTTTATTAAATCACATAATTCGTTAATCCTTTAATTACCATTTTAGGTTTTAGTTCCGAGTTGTTAAAATAAAATAATAATTAATTATCTTGAGTCGGGTTTAAAGGAAAGTTACTATATCGGGAAAGTTTCCATTTTAGGAAGTCCTATCATTAATAACCCTCTATGTTGGGAACGGGAATAGTTAAGTAATTGTTATCATTATTTATCTTTCAGAGAACGATTTTGTGATGGAATATTATTGGACATCATCCATTGACCATTTTAATCGCTTAATTGGATTTTTGGCACTTCGAGGTAGGGAAATACACTTGTCCTATTATCGTCGTTGTTGAATTGTGTTAACTTGATTTCTGGTTGTTGATTTACGTTATCATTTATATTCGGAAAGGTGATTGACTGATTTGATCGTATTGAGTATGATATCACAACATCGGGTAACGGGCATGACTTTATGATTTATCGATTCGGTGATTATATACATATTGCATTGCATTAATTATGTTGAGCATTTCATATGCATTGGAGTTGGAGGATGAGGTGGTGGTGACGATGTTGAGATACGATGTGATGTTGTGATAAGGCCCAGGCGGGTTCTGCAGGACTTGCCCTGGTGTCCTCGTTTGTTGTTGGTGCGAGATCGGCGGTCGATATATAGTCTGGGGATCGGTATGGGTTTGGGTTGTCCGGGTTATGAGATGTGTGTGATGAGTTGAGATGGAGATGGAGGTGACGGAGTATCATGCATATCATATTTTTTTGTTTTATTGTTTTCCCTACTCAACCTCGTGGTTGACCCTGTATTCGTGAACACTGTGATGAACCGTTTTGGGGAGCAGACTTGACTGGGTTTAAGAGATAGGACGGGAGCTTGATGGGCGTGAGACACTGGATCGACGACCTAGTAACTAGATCATCATCTAGAAGACTTCACTTTTATTTACGTCAGTTCTTGTAATTTAATTCGAAAAGAGAATTTGTAATAATTAAGTTAAATATTATATAAATTGCCTTGGAGTTTAATTTGTTATTCACTACCTTGGGAAACCGAGATGGTAACAGTCCGGTTTATGAGGGAATGTCTTGACGAGGACTTCTTTTATAAACCGGGGTGTTACAGTATGTATCTCACATTTCTTAACATTGTTTCTTTAATCTAAGTGTTCCCTTAAAAAAAAAACGCAGGAGCAATAAGATAATATATTAGGGGCGGAATGAGTAAAAGTAGGGTCGGAATTTAGCAAACCCATAACCCTTAGTATTGTAGCATTTAGATCAATTGACAAGGAGTTGTTCTAGCTTAACTAAAGGTCTCGTGTTTGAGTCATGGGAAAGCAGCAGTGTTAAAAGTCATGAGGGAGAGTTTTATCGTCCTACTAATCATACCCGACTCGAATCCGAACTAAACCGAATGGTTAACACCAAATAAAAATGGCAAGTTTTAATTATAAACATCACAATCCCTTGAGAATTAGCAATAGTAGTAAGTAGTAACCAACTAAAATCGAGAATCTCATTTTTTTTATTTTTTACCCGAATTTTTTTGTACTTGCTACTTTTATTTACCTTTTCCCTTTTTAAATCTTGTTATGGTATCTCTAACACATAACATAACCAACTCATTCATCTATAAAAAGCCCTTTACTTTCTCCCTCACACGGTAACATTTTTACATTTTCACTAGGGTTTGGATTTGATTATTATTTTTATCTATACTAAATCTTAAATAAGGTCGTAAAAAAAAAAAAAAGAATTACTTTGAGAATTATAGTAGACTGTAATAATATTTGTTCATTTATTCACCGCCTAATGACTAGCATCAACAACAAGAAGAAGAAAAACAACAATGGTCAATACTTCAGCTGGTATTCAACCATGTTTATGGTGGTAATGGCGGCCATGATATTGGGAGCGCCAATCATTTTTCCGGTAGCGCCACAACCGCCACCGTTGGTAGTCCTTTGTATTCCGCTTATACTCCTTGTTCTACTCCTCCGTCTAGCTTTCATGCCATCCAAACTCCCTGATCATCGTATTTAATTTTTCTTTTTAAGTAAAGGAAGATTGTTCATGATGGAATTTATGATGAATGTGTGACTCCATTGTGATTTTTTAAATCCTTTGATCTTCATTATTATGAAGCTACGGTGTTTAAATCCTTTGATCTTCATTATTATGATTCTCTTTCTCTTCATATTTTTTGGTTATATGAATAGTGGTAAACTAGTTTAGATCCCGCGCAATGAATGCGCAGTATTTATAGAATTTTTATTTTTGTATTACTTAATCACGCTAAATTAACACCTCGTTAATTTTTCATGTCATTTTACTTAATTTTTCATATTTCACGTCTTTTTTACAATGATTTATAATATGAACCCAAATTTTTTTACTTCGAGATTTGTAATATATGAACCCAAATTTTTGACAATGATCGAGGATTTTTTACTTGTAGCAATATAGCAATGATTGACGGTATATTTTTTTGGCAATGATTGAGGATTTTATACTTATTTTTTGGCAATCAATTTTTACGTTATTTTTGGGCAAGATCATTGATATGATCTAGATTTAGCACATAGTAGTAGAATAGGGTTACACATATTTTTTGGGAATCATTTTTACATTAGACCTAGTCCATAGTAGAATGCAAAAATTAAAAGCCCAATTAGAAGATAATATTTTAGGCGGGAAAAAAATGTAGATTGGCCTATTCATTTAGTAAATAAGGGATTGTGAAATGCAAATCATTCTCATCATGGAACGGGCATAAATTATACTCTGAATATATAACGCTTACAATTTTATTTTATATATTCTCAACTAAATTTCTCATGAACTAACTGAACAAGAGGCAAAAAATCCCCAAAAAAAGCGACGAACCCTAAAAACCCAAAAAATCCCCAAAATCTCAGCCGCCTTCTCGCTGGCGACCTCACCACGCCTTCATAGTTCGCCGGCGAGAGGCTTTTCTCCCCTTCTTCGCTTTTTTATCGCTCTTTTCCTCTATCAGATCATCGACTCCAATTGATCGTCCGTTTGAATTTAAAGTTCGTCTGCTCTTTGGAACCGATTGATCTGTTGTTAGCTTTGGTTTGGGTTCTTTGTTTGGGATTTCCTTGCTTTGGTTTGTTTCGATCATGGCTTCCGAATCTGGTTCGGAATTTCTTCGTTGCTTTGTTTTTGTCCATGGTTGTACTCCGTTGGTGGATGATGATGCTGCTTTTCATAAAGCTCTTTCTCAGGTGGATTCTTCTCCTCTTTCTAAGATTAATGCCCTTAAAGACTTTGGTAATAACCTTTTTAGACAAAGATCGTTTGATTTTTGCGGGTGATTGCTATGATAAAGCTTGTCGTCTTTTGTGTTCGCTCTATCGATAAAATTGATCGTGATTTGCAATCTTTTACAACGCATTTGGTTGTTTCCTTATCTCTTAATTTAGCCGCTTGCGCTAATAAGCTTCACGCTTTTGATGGGGCTCGATAATTTGTTCAATGGTTTTAAATTTCTTCCTCGCAATGCTAAGGCTCTTTTTCGTACAGCTGTAGCTCTTAGAGGTTTGAATAGATTACAGAGGCTAAGTGTGCTTTGGAAAAGGCTATTTTGATTGAACCGCATAATAGAGATGTTGTTGAACAGTTGGAGGAAGTTAGGAATTCTCTCTTTTATAATCAATCTGATCAGCACAAGAAAAATTTAGGTTCTTCTCTCTGTTTACAAGATGTTGATGTAGTGGTAAGTTCGGCTGCCGACATTACAAGTGGTTCATCGTTAATGTCGGATTCTAGTAATGATGTTGTATCGTCTTTAGATGCTATGGAGTTAGGTAGTACCAGAGTGTGACAATGAAGTTAGTTGTACCTCGCCTTATATGTCGACTTGGATCCGTGCTCCAATCGAAGGAGTTGGGTAGTCTTGATGTGATAGCAATGACGTTGGTTGTACGTCAGTCTTAAATGTCGACATGGAACCTTGTTCCAATCAAGAGCAAGGGGATCGTTTTTTCACTTTCAAGAAAAGTGGTGGCAGTAATTCCAACCTTAAGATTGACACCAACTCTTACAAAAACCTTCTTGAGGGTAAGACCATTTATGTTCACCAAAGAAAAGCTTTTAACTACAATGATCGTACGGGCTCACAACCTTCCTAAAAAGAAAACTTTGTGGGAACTCCCCATGAAGATTTTTCAAGGGAAGCGTAGTTCCCTCTTCCGGTCCTTCGACCGAGAAGCTCGTTCAATTTCAAATCTTACGATTTGAGAGAATGTCAAGATGGTGAAAGATGAGGCTATTTTTCATATCAATAAGAAGAAACGTCGCCCCGATGCATACGCTATTAGTAAGGTCTCCACGACGCTTGATTTGAATTTCTACGCAATTAAAGATCGGTTAAGCAAGAAAGGTAGTTGCAAGGTGGAGCGGACCCGGTTATCACGGTCAAATGTCACGAGCTCTTGGTAATTTGAAGAAACGTTCTTTGGTATCGTCGAGCTTTTATCTTCTTTTTGCGGGTACACTAAGACGGTTGCAGAAGACAAGGGGAATAAGAGAAAGGACGCTCACTTAATTCAGTTCGATCACCATTACCATCCACCAGTCAAGAAACGCCGTTTATCGTCTTCTTTTGTTTCTAGTTTTACCACGGTATCATGGGTTTCATGTAACTTAGGCCCCTCTACTGGGTCTGTGTTTGTTCTTTAGTTGGTTTGCGTATCTGAACCTATGTAGTTTCCGTTTCTGCTTTTATAATAGTACATCTTTGTCTAAAAAAAACGCTTACAATTTTATAACTATTCTCGTAATATTTTAACTACTTTTCGGTACTTATTCGCGAGACTGGTGAATATAGATAATAAATCTCACGTCCGAGTGTTCATTTACACCTTTTTGTGACTCATTTGAGACCAATTATAAAGCAATAATATCAACTCCATTAATATTTTATTGTAAAAAAATCCTTACCTTAACTTGTCCTCTCAAATTTATTTTTACAGTGTAGGTCATATGGTAATTCTAGTCAATTTTGGTCACTAATTCCTCCTAAATACGTTGGGATATAATGTATAATTAATGTACTTGTTTGGCTTATTAGAATAACTATAACTATTTCACATTACTTTGTATAAAGTTGTAGAGGTTGTATATTGTGATAATATCTTGGTGAGAATCTACATAGTTTAACAATCAAAGTTAAATTAGGATATAAACTAAATAAAATGGGAATTTATTAGTTTTATATAAGGCGATAATATAAAAGTTAGGGTCCCAAAATTTTTCTCTATTAACACATACTACTAGCTTTTGAAAGTAATGAAAAAGGTTGTGCTTTTTCACATACAGCTTTTACAATTTTACCCTCGTCATTTTCCTCCTCTTACTCAGTTGATTTTTTTCATCTCCCTTTCCTTCACCTTCCTCCGACAACCCACTTCGTCTGACCTTATTCCGAAGGACCTGTTCTCCGGCCGTCCTCAACTACCCTTGTTCGGCCTCCCAACAGATGACATGGTAATAGAAGAAAAGTGGGAAGCGCACACAACAGATGACAAATTGCAATAGAAAAATAGAAGTTTGTGAATCCTGCAAGTTGAGAGTAGAGAACATTAAAACTTTGCAAATGATTACGTTCTTGCACAACAAATTTCATAATCAACGAGTTGATCACCTCAGCGCGATATAGCATCTTATCATGTATTCATATAGTATCACCAACCTAATGTCAAGAGTGAGAATAATGGCTATAATACATTCCTTCACAACCCTAACAAATCAGTTTAATCTAAAACAAATTTTTGTGTAGTTGAATTAAAAAACCTGAAGATTACTTGTTTAATTATTCGCGCAACCTGTTTTAAGTTTAATTATTATAACTGAAGAAAAATAACGTAATTTGTATACAATCTTTAATATTTTTACTTATAAATTAAAATAAATTAATTTTTCTCAAATTTAATTTTTTTAGGTATAACTTCAATGTTTTAAAATAAAATACATACAATTTTAATTAAAACTAATAAGTGATAATTAATTATGCATGATCAACGTTTTATAAATTATTTTGTAACTGGCCAAATATCATATTAATTAAAATAAAATTTATTCGAATAATGCAACAATCTACATTAAGTTCTCAAATTATATCATTTCACGATACATTATGTTCAAAATCAATTAATATTTGTTCAAAATGATGTGAATATAATTTTATATAATTTTTAAAATTTTTTATGTATAACGTGTGATATTTATGTTTCAAACATATAGAGTTCAAACTCAATTTATTCAAATGTTTTGATTGTGTCTTCCATGAGTATGTGTCAAACATATCTATAAGAATTGCAGCTTTTGTATTTTTAAATAACTATATATAAATGATGTTTAAGAGTTTACCTGTAAATAAAATAGGTTAAACTTTCTCAAATAATATTTTTTGAGGTTTAACTTCAAAGTATTTAAAAGATAACATATAAAATATTTAACTAAAAGTACTATTTAGCTAGTCATAATCAATATTTATATTTGACGTATACATATTTTAATTGAAGATATTAAAGAAATTTGTAACGTTTATTCTACTTTTTCAAGTTGTTTATAATACTATATTATTTAATTATCATTACCTATCAAAATCTCATATGTATTCAATTTCTCGCAATATAATTTTTCATTGTCACATAAAAACTTATCTCTTAGTAGTTTTCTTTAAGTTATGTTTTTAAGAAATACAATGATTCTTCCAAATATATTTTTCTTAGCATTTAATGGTCTAAGTTTGATAACTTTCTCAAAATGTCTTTTTACGTAAACATAAAACATTATGAAACACTCACTTTAATCATCCCTACAAATCAAAGTATTTCAATAAATATAATGAAAATTATACTCAATTTGAAGCATTTTTCGCAATGAGCGTAATTATTTACATTTTAGAATTTTTATCCCAATAATTTTTTAATAACTTTAGAATCAAATCACCGCAATTATTTAATGTAATTTTATAATAAAATTTATTAAATTATAATTAATATTTTGTTGAGATTTATATAGCATTTATTATGTTTATATTTAATGTCCAGCTGTAATTAATACTTGTATTTAAAACAGGGTTGACACGTGGCGCATCCACATCGCTTCAACCCAGCTATATATATATATGTATATATATATATATATATATAGAAATTGCATCAAGTGAGTCTAGGTATCTTAGGTGAGTCTAGCATTTTAATCTCATCCATTAGATCTACTCCTAATCAACGGCTGAGATTGAATTGTAGATCAAGTATATAAACCTAATAACTCAATCTAATATCTCATAATTTATTATCACTTTCTCTCTCTTCTTTTCACTCTCTCTCTCAATGAACGACTATCTCCTCTCTTTCTTTTTCTCCAGTAACAAAATTTCCCCCAAATTATTCAAACCTAATTTTAATCCCTAAAGTCTTCTTAAATTTTACTCTCTTTCAAATTTTCGTTCTCTTGTAACATAAATCCCCCCCAAATTATTCAACCTGGTGTTAATTTGCAATTCAGGAATCAACCAATTGCAAAATCAATCAAATTCGCGTTTCAGATTCTTCAATTGAGATTGCAAATTACGTTCGCATATTCTCAATCGATTTCCAAATTATCTTACGTTCGCATATTCAATTAGAGGAATTCGATTTTGTTAGTAAATTTCGAATTTCTATAATTGATTTTAAACCTAGAATTTTTATGTTCTTGATTGAATTTCCAGGTTATTCTAAGCCTTCTAGTTACGTTTTCATATTTCGAATTTCGATTTCACGTTTCAGATTCTTCAGTTCATGTTTAAAGTTAGGGTTATGACATGGTTAAACTTATAGTTTTTTTTATGCTTTGTTAGATTATGATTAATTCATGTCATGTTGTACGATTTTATGTATTATTTCGTGTTATAACATCAACTGATTTCTAGGTTATTTCTAGATCTAGACATTTTAGTTACTTTTAAAATTCGTAATTCAATTACAGCAATTCGATTTTGTTATTGAATTTTGAATTTACGTAATTGATGTTCAACTTATAATTTTGACGATACGTTTTGTTTCTCGGATTTTATGTCCATTCATTATATGGTGAGAACAACATGTGTACAGATAATTTCATTACTCCGTTGCATTTGAGTTTTTTTTTTTTTTTTTTTCTGTTTGACGATTTTCTTTTTATTCCATTAAAATCATACGGAGCTGATATTTTAATTGTCACATTGTTGCAGTAATATGTTCACAACTGTAACAGTGTTACTGTAACAGTGTTTGTAAAAAAAATTAAGGTTTTCACATTATTAAATTCATACCTGGATTTGTTTTCGAGAAATTGCGGTAAATGTGAGGATTCAATTAGTTTTCGTAAAATAATCAACGAAACCTGTTACTGTAATAGCGTTACAGTAACATTAAAACTGCATGACAGAATTGAACTTAAAATATCCTTACAACATTGTATATTTGATGTTATGTGATTTTTTTCAATTAAATATGATGGTTTAACATTGTCATAAACTCGCAATGATGTTACTGTAATGATGTTACTGTAATGATGTTACTGTAATATTGTTACTGTGAAATTATCATTAATAATGGACCACCGACTTTCGCATATGGTTTATCTAGTAATTGTCGAATGTTTTGTTTTGGTTGTCAGAAGAATTGAAGAAAGAAGAAGGTTTGAGAAATCAACCAACACAAAAAAAAGGCGCACAAGGATACAATATATACAAAAAAAAGCAATGTTATTGAAGTTGGAATGATAGTGGACACTTTTACCATTGTTGTGTTATTTGTTGTATGGTCAACACCACTTTATTGCTTTATTAGTTTATTAGATAACTTTGTACGTTTTTCCTAATTCCAATACAACCAATCCTTATTCTGCCACGTCACAACAATAGTGTTACAGTAACATCGGTCATTAATCAAAGTTACAGTGTTACTGTAACATCTTCGTTATATTTAATTTTTCAATGGTATATCAATATTACTGTAACAATGTTACTGTAAAAACATTAATTCATTAAACTAACATGACAACAATGTTACAATAATTATTATTTAGTTTGTGTATTATATCAAACGGTGTATAAAGTAGTTCTAAAATGTAATGAAAAAGTTGTATGTTTCGTATTTTAAAAGTGACAATGTTACTGTAACATTGATACAGTAATTGTATTACTGTAACATCATTCATTCATAAAAATAATACGGATACAGTGTTAAAAGACCAAACTTTAATTACTTCAATAATAAAAAATCAAGTGAAAACAAAGCTAGCCTAGCTTGATCCGCTAAAATGATTTGCAATATCACATCGTATTAATGTGAAAAGTTTACAAGAAGTATACATCATAATCACACATCAAAATATGACAATAATGTTAACAGCCTCAACTAGGATTTCAACTTCATTAACGTTGCCTTCTTCACACCTATCTTCATGACCGATTAGCCAGAGTCTTACTCCATTTTGTATATATCTTCTCTTTGTGCGCCTTTTTTGTATTGGTTGATTTCTCAAACTTTCTTCTTCAAATATTCTGACATTAAAAACAAAATATTCGACTATTAATAACTAAAACTTATGCGAAGCTTGTGGTCCATCATTATTCATAATTTTACAGTAACAATATTACAGTAACATTATTTGTGAGTTTATGACAATTGTTATACCATCAAATTTAATGAGAAAAAACCAATAACATCAAATATACAATGTTGTAACAGTATTTCAAGTTCAGTTTCTGTCATGCAGTAGTAATGTTACAGAAACGCTATTACAGTAACAAGAGTTGAGGATTTTATGAAATCGTTACAGTTCTGTCATGCAGTAGTAATATTACAAAGAACGCTATTATTAAAGAATCAATACCACGCAAACACAAAAGCGTACATTAATTACTCAGTTTTTATAAATCGTTAACCCTAATTTTTAGGCGAAATTTAGAACATGAAGTATCACAGAATTTAATAACTAAGAAAACAAAAACTAGAATTAATTTCTCAATTTCTATGTTCGAAAAAGTGAATATATATACAATCAATTGACAGTTTATTTATATAATTCAAGATCAACAAAAGCAACATGCAAATTAAACCTAATTTTTTGGCGAAAAATCAATTAATCAGTTTGAGCAAAACATTAACCCTTAATCAATTAATAATTTCTTCATATCATCAATATAATCAACAACAACCACAAAACAATAACAATTATCATCATCATCATCAACAACAACAACAACAACAACCTGAAATAACAAAAATCACAACGAAATTTTTGTAAAATACAACGAAAATTGAGAGCGATTTATACCTCTTCTTTATGCGATAAACCGATCTAATATAATCTTAACTAGACTTTTTTGAAGATCTTCGCTTGATTTTAATGAAAATTTCGTTTGATTTTTAAAGTTTTTTGGAAAAAGAGGCGGTTCAAGGAATAGATCGTCTGTTTTTGTGTTGAATAATTGATGACTGGTGTTTAGAGAGAGAGGGGGAGAGAATACTTGTAGAGAGATAAAATTTATGACAATAATGAGACGTGAAAGAGGCAGTGTTTAATTTTATAATTTTGCAGATTGATAGGGGGTGACGTGGAAGAGTGAGGGCTGTTGGATCTTGTTGATCCAATGGTCCTTATTGATATGCTAGACTCATCTAAGATGCTAGACTCATGGGATGCTCACTCTCTCTCTCTCTCTATATATATATATATATATATATATATATATATATATATATATATATATATATATATATATATATATATATATATAGAGATTGAATCATGTGAGGCACCCTTCTTAGGGTGAGGCGGCTGGACTCATTCTAAACCATCGGATCTAAAAACTAATAACGCATCAGATAATTCCACGTGTCCCGTACACAACCCAGTCTAAAAAACACGCCTAATACTCCATTCCTCTGACTCCAAGCTTTTCACTTTCTCTCTCTTCATCTTGTCTTCGTCTACAGCTCTCTTCGCCATTCACCTACATTTCGATCGCCATTTTATCACTCATCCTTTGATCGCCATTAGCAACCTAATTTCTTCTCGGAATTAGGTAATTTTGATAAACTAATTTTCACTTCGATTCATCCAATTTCATTCCGCTTCCATAACACTATTTTTCGATCAACTTAAGTATCTCCTGGTCCAAGTTAAGTATCTCCTGGATTTTTTGGATTTTAATTCCTCTTTTTATCGTATTCTTATACTATGTTCAGTGTGACTATTGTACATACATATGTATGTATGTCAGCTAAGGTCCCAACCTTAATGGTATTAATATGTGACTAGTCTTATTCACCTCAACGATTTTTTTGGTATACTCAAATCTGTGTATTTTTGTTTGGTACAGGGCTTTAAACTAGAGATGACTATGTTTCTGGGTTTCGTTGAAGAAAACGATTCCTTTGCCTAATAAGCCCGAGCCCGAGCCCGAGCAAACTCCTCGTCTTATGCTGCTTTTCCACACGTTTCTTGGGGTGTAATAAGACTTGGTCTTTACTTGGTCAATCTTTGTATCGTGATCCCGGGACGAGTTTGTCAAAGCACTTCAACAGATCCCGATGCAGGTTGGGAGAATTAGCAACTGAAAGGGTAAAAGTTGTGAAGAATCTGAGCAAAATGTTTCTAGTTCATCTGTGCTATGTTTCATGGGACTTGGAAGTCCCTAAAATCAAAATCACGCGGGTTTGGTCAAGCGGTTTTGGACGGATTCACGAGCATGGCTTATGTAAATGCTTGGCAGGGTCTGCACCTGCTTCATATTGCACTTAAAAGTGAGATTGTGTTCATCCAACGTGTGAGTTTGATTTTTGAAGGTGCGAGTTTCGGTGGTTGACATGGGTATGAGTTCCATCTGGTTGTCATCATCTCATTTTTGTGGGGTAATTGGATTGATACTGTAAATAGGGTGGGTAATGTTGTTGCTGTCAAGCTGAAAGTTCCTTGCATAATTGAGTGAGTTTTCATGTTTCTGATGCGTAATTCTGGATTTGTTTGGCATTTGTAGAATTCAATTGAAGATTTGCCGAGGAACTAATTATATAAGGTTTATGTTAGTTTCAGATGTATATGTTAGTTTCAGTTGACAGAAATCATTTTGGTTTTCTATTTGCACATCTGAGTCTTTAGTGACTGTGAACTTGGTGCTGTATCGCCTTTATTTCCTGTCATGAATGAAGGAGCATTAATAGTTGGATTTTGTCAAGATTTCTTATGTTTCTGTTTTTGTTAGCCACTTAATTTGATACTCATTTGAAACCCGTGAGCGTCCAAAATGACCTTGTGACTCCGTCTGTGGTTTTTCCTATAGTATGCAGTATCATATATATATGTTGTGCTGAAATGATTTCCGTCTTTTCATTGAGATTGTCGATAAATTTTTATGGATATTAACCCGTGAATTGTTGAAGGAGCATAGTCTTAAGTAATTCAAATTGAGAGCAGATCCATTGTTTCACAGGTAGATGTTGACAAGGTCCTAGTACAGGATTCCAAGGGAAAAGAAGTCGAATCACATGTACCGCTACCTCTAACTAACGCCTCCTTGAGCATAAGAAATGATCATTTGAAAGCTTATCGGGTAAACAACCAGATGGTGCCACCAAGCATTGGCTTGCTTTTCACGTATCTGTACCACCGCTTGGATTGATACCTATATTGTTTCCTCTTCTCAAGCGAGGTTTGCTATTTACACTATTTACTTTAGTACCGACCTTTGTGTCTGCTTTAGTTGTATAATTTCTTTAAAAATTTGTCTTGATGGGACAAAGTCATTTGTCTCAACAACATTTTTGTAGAAGAAAATGCCAATAATACCATAAAGGTCGGACAAGGGAATTTGAAGTTACTATATTCTCACAAAAAGGAAATGCCTATTTTGCTCTTTTCTTTATTAGGTGAATCCTTGGTTTGATCTTCACCTAGTCCTTACATTTCGATGATGGTGAAAAATGAGTGTGGCTTGTGTGACTATTCTTTAACATTGATTTTTAATGAGATTCACAAAATCATGTCCTAAATTCACAAAATAAAGAGTCAGTTTCACAAAATTGGGTCCTAGATTCACAAAATTAAGTCCAGCATTCACAAGATAATCCCCAAGTCACAAGATCAAGTCCAAGATTTGCAAGATTAGGTTCAGGGTTCACAATATTAGGTCCAAGATTCACAAGATCAGGTCCAAGATTCACAAAATTGGGTTAAGAGTTCCCAAGATCAGGCCCGAAATTCACAAGATTAGGTCCAAGGTTCACAAAATAAGGTTCAAACATAAACCTAATTTTGTGAAACCTCGACTTGATTTTGTGAAGCTTGGAGTATATTATGTGAACCCTAAACCTGGTTCCCCTTATTTAATCTTTGTTATGTACTCGTATATCTTAAAGGCTATTAGCTCAAATGGGAGAGCAATGTGCAAATCTTGCACAAAGGTATGAGTTCGAATCTCATATAGCCTAGTTAATTTAAGAATCTAGTGTATTAAACTTAAATACATTAACATTGAGGATGAGTTAGCGAAATCCGTACTCAGATGTGCAAAAAAACGTGATTTTAACCACTTATGATGACCAAGTTTCACAAAACAAGCTCTACGATTCACTGAACAAGCTCCGAGATTCACAAAACAAAGTCTCGATTCACCTAATAAAGAAAAGAGCAAAATAGATGATTTTAACCACTTATGATGATCAAGTTTCACAAAACAAGCCTTAAGATTCACTGAATAAGGTATGAGATTCACAAAATAAGGCTTGAGATTCACCAAATAAGGAAAAGAGCAAGAAACGTGATTTTAACCACTTATGATGACCAAGTTTCACAAAACAATCTCTAAGATTCACTGAACAAGGTCTGAGATTCACAAAACAAAGTCTGAGATTCACCTAATAAAGAAAAGAGCAAAATAGGTGATTTTAACCACTTATGATGATCAAGTTTCACAAAACAAACCTTAAGATTCACTTAATAAAGTATGAGATTCACAAAATAAGGTCTGAGATTCACCAAATAAGGAAAAGAGCAAAAACGTGATTTTAACCACTTATGATGACCAAGTTTCACAAAATAAGCTCTAAGATTCACCGAACAAGGTCTGAGATTCACAAAACAAAGTCCGAGATTCACCTAATAAAGAAAAGGGCAAAATAGGTGATTTTTAACCACTTATGATGATCAAGTTTCACAAAACAAGTCTTGAGATTCACTGACTAAGGTATGAGATTCACAAAATAAGGAAAAGAGGAAAAAACTTGATTTTAACCACTTATGATGACCAAGTTTCACAAAACAAGTTCTAAGATTCACTGAACAAGGTCTGAGATTCACAAAACAAAGTCTGAAATTCACCTAATAAAGAAAAGAGCGAAATAGGTGATTTTAACCAATTATGATGATCAAGTTTCACAAAACAAGCCTTAAAGATTCACTAAATAAGGTATGAGATTCACAAGATAGGTATGAGATTCAAAAAAAAAAAAAAAAAAAAAAAAAAAAAACTTCGGAAAAAAAATTTGAAAAAAAAATTTGAAAAAAAAAAATTAAAAAAAAAAAAAATTGAAAAAAAAAATTGAAAAAAAAATTTGAAAAAAAAAATTTGAAAAAAAAAATTCGTGATATTGTATTGTATAGTGCGTGATATTGTTTTATGGACTCATGGACTCAAATATATAGGTGGACTCACCAGGATCTTGCCTCGCCATAATGAGGAATTTGGTGAGACCCGCCGCCTCGCCATAATGAGGTGCCTCACCTAGGATCGGCCTCTATATATATATATATATATATATATATATATATATATATATATATATATATATATATATATATATATATATATATATATATATATATATATATATAGGAATTGCATCAAGTGAGTCTAGGTATCTTAGGTGAGTCTAGCATTTTAATCTCATCCATTAGATCTACTCCTAATCAATGGCTGAGATTGAATTGTAGATCAAGTATATAAACCTAATAACTCAATCTAATATCTCATAATTTATTATCACTTTCTCTCTCTTCTTTTCACTCTCTCTCTCAATGAACGACTATCTCCTCTCTTTCTTTTTCTCCAAGAACAAAATTTCCCCAAATTATTCAAACATAATTTTAATCCCTAAAGTCTTCTTAAATTTTACTCTCTTTCAAATTTTCGTTCTCCTGTAACATAAATCCCCCCCAAATTATTCAACCTGGTGTTAATTTGCAATTCAGGAATCAACCAATTGCAAAATCAATCAAATTCGCGTTTCAGATTCTTCAATTGAGATTGCAAATTACGTTCGCATATTCTCAATCGATTTACAAATTATCTTACGTTCGCATATTCAATTAGAGGAATTCGATTTTGTTAGTAAATTTCGAATTTCTATAATTGATTTTAAACCTAGAATTTTTATGTTCTTGATTGAATTTCCAGGTTATTCTAAGCCTTCTAGTTACGTTTTCATATTTCGAATTTCGATTTCACGTTTCAGATTCTTCAGTTCATGTTTAAAGTTAGGGTTATGACATGGTTAAACTTATAGTTTTTTTTTTTATGCTTTGTTAGATTATGATTAATTCATGTCATGTTGTACGATTTTATGAATTATTTCGTGTTATAACATCAACTGATTTCTAGGTTATTTCTTTTTTTTTTGTAAAAAGCCATTAAAGGCCTTAAATAATATTACGAGCATCCGAGAGAGCTACAATACCAAACTCAGCTGGCAAATCCGAAGTCCAAAACCTACTACCATGTACCCATGGCATAGCATGTGCTAACATATGTGCTAAATTATTAAACTTCCTACTGATATACTTAATAACAACCGACTCAAAACTTAAACTAAGCTGTCTAATTTCCTCATATATCGCAAACACTTCACTTCTACCACTTCTATTCTTAATCAAATCATCAACCACGACCAGACAATCACTTTCAATGACTACCTTTCTTGACTGCATCCTGAAAGCTTCACGCAGTCCCAGCAAAATCGCTTCAGCTTCCGCCAAATCTACTGCACACCCCGAACCACGTTGCAACACCACAGCCCACTCGACCTCACCCGCCGAATTCCGACTAACCGCTCCCAATCCCACACCTACTCCCTCCACGACCCCTGCATCCGTGTTGATTTTCGACACACCACTACTCGGCGGTTCCCAGCTCCCCAGCCGGCTCCCTTCCACATTACTCGATACCTTATTGTCCTGCACCGATTCCATCTCCCAAATGATACCCCAAATTCTCCTCATAATCCCACCAACATCCCACCTCTCCTCCTCAAAAACCAATCTGTTCCTTCTTTCCCATAAAACCCAGCAAGTAACAAGGAACAACACCCTCTCCTTCTCCCCCAACTCCCTCAAAGTCGCCTCCACCCAATCCCTCACCAATACAACCCCTCGCCACACCCCCGTACCAATCCCCACTTCCTCCCAAATCTCATGACCCCAACCACACCCGCGTATAGCATGAAGACAAGACTCGCGCTCACTATGGCAGCGGGGGCACGCGACATCATCACCTCCCAGACGACGAGCAATGTTAACCTTTGTTGGAATCGCTTCATGACATAATTTCCACATAAAAACTTTAATCCGTGGTAGAACAGGTACCTTCCAAATCGCCTTCCATAACCAGCCTTCATTTGCAAAGTCGGACTGCTCAACATCCGACGCCCCATCCTCAACTAGCAACCTATATCCCGTCTTCACAGAATATTCCCCATCACGTGTATGATCCCAAACCCAGCTGTCCACATCTCCCACGTCACCAATTCGGATACTTCTAATCCTCTCAGCTTCAAAAGGCAAAAACAGCTCACTAATCTTCACTTCATCCCACCTTTGCTCTCCATCTACAAACAATTCCGCGACCCTCATATCAATATTCGCATCAGCCCGTGGAGAAATAACACACCGTGATCTCGACCCTGGTACCCACGGGTCCGTCCATACCCGGACATCCATCCCCGACCCCACACGCCGCCGGATCCCAAGCCCCATAACCTCCTTAGCTCCAAGAATACTCCTCCACGTATAACTCGGATTAATTCCAATTTCAGCATCCATAAACGAGCAAGTAGGAAAATACTTACCTTTCAACACCCTACCCATCAAACTTCCATCCTCACAACCTAACCTCCATGCTTGCTTAGCTAGTAAAGCCCTATTAAAATTCTCAAAGTCCCGAAATCCGAGCCCTCCCCTAGCCTTGGACCGACACAAAGTACTCCAAGCAACCCACGACATCTTCCTCTTACCATTATCCGAACCCCACCAAAATTTCGACACCATAGACCGTAACTCATCACAAAAATTGGCCGGTAGTCTAAAAACACTCATTGCATAAGTAGGAATAGATTGGGCAACTGCCTTTATCAAAACCTCCCTACCTGCTCGGCTAAATAGCATACCTCGCCACCCTTGTAACTTATTACTCAGCTTATCACGCACCACCCTTGTGAGAACCTGCTTCGAACTTCCTATCACCGTAGGCAAACCCAAATACCTATCATGCTCAGCAACAACACGCACTCCAAGAACAGCTTCAACAGCCAGCCGTCTGCGCTCCTCAGTACCCTTACTAAAAGACACAGTTGTCTTCTCCTTGCTCACCAATTGACCCGAGGCCTTCTCATACATTTGTAGAATCCCCATCACACATTTAGCTTCTCTCACATTAGCTTTGACAAAAATAATACTATCGTCTGCAAAAAATAGATGCGAAACCACCGGTGCCTGGGGTGCAACCCGAATCCCATGGATACCCCCTCTCTCACACTCCCGCCGTAACAAGCTCGAAAGAACCTCAGCGCAAAGAATAAACAAGTAAGGCGAGATAGGATCACCTTGACGAAGCCCGCATTCTGGCACCACCACACGCGACGGAACCCCATTAACCAACACACCATACGTAACAGTACGGACACAGCGCATCACGTTATCAACCCAAGCAACATCAAAGCCCATGGCGAAAAGTACTTTATGCAAAAACCCCCACTCCACACGATCATATGCTTTAGCCATATCAAGTTTTAGGGCAAGGTGCCCTCCACTTGACCTTGAATTCTTCATATAATGAAATAGCTCAAAAGCAACCAAAATATTATCAGAGATCAATCTCCCAGGAGTAAAAGCACTCTGGTTCTCCGACACAAGCATTCCCAGAACTAACTTAAGCCTATTAGCTAAAACTTTAGAAATAAGCTTATACAATACATTACACAAGCTAATTGGTCGATAGTCCGCAAGTTTAACCGGCGCCTTTTTCTTGGGAATTAAAACAATATGAGTACGATTTATTGAACAAGGAAACTCACCACCATTCAGGACACCCAACACCATACGTGTAACAGAAGGGCCAACAATATGCCAATATGTCTGATAGAAGAGTGCATTCATCCCATCCGGTCCCGGGGCCTTTAAAGGATGCATCTGACTAAGGGCCTCAACCACCTCCTCCTCCCTATAAGCAGCTCTAAAATTCTCATTCATCGCAGGTGTCACCCTACCCCTTACCCCATCGAACAAACCCTCCACCTGCTCCGGCTCAGCCGACTTAAACAGCTCCGTAAAAAACCCCTCAGCCTCCACCGTGACAACCTCCCTTCCCACACAGACCGTACCATCCCTCCCCACAACTTGATGGATAGTATTCTTCTTTTTCCGCTGCCGAGCTTTCCGATGAAAGTACTTAGTGTTCCGATCCCCTTCTCGTAGCCAAAGAGCCCTCGACCTCTGTCTCCAAAACACCTCCTCCTGCCGAAGTAGCAGATTAATCTC
The DNA here is from genome assembly GCF_048544455.1 of Silene latifolia. Taxonomy (NCBI): domain Eukaryota; kingdom Viridiplantae; phylum Streptophyta; class Magnoliopsida; order Caryophyllales; family Caryophyllaceae; genus Silene; species Silene latifolia. The sequence goes on from NC_133534.1 coordinate 222,546,495, forward strand.
CCCCATCAACCTTTTCCTTTCCTTAACATTAGCAACAGACCGTTCATTCTCATTTAACCAAGCTAACCTCTTCCTTTTACGAGCCAAATCCCTCAAAATTTTACCAATACTCACCCCCTTCCACTTCTTCAACTCGACTGCGCAGCGAGAAATGGTCTCCAAAACATCACCGTCATCAACCTCCCAGACACGCCTAATAGTATCTTCACACCCCTCCTCTCCAACCCATATCTGCTCAAAGCGAAACTGCTTCCCCATCTCCACCCCTCCGACGGCACGCCCATCTAACTTAACCATAATAGGCGCATGATCAGACCATTCCCTACTCAAGTGAAAGAGCTTAGCATAGGGAAATTGTTCACTCCAAGCCTCCGTCTTCATAGCTCTATCTAACCGACACTGTCTATTATCCACCCCACCTTGTCCATTATCATAAGTAAACTCATAGCCCTCATACGATAAATCACACAAACCGCAGACATCCACAGCCTCCCTGAAATTATTCATCTGCCACTGTGCCCTCGTTCCTCCCTTCATCTCATTAGCAAATAAAATTTCGTTAAAATCTCCTATACACAACCACGAAGAATGATCTTCCTCAGCTAGAATCCGAAGAAGTTGCCAAGACAAGTATCTGTCCTGCACCAAAGGCCACCCATAAAAACCTGTCAACCGCCACATCACAGCACCCTCCCCGATATCCAAATCCATATAATGCATCGACGCCGATCTCAGGCTCACCCTAAACTCCTTCCTCCATAGAAAAGCAAGTCCGCCAGACCTTCCAACACTATCCACCTCCATGCTACAATAACCCTCCAGACTAGATGTTATCCTTCTCATTTCACTACTACTGAGCTTCGTCTCACACAGAAAGACTAAAGCCGGGGCCTCTCTTCGAATTAGATTTCGAAGTCCGCCCTCGCATCGGGTCGTGACCCCCTGCAGTTAAGGCTCAAGCAATTCATTGGGCCCGGCGGGGTTGATATGAATCAACCTCCGCCTCAGATACAAACATAGTCACATCCCTGTGAATCGCTGCCTTCTTCGCCACACCTACACAAGATCCCGCCTCTTCCTCCCTTGGTCTTTTTTGATTCAAGTTAACAGTAACATCACCCATCTCACCATCATCCCCAACAGACCCAATAACCCCGTCCCTTAACCGCCTCACCCATTTCTTACCTCCCAACAAAACCGACCCTGCACCTGCCATCCCCACCCCTTCAACCACCTCCACATCGATCAAAACCTTTTCCCCACCAGTTCTAGTTTCCACACCCTGACCCGCCACACCTCCATCTTCACCAGTCCCCATCATTAACTTAGCTGGCCCCTGCACCAACAAAGCGGCCAACCGCCCCTCCTCATCACCCCCTCGCACCTGTCCCTCCCTACTACCCAGGCCATCACCCATATCTGAACGAACATTCACCACCACCGCATCTCCCTCTCCCGACCTAGCATCAAGCTCTTCACCCACCCCTGCTAACACATCACCCACTACTGGCCCACTCACCCTATCCCCCTCAACGACCTCCGCAGGCCTCCACCTTAGCTGCTCCGTCCTCTCCACCGAACCGACCCTAACCGGAGCTACAACCTCCTCATCCAGCACACTCCTCACCCCCATATTACCAAAAGTCCCATATTTCTTACCTTTACTTGACAAAGCAAACCGCTGTAATTTTTCGATCATCTCCTTCTCACTCCGAAGATACTCCTCCTCGAAATCCGGCCTCAAATCTCTACTCGTCTTTCTCCCCTCCGCAACAACCGCTCTACCAGCTCGTCGAGGTGAAGCCCGAAGGCCCTCCCCATACACTAACTCATCCTCTTCATATGGACCCTTCTCACAATCTTTCTCACCATGACCAAGTACACCACAACCATAACAAAACATTGGCAGCCTCTCGTATTTCACAACGAACTCCATCGCTTTACCACTCGGCATACGAACCGTTGTTGAAGCTTGAAGCGGCTTACGAATATCATGAAGAATACGTATACGAACCGCATTCTCCATCTCCGGGAATTGAGCATCATCACGCATCACATACCTACCCAATTGTTCACCAAGCCGACAAAGATTCTCCTCATTAGTACGCCCTTTAATTGGGAGATCATAAATTCGAGCCCATAGAGGAAGGTAAAACAAAGGTGTTTCCTTCAAGGATTTTTCCCCACTAGGCTCATTAAAACACCAAGCAAATTTATCAAAGTGCCATGGTTGTCCCTCAAGAACTCGAACTTTATCACCCTCTTCCTCAAAGCGGAAAACAAAAGTCCTTTCACGAGCATCAAGCAAATTCCCCATCACCTTCCCTTTCGGATTCCAAAGCCGTAACATAGTATCAATGGCAGCCCGACAATTAATCGATTTTGATGCCCAAATCTTGCCCACAATAATTTTCTCCGTCTGTACCTCCTGCGGGTTACCACCATCAATATCCCAAACAAAAGCATCTACCTCCTTCTCCGGGCAACTCCCCAACACCCCTTTACCCTTGCTACATTCACCACGATCCATAACACTCCTAATCAACATCACAGACCAAAACAGACTCCAAAAACAAAGCCAAACCCTAACGACAAACCTAGACAAAACCCTAAAACCACTTCGAACACCAAAAAACACGATGAAGAACCAAGCCCTAGCGTAGAAAAAACAAGACAGACAAACCTCGGCACACCGTGAGAAGCAAAGGTCTTGAAAAAGGAAAGAAAGAAGCCTTGAGCATGAAGGAAAAGCAAAGAAATCTAGACATTTTAGTTACTTTTAAAATTCGTAATTCAATTACAGCAATTCGATTTTGTTATTGAATTTTGAATTTACGTAATTGATGTTCAACTTATAATTTTGACGATACGTTTTGTTTCTCGGATTTTATGTCCATTCGTTATATGGTGAGAACAACATGTGTACAGATAATTTCATTACTCCGTTGCATTTGAGTTTTTTTTTTTTTTCTGTTTGACGATTTTCTTTTTATTCCATTAAAATCATACGGAGCTGATATTTTAATTGTCACATTGTTGCAGTAATATGTTCACAATCATAATGTTGATGTATTCTATAATGATATTCTTTATGTGAGTGTTTGTAAAAAAAATTAAGGTTTTCACATTATTAAATTCATACCTGGATTTGTTTTCGTGAAATTGCGGTAAATGTGAGGATTCAATTAGTTTTCGTAAAATAATCAACGAAACTTTATTCTTTGTAATAACGTTACAGTAACATTAAACTACATGATGAGAATTGAACTTAAAATATCCTTACAACATTGTATATTTGATGTTATGTGATTTTTTTCAATTAAATATGATGGTTTAACATTGTCATAAACTCAATGATATTCTTTGTAATGATATTCTTTGTAATGATGTTCTTTGTAATATTATTCTTGTGAAATTATCATTAATAATGGACCACCGACTTTCGCATATGGTTTATCTAGTAATTGTCGAATGTTTTGTTTTGGTTGTCAGAAGAATTGAAGAAAGAAGAAGGTTTGAGAAATCAACCAACACAAAAAAAGGCGCACAAGGATACAATATATACAAAAAAAAAGCAAGACGTTGAATAATAAATCATGGAGATAGGCATGAAGAAAGCAATGTTATTGAAGTTGGAATGATAGTGGACACTTTTACCATTGTTGTGTTATTTGTTGTATGGTCAACACCACTTTATTGCTTTATTAGTTTATTAGATAACTTTATGCGTTCCTCCTAATTCCAATACAACCAATCCTTATTCGCCACGTCACAACAATAGTGTTACGGTAACATCGGTCATTAATCAAAGTTACGAGTATTCTTTGTAACATCTTAGTTATATTTAATTTTTCAATGGTATATCAATATTCTTCGTAACAATGTTTCTTTGTAAAAACATTAATTCATTAAACTAACATGACAACAATGTTACAATAATTATTACTTAGTTTGTGTATTATATCAAACGGTGTATAAAGTAGTTCTAAAATGTAATGAAAAAGTTGTATGTTTCGTATTTTAAAAGTGACAATGTTACTGTAACATTGATACAGTAATTGTATTACTGTAACATCATTCATTCATAAAAATAATACGGATACAGTGTTAAAAGACCAAACTTTAATTACTTCAATAATAAAAAATCAAGTGAAAAGCAGACTAGCCCGGTTGATCGCTAAAATGATTTGCAATATCACATCGTATTAATGTGAAAAGTTTACAAGAAGTATACATCATAATCACACATCAAAATATGACAATAATGTTAACAGCCTCAACTAGGATTTCAACTTCATTAACGTTGCGTTCTTCACACCTATCTTCATGACCGATTAGCCAGAGTCTTACTCCATTTTGTATATATCTTCTCTTTGCGCGCCTTTTTTGTATTGGTTGATTTCTCAAACTTTCTTCTTCAAATATTCTGACATTAAAAACAAAATATTCGACTATTAATAACTAAAACTTATGCGAAGCTTGTGGTCCATCATTATTCATAATTTTACAGTAACAATATTACAGTAACATTATTTTTGAGTTTATGACAATTGTTATACCATCAAATTTACTGAGAAAAAACCAATAACATCAGATATACAATGTTGTAATGATATTTCAAGTTGTTTTCATCATGCGGTAGTAATGTTACGAAACGCTATTACGATAACAAGAGTTGAGGATTTTATGAAATCGTTACGTTCTGATTCTGTCATGCAGTAGTAATATTACAGTAACGCTATTAAAGTAATCAATACCACGCAAACACAAAAGCGTACATTAATTACTCAGTTTTTATAAATCGTTAACCCTAATTTTTAGGCGAAAATTAGAACATGAAGTATCACAGAATTTAATAACTAAGAAAACAAAAACTAGAATTAATTTCTCAATTTCTATGTTCGAAAAAGTGAATATATATACAATCAATTGACAGTTTATTTATATAATTCAAGATCAACAAAAGCAACATGCAAATTAAACCTAATTTTTTGGCGAAAAATCAATTAATCAGTTTGCGCAAAACATTAACCCTAAATCAATTAATAATTTCTTCATATCATCAATATAATCAACAACAACCACAAAAACAATAACAATTATCATCATCATCATCATCAACAACAACAACAACAACCTGAAATAACAAAAATCACAACGAAATTTTTGTAAAATACAACGAAAATTGAGAGCGATTTATACCTCTTCTTTATGCGATAAACCGATCTAATATAATCTTAACTAGACTTTTTTGAAGATCTTCGCTTGATTTTAATGAAAATTTCGTTTGATTTTTAAAGTTTTTTGGAAAAAGAGGCGGTTCAAGGAATAGATCGTCTGTTTTTTTGTTGAATAATTGATGACTGGTGTTTAGAGAGAGAGGGGGAGAGAATACTTGTAGAGAGATAAAATTTATGACAATAATGAGACGTGAAAAGAGGCGGTGTTTAATTTTATAATTTTGCAGATTGATAGGGGGTGACGTGGAAGAGTGAGGGCTGTTGGATCTTGTTGATCCAATGGTCCTTATTGATATGCTAGACTCATCTAAGATGCTAGACTCATGGGATGCTCACTCTATATATATATATATATATATATATATATATATATATATATATATATATATATATATATATATATAGGGGCGGGGGCGGGTTAGTCTGAACCGACTTACGGTGCGAACCGTACGAACTAGCTTATTTGTACATTTTTTTTTTTTTTTTTCCAGATACATTTTACTACCTTATGAGATACACTTCTTATTAAATACATTTTATAACATAACTAGATACACTTTTTTCACACTAAAATTATACATGAACTTTTACACTTTTTTAAACTAATTTTTTTACGGATACATTTTATATTTTTTTGCGGATACACATGACATTAAAGCCAGATACACATTATAATATTTCTGGATACACAAATTTATACTTCCGGATACGCAACGTATTAATACCAGATACACATGGTTATACTGCCGGATACACATGTATCTCGTATTAATACCATGTGTATCTGGGGTGGTATTTTGTGTATCCACTTCCACCACCGTCATCACAGCCCCCATTACCATCGCCAATGCCCCCACCACCACCATAGAACCACCAACGCTGCCCAGACCACCACCATGTACCGCCAAGACCACCACCAAGCACCGCCAAGACCACCACCAGCACCTGGGTTGACACTAGCAGCAGCAACAACATACGACCACCACGCAATAAAAAATCGGATTTGTACCGCTAAACAACACCACCATACTCACCCTCCCCCATTAACCGCGCCGACGACACCATCTGTCACCATTTACCGCGTCGGCGACACCAACGCACCACCAATTACAGCGCCATCTCTCACCAGTCACCCCACATTTCGAATCCATACACCGACCAGTGCCGACCACCATTCTCACCCCACGATAACAATCAGCACCCCAAAACGAACTACCTCAGATCTGCAGCACATAAGCATAGTCATCCCTGGAGCAACACGAAACCCACCACACCAACACCGTCCCCTCTCCAACACGACTCAAAATCAAAAATTAAAAACCATGTCGGCGATACACAAACACCACGATACCGTCAATTTAACAAATGCGATAACAATCTATGGTACAATCACCACTGAGAAGAGAGAGAGAGATGAAGTTTCTAATATCACAAAAAAATGGTGGTCGACCAGATCCGAGTTAATGGTGGTCGACCAGATCTGGGACGTTAATAGTGGTGGTGGTCGGAATATTTAAATCTCGTTTAAATCTCGTTTTCTTCAAAAACCAAGTGATTCAAACCATAGATCTACCAAAAACGAAGATGAATTTCGGAAAATTAATCGCATTAGTGATTTTTTTTGAAGGATTTCGAATCTAATAGGGTGGTTTTTAGTTGACCTGAATAATGAGAAAGAGGATGAAGATGAGGTGCTAAATCGGCGTTTTGATGCCGGAGTTTCTGAAAGCTCGATGAAAGTGCTAATATTGAAGACGATGTAACGTTTGGAAAAACAAAAACCAGATTAAGGGAGGGTTGCCGTCGGAGTTCCGTCAAGTTGGTCGGCGTTGGTGACTAGGATAAGTTTAGGGAGAGTAGGTGGGGAAGAGGATGGAAGATAATTAATTTGTGTAAATGTGTAATTGAATGTCAGGGGATGGGTTTATGAGGGAGAGTGCTTCTTATCTTAGCCGTTGATTACATGAATCCAGTGGTTCTTATTAAGTTCGTACGGTTCGTAACTTAATTTGGTTCGTACGGGATCCTGATTCTATATATATATATATATATATATATATATATATATATATATATATATATACATATATACACATATATATATAATATACTGAATAATTGAAGTATTAATTATTTCAAAAAAAAAAATTGGAAGTATTTATGAAAAAATTGATTAGATTTTAAGAGGAAATGGGAAGAAATAATAAATTTTCCCTTTTCTGAGGGGACGGTAGTTTATGGAAATGTTATGGCAAAATGTAGATAAAAGAGTAAAATACATATGTGAAAAAGTAATTCCTATGAAAAATTGACATGCACCACAATCCACACTCCTTGATGCATAAAGGCAAAGTTCATGTCCTTTATAGTCTGACGGAACAGATCACATACGGAGTACACTTTTGACCTATAAAAACAATGTGCAATTTTTTTCGTCATATTCATTTGTTTATTTTAGTTAAATACAAATTCTCACTTTAGATGAACACTATCCATTTAAAACTGTAGACAGATAGTGTCTCTCTCATAAAATGAGAGTATATAGTGCAAGTGGGTGGGAAATAGATACCCCCACTTGCCCTCTCACTTGCATTTTGTGAGAGGGTCACTATCCGTTTACAACTTTGGACGGATAGTGTCCGTCTACAAAGAGACGGATTGTTAGTTTTTTTTTGGCAGCTATAAAGACTGTTTTTTACATAAAGCACATAGGACTCGATAGGTCCGGTGCTAATGCTACATTATTGATACTAAAAACTTAAACTTAAATTAGGGATGGGGTTACCTAACACACGAGGTTTCTTCAAAGAGTTGTTGGAGTAGCACATTAAGGATGTCGGTCCTTTTCTTTTCTTCAGTAATTGAGCTTTAGGGGAGTACCTACAACAAAACACACCGTTGAGCTATGATTCTTGATGATGACAAGTTCCCAATACTTTGTTCCTTCTCATTCATCATTTTGGCAAAGAGCTTTAATGTTGCAGGTTTGGACTTCATTCATCAAAGCGGATTGGAAGCTGCTACACTTGTGTGTCCGTCGTTGTCTAGTATTGTTGTAAGAATGTGGTTCTTAAGTTCATCGTATGTTACGAAACAGTTCGCAGATCGTTCGAACTACGAATGGTGCATGACACAGAATGAATAACACGTAATGGATTTTATTTGGTAAAGAAGCATTTTGAATAAAATATTTTCTGATCAAAATTTGGCTAAGATATTTTTAAGAATCTTCTGGTTGCTTTGGAAAAAATTATCTTTTGAAAACTAGTTGAAAGATTTATCTTGGAAAGCAAGTCAAATTATCTTGTGGAATATTTTATTCTAAAAGGATTTTATTTTATCTCTTTGCCAAAAATATAGGGTTACCAAACTTTTCTCCTATATAATTTTCAGCAAATCATTCTTTGGGTTGACCGAAAATTCAGAGCATCTTATATTGCACTAAAAGCTTTTGTTTTGCAAAGAATTCTTCACGTGTCTTTCTTAGAAAAATCCAATTTGCAAAATATTTTTTCGTGTCCTGTGTACCATTCGCGTGTGCTTAAGTTTTCATATTCATAGGACTATTTTTGTTCTCCATCGTTCTAAATTGTTGAACCATATAAGGAGACAAAGTGAGTTGTAATCTTTCTTTTGTGAGAGAGTGTTTTTGGGGTACGGGGTTGTACTCGAGTCGCACGATCGGGGTTGATCATGGGGGTTTTCTTTGTAATCGAGTTTGGTTATAAAGGAAATAATAATAAGAGAGAGGGTGGACGTAGACCTTTAGAGAGTAGGTCCAACCACGTTAAAAATCGTGTGTCTCTTGCTTTCTTTTATTTCGTTTGCCTTTGATTTTATTTGTTTTTCCTTTTTGATTCACGTATTCACTCAAATGAACAATACATCACAACTCTGATTGTTTGAACAGTCACTGAGACTGTTCAATTAGCCTGTGTATTGTTTCAGAAGGAAATTCGTGAACCACCTTTTGCTTTAATTTCGCTTTAATTTTTAAAAGGGTACTTAATTCACCCCCTCCCCCTCTTAAGTACCGGATCGATAAACTCAACAATTGGTATCAGAGACTCGTGCTCTTGATTGCCTTACAGCAAAGAGTTTGATCCTTTTTGAGTTTATTCTTTTGTACTTTATTTTATCATGAATTCCAAATCTGTCAAATGTCCTGTCTTTGATGGCACGGACTATGGCTGGTGGAAAAATCGTATGATGCATTTCATACAAGGAATAGATTACGAATGTTGGGTAATCATCGAAAATGGTCCTCTTGCTATTACTACCACCAATGCTAATGGTGTGTCTAGTGCAAAAGCGCCCAAGGACTACACATCTGATGATTACAAAAAGGCGGAGAAGAATGCTAGGGCCATATCACTCCTGCAATTCGGAATTGGCGAATCAGAAACTAGTCGGATTGCAGGATGTAAAACGGCCAAACAAATTTGAGATAGTTTATCCCTAGCCTATGAGGGGACCGTGCATGTAAAGAACCAACGTATTGATCCCTTAATGCAACAATATGAAAACTTTAGAATGCACGAGGATGAACCCATAAAAAGCATGTCTTCACGTTTTTCAAGTATAACCAACGAACTTTCAAATCTGGGTAGACAATTTGAAACTGAGGACATTGTCCGTAAAATTTTAAGAAGTCTTACCAGGAAATGGCGACAAAAAGTCACGGCCATTGAAGAGTGTAGAGACTTAGCCACTCTTACCTATGAAGCTTTAATGGGATCTCTTATGGCACACGAAATAACACTTGACAATGATGCCGAAGAGAAACCCAAAGCTAAGGGTCTGGCCTTGAATGCCGTCTCAAGTGATAATGAAAATTATCTTGAGGAGGAAGTTGCCTTGCTGTCTAAAAGAATTTCCAAAATAATTAGAAAGCAAAATCAAGGAAAGTTCGAAAGTTATAAACCAAAGAAATCTGTTTCCTTATCTTTCTCATCTCGTTCTACTTCTAGAATGGGATGTTTCAAATGTGGTGAACGGGATCATTAGATCCGAAATTGCCCTAAATGGGAAGAAGAAAAGGCTAAGGATAAGCGTGAAAAATCTAAGCAGGAGTACAAACGTGCAATGATAGCTGCTGTATGGGGTGAGTCCGATTCAGAGGACGAGGAACCTTCTGAGAATGAGAAAGACGAGAAATTCTGCCTACGGTCTACCTACAAGCCTAGATATCAACGAAGAAGGAATGACGACTCTCTAAGGTGTCTCATGGCACATTCAGATGCCTCCGATAGCGAATCCGATGATGAGGTAAGTCTCTCAAATCTCAAAATTAAGATTAGGTCTTTGTCTAAAGAAAAAATTATGAGACTGCTTGATGAGACTTTGGACACGAGTTATGAACAAACTAAGCAACTTAGTGCCATGCAATTCGAAATTGAAAGTATAGCGGAGGAGAACATAGAGCTAAAACTGAATCTGAAAAACCTTAAGAATCGAACAGTTGATCAATATGAACTTATAACTGAAAATGAATCTCTGGTCAGCAAAATCCATGTTTTAACTAAAGAATTAGAAGAAATTAAAAGGATGCACACTACTAGTTCAACCTCCTATTCTGAAATTTCATCCAAGTTTGATAGACTTAGTGTTGAGCATAACTCTCTTCTTGAGAAAAATAAAATTTGCTAGTAAAAGTTGAAAACTTGGAAATCGATTTGAGTAATGCAAGAAATGTCGTTGCTAAATGGGAAGGTAGTGGAACGGTCCTTGATTTTCTGGTAAATCAATCAAAGAACACAAATAAACTTGGATTAGGCTATGATTCTCGTTCCGACTTCAGACAAAATGGTTCTCAATACCGTACTGTCTGGGTTCCTGAACAAAAAGTAAACACTCCTCCTGACTGTCCAAAACAGAATAACGCCAGTGCTGAAATTGCTAAAAAACCTATACCAGCTGAGAGAAGCTTCCGCAAGCATAAGTATGTGGGCCTACCTGAATATATAATTTGCAAATTTTGTGGACATACAGGACACGTATTCAATGCTTGTGGAAAACGGCTAAAGCACTTGGATCAAAATATAAAAGTTAAGAAAATGTGGATTAGGAAAGATGTCTTAGATATTGTTCGTCATAAGAAGGGACCCAAACTTGTTTGGGTTCCTAAATCATCTAACTAATTCTCTTTTGCAGGGCCATATGAGAGGAGGCAGCCGTTGGTATCTTGATAGCGGATGTTCACGACACATGATGAGTAATAGAAACCAATTCCTCTCATTATCGAAACTACGACGGTGGAAATGTGACATTTGGAGACAACAAAAAAGGTGAAGTAATTGGTATTGGTAAAGTCGGTAAGTCTCTCTCACATTCCATTGATGATGTGCTGCTTGTAAAGGGTCTCAAACACAATTTGATTAGTATGTCTCAATTATGTGACAAAGGAAATAAAGTTGAATTTCATGCAAACCTTTGTTATGTAATCAAAGAAAGCACTAATAAAATTGTACTTCAAGGTAAGAGAGTTAATAACATTTATGTGGCTGACTTAGGAAGCATTCCTAGGGAAACCATTAAATGTTTGTCGGTAATGCAAAACGATCCTAATCTATGGCATAAGAGGTTTGGACATGTTGGCTTTTCATCTCTAAACAAACTTTACAAACTCGATTTAGTGGAAGGCCTACCTTCTATGAAGTTTGAAATTGACGGAGTTTGTGATGTTTGTGCTCGATGCAAACATGTCCGAAGTTCTTTTAAATCTAAAAGGTTCGTTAGCACCACCAAGCCTCTAGAACTCATTCACATGGATTTGTGTGGACCAATGAGGATTAGAAGCCGAGGTGGAAGTCTTTATGTATGTGTTCTAATGGACGATTATTCACGGTTTGTTTGGACTTTATTTTTACATGCTAAAAGTGAAACTTTTGAAGAATTCCTAGTTTTGATTAAGAAACTCCAAAACAAAATCGGTCACAAATTGATCTCCATTAGAACCGACCATGGAAAAGAATTTGAGAATGATTCGTTTATATCTTTTTGCAGGGAACATGGTATTGATCATAACTTTTCTGCTCCTAGGACACCGCAACAAAATGGTGTAGTGGAAAGAATGAATAGAACTTTGGAGGACATGACCAGATCCATGTTACTTTGTAGCGAGTTACCTAGAAACTTTTGGGCTGAAGCTGTGAACACAGCTTGTTATATTCGTAACCATGTTGCTATAAGATCTATCCATAAGAAAACGCCTTATGAGCTTCTATATGGGCGAAAGACAAACATTTCACATTTCCGCTGCTTTGGATCAAAATGCTATGTTCATAACAATGGCAAAAATAATTTGGGAAAATTTGATCCAAGAAGTGATGAGGCGGTTTTCATTGGATATTCAAACGAAAGCAAGGCCTATAAAGTTTACAATAAAAGAACTATGTGTTTTGAGGAAAGTGTACATGTAATTTTCGATGAAACTAATGTGCTTAACGCTGAATTGGGATGATGATGACTTTGAGATTGGATTTATAAGAGATGATCCACCTGAACTAGAGGAGAATCCTTCGTCGTTGGAAGGAACAGTGCGTAACAGTCCACGAATTCGTGGGGAAATGAAGAACACGTAAGCTGTCCGATCCTGGAAAATCACCAAGTTCGGGCGTCTCGAACAGACATTTGCACGGTCTAATGAGACAAATCAGGCCTCCGAGCTCAAATACGTCGAGAAAGACAAATACGGATGTTGAGCGAGAATCGAACGAACCCCAGTCATGATTCGGTTTACTGATACGAATGTCGAACAGAATCGAACAGAATTCAGGACTGTTCAATCTACACCAGAAACAGAAACATTTGTTCCTCGACGTTGGAAGCATCAGAGTTCACATCCAATGGATAACATTTTAACTGACATTCATGAGGGAGTCAAAACTAGATCTTCTTTAAGAAATTTTTGTGCCCATTATTCATTCTTATCAGAATTAGAACCCTCTAACATTAATGATGCTTTATCTGATCCTGATTGGGTTATTGCTATGCAGGAGGAGCTTAACCAATTTGAACGAAGCAAGGTGTACCACTTGGAACCACGTCCAAGAGATCGTTCCGTCATAGGAACGAAATGGGTATTTCGAAACAAATTGGATGATGCAGGTGTGATTGTGAGAAACAAGGCTAGACTTGTAGTGCAAGGATACAACCAACAGGAGGGGATTGATTACGATGAAACCTTTGCACCAGTGGCGAGACTTGAAGCCATTTGTCTCCTTATTGCTTTTGCCGCTCATATGGGTATCAAACTCTTTCAAATGGATGTTAAGACCGCGTTTCTTAATGGCTATTTGCAAGAGGAAGTATATGTTGAACAACCTCCCGGTTTTTTAGATAGTAATTTTCCTAATCATGTTTATAAATTAGATAAGGCACTTTATGGTCTTAAACAAGCACCTAGGTCTTGCTATGATAGACTATCAAAGTTCTTTATTGAAAATGGTTTTCAAAGAGGTTCAGTTGACAAAACACTATTTCTAAAACCGGTGAAGAAGGACTTATTAGTTGTTCAAATTTATGTAGATGATATTATTTTTAGAGCAACTAATGATGTTTTATGTGCATATTTTTCCAATCTTATGCAATCGGAGTTCGAGATGAGCATGATGGGCGAGCTAGGATTCTTTTTGGGTCTTCAGATAAAGCAAACCACACATGGCATAATGATCCATCAAAGAAAATATATCAAGGAGATGCTAAAGAAATTTGGTATGACTACAGCTAATCCATTTCCTACACCTATGTGTTCTACACTCAAGCTTGACAAAGATGAAAAAGGTAAAAGTGTAGATGAAAAGGTGTATCGAGGTATGATAGGTTCACTTTTATATCTCACAGCTAGTCGTCCGAACATTCTTTATAGTGTTTGTTTGTGTGCCCGGTTTAAATCAAATCCCAAAGAATCACATTTAACAGCCGTAAAGCGTATTCTTCGATATTTGATTGGAACTCAGGATTTATATTTATGGTATCCTATGGATTGCAATTTCACTCTCACGGGGTATTCAGATGCAGATTATGCAGGTTGCTCAGTTGAAAGAAAAAGTACATCTGGTATTGCCACCTTTGTAGGACCGTGTCTTATCTCTTGGGCTTCCAAGAAACAAAATACGGTTGCTCTATCTACTGCTGAGAGTGAATATGTCGCTGCTGCTCAATGTTGTGCTCAAATCCTATGGGTAAGACAACAGCTGCGGGATTACGGTATGATCATTAATTATGTTCCCATTCTTTGTGATAACACTAGCGCAATTAGTATTTCTAAAAATCCCGTTCAGCATTCCAAGACAAAACATAATGACATTCGTCATCATTTTCTTCGCGATAACGTGGATAAGGGACCATAAGCTTAAAATTTTGTAAAACAGAAGATCAGTTGTCGGATATTTTCACTAAACCTTTGGCTAAAGAACAATTTGAGAAAATCCGATTAGAATTGGGTCTCTTGAATAGTAGCTCATAGTCTCTATTGTCCTTAAATTGATCCCCTAAATGATTGACTAGAATTGAGACTCAGGCGTTTTGTTTTGACAATGTGTCTTACAGTTATCGAACTTAGTGCAGTCTGCTTACTCTAGTTGGTGTTTTCATCTAGACTAGTAATAGGTTGATTTATTTTTGAGATGTTATTATTCATATTCACGCAAGTATTGTATGGCAATTTTAAAACCCAACAAATCAAGTCTACCCAACTACCAAAACTTAAAAGCCCACCCACTTAAACCCTACCCCACTTAAACCCACCCACCTTACCTCATATATTATAACCCATCCCCATCCACTACAACAATTACTACCCCACCAAACAACCACCCGTCTTCTTCAACTCTCCTTCTCAAACTCAACCATGGCGAAAAAACCCTCCAAACCCAAGCTCACGGCCGCCATTGAAAAGGCCGATCCCAAACCCGTTGTCCCAGCTTCCACTACCACCCGATCCAAAACCCGACACAAAGAAACCGAACCCGAACCCGAAACTTCACCGGAAACAACTATATCACCTGATATCTCTCCCAAAACCACCACAAAATCACCCAATGTCAAATCTAAACCCTTTCTTCCAACCAAATCTATTCCAACCCGGTCTACAAAATCACATGCAACCGTCTCTGAGGACCTAATCGCTGCCGCGAGTGTGTTGGAAGAACCTGCTATTGTCTCTGCTCCTATAAATCGAAAAGAAAAAGGGGTTCTGATTAGAAAAGGCCGAAAAAGTGTTGTTCAATCACCAAGTCCGATTGTGGAACACGATGAAGAAAAATCGGAGGATACTTGGGAAGGAGTGCATGATAAGGAGATGGAAAAGATACGATTCTATTCTCAGGGTAAAGTTGCTGGTGTTAAGGGTACCTTAAAACGGAAACGGGCAGGTGCGGATGTCGATGGTGATATGGGGAACGATGAGCCGAGCTCGAGTCTTAATGTGTCTGTTTTTTCCACTATCAATCGTGACCGAATTTCTCGGGTTATCGACTCTCTCGGGCTCGAGGAGGAAGACGCGGCTATTTGTCATCGTCTGTTCACTTATCCGATCATGTTTGGCCGGTATTACCCTACTGCATGGTTAACTGACAAGGCGTCAGTCGGGTTCTTTCTAGCTGCTCTTGAAATTCAGAATTGGGTTCCCCTTTTTGGTATGACCTGTCATGTCTATATTCCTGAACTTCTTCAATTTTATCAGTCTGTGGCTGTTAATTCGTCTTGTAAAATGCTTACTGGCACTATTAATGGTCAGACCTTAATTCTTCATACAAAAGATCTTGCTAACATGTTCCAAATTGAAAACCGGGGATTTGGTCAAATTGATAAAAATACTTGGCCCGGACTTGATTATGTCTCTAAACTGGAAGTCTTACAATTTTTTGATAAAAGTCTCACCTCTGATAATGCCAGAATCCATCCCCGAAATTTGTCTATTGAACAAAAATCGTCGCACAATTACCCCTCGAAATGAGTCCCGAGGCAGTTGCTTGCTCTCGGATCTGCTAATTATGTATCACCTGTTTCTGCAATTACCTTTGAACCTTCCGTTTATCATTTTCCATCATATTCGGTCTGTTGCTGAGTCCGTGCAAACCACCACGGAGCCGCATCCACTACCATATGGGATGTGGCTTTCTTATGTTTTTCAAGAAATGGGTCTTCTAACTGAACATAGTTTTGGGGTGGATATAAGAGATGAAATGAAGAATGGTCTGTTAAGACAAATGCAGTTGAAGGAGGTCGGTGATCATTTGGTTGCCATTGGAGGACATCCGGCCGATGTTGATATTAACAGTGCTGGTACAGGGGGTCTTGAGGTTCTAAATTCCCGTGTGAATACTCTCACGGATGCAGTGGTTAGTCACTCGGAGAAGGTTGACTATGGTCTTGATGTTATTGATACTCGGGTCACTAAATTGGAAGCTAGCCATGCCTCCCTTCATGCCAAGCTTGACAAGATCCTAGCCTTGCTCAACACCTAGCCGTGCCTTGCTTACCCTCTGCCTTGTCCATTTTGTCATCTTTTCTTGCTGGATACATTTTGATACTCTCTTAGATGGTCTGTACTTATTATGATGATGTCTTTGGACTGTGTCCGGTAGCTGCACTAGGTATCTTTGACTGTGGTTATTTTGTCAATAATTTTTGCGTTTCTTTCTCCTTTTGATGATGTGAAGAGGGGGAAAGATGTAGGGACTTATTGCACTAGTAGTTGCTTAGAATTAGACCTTACTCTATGTGTGAGGATCTCTTTATGCTTTTTCTAGACTTGTGGTTTATGTTTTATTGTTAGACTGATCTCTTTATGCTTTTCTTGTGAATGTTCTCTAATTCTATTTTATCCCATGTTAATTGTCTTGGATGTCATTGCTTTGTTAAGGGGGAAATATTCTTAAAAGAACTTGCCATCATCAAAGGGGGAATTTGTTGAGCTATGATTCTTGATGATGACAAGTTCCCAATACTTTGTTCCTTCTCATTCATCATTTTGGCAAAGAGGTTTAATGTTGCAGGTTTGGACTTCATTCATCAAAGCGGATTGGAAGCTGCTACACTTGTGTGTCCGTCGTTGTCTAGTATTGTTGTACGAATGTGGTTCTTAAGTTCATCGTATGTTCTGAACAGTTCTGCAGACTGTTCGAACTCTGAATGGTGCATGACACAGAATGAAGAACACGTAATGGATTTTATTTGGTAAAGAAGCATTTTGAATAAAATATTTTCTGATCAAAATTTGGCTAAGATATTTTTAAGAATCTTCTGGTTGCTTTGGAAAAAATTATCTTTTGAAAACTAGTTGAAAGATTTATCTTAGAAAGCAAGTCAAATTATCTTGTGGAATATTTTATTCTAAAAGGATTTTATTTTATCTCTTTGCCAAAAATATAGGGTTTGTTACCAAACTTTTCTCCTATATAATTTTCAGCAAATCATTCTTTGGGTTGACCGAAAATTCAGAGCATCTTATATTGCACTAAAAGCTTTTGTTTTGCAAAGAATTCTTCATGATACTGTCGTTTCGTACCAAAAATAAAATACCTAAGTACTACTAACAGAAGTCAGCGGTAAGTAGGGTCGATCTCCACAGGGAGGCGGTTTACTATCTACTTGTCTATCCTATCTGTCTAATGTCACTAGTTGGGGGTTTTGATTGTGTTGATTATACTAAAGAAGCTAAAGCAAGAGGTAAGGGAATGCAAGAATTTAACAATAAGAGAAGGGAATATGCTAGGAGTCGGTCTACCGTGGCAGCTGTACTCTCGGGTGTACTGTGGCGATTAGACTATTGATAAGAAGAGCTATGTCGTCACCTTTCGGTCCTTAAACCGCCCTAGGGTCTCCTAACTTAGCTTTCGCCCTAATTAGGTATTACCTATTGTAATTAAGCAAGCCTTCCCTTCCAATCTTTCGATCCAGGTCGGGGTTAACTACTTTTATAAATTGGTCTCCTGCATGCATACATTCAACCTAATAACAATTATATTGCCTAATACAATTCTTATCGCAAGGCTAATCTATTCAAGTCAATTATAACATGTTGCTACCACGGCTTCCCCCATCCTAACATACTAAGGGGATTTAGCTAGACATGGAAATACGGAAAACTAGAATAAAAGAAATAAGAACAATAAACATTAAATTAAAGAGAGAAGGAAAGAAAGAATTACTAATTTAAAAGATCCGGAAATGAAGAACAAAAGTAACAGTAGCCAAAGTAACGTAATAGAAGTGTCAGATGAAAAAAAGGAGAGAGAAAAGAGAGTTTACAATGATGTCCTCCTCTTCCTATTTATAAGAAAAATAGGATTTATTAAACCTAATTGCCGGAAATAAGCTAAAAAGGCCAACCCATCAGCGAAACCACTCGATCGAGTGAAATAACCACTCGATCGAGTAAATCAAAAAGTGCAACTACTCGATCGAGTAGAAAAAGGACTCGATCGAGCACAATTCTACTCGATCGAGTACTTTCCAGCGACAGTTTCCTGCTTTGCGCACTGAACTTCAAACGGCTGCCATTTCTTCGTTACTTGGGCAAACAGGGTGATTCCGGTGGCATTGGAAGGCTAAAAGGACAAACTTTCATCTCCAATTAGAATCAACTGAATATCTGTTGTAGAACCCGAGATATGGCTCTCCAAAGTAGGCACTAGCAATTTGAAGTTCTTCCTTTGCTCGCCTAGCTATCTTTCTTATTTGTGCATCTTAAGATAGCTACATTCCCGCTCCAAATTCACTCTTCCTCCAAATGCATGCTAAACGGACGGTAAAAGGCTTGTTTTCACTACTTTTGGATTCATTCCTGCAAAAAAGACAAAGTAACCCAAAGTAGCATATTCGGGGCATTTCGTAGCATAAACTACGATAAAAGCATAGAAATACGTGCATAAAATAGGCTAAAAAGACTATATAAAATGCACGTATCAAATCTCCCCAAACCAAACCTTTACTCGTCCTCGAGTAAACTAAAATGCAACTAAAGGAACGGGAAAGATAACTCAAAGCTAGCTACAAATGCCCACTTAAGCCAGTTTAATGCAAGCAAACTAACACTTATAACAAATAGTCAAATGCAAACGAGTTATAGGATGTCTATAATAAAGTTGAACCGTCAACCTTGCAAGACCTTTAATAATGGACTCTCACGGGTCACTCTTCTCTCATGAAGCAAAGGGTGAACATATATATGTAAGAGAGAAAGAAAAATAGTCGCTCACCTAGACTACGACCCACATAAACATGCATGCAACTAATATGATAGACAATTCTAGCTACCGTACACACATTCCAACCAAACAAGGTCCGTCACAGCCAAGGGCTTACAAAAATATGGTAAAGTGAGGCAATGGGTAAGAAAAGGCAAAACATGTATGAGAATGTGGAGGTATAGGTGATCAAGCTAGTACCTAAACAAAACCATATGAAACATATCCATTTCCAACTCAATTATGAATTGCGCACATGCTCTTCATTTGGCATAAGATCTCACCAAACCAAACCAAACATACTCCTCAAATAATGTAAGACAGACATAGGAGCAGAAACCGTCAACCAAACAACATTTTTTTTCGAATTTTTTTTTTCTTTTCTTTCTTTTTTTTCGGTTTCTTCTTCTTTTTCTTCGAATTTTTTTTTTCTCGAATTCCTTTTTTTTCAACTTCTCTTTTTTTTCTTCTTTTTCACGTTTTTTTTCATCATCCTCCTTTCCTTCATAAATTACCAACTCCAAGTCAACAGATACAAGCCAAAATTTGATACAATGAAATATATACCGCAAAACATACACTAAACTAGCTTGACAAGGCAGGCTAAATTTGGAATGTAGCTAAAGGTCAACTGACAAATTTGGCTAATGTGGAGTTTATGGGTAAAAACGAAAGAAAAGGGAAATGTAAGCACCTCCCTGCATGTGACACCAACTACTAACCCGAATGTATGACGGCAAAAAACAATTGAATTTCATATACATGCAAATTAATGATACATGATATGCAAGGAGTAACTACTCACAATCCTACATGAAACTGGTCACAAATGACACCAGTTTATAAGGCTCTAAATCTTAGAAATTATAAGTAGGTTTCCAAAATTTCAGGTCAAGTCTATATGTTCAGCTAAATTAAACAATAACTCGTAGATATGCAATAAGACAAAGCTAAAAGATAACAGTCTAATGCAAGGCTTAAGCAAAAAGACAGTTGCAGTGCAATTTCATCATTGAAATCTACCGTTCCGACTCAACCTATATGCTAAATTAAACGTGAAATTTTTTGAATTTTTAACAATTTTCTGATTTTTATTGAATTTTTGAATTTTTAACAATTTTCTGATTTTTATTGAATTTTTGAATTTTTAACAAAAATAAACAACAACGCAAACTTAAATTAAACGTGATAACTGAAATGCAATGAAAACAAAATACAGACACAGATATGGATGCATAACCTCCCCAAACCAAACCGTACAATGCCCCCATTGTACCAAAATATGGAAAGGAAATGCAAACTAAAGGAGGAAAAGAGTAAATACGGAAAAACTCACAAAATGCGCGAAAAAGGGGACCTCCCCAAACCGACCATGAACATGGGAGGTTGCTAAAGGCCCGGAAACCGTCTCAGGAAGCTAATCCAAGTCAAAAGCGTGAAAGGGCATCCAAAAACTACTCGATCGAAGAGAATTGTGGTCGATCGAGTAGTTTCTCATCTTGCAGGTGGTCGATCGAGTAGATATTTCACTCGATCGAGTGAATCGTCGACAAAAGTGCTCGATCGAGTAGAAAAACTACTCGATCGAGTGATTCTCGCGTGTTCTGCAAAATGCAATTAAAAACAGCCCGCAAAACTAACAAGACAAGCATCCGAGAAAGTCTATGGTATAAAAACCATTTATTACAACTGAAATAAAATAAAAATGCAAAATAAAATCGTCGGGTTGCCTCCCGGATAGCGCTAGCTTCAGTCAGGTCCCAGCTTGACCTTCTTTTCTTCGAGGCTCTATAATTAAATACAATCAAAACAGTTCAAAGCGCGCAGCATGAGATCATACATCTGCGCATGTGCTACACAAAAATGTAAGTAGCACTACAGTGGAATAAAGAATTAGGAAATAAAAGTATATAAACATTTAAGTCTAACGAATTTCCTATGAGAGCTCCTAAATTTATCAACGAAACATAGGAACTCGGGAGCAATTAATGATAATCTAGGGCTCCATTTCAGATTAACAATTTTGTGATGATAGGGATGGTGAAAAATCATTAAATTGTACGACCTACTAGGAAGGGGCAAAGCATTAGAATGCAAAGCGTAAGTCAAATGAGGCAATTTACTATTTAAACAGACAATAATTGAATTATCGTTCACCACCTCAGGTTGATCGCTCTCAATGACGGAATCGTAGATAAAAGAATTTATTACCTCATCCGCGCTAGGAGTAATTACCGACTCAGCCTCTTTGTCACCCTCCTCAGTAGATTTCATCCCGTAAATCGCAGCCTCAAGTGCATCTAACTCGGCTTTGAATAAAGGAGACTCACCATAACCGTTATCATCATCAAAATCGTCATCTAAATCAAACCCATATGACGAATCAAAGCTCCCAATGGCCAATTCAGTCGATCGAGCAGAATAATCGAGTGGAAATATCACTCGATCGAGCACTTTCTCCTGGCAAATCACTCGATCGACCAATTTTAGTCACTCGATCGAGTGATTCCTCATGTACAGCACTGAAATCCTCGTGTGGGGTGGTGAAATGTGATAGAAGCTCGTCGTCTGAGTCATAAAAGTCATCCTCAGCATTGGGCAACACGGTTTCTTCATGGGAAAAACCGCTCTCAGCAAGGTATACCTCTTCTGGTTGCCCATTATCCGACTCTGCTGCTAACTGAGCTATTTGTGACTCCAGCTCAAGGATTCGAGCGTCCATATGTCTGTCACTCTCTTGCACTTTGGATACAAGCGTCCCCATTAAATATGTCAGCTCCGCGATCTCTTCTATCTGTATCTCAGCTGCTAACTGAGCAATTACAGACTCGAGCTTATCAACTCGCGAGACATATTCTTGCGCTTGGAATGCAAGTGTCTCCATCAAGGATTTCAGCTCCGCAATCTCTTCTTCTTGTATATCAGGAAGACCTTGTTGCGGTGGCCATTGATAGGGTGGATGTGGCGGCACAACTACAGCTGCTTGACTAGCTCGACTACGCTGTTGGAACGCATAAACTTCGTCATTCTCTGCCAAACAAGAAACTGTATTATGCCCAGCAGCACCACATCTCCCGCAGTAAATCACCTGCTGTGCCATATAATGGGACATTGGTGATGGGTCAAAGATACTCAAGCCTTCCCTTTGACGATCTTTCACCTAGAACTGTCTAGGTAGAACCTGTAAGGCCTATCAAAACAACACTCAAGGAAAAAGATTAAACGGCCTCAAGGGAAAAATACCCTGAGGCTAAAAACAGATAAAATGAAACAAATAAATAAATAGTTGCCTCCCCGGCAACGACGCCAAAATTTGATACTGTCGTTTCGTACCAAAAATAAAATACCTAAGTACTACTAACAGAAGTCAGCGGTAAGTAGGGTCGATCTCCACAGGGAGGCGGTTTACTATCTACTTGTCTATCCTATCTGTCTAATGTCACTAGTTGGGGGTTTTGATTGTGTTGATTATACTAAAGAAGCTAAAGCAAGAGGTAAGGGAATGCAAGAATTTAACAATAAGAGAAGGGAATATGCTAGGAGTCGGTCTACCGTGGCAAATTTGATACTCTCGGGTGTCTTGAGGCGATTAGACTATTGATAAGAAGAGCTATGGTCGTCACCTTTCGGTCCTTAAACCGCCCTAGGGTCTCCTAACTTAGCTTTCGCCCTAATTAGGTATTACCTATTGTAATTAAGCAAGCCTTCCCTTCCAATCTTTCGATCAAGGTCGGGGTTAACTACTTTTATAAATTGGTCTCCTGCATGTATACACTCAACCTAATAACAATAATATTGCCTAATACAATTCTTATCGCAAGGCTAATCTATTCAAGTCAATTATAACATGTTGCTACCACGGCTTCCCCCATCCTAGCATACTAAGGGGATTTAGCTAGACATGGAAATACGGAAAACTAGAATAAAAGAAATAAGAACAATAAACATTAAATTAAAGAGAGAAGGAAAGAAAGAATTACTAATTTAAAAGATCCGGAAATGAAGAACAAAAGTAACAGTAACCAAAGTAACGTAATAGAAGTGTCAGATGAAAAAAAGGAGAGAGAAAAGAGAGTTTACAATGATGTCCTCCTCTTCCTATTTATAAGAAAAATAGGATTTATTAAACCTAATTGACGAAAATAAGCTAAAAAGCCCAACCCATCAGCGAAACCGCTCGATCGAGTGAAATAACCACTCGATCGAGTAAATAAAAAAGTGCAACTACTCGATCGAGTAGAAAAAGGACTCGATCGAGCACAATTCTACTCGATCGAGTACTTTTCAATGACAGTTTCGCTTTGCGCACTGAACTTCAAACGGCTGCCATTTCTTCGTTACTTGGGCAAACAGGGTGATTCCGGTGGCATTGGAAGGCTAAAAGGACAAACTTTTATCTCCAATTGGAATCACCTGAATATATGTTGTAGAACCCGACATATGGATCTCCAACGTAGGCACTAGCAATTTGAAGTTCTTCCTTTGCTCGCCTAGCTATCTTTCTTCTTTGCGCATCTCAAGATAGCTACATTCCCGCTCCAAATTCACTCTTCCTCCAAATGCATGCTAAACGGACGGTAAAAGGCTTGTTTTCACTACTTTTGGATTCATTCCTGCAAATAAGACAAAGTAACCCAAAGTAGCATATTCGGGGCATTTCGTAGCATAAACTACGATAAAAGCATAGAAATACGTGCATAAAATAGGCTAAAAAGACTATATAAAATGCACGTATCACTTCACGTGTCTTTCTTGGAAAAATCCAATTTGCAAAATATTTTTTCGTGTCCTGTGTACCATTCGCGTGTGCTTAAGTTTTCATATTCATAGGACTATTTTTGTTCTCCATCGTTCTAAATTGTTGAACCATATAAGGAGACAAAGTGAGTTGTAATCTTTCTTTTGTGAGAGAGTGTTTTTGGGGTACGGGGTTGTACTCGAGTCGCACGATCGGGGTTGATCGTGGGGGTTTTCTTTGTAATCGAGTTTGGTTATAAAGGAAATAATAATAAGAGAGAGGGTGGACGTAGACCTTTAGAGAGTAGGTCGAACCACGTTAAAAATCGTGTGTCTCTTGCTTTCTTTTATTTCGTTTGCCTTTGATTTTATTTGTTTTTCCTTTTTGATTCACGTATTCACTCAAACGAACAATACAGCACAACTCTGATTGTTTGAACAGATCACCGAGACTGTTCAATTAGCTTGTGTATTGTTTGAAGGAAATTCGTGAACCACCTTTTGCTTTAATTTTGCTTTAATTTTTAAAAGGGTACTTAATTCACCCCCTCCCCTCTTAAGTACCGGATCGATAAACTCAACACACAGTCACGTCACGAGAACGTGGAAATTTACCTGGGTAGATATAAACATTGCGTCTTGGAGATTCTTCTCTTCGGCTATGCATTTTTGTTGATTGTCTTCTAGCATAAAACACTTTAGGAACCTTTGACTTCGATGATGTGAAGACGAAATATGGAGGTTGATGAGAATTAACACCATATGAGCTGCATAAATTCTGGTGATTGACGAGCTCAAAGGATAAGCTTGGAGTAGCTTTCTCATCAGCCAGAGAATCAGTAGGCTTGATAAAAACCACAGAAGGTAAAGGCAACACATCACTTTTGGTCCCGTTTGCCACAGTGGTCAGAGTTCCAGCGTGCAAACCTTTTGTCATTTTTCGTCTTTTTCCTTTCTTCTTATGGGAAGTGACTGAGTCTGTGTAACATCCCCATACTCCGAGTGCCTTACCAGGACCACTCAGGTATGAAGACGCCACCATCTCGGTCGCCCGAGGTATGATAATCAAATAGACAAAACAGAAACAACGTTTATTATAAATAGTTTAATGAATAAATACAATCCTCGAAACCAAACTGAAAGTACGATACATTATTCCAAACTGTCTATTCTAACTGAAATGTAAATAACTAAGACTACAGCGGAAGACTCTATCATCATGTCGTGGCATCCCAGCTATCCCAGTACTCATCTCAATACCTGCTCAATATCTGCTCACCATCCCCGAATGGATCACCGCAGGTTTACAAAACAACACCGGGGTCAGTACTAATCACACAATCAATATAGATAACAACAATAAGATACACAGACAGCTGAACTGTCACACACACACACACCAACTCCCATTATCTCAATACTGACCGTCCACTGGACCAGCCTTGCCAGTGGGGGACCGCAGCCGTTCCCACCTAAGCCCCGCTCATCATACGAGCGATAACCCTATCCATTAATGTGCACATCCCCTCCCGTGGCGGGTTCCACGGAGGGCGAAACTAGGGCGTGAAGTCACTCCCGCAAGTGACCCCACTCAGCCGAGAACGCATCTCGAGAACCATAGACAACCAATCACAATCACAATCACAATCACAATCATCATATCAAACAACTAACTACAGCACATCACCAATATCCCATTATGGGACTAATACTGAGTAGGAAATCCTACCTGGAAAGCACAACAAGCAGACGGTATCTACAGCTGTCTCAAAACTCCTCTTCTACGAATCCTCCTCCTATCATATAGCACATAAAGACTACACATCACAAACTACTCATAAAAACCCCCAAACCCTAATTTAGGGTTTAACCAAACTTAGCAAAACATTATAAAAATTATGTTAAAAGCTTACTCTTGACGCAAGGAACTCAACGATACGAACTATGACGCAAACTGACCGTCTGAACTCCGGGAATTGCTAAGGATGCGATTAGGAAGATGAACTGACTGCTTTCTCTCTTAAACAGGTTTTAGGTTTTGGTAAAAGTGAATTAAAACAACGACGATTATGTTTAAATACCCTAATCGCATAATTAACAAAACCCGAGAAAAACTCCTCAGAACCGGACACTCGATCGAGTACCCAAGGTACTCGATCGAGTACCCCTTACTCGATCGAGTACCCCAGCTACTCGATCGAGTACCCAACAGTCGTCGAAACTATTTTATTTCGCCACTTGCCCTTACTCGACAGAGTAAGGGCTACTCGATAGAGTACCCCAAGACATATAAATACGGAGTATTACAGTCTTCCCTCCTTAAAAGGAACTTCGTCCCCGAAGTTCAAACCACTACTAAACAAAGGTACTCCCATAACGTTCCCGACTCATAACCAAAGCAAAAACAACATAAGACATGATACTAACCCAACTTATCCCGACAAACA
This sequence comes from Silene latifolia, assembly GCF_048544455.1. Classification (NCBI taxonomy): domain Eukaryota; kingdom Viridiplantae; phylum Streptophyta; class Magnoliopsida; order Caryophyllales; family Caryophyllaceae; genus Silene; species Silene latifolia. The sequence goes on from NC_133534.1 coordinate 222,573,114, forward strand.
TACCGACATAACATATAAAAGGGGTATAAACTCTTAAAAACCGCTCGCGATCATCTCCTACCCCCCTAAAAGAAACAAGGTTACGTCCCCGTAACCATACATACCTGATAAAAAAGGAAAGGGTAACGCTCTTTCATGATATCCTCTGCCTCCCATGTAGCTTCCTCAGTCTCGTGGTTAGACCATAGGATCTTAAGCAAAACTGTCTCACCACTCCTGGTCTTTCTAACCTTTCGGTCTAGGATCTGCTTAGGCACCTCAAGATATGATAAGGACTCATCTAGCTCTAAGCTCTCTGCCTCCAACACATGTGACGGGCCACTCACATACTTCCGCAGCTGCGATACATGAAAAACATTATGCACTCTCTCCAACGCAGCCGGTAAAGCCAAACGATAAGCAACTTCTCCAACTCGCTCTAAGATCTCATAAGGCCCTATAAACTTCTGACTTAGCTTGCCCTTTTTCCCAAATCTCATAACCCCACGCATATGAGACACTTTCAGAAGAACCTTATCCCCAACCTGAAACTCTATATCCCGGCGATGTAGATCTGCATAACTCTTTTGTCTGTCCTGAGCCGCTCTCATCCTTTCTCTGATCATCTTAATCTGTTCCACCATCTCATGCACCATCTCTGGTCCTAAAACCACTGCCTCAGCACTATCTTCCCAACAGATTGGACTCCTACACCTCCTCCCATACAAAGCCTCAAACGGTGCCATACCTATACTGGTGTGATAGCTGTTGTTGTAAGAAAATTCTATCAAGTCCAACCTCTGCTCCCAGCTACCACCAAAATCCATCACACAAGCTCGCAACATATCCTCAAGGGTCTTGATTGTTCTCTCAGTCTGCCCATCTGTCGCAGGATGAAATGCTGTACTCATCATTAGGAACACACCACCTACCATCAAACCTCAAACTACCATCTGTATGAATAGAAAACCGGGACACTGTCCCTTTCTCTACTCCAGCTCTCCACTCCACTATCTTAGGATCCAAAGCCTGCTTATCCCGAATGTCATCATAAAACTCCAGATGTACTGTCATATCACCCATGGCATCTCCTTTCTGCATCATATGAATCCCAAAGCTCGCTACCTCATCCCTCAACCTCATCAAAGATAGAGCTGTACACAAGGAATGTACACACTTCCTACTCAAAGCATCAGCTACGACGTTGGTCTTCCCTTCATGGTAGATGATTTCCATGTTATAATCACCAATCAGCTCCATCCACCTCCTCTGTCTCATGTTCAACTCCTTCTGCGTGAAGATGTACTTGAGACTCTTGTGATCAGAAAATACCTTAAAGATTGCTCCATAAAGGTAATGTCTCCAAATCTTGAGAGCAAACACCACTGCACCCAACTCCAGGTCATGAGTAGGGTAATTCTCCTCATAAGGTTTCAACTGCCTAGAAGCGTAGGCAATCACTTTACCATTCTGCATCAACACACATCCCAGCCCATTCTTTGAGGCATCTGTATAAACCTCAAAATTCTCGCTCCCTTCAGGCAATGCTAGGATAGGAGCTGTGGTCAAACGCTCCTTTAATGTCTGGAACGCCGTCTCACAACTCTCATCCCAACGAAACCTGTTCTCTTTCCTCATCAACGCTGTCATCGGTCTAGCTATCTTGGAGAAATCTTTCACGAACCGTCTGTAGTACCAAGCTAGACCCAAGAAACTCCTAACCTCAGCAACATTCTTTGGTGCTTCCCACTTTGTCACTGCCTCAATCTTCGCCGGATCCACAGCTACCCCATCTTTAGAGATCACATGCCCCAGAAAAGAAACTTTCTCTAACTAGTAACTCACACTTGGACAAACTTAGCATACAACTCATGATCCTCAAAGTCCGCAACACGATCCTCAGATGCTCCTCATGCTCCTCCTTAGTCTTAGAGTAGACTAAGATGTCATCGATAAACACTACTACAAACTGATCCAAGAACTGTCTGAAGATTCTATTCATCAAATCCATAAACACTGCCGGCGCATTAGACAACCCAAACGGCATCACCACATACTCATAATGGCCATACCTCGACGTGAAAGCTGTCTTCGGTATGTCCACCTCTCTAATCTTCACCTGATGGTACCCCGACCTCAAATCAATCTTAGAAAAGACTGTTGCACCGCTCAGCTGATCAAACAGGTCATCTATCCTTGGCAAAGGATACTTGTTCTTTATCGTCACACGGTTCAGCTCCCTGTAATCTATGCACAGCCTCAAACTCCCATCTTTCTTTTTCACGAAAAGAACTGGTGCTCCCCAAGGCGATCCACTTGGTCTAATGTATCCCTTCTCTATCAAATCATCCAACTGCTTCCTAAGTTCCTCCATCTCCTTAGGACCCATACGGTACGGTGCCTTAGAGATTGGCCCCGTCCCTGGCTTCAACTCTACGGTGAAATCTATCTCTCTCTTCGGTGGCAACCCGGAATCTCCTCTCGGAAAAACATCTCGCAAACTCTCCCACTACTGGTATCTCGTCAATCGGGCTCTCTATCCGGTCATCTCTCACATGGCACAAAATCGAGGACATCCTTCCTCGATAAGACTTCAAGGTAACAAATTTGCAATCAACTTAACTTTGGGTTTGACTAGAAACCCACGGTAAGACACACTAACACCCTTTGGACCTCTTAAGGACACTTTCTTTTGACGACAGTCTATCTTAGCTTTATACTTTCCTAACCAATCCATCCCAACTATCATCTCAAAACCGTTAAAAGGAAACTCTAGCAAGTCTACAGGGAAATCAACTTGCCCAACTATCAAAGATACATCTCTAAACAACCTCCCACACGATACAGACTCACCCGAAGGTATGAAAACTTGCTCACTAACAGGCTCATATACTCTCAAACCCAACTGTTTTACATGACTCGAAGACACAAACGACTGAGAAGCCCCCGAATCAAACAAAACAAACGTAGGAATACCATTAACAAGGACTGTACCGGTGATAACGTGCGCATCCTCCTCTTTGCCTTCTTCTCCATCATGAACAACTTGCCACTTTGGTTTTCCGCCCACCTCCCCGACAAGATTGGCCGATGCGGTCGGCTTAGCACCCGACCCTTGATTGTTGTTGTTGTTCGTCGGTGTCTTCTGATAAGAATTACCGCCGTTGCGGTTGCCTCCACTGTAACTCGACTTCCCGGTTTGGCCATGGCCAACTGGTGCATTTGCTCGCGAAGCTCTGTGCGGAGTCTCTGAAAAGATCCCGGTGCACTCGTGCACTCATGTCTCTTGTGGCCTACGCCACCACAACCAAAGAAGGTCACTCCCCAACTATTACTCACACTCCCACGGCCACGCCCAAAGGAAGCCCCAGCACTAAACCCAGATCCAGAAGAAAATCCTTTAGACTGATTGTGGTTGCCTTTCTTGTAGTTAGATTGGCCACCAACCTCGCTTTCAGACTTCCTTTTCTCACCACCAGACCTCTCCTGAGCCATCTCCACCAACCTCTCAGCTCTCCCAGCCCTCTCATAAGCTTCCTTAACATCATTAAGGATTCCCACGGGTAACTTATCCATAATCTTGGTAGTCAACCCTCTCTCAAACCTCAATGCCAGGTTCTCCTCACTCAAACCCATATCCTCAGCATACCTGGACTTCTCATTGAACTGTCTGTAGTACTCGGCTACCGACATGTCAGCGGTCATCTTAAACTTATCAAACTCCTCCCTCAACTTACTCCTCACATGCTCGGGTACAAACTCCTTCCTCACAGCCCTACGAAACTCCTCCCAAGGTATAGCAGGTAAGCCTTGGTTGGTGTATATCTCCTTAGCACTCACCTTCACCGAATCCCACCACTTGCCTCGCCGCCTCCCTCGATAGAACGCACTGCTCCACTCTCATCTCATCGGGCAATGAACCAAGTCTAAGATGTTCTCCATCTCTCTCAGCCAACTATCAAGCGATTCGGTTCCCCAACCCCTTGTATTCTTTCGGGTTAAACCTCATGCAATGTAGAGGCTGATTTTTGAATGATCAACCTCCTTCTCCTTATCCTTACCCTTGTCCTCATTCACTCTCTTCGTGGTCTCGTAAGAGCATCCTGGTGCTCTAACATCTTAACGATGTCATCCGTGGTCATAAGCTCGCTCTCTCGCATACAAAGCAGTTCTCTTGGGCGGCATCTTGAAACTATATATAAGAAAGGGGTAAACATAAACACACGTACTAAACCTCAAAACACGAAAACGCGATACCCAGAACCCACTCGATCGAGCTCCCAAACACACTCGATCGAGTAACGGGCTACTCGATCGAGTGCCCCACGTACTCGATCGAGTACCCAAACTCCAGAACCAAACAGACCTTCTGATCTCTTACCTACTCGATCGAGTATCCAGGCTACTCGATCGAGTGACCTCCTACTCGATCGAGTACCCCTAGTTACTCGATCGAGTGCCCCAAAGCACGATTTCGGACTCAAAATCAAAAACCCACCCGATCGAGTCGGGTCTCACTCGATCAAGTATCACTAATACGCAAAAGCTACCCGCATGTTACGTATATGCTAACATGCTAAACTTTATAAAACAACATGATATCATAATAAATATACGCATCTATTCTACTATCAACAAGATCAATTCATCATGCCATTAAAGCCACATTGTAAACATCCAACATGTTATTCCAACATCAAGTCTACACATATATATATATATATATATCTTTCTTTCACATTCTCAACTTCTCCTTCAACCTCCAACAATCACACACTTCATCACATTGTTAACAAGTTAACCAAGCACACATATGACTCGACAAACACTTTCCCATGTGACCGGTTCAAAGTTGTAGGGCGACCCCCACGACTTTAGGACGTCTCCCAAGCCTTTGCACTAGCTCCTACAACTTTTACCCCGGGTTCATTTTAATTGACTCCCTATGTTCATTAAGTTCATTGGTTACAGGTTTCAGGATCGTCGCTCTGATACCATTTGTAACACCCCCATACTCCGAGTGCCTTACCAGGACCACTCAGGTATGAAGACGCCACCATCTCGGTCGCCCGAGGTATGATAATCAAATAGACAAAACAGAAACAACGTTTATTATAAATAGTTTAATGAATAAATACAATCCTCGAAACCAACCGAAAGTACGATACATTATTCCAAACTGTCTATTCTAATCGAAATGTAAATAACTAAGACTACGACGGAAGACTCTATCATCATGTCGTGGCATCCCACCTATCCCAGATTACTCATCTCAATACTCGCTCAATATCTCGCTCACCATCCCCGAATGGATCACCGCAGTTTACAAAACACCGGTCGGTACTAATCACACAATCAATATAGATAACAACAATAAGATACACAGACATTTGAATCACACACACACACACACACCAACTCCCATCATCTCAATCGACCGTCCACTTTGGACCACCCCCGATGGGGGACCGCAGCCGTTCCCACCTAAGCCCCGCTCATCATACGAGCGATAACCCTGTCCATTAATGTGCACATCCCCTCCCGTGGCGGGTTCCACGGAGGGCGAAACTAGGGCGTGAAGTCACTCCCGCAAGTGACCCCACTCAGCCGAGAACGCATCTCGAGAACCATAGACAACCAATCACAATCACTGCTAGGAGTCGGTCTACCGTGGCAGCTGTACTCTCGGGTGTACTGAGGCGATTAGACTATTGATAAGAAGAGCTATGGTCGTCACCTTTCGGTCCTTAAACTGCCCTAGGGTCTCCTAACTTAGCTTTCGCCCTAATTAGGTATTACCTATTGTAATTAAGCAAGCCTTCCCTTCCAATCTTTCGATCAAGGTCGGGGTTAACTACTTTTATAAATTGGTCTCCTGCATGTATACACTCAACCTAATAACAATAATATTGCCTAATACAATTCTTATCGCAAGGCTAATCTATTCAAGTCAATTATAACATGTTGCTACCACGGCTTCCCCCATCCTAACATACTAAGGGGATTTAGCTAGACATGGAAATACGGAAAACTAGAATAAAAGAAATAAGAACAATAAACATTAAATTAAAGAGAGAAGGAAAGAAAGAATTACTAATTTAAAAGATCCGGAAATGAAGAACAAAAGTAACAGTAACCAAAGTAACGTAATAGAAGTGTCAGATGAAAAAAAGGAGAGAGAAAAGAGAGTTTACAATGATGTCCTCCTCTTCCTATTTATAAGAAAAATAGGATTTATTAAACCTAATTGACGGAAATAAGCCAAAAAGCCCAACCCATCAGCGAAACCGCTCGATCGAGTGAAATAACCACTCGATCGAGTAAATAAAAAAGTGCAACTACTCGATCGAGTAGAAAAAGGACTCGATCGAGCACAATTCTACTCGATCGAGTACTTTCCAGCGACAGTTTCCTGCTTTGCGCACTGAACTTCAAACGGCTGCCATTTCTTCGTTACTTGGGAAAACAGGGTGATTCCGGTGGCATTGGAAGGCTAAAAGGACAAACTTTTATCTCCAATTGGAATCACCTGAATATATGTTGTAGAACCCGACATATGGATCTCCAAAGTAGGCACTAGCAATTTGAAGTTCTTCCTTTGCTCGCCTAGCTATCTTTCTTCTTTGCGCATCTCAAGATAGCTACATTCCCGCTCCAAATTCACTCTTCCTCCAAATGCATGCTAAACGGACGGTAAAAGGCTTGTTTTCACTACTTTTGGATTCATTCCTGCAAATAAGACAAAGTAACCCAAAGTAGCATATTCGGGGCATTTCGTAGCATAAACTACGATAAAAGCATAGAAATACGTGCATAAAATAGGCTAAAAAGACTATATAAAATGCACGTATCACTTCACGTGTCTTTCTTGGAAAAATCCAATTTGCAAAATATTTTTTCGTGTCCTGTGTACCATTCGCGTGTGCTTAAGTTTTCATATTCATAGGACTATTTTTGTTCTCCATCGTTCTAAATTGTTGAACCATATAAGGAGACAAAGTGAGTTGTAATCTTTCTTTTGTGAGAGAGTGTTTTTGGGGTACGGGGTTGTACTCGAGTCGCACGATCGGGGTTGATCGTGGGGGTTTTCTTTGTAATCGAGTTTGGTTATAAAGGAAATAATAATAAGAGAGAGGGTGGACGTAGACCTTTAGAGAGTAGGTCGAACCACGTTAAAAATCGTGTGTCTCTTGCTTTCTTTTATTTCGTTTGCCTTTGATTTTATTTGTTTTTCCTTTTTGATTCACGTATTCACTCAAACGAACAATACAGCACAACTCTGATTGTTTGAACAGTCACCGAGACTGTTCAATTAGCTTGTGTATTGTTTCAGAAGGAAATTCGTGAACCACCTTTTGCTTTAATTTTGCTTTAATTTTTAAAAGGGTACTTAATTCACCCCCTCCCCCTCTTAAGTACCGGATCGATAAACTCAACACACAGTCACGTCACGAGAACGTGGAAATTTACCTGGGTAGATATAAACATTGCGTCTTGGAGATTCTTCTCTTCGGCTATGCATTTTTGTTGATTGTCTTCTAGCATGAAACACTTTAGGAACCTTTGACTTCGATGATGTGAAGACGAAATATGGAGGTTGATGAGAATTAACACCATATGAGCTGCATAAATTCTGGTGATTGACGAGCTCAAAGGATAAGCTTGGAGTAGCTTTCTCATCAGCCAGAGAATCAGTAGGCTTGATAAAAACCACAGAAGGTAAAGGCAACACATCACTTTTGGTCCCGTTTGCCACAGTGGTCAGAGTTCCAGCGTGCAAACCTTTTGTCATTTTTCGTCTTTTTCCTTTCTTCTTATGGGAAGTGACTGAGTCTGTGTAACACCCCCATACTCCGAGTGCCTTACCAGGACCACTCAGGTATGAAGACGCCACCATCTCGGTCGCCCGAGGTATGATAATCAAATAGACAAAACAGAAACAACGTTTATTATAAATAGTTAAATGAATAAATACAATCCTCGAAACCAAACTGAAAGTACGATACATTATTCCAAACTGTCTATTCTAACTGAAATGTAAATAACTAAGACTACAGCGGAAGACTCTATCATCATGTCGTGGCATCCCAGCTATCCCAGTACTCATCTCAATACCTGCTCAATATCTGCTCACCATCCCCGAATGGATCACCGCAGGTTTACAAAACAACACCGGGGTCAGTACTAATCACACAATCAATATAGATAACAACAATAAGATACACAGACAGCTGAACTGTCACACACACACACCAACTCCCATTATCTCAATACTGACCGTCCACTGGACCAGCCCTGCCAGTGGGGGACCGCAGCCGTTCCCACCTAAGCCCCGCTCATCATACGAGCGATAACCCTGTCCATTAATGTGCACATCCCCTTTCGTGGCGGGTTCCACGGAGGGCGAAACTAGGGCGTGAAGTCACTCCCGCAAGTGACCCCACTCAGCCGAGAACGCATCTCGAGAACCATAGACAACCAATCACAATCACAATCACAATCATCATATCAAACAACTAACTACAGCACATCACCAATATCCCATTATGGGACTAATACTGAGTAGGAAATCCTACCTGGAAAGCACAACAAGCAGACGGTATCTACAGCTGTCTCAAAACGCCTCTTCTACGAATCCTCCTCCTATCATATAGCACATAAAGACTACACATCACAAACTACTCATAAAAACCCCCAAACCCTAATTTAGGGTTTAACCAAACTTAGCAAAACATTATAAAAATTATGTTAAAAGCTTACCCTTGACGCAAGGAACTTAACGATACGAACTATGACGCAAACTGACCGTCTGAACTCCGGGAATTGCTAAGGATGCGATTAGGAAGATGAACTGACTGCTTTCTCTCTTAAACAGGTTTTAGGTTTTGGTAAAAGTGAATTAAAACAACGACGATTATGTTTAAATACCCTAATCGCATAATTAACAAAACCCGAGAAAAACTCCTCAGAAATAGGACACTCGATCGAGTACCCAAGGTACTCGATCGAGTACTCGATCGAGTACCCCTGACTACTCGATCGAGTACCCAACAGGTCAGAAACTATTTTATTTCGCCACTTGCCCTTACTCGACAGAGTAAGGGCTACTCGATAGCGTACCCCAAGACATATAAATACGGAGTATTACAGTCTGTATGAGGCTCCTTGATACATGGTTTAAGAACTCGAATTTTTAGAGTTGACAAATGTGATTTCTGGAAAAAACTCACATTCTTACCCTCAAAGAGTTTTTTATAAGTACACGAATCAATCTTTAGCACGGAGTATCCTCCTCCCTTTTTACTAAACTGAAACATTTCTTTTCCACACCATAGGAATCCCTGTTCAAATCTCTGTTAGGGCCATTCTCATCCAGAGAATTAACTATAGCACAACCATCAAAATTAAAAGAGACCTCACTTGATGAAGACGAAACATCAATAAAACAAGATTGTTGGTCCGAAACAAGCTTATCGGTATTAAGCTCCATATCACACTTCTGAGTCACACGCGATTAAATTGGGTAAGATTTTCTCCAAAGGAGTTGATGTTATCATCATGATAACTAGTAAGACCAACTCTAGAGTTACTATCAGAACAATTACCGGACTCTCTCATAGCTTTCAAAGGGGGCTCATCATCTTGAACTTGGACTTTACCCTTTCCAGTTGGATCTTGTAAGGGATGGTCAACAATGTTCCTCTTCCCATTCGAATTAATTGGAAGACAATTCTTAACTACACACAATTCCTTGAGAATGTCCTTATTCCTAGGCTCAATCAATAAAGACACTTCCAAATCAGATTTAGCTTCTAAGACCTTATTCAACTTAATAAAATCCAATCCTCTTTGGAATAGAGCCTTAACATTATGGGAAAAAAAGATGACAAAGAGTTAGTGTTATAGTTACCCTCCATGCCAACAACAAGACTTAGGAGCTTACAAGCTTCATCATAGTAAGACGCAGCGGCTCCAAAACAATTCTGTTTGTAAAGATTATTACCCCTATCCTTCAAATACTTTATTTTAGGGATGGGAGATCCATTTGTTTGCATAATACAATTCATTATATCCCATCCCTCATCCTAAAAAAAAATCCTCGTTTAATTGAGAACAAGCAAATGATTGGAGAAACTTTACACATATCCGATTAGAATCCATAACAACAACCAATTCAAACTTTTACCAACAACTAAGTAATCACCAGCTAAAAGAAGCCCCAAACCAGTACAATGAAAACCGTAATACGGTAATCAATTACCACCCCAGCCAAGAGACATAAAAAAGCAGTAGCTTAATGTTTATTTGAACTAGACAAAACTATTAGCAACCACAAATCACAAGAAAGGGAGAATGAAATCACTGGTAGAGTCGTTGGACGAGGCGCACTGAAGAAAAGCGCTCCAAGGAAATCGCACCACTTGATGTTAAACGCGATCTTGATCGAAAACCAATCGACCTTAAGAGCAAACAACAAACCGGATGACCAAAAATCCCTAACACTGCAGCTATAAGAAACTACGATGATCAATGATGAAAAAGTTCGGCTCGCCGGCGACGGAATGGATGATAGCGGTGGGAAAAGCGGCCGGCGACCCGAGGAACATGCGATAAGGTTAAGGTTTTAATTTGGGGGAATACTCTCGCCTGGTACTTTCTCTCTCCACGGTATCAGTTGATGGATTGTTAGTTAAAATACCGTTTATTAAAAAAAAAAAAATAACACCGAGTAAGTATTTTCTAATTTTACTAGGGTATTGCTATATCCAACACATAAATTTACTTAATCCTACACAAATTTCCTACTTATTCCGACATTACCCCTCTCATTTTTTCAAGCCTAAACATCTCACCTCTCTTTCTCTCTACTCTTCCACACCCAGCATAAAAAACAAACACCCAAGCCAACCGCCAACCCCACCCCTAGCAGACACCCTCCATCCACCACAAAATCGCCTGCACCGCCCTACGCGCATCCTTCCACCACCCCAAGCCTTACCGGACCGCCGCTCCTCATTCCCTCCCTTTCTTATCACCTTGTCGCAGTCCTACCAAGTACCAACAACCTTTTTACCCGTCGCAGTCCCCCCGGCCGCCGCCCAACCCTGACGCGAGGTCTCCACTCTATCGTCGCCATACCCTGTGCGCTCCACCCATGAACAAACCTAGATTGAAATACAAAGTCGATAAACTCAATAAATAAAGAAGTTAATCAATTATATTTGACCCACAAAGTTAATAAATGCGGCCAATTCACAAATATTCAATCAATATTTATGTAACTAATTAACAAAATGAAGTTATTATCTGTTTAATTCCCAACTAAAATTCATAATTGAAAATTTTGGGATAATTTAATTAGATTTTGAAAGAGGGGGAAGAGAGATTTTTTTTCTTAGAAGGAAGGGTAGTGGTGGGGGAAAAATGACAAAATGTGTAGGATAAAGTAAAAGTATGTGTAGGATTTAGCAATTACGTTTTACTATTGCCACCTTCTTTCCCAATTGGAAAGTTCTTGTTGCATTTGTTGTTATCCTTTTTAGTATTTGCATCATAGGAAATATGGACACTCCTTCTAACTAGCATATCCGTCTTCGATACCATGTCCAACACCGATATTGTGCGACACGCGCCAATACGTTTGAGACACCTATAAATTTGGGTCTGATTTTTTTCGTTTATTTGGACATATATCTGACACGTGTCTATGATATTTGAACACTACGTTTCGAACATGTATTCATGCATGATATATATTTGGACACATTCTAGACACACTTTCAAATGGAATCAAGTTGAATTTAAAGTGAATGGTGGAGCTTTGTGGAGAAGTGAGATTATTAGTTGGGGGTGAATTATGTTCTTTAGACTAGAATTGAGGAGTTAAAGGAGATTGTTTAGAAGATGGGTTTGGGTGAGAAATGAGAACGGGTTGTAGTCAATGTATGTTGTAACACCCCCATCCACCAAGGTACCTTACCAAAGCCTACCTTAGCAAACAAGAGTGCTACCATCTCGGTTGCCGAGGTAGTAAGCATCATAGTTACCATAATGAAACAGAAATGTAATAAATAAGGTTTTAACTGATTTACAAAATTCCAAAACTCCAAATGAAGTATAAAAATACAACTCAAACTATCAAAGTGTGAATTCTGCTAAACGAACAACGGAAGCTAAAGGCATGTGCTAGACTCAGTGGCATCCCATCCATCCCAAAAGTAAGCTCAACCATCCAAACCTGTTACACACACTGCTCACCATTCCCTAATGGATCACCGCAGTTTTGAAAACAAAGAAGGGGTCAGCCAACCATACAAATAATCATAAGATAACCACAAAATGTAACCAATCCAATAACTCTTTAACAATAAACATTTCCAACTCCAAGAATTAGTGTCCGAACCGCAGCCCGGACACGACTACACCCCACAGTGAGTAGTCATGTCAGGTTACCCATCACAACAGGTAACTCACTCCGCCCGTTGTAGACCACAACCACCCCACCTAAAGCCCCGCTCATCGCAATGAGCGAACCCAAATCATTAATGTGCACATTCCCCTTGTGACGGGAGCCAGAAGGGGCGAACATAGAGGTGAATACCATCTCCCTACAATGGCTTCACAATCATTCTAGCAATACCAACAGTTATACTGTGCAAATAAAATAACTATGATACTATTTCACTGTCAATCACATAATCACCACCGCTCATAATTAATCATATGGAAGAACTGAGTAGAGAAACCCTAACTGACTAGCGATTCCAAGCAAACACAACAATCAAAGCTAGAATGGCTCTTCTACAAAGTCCTCACCTAAATAATGGTGATCAAGTAATAATACATCATAATCCATCACCAAACAACCAATTACCCCCTAAACTTAACACAAAGGGTTATAACGGATATAAACTAATTGCAAATGAACAGACACTAATATCTACAAATCGATTGACACAAAAATAAGAAATCCGGCGACCGAAGGCTTGATCCTTGCTTGCTTGATTATTAGAGTGATTAGGGGGGGGGGGGGGTTAGAGAAATGTTTTAGGTTTATAAACTGATTAACGAAATGATTTATCAAAATATATAACTCCCTTATCACCTTAATCAAACCGCGGAAAAATGATTTGTCAGACCGGGCACTCGATCGAGTACCCAAGACACTTGAAGAGTACACCTTATTCGGCCGAGTGTCCCCCAAACTCGGTCGAGTGCACCTAAGTCAGAAGCCTGACTCAAAACACCCGATGACACACTCGGTCGAGTACAGCCTATAACATAAAAAAAATTTAACATGTTGTAGTCCGATCATGATCGAGTAGCTTGTGGTATATTACCACGGGTGTCTTGGAGCGCAATTTGGAAGCTCTGTGCGTCCACCAACTTCCCATTGTTACTTTGGCGTCTTGCGCACAACATCCTACCTACTTAAACGAATACGTTTTCTCGCGAAATCCAGGTAAATACGACTTGTGTTTTCTGTAATTCTATCCCTGAGATTATGGATCATTTGTTTCGTTCTTGCATTATTGCTCAAAATGTGTGGAGATCCTCTGCACTTAATATTAACTCTTTAGTGAATCGCAGCGTCAGTTTCATTGGTTGTTCTCGTTTCATATCTTCATCGGCACTCGACTATTTCTGAAAACCGTATGCGTTACCTTTGTTGTATTCTTAAAGCAATCTGGATGGTTCGGAACTCTGTGATTTTTGAGAATTGTGTTGTGGATCCAACCTGCATTTGTCACCTGACGGACTACCTTGCTGCTTCACATAAATAGTTCCATGTTCTCTGGTCATCTTTGTCCACATTCACTTCCTCGCCTTGTATATCTTTTGCAGTTTAACCCCCATCCCTGGCTAATAACATCTACTACTATATTTTTGTGAAGAGATCAAATGTAAAAATCCGATTTTTCACCTCTTCTTCCGACTCAATTTCTGGGAATACTGTTCTGAGTTCTCTCCATGCCCAGCCTATTTTTGCAGCCTATACCAGAGCAATCTTGCTAACTATGCATAGAGCCCGCTCTGCGTCATATGTTTCCGTCTTGAACTCTTTCCAGGTTTCTTGTCGAAAGCTATCTTCAGTTTTGGCCTCATCTTCGCCAGTACGAGTTCACTTGCGGAACTCATTATGAGAAATCCGTACTTTGCTTATTATGTATTGTCACTGGTCTGTAAGCTTAGCTATATGCTAATTTCTTTCATGTAATTGCTCACGTTTCTTGTTTTATTTAATAAAATCGGTTTATTGTTGTAAAAAAAATAGGTGTGTACAACTTTTCGCCATTTATAATTGTGAATATCTTTATAAATTTAAAATCACAAGTGATGTAATGTGTTGTGGACTATAATTATGTGTTAAAATCAGGGCGGGCCCACTAGGTATCAATGGGTGGTGGTCCCTACTCCAATCGTAAAGAAAATCGATTAAGCAAACGGGTTTTTGCTACCCCAAATATTGCTAAATAATACATAATTATATATTAGAGCATTAAATTCGCAGTAAATGTCTTGTGGTTCAATGGTGAAGGCCTTGGTTTTCTCTTTATGGGTCATGGTTTCGATTCACATTGGCTGCATATTTCCTCTTTTTTTCTTTCCTTTTAAATGCATTTAAGTAGCTTATGGAAGTGGCGATGAGTGAAATATCTAAAGTTAACTCATTGATGCTTTGGGTACTATATTTTCATTTCTTCTAATCTTATTTTATAGAGTTTATTTTTTGTGGTATTTTACAAAGTAAGTATAAAAGATTCTACATGTTAATAATATTAATAGTCCTACGTAGTTTATTTAACATATTTTGTCTCTTGTATATTCTAGAAGATCGTCTCCTTTCCGTATTTCTAGTTTATATGTATTACCATAATATCGATGTAATTGCGTTCTTATAACTTAGGTTTTTCCTAATTAGCTTTGTTTGTAATTGTATAAATACCTTGTTAATACATAAATAATATTCAAGCTTTCATAAATCTAATATGGTGTCGAGCCTCACGATCGCAAAATAGCCTCTCTTCTAATCCTAGCCTTTCTTCTCGTTTTTTTCATGGCCCCTCAAGATCAAGTCATTCCTAATGTTGCTGATCCCACCACCCCGTTTCTTCTCGTCAATTTGGCTAGTTGCGATAAACTCACCCCGCTTAACTATATGTCATGGAAAGTCCAAATTGAATCTCTTCTTTTGGATACTATTTATTAAAGTATCTAGATGGCACGAATCCTTGTCTACTCGAAACCATGGAGAACCCTACCACCAAGAAGGTAGAACCGAATCCCAAGCACACCACCTGGAAGCGACAAGATAAACTCCTTTTTGGAGCTCTTATTGGCGCAATTTCAACCGATATCTCAGCCCTTATCATTCGAGCATCCACAACTCGTGAAGCATGGACTATCCTTACTAAAACCTGTACAAACTCATCCCGTGGCCACATCCTTCAAATCAAAGACAACCTTGACAACCTCTCAAAAGACAACAAAGCCGTCACAGAATACATGCAATCAATCAAAGTCTACACCGATAAACTTTTTCTGCTTGGCAAACCTATGGACCCCGAGGACATCGTTGCAAATTTTTTGAAAAGATTCGACCAGAAAACCTATTATCCAATTATTAAAGTCGTCAAAGCTTGTGACGAACCTATCTCCTTCGACTCTCTTCACAAAAAACTCCTAAACCATGAACTCATCATCCAAAAAACTCCCCCGACTTATCCTTATCCTTCCCTGCCTCTGTCCATGCTGCCAACTACTGCCCTAACTATCATAATAACCGTTCTCAGCCTCGACCTCAGCCTTCCCTTCCCTCCACACCCTCGGGTGTATCCACTACTGTTGTACCGTTCAAAGGCAAGTGGCAGTGGTGTCATGCCATTGGTCACTTCCTTGAGGTTTGTCCTATCTTTAAGAAACTCTTTTAATTTTCAATGTCACTGTCCCACCGTATACTCCCCTTGCCCGCAACCAGCGCCCACCTCAGGCCCCTAAAGCCTACACCGCTACTACCTCCAACATCCTGCTCCCTCATCCTTCCTCATTGATAGTGGTGCAACCCACCACTTCACCAATGACCTCAACACTCTTACTATTTATTCACCATATTATGGGTCGGATGAACTTCCTCATTGTAGACGGTCCCTCTCTTCCTATAGGGAATATTGGTTATTTCTCAATTCTTTCTTCCTCCTCTAAATTTCTTTTTAATAATATTCTTCATGTCCCTTCTATCTCTCGCAATATTCTTTCTGTTTCACAGTTTTGTCATGATAATGATGCAATTGTGGAATTCCCACACTCGTCTTTTTGTTTTAAGGCACGTTCGACGGGAATAATTCTTCTCCAGGGTCTTAGTCACAACGGCATCTATGAATGGCGTCCCCTGTCTTTTCTACTCTTCTCGTCACCGTTTATCCTCTGTCTCAAGTTGGCATCACCGTCTAGGCCATCCTTCTCCTCAAGTTATTAGTCTTATTAATAATGTTTTTTCAATTCAAGCCGTTAATTAGCTCCGAGCATAATTATTGTAACTCTTGTTCTATCAATAAAAGTCATAAGTTACCCTTTCATTCTTGTACTCTTACTTCTAAGCTCCTCTTGATTTAATTTTTTCGGATTTATGGACTTCCCCGATTCTCTCCTATGATAATTACAAATATTATGTTATATTTGTCGATCACCTTACAAATTATACCTGGCTTTATCCTCTTAAGAAAAAATATGACACCGCTTCTACATTTCCTCGCTTTAAAGCAATTGTTGAAAAATATTTTCAAAAACCGATTACTTAATTATTTTCTGGCAATGGTGGTGAATTCGTAAAATTCACTCCTGATCTTTTGGATGCTGGCATTGCTCATCTTACTTCTCCTCCTCACACGCCGTAACATAATGGCTATGTCGAGCGTCTGCATCGCCATATTTTTGAAACCAGGCTCACTCTCCTCACTCATGCATCACTTTCTCTTATTTTCTGGCCTCATGCCTTCTCTACTGCTACATACCTTATAAACCGTATGCCCACCCCAACCTTTCACAATGTCTCGCCTTTTCATAATTTTTTTAATTCCGTCCCAAATTATTCAAAACTACGGAATTTTGGATGCTTATGTTATCCATGGCTTAAACTGTATGCACCACATAAGCTCTCCCCTAAGTCTGTTTCTTGTATCTTTATTGACTATTCACCCACACAAAGTACGTATCATTGTCTTGATTCTGTCACTAATCGGGTTTATACTTCTCGTCATGTTCAATTCGTTAAACACGACTTCCCTTACACTCGTCTTGCTGCATCTGCTTCCTCATCTAACTCAACCTTTTCCCCGTCTTAGTGGTGTGATTTCAATGTTCCTATTCTTCCTTCTTCCTCTCCTTCCCTAGTGTCGTCCTTTGCTTCCCCTCTAACTACACCGAAACCTAGTGCCTCCTCTGTTCCAACACCCCCCAGTTTCTCGACTCCCGCTGCTGCCTCCTTTATCCCAACAACACCTGTCAGTACCCCACCTCCCTCTCCTCCCTTTCCAACTCCATTCCGTACCATCACTACTCACCTTCTTAATAACGCCCGAAAGCCTAATCCTAAATATGCAAAAGTTGCTACTCTTTCTCCTCATCTCCCTCCCTCCCTCCTACTACCTTTCGTCAAGCCAACTCTGACCCATGATGGCAAGCTGCCATGGCCGAGGAGCACGCTGCACTTCTCAAAAATGATACTTGGCAACTTGTTCCTCCTTCTTCTCACTTCAAATTTATCGGGTGTAAATGGGTATATCGAATCAAATATAATCCTCATAACACCGTTCATAAGTATAAGGCATGACTTGTTGCTAAAGGATTTCATCAAGAAGCGGGAAATGATTATTCCATACCTTTAGTCCTGCTGTCAAACTTACCATTGTCCGTCTCCTTCTTACCCTTGGTGTTCATCACAACTGGCCACTTCCTCAATTAGACATTAATAATGCTTTTTTGCAGTGCACCTTGACTGAGACGGTTTACATGAGTCAGCCTCCTGGCTTTGTTGATGCAACTCACCCCAATCATGTGTGTCGCTTAAATAAGGTGATTTATGGACTCAAACTGGCACCCCGTGCCTGGTATACGGAGCTCAAAAGTTTTCTTACCTCGTATGGTTTTCGTCCCACTGTCTCTGACTCTTCTCTCTTTGTCTATACTTGTTCCTCATCATGTTCTCTTTATCTTAGTATGTGTTGATGATATTATCGTCACAGGTTCCTCTCCGTCGCTTCTTGCTCATTTTATTCAGTCCATTTCTACCCATTTTTCGTTAAAAGATTTGGGAACGCTATCTTATTTCTTGGGTGTTGAGGTCACCCCTAATCCCGATGGTTTACTTCTTACCCAAACTAAGTATATCCATCACCTTCTATCCCGTTACTCGATGCTTGATGCGAAACCCACCTCTACACCCCTCGCCACTAACCCCTCCTTACTCTTGGTACTGGTTCGTCTATTTTCAAACCCAGTGACTATCGTGCCATCGTTGGTAGCTTGCAATATCTGTCCATTACTCTTCCTGACATTGCCTTTACTGTCAGTCGGTTTGCTCAGTTATTGCAGGATCCTTAAGACTCTCACTGGCTTGCTTTTAAACGTCTTCTTCGTTATCTAAAATGTACTCTTACTCTCAGTTTTAAGCTATATCGTAATTCTCCGGCAAATTTTCAAGCATTTTGTGATGCGGATTGGGCGTGTGACAAGGATGATTATGTTTCCACATCTGGTTATATTGTTTTTCTCGGTAAAACTACCATTTCGTAGTCCTCTCGGAAGCAGAAGACCTTTGCTCGTTTGTCGATCAAGTCGAGTTTCTGCAATTGCGATACTACAACAGAGTTATTATGGCCGTTCCTTCTTACGAAAATTCGATTTCCTCTTCGGGTCTGTCCTACCATTTATTGTGATAATTTCGGTGCGACGAATTATTCGGCTAATCCAACGTTTCATCATGTATGAACCATTTGGCCATTGCCTTTCATTTTGTTCGTGAGCATGTTCAACAAGGTTCTATGCGTGTAGCTCATGTTTCCAGTCATGATCACTTCGCTGATGGTTTAACAAAGCCTCTTACTCGTGCTCATTTTCGTTTTCTCATTTTCAAGATTGGTCTCATCCAAGGATCGTCCAACTTGTGGGAGCATGTTAATAATATTAATAGTCCTACGTAATTTATTTACCATATTCCGTCTCTTGTATATTCTAGAAGATCGTCACCTTTCCTTATTTCTAGTTTATATGTATTACCATAATATCGATATAATTGCTTTCTTGTAGCTTAGGTTTTTCCTAATTAGCCTTGTTTGTAATTTTATAAATACCTTGTTAATACATCAATAATGTTCAAGCTTTCATAAATCTTATACTACATATATAATACAAAAGCAATAAAAATTATAAAATTGCAAGATAAAAAATTTAGTCGATGAAATATAAAACGAAAATAAACTATTAAATCATAAATTTGTAACAATATTTTAAGTTATTACGGCTCGCACAAAAGAAGAAAAGAAGCGATGCCGTTATCTGAGGCTGAGGAATAAGCAGCAGCATCGGCCAACTCTGTACCAGCAGAGGCAATTACACTTTGTAAGCGGTTATTGTACTCGTTATACATTTGTGTGTGTAACACCCCCATATACCAAGGTGCCTTACCAAGGACCACACTAGCATACAAAGGCGCTACCATCTCGATTTTCGGAGGCAAGTATATCAATAGTGACCATAAAAGAATAATTATTAAAGTATAAAGTTAACTTATTACATCGTCTTAAAACTGCAAAACAGAGTATAAGAAAAGTGAAACCAAATACAACTCATAAAGTATCTAAACTCGTGACAGCGGAAGCTAAGACTCTAAGTGATGACATCCCCTCCTTGATCCCGCTGTTAACATGAAATCATTACCTGTCACAATATGCTCACCATCCCCGAATGGATCACCACAGGTTTAGAAAATATAAACGGGGCCAGTTTACTGAATAATCAAGATAAGAACTCACAAAGACAACCAATACAATTCAATCCAATCATAGAACCATCCTCCACACTCCATTAGTAACCAGTAACCGACTACACACTCAAGCGTGTAGCCCTGCCAGATTACCCATCGCAATAGGTAATCCTCACCGCCATTGGGGGCCGCAACCTTGTCAACCTAAGTCCCGCTCATCGCAACGAGCAATAACCCATGTCCATTAATGTGAACATCTCATTTTGTGACGGGAACCATAAGGTCGGATCAAGGGCGTGAAGCCATTCTCGAATAATGACTCTACTCAGCCGAGGACGTACCTCGAGAACCATAGACAAATAACAACCAATCGAAACATCCAAGAAAGACAATCTCAATAACAATACTAATCATGCCAGTACATTAATCAACATCGTCTTAAATCAATTAAACAGAAAACTGAGTAGGGAACCCCTACCTTTTCGCACTCCAAGCACACACAAGCAATCAATAACAATTCTCCATGACACCGTCACATACACACAATAATCACATATCATCACTATGAACCATTCCCCCAAATTAACCCAAATTAGGGTTTGCATAAATTCTAACAATAACAATAATAAACTGATTAGGAATACTAGAGACTTATAAACACAATCGACATGGAAAATGAGATCCAAAAGCTCAGAATCGATCAACCTTGGCTTAGGAAATGATGAAGATGATTAGAGAAGTTTAGAACGTCGTTAGGTTTTGTAAAATAATGATTTAGAAACTGATTAGAAATTGCTCAACACGCTATTTATACTTCTCTAATCATTTTAATCAAAACCGCGAAAATAACCCGTCTAGGGTACTCAGCCGAGTACGCCCTACTCGACCGAGTATCTCACTACTCGGCCGAGTGTTTCTGGACAGTAACCTGACCATAAAACACAGGACACCTTACTCGGCTGAGTAAACTGGACTCAGAAAACCGTGGTATTACAGTCTTCCTTCCTTAAAAACGAACTTCATCCCCGAAGTTCACACCCATACCTACATGGCAAGCACACATACCACTCCACCAACAATCACCACATAACTCTCATCCTCCATCCTCGACACTAATTCACCTAACCACGCCCAACGCCTACCTAAAAACGCAGCTCACAACATAGCATCAAGCATAGGGTAGCCCACCTAACTCCATAATTCTATCGAATACCAACAACACAAGTGCCGCCAACTTTGTCTTACTTCCATACCGCTCACTAGCAAATCCAATATCACCACCATCTACCAAGCGAGTTGTTACATTCTACCACCCTTAAAATTAACTTCATCCTCGAAGTTTACTCATACTCATAAACGTCACCACCCAAAATTGTCGACACTATCGTAACCATACTTACCTACAACCTTACTCCATAACCATACACATAAAATACATACTACTACAAGCATAACCTTTACCTTTCATAATATCAACCACAAGTCCATCCTTTATTCCACATCAAGACTCAACACTTCCAAATATACCACAGTACGCATAACCATCAAACTCTCTTCATCACATCTTACTCCTCTTAAAATAAATGTTACGTCCTTGTAACCCAACTAGTACTAGATCCTTAGTTATTCCTTCCCCTTATCACCATCTCATGTCACTGATAACCGACTATAACCTCAACATCGATAACCACTCCTAGTTCTAAGGCTCTCTCTCTCTCTCTCTCTCTCTCTCTCTCTCTCTCTCTCTTTCTCTCTTTCTCTCTCTCTCTCTCTTTCTCTCTCTCTCTCTCTCTCCCTCTCTCTCTATAATTCCATACTTCTAATCATTCCGCACCCCGCCTAACATATACCACAAAATCCTCAACATAACCACCACCACAACTCTCCCATATTACTGCACAACCACATTCTTTTCTATTCATGTACTTATCCCCACCACCTAACTCATGACCCAAAATTGTTACACACCCATTTGATCCTCAAATCCCCTTTTTATTGTCATCAAACTCGTGCATAACTTAACATGATACTAATTCCCAAACACTTCGTACTTACTGCTCCGATAAAAGATTAAGGACCAACTGCAACTTCCAGCTGAGTACCCACATGTTGTGCTAATTACTTGCCACAACTATGTCAACAAGAGTATTATCTAACATAAGATCGAAAGTGATCCAACCACCTCCCACAACTATGTTTCTTACACAAGGTATCACTATAACTATGACAACATCGACCACATGTGCAACTCTCTTCCATATTATACTCTAGTCTCACCCACAAGTAAAAATTTCCAGGAACAACAGTAAACAGAACAACAATCTATATGCCCATACTAGACTGAGATAATCTTTCAAAGGTTCATCTCATAAGTACCCCACCTACTCCACAACCGATGATGACATCGCAACACCGTCACCAACAGCCACACCGCAACGCGAAGGTACCCGCATCGCAATACGGAGTACTGTGCCCGAATCGCAACCTGGAACACAACAACCACATTAGTAATAAATAGTGTCCCGACACAACGATCATCTCATGACTTATCCAACCACGCAACATGTTACATGGAATAACCAGATAACAACTTTATGAATATCGTACCATACCACTACTCATGAGGTTAGAACCTCACACAATTACTTACACACATCATATACCCATAATCAAATCTAACTAGCCAATCCTGATCATGTAAGTTACCACTAGATAATGGATATCTCTCACCCGAGCTTAACTCAGATGCCTTTCATAATATATTTTCCCATCCGCATAATTGTCACCACCCGACAAACGTAACCATATCATAAGTACCCAACTACTAGCAAACACCTCCTATATCCACATCTTATACTCCCTCACAACCATACATACCAATCAGGCCTCCACAAAATCAACCTCTTTAGAACGGCTAACTTCCCTATTTAACATCATCCTTAACCACCATCATCCTTAATCACTAGTGACAACACCACGACACCACCATCTTCCCTATCACTATTCTCATAATCACCTTTAGATATAACAGTTCATTTCCTATCTTCGGTTACCATCCCAAATAACGAACATCAAATCCATCAACAAAATTACCTCAACATTTATTCCCATACTATCCTCGATTGTATCGTCACCTAGCTCACCACCAAAGTTTCATACCATGCAAATACTCTACCAACTTCTTGCTCCCATAATTCCCCAAAACTCATGACTAACATGCCACCCTAAAATTCCAATATAACCTTTAACCCACACCCTCATGATAGTGTCACATAACTCAATGATTCCTTACTTTCGTGTCCCGTAATTCTTGTGAACATTCACCCAACTTACCATCATCCTTCTCTTCCCATTACTTCCAAAAATCAAATTCCATTAGCCTATATCATTATCTTCCATTCATTTCTTATCAACAATCCCTTCATCATGCTTCTCACTCATACTTCCCACTGATAGATCCATCCACTCAATGATTTCTTATTAATTGATTACATCTTCTTTTAATAATTCTAGAAAACCAAGATTCACTTCATCTCGTGACCTCCGAAATGATTATACACTAGGCTCACCTTGTAGTAATACAAATATCCATAACGACTACTTCATACAAATCCTCATTGTGGCATCCCTCGATCTAAGCTCATTAGACACCAATCTTTTCCTTTTTTTTTACCACAACCTTCCATTACACATCTCCTCACCTAACATCGTCATAATCATCTCTCTCCAGAAATCACTATATATCCCAAATTACTATAATTTTCACATCCCACATTTCAACTTTTCTTTCTCACATTCCTCTAATTTACATTACTACTCTCGTCATAACTCGACCATATACGGTCATCAGTACACCACTTAAGCCAACGACTAATTCACTCATCATAGCTCACAGAATGTGCTCCTTATCTCAATAATTCGTCAACTTCACTTATTCTTTCCACTATCCATCACAATCACGTGTACCCATGTCCAAACACATATCCTTCATAAGCTGGTATTCTCCACATCATAGTATCTGGTAACTTACGTATCAAGACCATCACATATATAAAAGAATGCTTTAAGACCCAAGACATATGTGTGCACATAACCTATGACTCAAAACAAATGTAATAACATAGTTGCCGACTCAAAACGACCGCCTAAAGAGGTACTCGGTTGAGTACATGACGTACTCGGTCGAGTACAGGACACTCGGTCGAGTAACTGTACAACTCGGCTGATTACTCGACTCCATAAGCTGGATAAAATTGTAATACTCCGTATTTATGAGTCTTTGGGTACTCTATCGAGTAGGCCTTACTCTGTCGAGTAAGGGTAAGTTGCATTTTAGAAAAGTTTCTGACCTGTTGGGTACTCGATCGAGTAGCTATGATACTCGATCGAGTAGGGGGGGTACTCGATCGAGTACCTTGGGTACTCGATCGAGTAGCCGGTTTTACGGGGAGTTTCTCGGGTTTTGTTAATTATGCGATTAAGATATATAACCTTCCGTCATTGTTTCTAAACCACTTTTGCAAAACCTAATTTACTGTTTAAGAGAGAAAGCAAGCAAGTTCACTATCTTAATCGCATTGTTAGCAAATCCCGGAGTTTGGAAGGTCGGTTTTCATCGTTTGTTATACCGTTGAGATCCTTGCGTCGAGGGTAAGATCTATGTACCCTTTTTATTGTTTTTCCTTTAAGTTGGTTAAACCTTAATATGGGGATTTGGGGGTTTTGTGTAGATTATGATTTGGTAGTGTTTATGTGTTTGTATGATAGGAGAAGGTTTGTAGAAGAGGCTTTTTGATACAGCTGTTGATACCGTCTGACGGTTGTGCTTTCCAGGTAGGATTTCCTACTCAGTATTAGTCCCATAATGGGATGATTGTTGATGTGTTGAGATTGATTATTTGATATAGTAATTGTGTTGTGACGGCTGTGATTGTGATTGTGATTGTGATTGTCTGTCTCTGGTTCTCGAGATGCGTTCTCGGCTGACTGAAGTCACTTGCGGGAGTGGCTTCACGCCCTAGTTTCGCCCTTCGTGGAACCCGCCACGGAAAGGGATGTGCACATTAATGGACAGGGTTGTCGCTCGGTATGATGAGCGGGGCTTAGGTGGGAACGGTGCGTCCCCATCAGCGTGAGGCTGGTCCGGTGGATGATCGGTGATTGAGATTGTTGGGATGGTGTGATGGTGTGTGTGTGTGTGTGACGGTTAAGTCATCTGTTTATCTTATTGTTGATATATTAAATTGTGTGATTAATCGACCCGTTTAAATGTTTTAAAAACTGTGGTGATCCATTCGCGGGTGGTGAGCAGTTATTGAGCAGGTATGATATGACGCGTGTGGGATAGCTGGGATGAGTCATCACGTGGCAGTTAGAAGTCTTTCGATGTGTCAGACGATATTTTATAGCTTTAATAGTTTTAGCAGTAGACCGTCTGAGAGTCTTGTATTTCTTTTTATCAGTTTGGTATTGCTATGTAATCACTTTAAACTTTATTTTCTTTTAAAGTTGTTTCGTTATTGTCTTATGAATATCATGCCTGGGGTAACCGAGATGGTGGCATCCTTATACCTGAGTGGTCCTGGTAAGGCACTTGGAGTATGGGGGTGTTACAAATGGTATCAGAGCGACGATCCTGAAACCTGTAACCAATGGATCTAATGAATATAGGGAGTCAATTAAAATGAACCCGGGGTAAAGGTTGTAGGAGCTAATGCAAAGGCTTGGGAGACGTCCTAAAGTCGCGAACTCGCCCTACAATTTTGAACCGGTCACTATGGGATATGAGTCGGGATCGCTATGTGTTTATCCTGTGAATGGTGTACCTATATGGTGATGTGTGGCATGAATCAGTGGATGTATGTATGTGGAGAATGGGGAATGTGTAGAAAAGATGGTGATAATGTGATTTCGTATGTTGTTGATTGAAAGCATGTTGCATGATAGTTGGTTTACAATGTTGGTTGGAATTGTTAGAAAAGTGTATGATAATGATGAGTAATGTGTTGGAAATGGATGAATTGATTGGAAAAGATGGGGTAGCAATTGCATGAGAATATGAATTTTGTGATTATGAATATGTTGAAGTGACGAAGTGTATTTGTAATGTTGTTGTATTAGTAACATGGAAATAGGATTTGTAATGTATGAGAATGTTGTGTTACGAAAAGTTATAAAATTTAAAGTATGTGGTTAGTACATGACTAATGAGTTAAATAATATATGTGCATGATGGATGTTGTTGCTTGATTGTTGAAAATAGTAACATATGATTATGAATACTGGTTTTATGAGTTTTGGACTGGTATTGTTTGCTTGATTGTTGTTTAAGTTGTTTGCAAGTAAAATCAAGTAGTTGTGTTTTTCGATTATAAAGAGGTTGTCTTTAAACTGTTATAACTTGAGATGCATAAATGATTTTGATGTGATTCTAATTGGAGGTGATAGCTTGTCCTTTTACGATTCTAACGATAGGTCACACGCCCAAAACGACCAAGTAATGAGTGAGTTATGACATTTTTACTTAAAACTGGACTTTGCTGAGAATTGGGGTACTCGATCGAGTAACTAGGATACTCGATCGAGTAAGGGGGAACTCGATCGAGTACCTTAGTTACTCGATCGAGTAGCCCCGGTTATTTGTTTTACGTGCTTCTGATCTTCACCTACTCGATCGAGTAAGTCCCTTACTCGATCGAGTGGCCTGTACTCAATCTAGTGACCCTTGTTTTGGGTCATATGCTTATCTTTTGACATTCGTTGCATATTATGTTTAATTCAAAGTTTTTATTTTACTTCTTTATGCATTGTTTTACAAGTAAGTTGGTCTTGATACGTAAGTTACCCAATCTTATGGAGTGGTGAGTGGCACCTTATGGTGAGTATGAGTTTGGTGGGAGGAGATGAGCTATATGTGGTTGTGCTGAGAAGTGGAAAAAGAAAAAGAATATTGATGAGCTGATTGAGGCATGGTGCAAGTTTTGGTGAGACGTGGTGAATGATTTATTCGCGAAATTGAGTGATGTAAAAGTAAGTGAAAGTGGGTAAGGGATGATGTGGGTCTAAGGAACGTGAGAATGAAAAGATTGAAAGGAAGGTTTGGATAGTGGCAACAATACTGACTACACACTAAAGTGTGTAGCCCTGCCAGAGTGCCCATCGCAACAGGTCACTCCACGCCGCCAGTAGGGGACCGCAACCGTTCCCACCTAATCCCCGCTCATCTCCGTTGAGCGATAAACCCAAATTCATTAATGTGCACATCCCTTCTATGGCGGGTTCCACAGAAGGCGAATAATGGGCGTGAAGCCACTCCCGCAAGTGACTCCACTCAGCCAGGGACGCGCCCCGAAGAACACAGACAGATACAAACAATCACAACTACTGAACATCAATCAACACCAACAACTGTCACAATACTCGTATGATAACAATCAACAAACACAAATCACCACCAACACATTATGAGACTAATACTGAGTAGGGAAATCCTACCGGGAAAGCAACACAGTCAGACGATCTCAACAACTGTTATGAAAAGGCCTCTTCTACGAATCCTCCTCCTAATATACAATCATATAATTACTACCAATCAAGAAACACAACAAAACCCCCAAATCCCCAAATTAGGGTTTAACTAACTTTAACGAAATACCATAAAAACAGTACGTAGATCTTACCCTCGACGCACGGATCACAAAGGTGTAAATAAAGGTGGATTCTGACCTTCCAAGCTCCGGAATTTGCCAATAATGCGATTGATACGAAGAACGTAGATTGTTTTCTCTTTTGAAAGTAATTAGGTTTGTAAAAGTGTATTAAGAAAGTGACGGAAGGTTTATATATTAAATCGCATTATTAATAAAACCCGACAAATCATCCCCCTGTAAACCGGCTACTCGATCGAGTAGCTGACATACTCGATCGAGTGCCGCCTACTCGATCGAGTATCAAGGTCACTAGATCGAGTACCCAACAGGTCAGAAACTATTTTAAATCGTAAAAAACCCTTACTCGACAGAGTAAGGCCCACTCGATAGAGTACCCAGAGGCTCATAAAACCGTAGTATTACAGTCTTCCCTCCTTAAAAAGAACTTCGTCCCCGAAGTTCAAACCACAACAAAACAAAGACACACACTACTACCCTCCCGACTCAACAACCAAAACAAAACTCAACATAAAACTCAATCCGACTCAACCACAACAAACATACCGACACAACATAAAAAGGTATAAAAGCTCTTTAAAAACTCTTCGCGATCATCTCCTACCTCCCCCTAAAAGAAACAAGGTTACGTCCCCGTAACCATACATACCTGATAAAAAAGGAAAGGGTAACACTCTCTCATAGCCTCCTCTGCCTCCCATGTAGCTTCCTCAGACTCGTGGTTAGACCAAAGGATCTTAAGCAAAACTGTCTCACCACTCCTAGTCTTCCTAACCTTCCAGTCAAGAATCTGCTTAGGCACCTCAAGGTATGACAAAGACTCATCTAGCTCAAAGCTCTCTGCCTCTAACACATGTGACGGATTACTCACATACTTCCGCAGCTGAGATACATGAAACACATTATGCACCCTCTCTAACGCAGCTGGCAAAGCCAAACGATATGCAACCTCTCCAACCTGCTCTAAGATCTCATAAGGCCCTATGAACTTCTGACTCAGCTTGCCTTTTTTCCAAAATCTCATAACCCCACGCATAGGAGACACTTTCAGAAGGACCTTATCCCCAACCTGAAACTCTATATCCCGGCGATGTAGATCTGCATAACTCTTTTGCCTATCCTGAGCCGCTCTCATCCTTTCCCTGATCATCTAGTCCTAGAACCACTGCCACAGCACTGTCGTCCCAACAAATCGGACTCCTACATCTCCTCCCATATAAGGCCTCGAACGGTGCCATACCAATACTAGTGTGATAGCTGTTGTTTTAAGAAAACTCTATCAAATCCAACCTCTGTTCCCAGCTACCACCAAAGTCCATCACACAAGCTCGCAACATATCCTCAAGAGTCTTGATCGTTCTCTCTCGCCTCCGACTGTCGTCGCAGGATGAAATGACGTACTCATCTTCAAAGTTGTTCCCAAAGATTCCTGCAACTCTTTCCAGAACCTTGAGTTAAATCTCGCATCTCTGTCAGATACTATGTCCTTAGGGACCCCATGTAACTTTAGCACATTCTTCCGATAAGCCATAGCTAATTGTGCCTTAGTCCATGTATCTTTCATTGGCACAAAGTGAGCTGACTTGGTCAGTCGATCCACTATTACCCATATCATATTGTTACCCTGTTGACTATTTGGCAAACCCACGATAAAATCCATAGAAATGGATTCCACTTCCACTCAGGTACCTTTAAAGACTGAATCTTACCTTGTGGTCGTCGCTATTCCCCTTTAACTCTCTGGCATGTCCAACAACGGGCCACAAACTCAGCTGTTTCTTTCTTCATCCCAGGCCACCAGAACGTGTTCTTTAAATCCTTGTATAGCTTGTCACCACCTGGATGTACTGAATATGGTGTACAATGTGCCTCTGTCATGATTGTCTTTTTCAGCTCCTCCTCACCAGGGACACACCACCTACCATCAAACCTCAAACTACCATCTGTATGAATAGAGAATCGAGACACTGTCCCTTTCTCTACTCCAACTCTCCACTCAACTATCTTAGGATCCAGCGCCTGTTTACCTCGAATATCGCCATAAAGATCAGGCTGCACTGTCAAATCTCCCATGACATCCCCTCTCTGCTTCATATGTATCCCAAACCTCCCTACCTCGTCTCTCAACCTCATCAAAGATAAAGCTGTACACAAAGAATGTACACTCTTCCTACTCAAAGCATCTGCAACAACATTGGCTTTCCCTTCATGGTAGATAATATCCATGTCATAATCGTCAATCAGCTCCATCCACCTCCTCTGTCTTATGTTCAACTCCTTTTGAGTGAAGATGTACTTGAGACTCTTGTGATCAGAAAATACCTTAAAGGTCGCCCTATAAAAGTAATGTCTCCAAATCTTAAGAGCAAACACCACTGCACCCAACTCTAGATCATGTGTAGGATAGTTCTCCTCATAAGGCTTCAATTGCCTAGAAGCATAGGCAATCACTTTACCGTTCTACATCAACACACATCCCAACCCATTCTTTGAGGCATCTGTATAAACCTCAAAGATCTCGATCCCTTCAGGAAATGCTAAGATAGGAGCTGTGGTCAAACGCTCCTTTAATGTTTGGAACGCCGTCTCACAACTCTCATCCCAACGGAACCTGTTCTCTTTTCTCATCAAAGCTGTCATAGGTCTAGCAATCTTGGAGAAATCTTTCACGAACCGTCTGTAGTATCCAGCTAAACCCAAGAAACTCCTGGTCTCAGCAACATTCTTTGGTGCTTCCCACTTTGTCACTGCCTTAATCTTTTTCGGATCCACAGCTACCCCATCCTTAGAGATCACATGCCCCAGAAAAGCAACTTTCTCTAACCAGAACTCACACTTGGACAGCTTAGCATATAACTCATGCTCCCTCAAGGTCTACAACACAATCCTCAGATGCTCCTCATGCTCCTCCTTAGTCTTGGAATAGACTAAGATGTCATCGATAAACACCACCACAAACTTGTCCAAAAACTGTCTGAAGATTCTGTTCATCAGGCCCATAAACACAGCCGGTGCATTAGATAACCCAAACGGCATCACCACATACTCATAATGGCCATACCTCGACGTGAAAGTTGTCTTTGGTATGTCCACCTCTCTAATCTTCACCTGATGGTACCCCGACCTCAAATCAATCTTGGAAAAGACTGATGCACCACTCAACTGATCAGACAGGTCATCTATCATTGGCAAAAGATACTTGTTTTTCACCGTCACTCAGTTCAGCTCCCTGTAGTCTATGCACAACCTCAAGCTCCCATCTTTCTTCTTCACAAAAAGAACTGGTACTCCCCACGGTGATACACTAGGTCTAATGTATCCCTTCTCTAACAGATCATCTAACTGCTTCTTGAGCTCCTCCATATCTTTAGGACCCATCCGGTACGGTGCCTTAGAGATTGGCCCCATCCCCGGTATCAACTAAACCATGAAATCTATCTCCCTCTTCGGTGGCAACCCCAGAATCTCCTCTGGAAAGACATCTGCAAACTCACCCACCATTAGTATCTGATCAACCGTCGGACTCTCTATCCGGTCATCTCTCACATGGCACAAGATCAAAGGGCATCCCTTCCTCAGATAGGACTTCAAGGTCACAGCTGCAATCAACTTAACTTTGGGTTTGACCACAAACCCACGATAAGACACACTAACACCCTTAGGACCTTTCAAAGACACTTTCTTTTGATGACAGTCTATCTTAGATTTATACTTTCCTAACCAATCCATCCCGACTATCATCTCAAAACCATCAAAAGGAAACTCTAGCAAGTCTACAGGTAGATCAACTTGCCCAACTATCATAGATACATTCCTATACAACCTCCCACATGATACAGACTCACCCGAAGGTATAAAAAACTTTCTCACTTACAGACTCATATACCCTCAAACCCAACCGTTTAACATGACTCGAAGATACAAACGACTGAGACGCCCCCGAATCAAACAAAACAAAGGTATGAATACCGTTAACAAGAAAAGTACCAGTGATAACATGTGCATCGTCCTCAGCTACTTTCTTGTCCATCATGAACAGCGTTCCACTGGTCTTCTGTCCACCTCCCTGGACAGTACTGGCTGATGTGGTCGGTTTAGCACCCGACCCCTGATTGTTTTTGTTGTTCGTAGCTGGTTTTTGTTAGGAATTACCACCATTGCCGTTACCTTCACCCTGGTAGCTCTGACCTCCCCGGTTAGACCATGACCCAGTTGGTCTATTGCTCGCATAACTCTGTGCCGGCCCCTGAGAATAGCTCCCCCGAGCTAATCTCTGAAAAGCTCCAGGTACACTCGTGCACTCATGTCTCTTGTGGCCTACACCGCCACAGCCATATCAGGTCATCCCCCAACTACCACTCCCACTCATACGACCACGCCCAAAGGAAGCCCCAAAGATCGAACCCCGACCCCTTAAGAAAACGCTCTAGCCTGATTGTGGTTGCCTTTCTTGTGGCTAGATTGGCCACCATCTTCACTCTCAGCCTTTCTTTTCTCAACTACTCTCTCCTGAGCCATCTCCACCAACCTCTCAGCTCTCCCAGCCCTCTCATAAGCTTCCTTAACATTAGTAAGGACTCCCACGGGTAACTTGTCCATGATCTTGGGAGTCAAACCCCTCTCAAACCTCAGTGCTAGGTTGTCCTCACTCAAACCCATGTCCTCGGCATACCTAGACTTCTCATTAAACTGCTTGTAGTACTCAGCCACTGACATATCGGATGTCATCCTAAGCCCATCAAACTCCTCCCTCAGCTTACTCCTCACATGCTCAGGTACAAACTCTTTCCTCATAGCCCTCCGGAACTCTTCCCAAGGTATAACATGTAAACCCTGCTTCGTGTACATCTCCCTAGCACTCACCTTCACCTTATCCCACCATTCACCAGCCGCTTCCCTCAAGTAGAATGCAGCTTGTTCTACTCTCATCTCATCAGAATAGTGTACCAGGTCTAGTATGTTCTCCATCTCACGATGCCAATTGTCAAGAAGATTTGGCTCCCCGGTCCCCTTGTACTCTTTTGGGTTAAACCTCGCTATATAAAGGCTGATCTTAGAGTGATCAACCTCCTTATCCTTTCCCACTCTCTTTAGGGCCTCCGTAAGAGCATCTTGATGCTCCAACATCTTAACGATATCATCGATGGTCATGTTCTCAGCTCTCGCATACAAAGCGTTTTTCTTAGGCAGCATCTTGAAACTATATAAGAAAGGGTAGATATAAACATACGCACTATAACCCCAAAACACGAAAACAGGCTGCCCAGAACACACTCGATCGAGTGCCTAAACCTACTCGATCGAGTGCCCCAACCTCAGACCCAAAACAGACCTTCTGATCTCTAACATACTCGACCGAGTAACACAGCCACTCGATCGAGTGACTCCCTACTCGATCGAGTGCCCTATATACTCGATCGAGTACCCAAAAACACGATTCTGGTTATAAAACGTCAAATACCCACTCGATCGAGTCAGACCCACTCGATCGAGTACCTCACCTACTCGATCGAGTACCCCCTACTCGATCGAGTCATGCTGAGTCGTATATACTACACGCATGTTATCTCTCATATCCGAACATACTATACAACTTTATAAACTCAACATTATAATCTAACTACGCATGCGATTCTACACAACTCTTCATTCAATCAACAAAAAACCTATTTCATGTTATCAAATGCCACATAATAAACAACCATCATGCTTCTTATACAAACAACATATATATATACCTCACTAACTTTTCAATCACGTTTTCAATCTCTACTCCCAACATCCAAAATTCACAACACGTATATCGTCACATTACATACAAACTAGTAAACACCACATACAACTTTGACATATACCCCCCCCCCCCCCATGTGACCGGTTCAAAATTGTAGGGCGAGTTCGCGACTTTATGACGTCTCCCAAGCCTTTGCATTAGCTCCTACAACCTTTAACCCGGGTTCATTTTTATTGACTCCCTATATTCATTATATTCATTGGTTACAGGTTTCAGGATCGTCGCTCTGATACCATTTTGTAACACCCCCATACTCCAAGTGCCTTACCAGGACCACCCAGGTATAAAGATGTTACCATCTCGGTTCCCCGAGGCAATGATAATCACAAGACAATAGCGAAACAACATTTAAATAGTATAAGTTTAGTGAATAAGATATAATCCAAAACCAAATACCAAAATACGGTTACATGTTCTCAAAACCAACTGTCTACTCAACTAAATGAAATGTTTAATAAACTACTCAAAGCTACGGCGGAAGACTCTATCATCGAAAGTGGCACATCCCGGCCTATCCCATGTAACTCGACTCATACCGCTCAACAATCGCTCACCATCCCCGAATGGATCACCACAGTTTTTAAAACAATAAATCGGGTCAGTACTAATCACACAATTTATATAATCCAACAGCACAACAATCAACACAACTCAAACATCACAGATATACTCCGAACTCCATCACCAACTCCACAATACTGACTACACACAAAAGTGTGTAGCCCTACCAGAGTGCCCATCGCAACAGGTCACTCCACGCCGCCAGTGGGGGACCGCAGCCGTTCCCACCTAATTCCCGCTCATCTCCGTTGAGCGATAAACCTAAATTCATTAATGTGAACATCCCTTCTATGGCGAGTTACATAGAAGGCGAATAATGGGCGTGAAGCCACTCCTGCAAGTGACTCCACTCAGCCAGGGACGCGCCCCGAAGAACACAGACAGATACAAACAATCACAACTACTGAATAGCAATCAACACCAACAACCATCACAATACTCGTATGATAACAATCAACAAACACAAATCACCACTAACACATTATAGGACTAATACTGAGTAGGGATACCCTACCTGGAAAGCAACACAGTCAGACGATCGCAACAACTGTTATCAAAAGGCCTCTTCTACGAATACTCCTCCTAACATACAATCATATAATTACTACCAATCTAGAAACACAACAAAACCCCCAAATCCCCAAATTAGGTTTAACTAACTTTAACGAAATACCATAGAAACAGTACGTAGATCTTACCCTCGACGCACGGATCACAAAGATGTAAAGAAAGGTGGATTCCGACCTTCCAAGCTCCGAGATTTGCCAATAATGCGATTGATGCGAAGAACGTAGATTGATATCTCTTTTGAAAGTAATTAGGTTTGTAAAAGTGTATTAAGAAAGTGACGGAAGGTTTATATATTAAATCGCATTATTAACAAAACCCGATAAATCATCCCCCCGTAAACCGGCTACTCGATCGAGTAGCTGACATACTCGATTGAGTGCCGCCTACTCGATCGAGTATCAAGGTTACTCGATCGAGTACCCAACAGGTCAGAAACTGTTTTAAATCTTAAAACACCCTTACTCGACAGAGTAAGGCCCACTCGATAGAGTACCCAGAGGCTCATAAAACCGTAGTATTACATCCACTATCCCGATTGCTATGTCGAAGGGTAGGGTTGTTTCGTTTGATGTCAAGTATGAGCGGTTACAAACCTTTTGTTATGGCTGTGGACAACTAGGGCACGGGGAAAAATATTGTGAATACGAACCGTATGATGAGGAGGAGCTTCAATTTGGTGAGTGGCTTCGTGCGTCACCATGGAAAATCAGAAAAACAGTTAAAGAAGGTGTGGGAAAGGCTGCAAGATCGCTTCAAGCGGAGTTCAAAAATCAGGGAAAGCGAGATGAGGAAGATGCAATAGCTAGTATTATTGCAAAACTCCAGAATATTGCGGTGGGCTTGCGGATGAAGAAGGGTGCTGAACAGTTGAAGGGTGTAGGGGGAGTGGAACGGGATATGGAGGCTCGGGGTGGAGAGGTGGATTGTAATAGGCCGAGATGGTGTTGGTAAGGGAGAATGTTGTGGTTACAAATGAAGGGGGAGTAGAAGGAACGGGGGAGGAGACAGTAGGGGAGGATGGTAAGGCAGGGGCAGGAATAATGGAGAAGGGTGGTGATGATGCTCTGTGGGTGGAAAGAGAGGTAGTCATGGAGGTAGAGGAGGGGATACTGGTGGATGCGGAGAAGGGAGCGAGGGGTGGGAGAGACAAACAGGAGGTCAAGAGCAGGAAGTGGGTGCAGGTTCCAAGGGAGAAGAGTGGAGGGGAGCAAAGAGAGACGATGGGGGAGCTGAATTGTAAAAGAGGGAGGGAGGAGGCAGGGGGTACGGTGATGGGGGAAAGAAAATTAAGGTCACAACAGACGGGGGCGTCATTATACCTGAGGCGGAGGTTGAGGGGTCTCAACCCCGCCGGGCCCAATGAATATTTTGAGCTTTAACTGCCGGGGTTTGGGCCACCCCGATGCAGTTGGTGGCCTTCATCACCTAATAGGAAGGGAGGCCCCGGCCATGGTGTTTCTTAGCGAGACGAAACTAAGTGGTCGTGAATTACGGTCCGTCCGAGCGAAGTTCAAAGGTTTTGAAGGTTTGGAGGTTGATAGCGTGGGGGGGTCTGGAGGTCTTGCTTTTTGGTGGAAGAAAGGGGTTAACTGTGAGTTTCTGTCGACTTCAGTTCACCATATGGATTTTATCATTCATGAGGAAACTGGAGATTGGAGAGTGACGAGTTTTTACGGGTGGCCGATTGTGGCGGATAGACATCTCTCATGGAAACTTTTGCGAATTCTTGGTAGCCAATCTTCTTTGCCATGGATATGCATTGGTGACTACAATGAGATTCTATTTGCGGATGAGATGAAGGGTGGTCAGAGGGCGCAGTGGCAGATGAATAACTTTCGCAAAGCTGTTGATGATTGTGGTTTGTCTGATATTCCGTTCGAAGGGTATAAATTTACATGGGATAATGGGCAGGCCGGGGAGGATAATAGGCAAAGCATAATTGATCAGGCTATGGGTACATTGGAGTGGCGAGAAAGGTTCCCTTATGCGAGGTTGATACATCTTGGTCGTGAGTGGTCTGATCATTCCCCTCTTAAGCTTGTTTTGGATAGGAGAGAACACACGGGTGGGGGCAAGAGGCGTTTCCGCTTTGAACAAGTGTGGGTAAAGGAGGATGGGAGTGAGGATGCGGTGAGGAGGGGCTTTGAACGGGGAGGGTGTGACATTGTGACAGCGTTAGAGGAGAGTGCATCCCAACTTCAGGCGTGGAAAAAAGTGAATATTGGGAAAATCGTCAAAGCCATTGCTACTAAGAGGCGGCAGATTGAGCGGTTAAATGAAGGGGACCGGACTGTCGAGGAGGTTATGAGGAAAAGTAAATTGGTGAGGGAGGTGGCTGATCTTAGTCGACAGGAGGAACAATTTTGGCGGCAACGTTCGAGGGCCTTGTGGCTCAAAGAGGGGAACCGTAACACGAGCTATTTTCATAGACAAGCTGGACAACGGAGGGCAAAAAACTATATTAGCAAGCTTGTGGATGATGAGGGTATTACTCGGACTGGGGACGAGGCTGTGTCTCGGGTAGCTACGTCTTATTTCATGGAGCTGTTTCGGGCCACGCCTGAGAGAGATTTTGGTGATATCTTTAATGGATTGGAAGGGCGAGTGAGTGATAGAATGAATGGGGTGCTTCGGCAGGAGTATAGGGAGGAGGAGGTGGTGGAGGCTTTGAACCAAATGCACCCGCTTAAGGCACCTGGTCCGGATGGCATGAATGGGCTATTCTTCCAAACTTATTGGCATATTGTTGGGCCGCTTGTTTTGCGTACAGTCCTGGGAATCTTGAACGGTGCTCCTATGCCGAGTGAGATCAATCATACCCATATTGTCCTAATTCCGAAGAAGAAAGCACCAGACAAAATTCAGGACTTCCGGCCTATTAGTTTGTGCAATGTCGTGTATAAATTGGTGTCAAAAGTGCTAGCTAATCGCCTCAAGCAATTCTTATCTGAGATTGTGTCGGTCAATCAGAGTGCCTTTACACCGGGGAGACTGATAACGGATAATGTTCTTATAGCCTTTGAATTGTTTCACTATATGAAGAACTCGAGGTGTGGGGATGGGCATATGGCACTTAAACTTGATATGGCAAAGGCATATGACCGGGTCGAATGGGACTTTCTTGAGGGTGTGCTTCGCATTATGAGTTTTGAGGTGCGGTGGGTAAATAGGGTCATGACCTGCGTTTCCACTATGTCCTCGGCAGTTCTCATTAATGGCAATGTAAAGGAGCTTTTTAGGCCTGAGCGAGGTTTACGACAAGGTGACCCGTTGTCTCCATATTTTTTTATCCTTTGTGCGGAGGTGTTGTCAAATATTTTGCGTAGAGCAGTCGAGCATAGTTCGCTTCATGGATTAAGGATTGCGAGTCAGGCGCCTTCTATTTCTCACTTACTTTTTGCAGACGATAACATATTTTTCTTGAAAACAAGTGAAGAGGAGGCGGATATGGTGAGCTTTATTCTCCGGAAATATGAATACACCTCGGGGCAATTAGTTAATCTGGAGAAGACAACGGTTTCATTTAGCCGTGGGGTTCCTCGGGCTCGTAGGGAAGCGGTTACTGGACGGTTGGGTGTGGGAATTGTGGAGGAGCAGGAGAGGTACTTAGGGCTACCTACGGTTGTGGGGCGTTCGAAGAAGCCGATAACTGACATTGTGCGAAAGAAGCTCAATAATAGATTACAAGGGTGGCGTGGGAAAATATTGTCGAGGGCTGGTAGGGAGGTTCTTATAAAGGTTGTGGCCAACTCACTCCCTATCTATGTGATGAGTGTTTTCAAACTTCCCGTGAGCTTTTGTGATGAGCTGAGGTCGATGGTGTCTCAGTTTTGGTGGGAAATGATGGGGATAAGAAAAAGATCTCGTGGGTCTCGTGGAAGCGTATGTGTCGGCCTAAGAGTATGGGGGGATGGGGTTTCAGGATTTTACATGCTCCAATCAAGCTCTTCTTGGGAAGCAGGCATGGAGGCTTCTTACTATGCCGGAGTGTCTATGGGCTCAACTTATGCGAGGTAAATACTATAGTGGCACGTCGTTCCTTGATGCCGAGTTGAGACATAACCCAAGCTACGCTTGGCGTGGTATTGTGGGAGCCCAAGAGGTGGTAGTGTAGGGACTTCGAAGGCATATAGGTGACGGTATGGATACATACATTTGGCGGGACGCATGGATTCCTGGAACCCATACTGGGAGGGTGGTATCACCGTGTTTTGGGGACGGGACTGTGGAGAAGGTGGCGGACTTAATGATGGCTGATGGACGCGAATGGGATGAGCAGAAATTGGACACTTACATGTTGCCTTTCGAAAGGGATAAGAGTGCGTAATTTAAGGCTAAGTCGAGAGAGGAGAGAGGACTCGTGGTACTGGAATTGGGAAAGGGATGGGGAGTAGACAGTTAAATCGGCATATCGCCTTATCACGGGGAATGAGAAACTTGAGTCGGAGCCGTCGAATTGGGAACGGGATAAGTGGCTATGGAACAATTTGTGGAAGGTGGACGTGTGGCCTCGAATCAAACTGTTTTTCTAGCAGCTCTGCAATGAGGCGCTAGAAACAAAGGTAAATTTATCTCACCGTATTACTAGTGTCGATGTCTTGTGTCCTTTGTGTCAGAGTCGTGTCGAGTCAAGTGTCCATTTGTTTCGGGATTGCTGGGTCTCTTTGGGTGTGTGGGAGTAGCTGCATTTAGTTAAGGAGGAGATGACCAATATTATGGGAATTAGGGAATGGGTTGAGAGTTGCTGAAGAGTGATGGATAAGAGGGAGTACGGGCTGATGATGATAGCTTGTTGGGCGATTTGGGAGGCACGAAACAAGGTGGTGTTTGAGGGGGAGAGGGTGGAGGTTGGCGACATTTTGCGTCGGGTTTGGAGAGTTATGGAGGAGGTGGAGGGAGCGACTGTGGTGCGGGATAGTGAAGGTTGTGGAAGGAGTGTGAGTGGGAGTGTAGCAGCTAGAAATGACGCAGGGAATAGGGATTGGCAAGCACCGGAAGAGGGCTGGGTCAAAGTTAACGTGGATGCCGGAGTTAAGGAAGGGGTAGGGGTTGGGGTGGTGCGGTGTGTAGGGATGATACGGGAAAGGTGTTGTGGAGTTTAGCGAATAGTATAAGTAAGGTGTGGGAACCTCATGTGGCGGAAGCTGTGGTGATTCTCGACGGTCTTGAAGAGGCGGCTAAAGCACGTCATACCTCGGTGGTGGTGGAGAGTGATTACTCGCAGGTTATCGAAGCTCTTAAACGGAAGAAGACGGGACGAGGCATCTTTTCTTTTGTTTTAGTCGACATTTTAAACATTTGTAATTCTTTTAATTCTGTTTTGTGGTCGGTTACTAGTAGGGCCAACAATGTGATAGCTTATGAATTGGCACATGTGCTACCGGCTGGTACGGGTAAAATTGTTTGGTACGAGAAGTTACCCGATGCTGTCGAACGGTTACTCGCTTTGAATTAATGATTATATATACCGAGTTGGGTTTCAAAAAAAAATATTAATAATTGATAACAAGTAAATTAATTTATTATTTGATAAATTAGAATCCATCTTGTAGGTTTTAAGTCATTTGAGCAATTAAATTAAGTTTTAGGAAAAATGATTGATTTAAGAGTTTACTTGGTTCAGTTTTAGGTGAAAAGGGTACAAAATAGAACGTTATGAAAAATGTATGTCAAAGAGTAAAGTTCGTATATGAAAAATTAATTAGGTATTAATAATAGTAATATTAAAATTAACAATGTTATTAATATTATTATTATTATTAATTAATATTCATATTCATATTCATATTAATAATAATATTAGTAATAGTATTAATTATATTAATATGAATATGATTGATTTTAATAACCATAATATTCATAATAATAACAATATTGAGGATGATTAATTAATAATAAACTAATTAAGATGAATAATGAGGATGATTAATTAATAATAAATTAATTAAGATGATGATGATGATAATAGTAATAATAATAATAATAATAATAATAATAATAATAATAATAATAATAATAATAATAATAATAATAAAAATAAATGTAATAAAAATAAAAATAAAAATAAAAATAAAAATATAATATTAATAAAAACTATTAAGTTTAAGATTCACAAAATTGAAATTGGCTGAATTTAGTGGAGCTGAATTGAAGTGAGTGAGTGAATCGAATCGAATGAGTGAGTGAAATTTGAACTAAACTAAATAGAGGTGAGTCAATCAATCGAGTGATCGAATCGAATAGAGTGAGTTTGAATCAATCGAGTGAATCGAATCGAATAGAATTGAATTTGATCAAGTGAGTGAAAATAAGCCAAAAAGAATAGGGCCTTACTTCAGTTCAATTCAGCTCCATTAAATCCAGTTCAGTTCAGTTCAACTCCATTAAGTTCAGTTCAATTCAACTCCAATAAGTTAAGTTAAGTTTAGATAGTTTCAATCCAAAAGAATAGAGTCTTAATTTCAGCTCATTTCAGTTCAGTTCAATTTAGCTCATTTTTTCACAAATTAAACTCTTATTACTTCAATTCAATTCAACTCCATTTAATTCAGTTCAGTTCTATAAAATTCAGTTCAGTTCAACTAAAAAAAAAAGACAAGGTCGAAATTTCTTAACTAATAAAGTGATAAACTTTATCCTTTTCTATCTATGAGAATACTCACACTTGAGAATATATGCGTTTCTTCGCCATCTTCATTACAATATATTTCTTCCGTCCTCGTCAATTGTTTTCCTTTGGTTTTGCCACAAAGACCAAGGAAAGAACAAGTGGCCAATTACTAAATGACAAGTGGAATAAATTGGGTGTGAAGGATCAAATTGTTCATTAAGTTCATTCTTAAAATAGAAAGGACAGCAACTCACTGAGATACCCCAATATGAAAAAGGATAACAAATGACCGTGACAGAGGGAGTAATAAGTAAAGAGTATTATAATTTGATCTCCATTAAATTGATATTTTTTGGTACTAATCTCCATTAAATTGATGAAATGACCCTTCTATAAATAATATTAAAAGGCATGTTGATGGCCTAATTGACAAGAATTCTACATATTCTAGCTTATTATGATGCCACTTCACACACATATAAAATTACTAAACTAACCCTTCCACATTATACATAAATTAACTAAAATTTATTGCAAAAATGCCATTTTATCTATATTAAATTAATTGTGACATTAAGTATTTCATGAGTTAAAAACTTCAAGAGTGATGTAACATCTACAAATCACATCTAAGTTTCATATTTTATAATTAAAATTGACATTGTAATTGATGTTTTCATAATTGAACGTGTTAATGACTTGATTAAGGTTTTTCATACTAATTTTTTTTGAACTGATTTCATATGATGAAATGCTGGTTGAAAACGTTATATACTTTTCCTTGATAAATGTTAAACTTCTTTTTTCAAAAATCGCACTACCTAAAAATTACACAATTATTTATTTATTTTAAAGTTATACAAATTTAAAACTAAAAAACAATTATATAGCGAGTAATAATATTATTAAAATTGACAAAAATAACATTTTTATATTCAACTACTATTTAAGTTCGACAACAACAATTTTCAACACATTGTCAAATACACACAATATTGCTCCATATTTATCTCAATATTAAATTTCAAGATAACTTTTTAAACAACTCTTGCAAAGTGAATTTTATAAAATTAAAAATTAAAAATTAAAAATTAAAAATTAAAAAACAACCAAACTATTTACTATCATCCATATGAAATATGTTAATTTCAAGATAACTTCATTTCTCCTTACTCCATATTTATATCAATATTAAATTTGTAATAATTAAAAAATGATGCTCAAAAGTCATGAATTTTGCTCCATATTTATCTCAATATTAAATTTCATAATAATGAAAAAAAGATGCTCAAAAGTCATAAAACGCATCATCAACTGGTTATATATATTCTTGATGGGGGGCAAAATTTATAAGCCCAAATTTTTATTATCCCTATCATCAATACAATTTCATGTGTCAATAACCTTTTCTTTCATTGTATTCATATCAAGCAAACGTATTAAGGTTTTAAATTATTTATTAATTTATTTATTTTATGGAAGTTTCATTGGGTTGTGTTCATTACATTTTCAACTTCATGTATGTGTTTCTTTTGTTCCCATTTAGGTGTTATCAAGATTTGTGGTGCCGTGCGTTTCAAAAGTAAATATACTTACATCTCTACGACTTGATTACCTCTTTCTTTCATTATTTTAGCGGAAATTTAAGTTAATAACGATATGATTTTAAATAATCAAAAAATTGAGAAGATAAAAGAGTTAATAAATCATTCCGAAGATTGTTGAAAAGGTGATTTTTTTTTTTTTGGTGAAAGGTTAGAAATTCTCATTAAGATCATAAACAAGCTACTACAAACTATCCATTTTGGATACAATTCTAAGGCTAAGTAAAAGGCAGCTAATAAATTACTGTCTTAAACCAGGCCCTATCACTACTCCGTTTGATACAAACATGCCACTCTAAAAATCGACATTTAAGTAAGCACTGAATCTTATGAAAAACATGTTCAGGCCGTTGAACAACCCCTTCAATTCTAGCCTTATTCCTCTGATGCTAGATAGTGTAGTACAAGGCTTGAATCCAAACAATAGTAACCTGCTTCTTAATTTTTGCCCATGGTTTAGTCTGCATCCAGACTAAGAGGTTAGCTACAGGCAGACCAATATTCAATTTGGATGAGCAAGGCAACAAGCTTTTCTGGTATAACAAAGACTGAGTGAACAGATCTTTGATGGTTTTAGTCTTTGAGCCACAGAGAAAGCAAATATCATCAGGAATGATTCCCAACAGGAAAAGCTTATCTTTCAGCTGCAAAGCTTCACGAGCAATTAGCCAACTTATAAAAGTGTGCTTTGAAATGCACCAGGAATTCCAAATCATTTTATTCCAAGTAACAATAGGAAATTTTTGTCTGATCCACTGGTAACCACTACTAACTGAGTAACCAGAAGGACATGGCAACCCACTGATCCAAAGAGAGGAAAAACCAGCTATGAACTTGTCCTTAACCTTACAAATAGTCTTCCAGGTCCAAGGAGCATCATGTTTAGGTTTATAAAGAGACCAGGGAACATCTTTCATATAAATGTGGTGTACCCACTGTACCCACAGGCTATCCTGATTAGAATAAATCCACCAGGAGAGCTTACAGATTGAAGCAAGATTCCAGGCAATGCTATGCCTAATACCTTCATCTTTTGGAATACACACCTTTTCCCAGCTAACAAGAGGGGATCTAACATACTCAGTTGAAAAGGTGATTGGTATCTCATCTACAATTACTATAAAAAATACCATAAAATTAGCCTTAAATGATCCCGTGCATTGCACGGGAATCAAAACTAGTTTTATATTTAAATCCACGTAAATCCATGTTCTAAAATCAATGCCGTGTTCCAATTAAATAACTAAGGGGGCGTTTGGTTAGAGAAAGGGAAAAGGAAAGGAAATTAGAAAGGGTAAGAGAGGGAAAGGTAAGGGATTACCTGAAACTTAACTAGTTGTTTGGTTAAATCAAGAAAATGAAGTGTGGTGGTTTGTGGTTTGTTTTGGTGTACAGGTGGTGGTTTAGGTAGGATAGTGGTGGTGGTGATGGTGGTGGCGGTGGCGTGGTGGTGGTGGCAGTGGGTGGTTGTGGTGGTGGTGATGGTGGCGTCATGGTGGTTATGGAGGTGGTGTTGCGGTGGTGGTTTATGTGGGGTGATTATGGCGGAGGTTTTTGGTGGTGGTTTAGGTAGGGTGGTGGTGGTGGTGGCAGTGGCATCATGGTGGTGGTAGTGGGGTGGCTGCGGTGGTTGTGATGGTGGTGGTGGCGTCATGGTGGTTTGTGGCGGTGGTGGTGTGGTGGTGGTTTATGTGGGGTGGTCGTGGTGGTGGTTTTGGTGGCGGTGGTGGTGGTGACAGTGGCGTCTTATTTATGACGGGTGTGGTGGGAGTCGTATGTGTGGTGTTAGTTAAATAAGGTGGTTGAAGGGTAACGAGGGTAATGAAATCTCATAACTTGGGGGTGGGGGGTAAGGAATTAGATGAATTGAGAGGTAAGGAAGAGAATGAACGTGGTGGTGGTGGTGGTGACAGTAGCGTCTTATTTATGACGGGTGTGGTGGGAGTCGTATGTGTGGTGGTAGTTAAATAAGGTGTTTGAAGGGTAACGAGGGTAATGAAATCTCATAACTTGGGGGTGGAGGGTAAGGAATTAGATGGATTGAGAGGTAAGGAAGAGAATTGCATTCTCTTTGTTTGTGTCAAACAAAGGGAATAAATAACTTTGTTTCTCTTTCCCTTTCTTATAGACCCTCAACCAAACGCCCCATAAATGTCTAAAGTGTGATAAAATGTGAATCCT
Source organism: Silene latifolia (assembly GCF_048544455.1). Taxonomy (NCBI): domain Eukaryota; kingdom Viridiplantae; phylum Streptophyta; class Magnoliopsida; order Caryophyllales; family Caryophyllaceae; genus Silene; species Silene latifolia. Next base: position 222,618,061 of record NC_133534.1, read on the forward strand.
CCCACCAAAAATACAAGGCCTTGTTTGGTAAACAGCGGATTAATTTCGGCATAAGTAAAATGCAAAGGCAGAATATAAATGACAGATTGTAACAGAAGGTTTGACTAGCATATTATAATTAGCAGAATTAATTTGAGTGTTTGATAACTGGCAGATTACGATTAGTAGATTGTTAGTTTTCTTTGTAAAATGTAGTAAAATTTCATATTTTAGAATTTGCTGACCAATATGCTGGGGTAAGCAACATATTATAAAACAGCATATTGACCCCAAATATGCTATTTCAATATGCTGTTTACCAAACACTAAAATTAGCATATTGACTGGTCAAACATGCTAAAACCCTTAAATATGCTAAAAATTGGTCAATATGCTGTTTACCCAGTTTACCTACATAACTTTTTATTCTACGATTCCATTCTTTTGCAGAGTATCTCAGAAATAAATATATCAGATATAATAGTAAAGTGAATAAATAAATTCTTAATTAAAATTAAGTAGATTACACATATCATGTGATTTAATTCCTTAATACTCCGTATTTTATAGTATTATACTAGCTAGCCTGTACGACCGTAATCTCCTAGTCTCCTACCAAAAAATTATTTTATAGTTCATCATACTTCCTACAAAATAAAAACACTTATATGTGCTGGTGGTAATAATAAACAAACTACTCCGTAAGTTTTAAAAGATGATAATAATATAATTTTCATCAGACGACGACGCAGGTGTAGTGAACATCGACGATAGGAGGTTGAGGTGAAAACCAGAAGGCCAAATGCAATAAAACTAGCATTATTACCACCGGAATAAATAGAAGCAACGTAGGCGGTGGCGGCAATGTTGATGGTAGTATCTGTGGCAACACTAGCAATAACACCGTGAACAATAGCATAGCCGATATTGACCCGTAACCATTTTTACCAAAAAATTTGTTGAAAATCATCTTTATGCGATCTTCGCGTCCGTGCACTTCTATTAGTGACCCCAATATCCAGCAGTATTAGAATTCAGAAGTTTGAACTATACAGTTCGAATATGAACTAAACCAGATTGTGGTAAAATAACTATTTATTATGTAATGTATATATATGTGTTGATCATGAATGGAAGAGAATTTGATTAAATGAATTTAAGGTAATTAATTTATAGAAAACTAGTTTAGATCCCACGCATAAATGCGCGGTATTTATAAAGTTTTTACTTTTATATTACTTAATAATGCTAAATTAATACCTCACTAATTTTTTATGTTTCATGTCATTATATTTTAATATGAGAAAAAAAAAATTGAACTGTAAAATTATTCAAGAAAACCGAGTAAAATTGAACTGCAAAATAATAATGGTATTTAATTAATTGTTCATTTTCTCGTTATTATATATTTTTTTGAGGAAAAAAAAAATAAAACTGAAAATTAGTCAAAGAGAATTGAGTAACGTGCTGAAATGTATTTTTTAAAAACTATTTTTAATACCACAAAGCTAATGATTCCAATTTATTAATTCTCTCATTTGTCTTTGTCATGTAAGTAATCAAAACGATTTATAGTTTGTTTATACATAGTATGAGTCAAGTCATTCTCAAATAATAGCATCAATAAAAGATTTTATAGTTTATAGCTTTATATTATTTACTATATTTTAATTAAAATATTATAGTTTAGTGTTTAGTAAAAATTATAAAATTTGATGAAAAAGTTAATATTAAATGAAAAAAATTATATAATGAAATACATTATAATTATTAATTACCTTATTTAGTGAATATAATTAAATTATCAATAGTTTCCTTATTCATAAAGATGCTTTTTGGAGGGAAAATTTTGGAGTTCACCTATTCATTTAGTAAATAGGGGATGAGATACTCTGAATATAAGGGGACATTAATGGGTCCATATATAGAATAAAGATGGAGAAAAATATGGGGATATTGTGGTGCAATGTCGACCAACTAGTCAATTTCTACAAGGGTTTAATTTTTCTTTCTTTACTTTGTGTCTCATATATCTAGTCTTAGGTGTGTCTTGATACAAAGTAAGCTATAGTGCATGTGTATTAACTAATTAAGTTATGGGTTTTGATTGACTCATGCTCTCTACGTACATTCCTTCATCGACGCTTGATTCATCGTACTAAAACATGTAACGTCATATATATAATCATTCTTACTCCAAATCATGAATTTGTTAATTAGCTTAGCTACTTTTATTAATCGGTGATGTTGATGTCCATGTGGGGTGTTACCTACAAATCATTTTTGTTTGAAATAATTTAATTCTAGTTATGGTTGAATACAGTTCATAAACTATACAATCAGTTGTATTACGACTAATATATAGTTATATAATTATATAGTTTCTGAGTTTTATAATAAAGTATTCAAATGTTATTTTAAATATTATGAGTTTTAATAGCCCTTCACTTAAATGTTTATTAGTTAAAAAATATATAATGTAACTAAAAAACAATACATATAAACTCAATAAAATTTGAGTATTAACATTATAAAATTAAAATATAACTTACAAACTATAAAATGCTCAAAAAATCACACATGTGCTCAGACACTCAGTTAGATTGAAGATGGTTGGACAATGCTATTTTACCTCTGAATGTATAATCCTTTTGTTAAATAGGAGGCAATAATAGTATTTCTAACACCACAACTTTTTTTTCCCATAAAATCATGTGGCTAAAGAAAGACAGTCTGTCTCATTGAAGACGGCCACTATTCGTCACAAGTTGAAGACAGATACTGTCCCTCTACAAGCTGAAGACGGCTAGTACAACCTTGATGATGATTCGAGTGTTATAGCTAAAGTTAGTATAACTTTGGGTCGTTACTCTAGTTATGGCTGTTTGAGGTATAACCTTGGAAATATGAAACAAGGTTATAGCTGAATCTACTATAACTTTAGAATGCGAGTTTAGGTTATAGCTGAACGTAACCCTGAGATTATGGCTCAAGGTTATAGTTGAGACTAGTATACCTTTGAGTTGCGTGTCAAGGTTATGGTTGAGGTAAGTATAACTTCAAGTTATATATGTTGAAGTTATAGTCGAGGTTACTATAACCTTGCATCCAGAGTTCATGTTATGGTTAAGGTTATTATAATATTGGTCGTTAATACTTGTTTCACATGTTATGTGGTGTTCAGTTATACTGTGCATTTGTTTGTTGGCTAGTTTGAATAGATGATGGTAGTATCAGTTATTTACTATCGGAATGAACTAACGCCACCCGTTGGTGCGGGATTTATTTTGGTCTATGTTCAGGGGTGGCCAGAGTTGTCAGTTATACGCTCTGGGTCCCGAGTGTCGTTCGGTGTATAGTTATTGCATCGAGGGGTCTGGCCAGGTCTTAGGCACATAGGCAGTGGTCATATGCTATACATAGTACCGTGGAGGCAGTGGTGATACGTTCCACACTGATGGAGGCAGTGTTGATACGCTCCGTCAGTCAGAGGCAGTGGTGATACGCTCTGACAAGTTAGAGGCAGTGGTGATACGCTCTAAGGGGCGTTCGCTCTATTCATTATACTTTGATGCTAGCTTTGTGTCTTCTGTTGTTGTGGAATGTGTGACACCATATTCGCTATGCGTTGTTGCTAGCATTGTGCCTTATGTTGCTGTGGATTGTGTGTTACTTGAGTTGTAAGTATCCATGGTCTAGTGGTTGCATATGGTCTAGGTTCGCATGGTTCTGTTTATTTAGTGCTGAATACACTGTAGTATGTTAAGTTGATGTCGAGTTTTCATGAGTATAGATGGTCTCACATGCTTACTGGTTTTGCATTACAGTCGTTAATGATTGTTAATTATATTCAATTGTTATTATAAACATGACTAGGAGAGCATCTAGTTACTCCCGACTGATTGTCGAGCCCTATTCTCAAGTTGTTCAGATGATTGGCTGTTTGGATGATATCTTGCTGGGGAAGTACTGTACGGCGAGATGAATAATAAATTAGGACTTTGTTTTCAGTTGAGATACACATAATAATGTATTAGTTTGTTTTTGGTTTTAGTAGCGAACCGGATTGGTCAGGTGTTTCCGCCACCTTGACCCTTTTATCATTGTTATACTATGATTATTCTTTTAATATACGTTTTCCCTTTGTTTTATAATCCGGGTTGTTCCAGTTAACGATAAGCAATAACATACAAAATAAACCTACATATATGAAACTTGTGAGTACAAAGAGAAAGAACAGTATCATTCATCACTTGACGACCATATAGATACCAAGAGGCTTGCATCTCACCCCTTAATGCTCAATATTATCAAAAGACTCTTAAAGGAGAAAGACAATCATTAGAAACAATCATGACAATATGACTCACAATACTTAACCAAGAACGACACTAAGTAAGGGAATCACAAAATACATTATTCAATAACACAAGACTTAACTCTCACGGTAAATGGCATATGCAAATCATCATGACTAAGCAAGACAAGACAAAACAATACCAAACTCAATCCTCCTGGTAAGACGACGATCATATATGGTCGTAGTCTAAATCTAGATCCAAACTCTCGGGATGAACATTTCCCGATTCGACATGCGATAAAAATTTCGCATCCAAGACTCGATACATGACACACAGACCGTAACCAAAGGTCGAGTAATCCCTAATCGGAAACATGACACACATACCGTAACAAAAGGTCGAGTGACGCCTAAATCAGAAACATAGCACACATACCGTAACCAAAGGTCCGAGAAAGGCACCTAAATTGGAAACATGGAACAGATACCTTAGCCAAATGTCCGAGAAAGGGAAAAGAATGTCAAGCTAGTACACTAAGCACAATGACACCACCATATGTAAACAACATACGTTAATGAACCACTCAAGGTAAACGTGCCACATTTGAGCGAAACAACCAAAAATCGTTAACAGGCATGTAAGTGGCTCACATAGGACTTACCCATGGTGATATTATACATACATAATGTCAATCGCTATAAACATCATACAAAAACGTCACTTAACATGTGAATGAGACATAAAAAGGTCATTACAATGATAAACAAGTGTTAATACGTCATACACAAGAATTAGAACAAAGTTTTAGAGATATATCAACAAGGTAAAGCAAGAAAAGAGGCAACGAACTAACCAAACATGAATCCATTAGTCATTCGAGGCAAACATGACATATATAAGTGAAACATCCAAAAACCGTCTTTAAACATGTGAATAAGACTTAGTCAAATAGTTCTAATGTTAAAAAAAAGTGTTAAAATATCCTCAATAAGTCTTAGAACAAAGGTCTAGGTCAAAAACAATACGGTAAAGCGAGAAAAGAGGGTTTATAGGTCAACAGTGCAACTTAGACAAAGTTGCATGGTCAACTCGCCCTGAATGGTCGGACTCGCACGACCAAATGCTCTCTGGAACCAAATCACATGGTCATAATCAACATGCACGGTCAAATTCGCACGGTCATAGCCTTTTTGGACTCAACTCGCATAGTTGTCTACAATATGCTCGGTTGGGGAACTCCTTCAACCATTTTTAGTAAAATGGTCATATCTCTCTCATTTCTTAGTCATTTTGGGTGTATGACCGACCGTTAGAACCATAAGAAGATAAGCTAACTCCTAGACTTACAATTACATCAATATAATGTCTAAAACTCGAGATATAAGAATTTGAACTTGACTCTTCATGTTTACAATTTCTAAACTTGTTATTCCTTTCTCAATTGTCATTCTAACTTAAATGTGACTTGTTTAAACATGTGAATGATTACTCTATTATCTCAAATACATCATGTATATACCCAACAATGATTTACACGACTCCAAATACATTGGCCCTAAACTAACATCAACTGAATACAAGATTCGTCAATGACGAAAAACCGCAACTTTACCCAATCTCACCCCCATTTTAAAGTGGAGGACAATATCATCACTCTAACACGAAACCTGGTGACTAAACAATGTTCTAACATATTTGAGACATATCAATTATGAGATGAGTATCGTTAATGAGAGCATCATTCCATCTTCCCTCCTCAGCAACCATAAGCTCGGACACCAACATACTCTCGCCCCCGAATGGTGGAGAGATGACACGGCCAGACTGCGTACCTGGAACCCATGCATCATACCAAAACCGTGTAGCTAATCCGTCGCCCACGCCGCCTCAGCCCGACCTCAAGCACCTTCCTAGCCTCAAAAATACCCCTCCAAGTATAACTCGGGTTAGGACCCAAATTCGCTGACATAAAATCACCAAGCGGATAATATTTCGCTTTTATCATCCTGGCCCATAAACTCTCCGTCTCCATCGTCAACTTCCAAGCTTGCTTACTAAGGAGAGTTAAATTGAACAAATGGAAATCACGAAATCCTATACCTCCCATCCCCTTCGGCTGACATAATTTTTTCCACGACACCCAGCTTATACCTCGTTTGCCTTCATTATGACCCCACCAAAAGCGAGAAATCAACGCTAGACGCTCATCACAAAAGTTAGCGGGAATTTTTAAAATGCTCATAACATAGGTAGGGAGTGAATTGGCAACAACCTTTAAGAGAACCTCCTTACCAGCCCTAAACAAGATTTTTCCACGCCAACCATCCAGCCGCTTACTAAGCTTATCCCGAAGAATACCGTAAGCACCTTCTACGAATGCCCCACCACATTAGGTAACCTCAAATATCGCGTATGCTCCTCTACTTCAGTGATACCCAATCTGGTCGCCAAATTGTTGCGCTTCACCCTTGACACCCCTTTGTTAAATGAAACCGTAGTTTTGTCTAGACTAACTAGCTGCCAAGACGCAGTTTCATATCAACGCAAAATATCCATGACCACATCAGCTTCCTCCTCCGTAGCTTTTGTAAAAAATATGTTATTGGCAAATAGGAAGTGAGAAACAGGAGGAGCTCCACTTGATATACGGACACCATGTAAAGTATTCATTTCAACCGCTCTCCTCATGAGATGAGATAAAACTTCCGCACATAAAACGAACAAGTAAGGAGACAAAGGATCACCCTGCCACAATTCTCTAGACGGTCTAAAAGCCCGTGACAGACCCCCATTTATAAGCACTGAAAATGACACCATTGACACACATGCCATCACCCTATTCGTCCAGCTCTTGTCGAAACCCATTGTGTCAAGAACTCGCTTCAAAAAGCTCCATTCGACCCGATCATACGTCTTCGCCATGTCAAGCTTAATAACCATATATCCCTCATTATGGCACGAATTTTTCATAAAATGGAAATTTTCAAAAGCAATTAGAACATTATCGGAAATAACTCTCCCAAGAGTAAAAGCTCCCTGATTCTCGGACACAATATCACCCATGAATAGCTTCAGCCGATTAGCAAGAACTTTGGAAACCAACTTATAAACTACATTACACAGGCTAATAGGTCGGAAATCACGAATTTTATCTAGGGCTTTCTTCTTTGGAATTAGAACAATGTTCATTTTGTTAAAATCCCTCGGTGATCTCTCTCCACGTAACATGGCAAGGAAAACTCTCACTATTTCCGGACAAACTTTACTCCAATAAGTCTGATAAAACAGCGTTCATTTCATCCGACCCCGGTGCCTTCAAAGGGTGCATTTGGTTCAAAGCATCGACCACTTCTTCTTCACAATACTCCTTCCTCAACCCCTCATTCATAGAATCGAACTCGTCTCCCAAGGCCTCAGTAAAACATTGTCATCCTTGGCTGAATTGGACGAGGTAAATAAATGCTGGATGTAATCAATGGCCACTTTTGCCACGGCCTCATCCCCGCGCTTCAGGACACCATCATCATCAATAAGTTTTGTAATATAATTCTTCCTCTTGCGTTCTCTGGCACGATTATGAAAAAACTTCGTATTGCGATTCCCTTCCTTCAGCCATAATACCCTCGACCTCTGCCTCGAGTATTGCTCTTCTTGACGTCGCAAATTAGAAATTTCCGTGACTAATTTCCTTCGTCTGCTCACATTGGCTGCTAACCGATCACCTTCATTCAAATTCGCTAATTGCTTTCTTTTCCTCTCAATGTCCCTGCCCATTTTATTAATATTTGTTCTTTTCCAACCCCGCAACTCTTTCTCACACTCCTCTAACACCGTCACAAGCTTCCCTCTCCATCATGCAACACCATGCTCAATAGCCTCCACATATCCCTCCTCCCTGACTGATGTGAACATTAAATGCGCACATTTAGTCCCCTAATTGAGTCTATTTTGCATACTATTATATTATTCCATGGCCATTTTATCCGTCAAAACCTTCCTATTTGCTTTCCTAGTGCATTTCGTATGTTTTGTAGGAAAGAAGATAATTAGGCGGAAATTCCCGTCTTTCGGGCATAGTTGGAAGCTTATTGACGATATTTGATGGACTAGTATAAAGAGGAAGCGAGAACTAAAGACCAATCCTACAAGAATAAGAAGAAAGTGAAGAAAAAGGATTCTGAAGCGGAATCCGAGCGGCCAAACAGGCAAGACGCCCGTCCCAGATAAGAATCCGAGCGTCCAAGCCACGAAGACGCTCGGATTCCTCCGCCACAATCCGAGCGGATTTGCAGAAAGACGCTCGTCTTCCCCTGCTACAATCCGAGCGTCCCGAGACCAATCCGCTCGGATTCCCTTATAGCAACTTTCGTGTTCTTCTTGTTCTATGAAGGATGCGCATATTTTTCAAAGACCGGCGAAAAGGAGACCGGAGTCTCTCTTGAGACCGGTGATTCCCTACCCAACAATTAGCATTGTTAAATTACTATTTTACCCTTGATTAACCTAATGATGCTCTATTATATATACCCCATTTGTAATAATCAAATAATCAAGTTTCCTTAGATTAAATCAAGCTTTCTTAGATTAGATTAGGAGTAGATTAGAATAGATTAATCTCAATCTTTTCACAAAATTACACATTAATCTTTCCTTAATTATTGTTCTTGTTTATTATTATTGGGTAATTGAAGATTATTGGGTTATTATTGGAGGATTGACAACCTTCCATCAATCATCAAGTTTCTTCTATTATTCTTTGCTTTATTATTTGGATTCATCTCAAGTTTGGTATAATTCTTTTACCCTTTACTCTTTACTCTTTATTGTTTATTTCCTCATTCTCTTATCATGTTTACACTTGTTGTTATGTTTGATACCATTAATGACAAGTCCTCCATGATAATGAGTGAGTAGTTACTAAACTAGGATTAGTGGGAAATTAGGGGAAAATAACATGGGATTAATCATGCTTAATCTAATATGTTTTCATAATCAAATTGCTTGCTTGTTGTGATGTCAACCTATGCACATGTTATGTTTGATGAAATGCTAAGCCTATGAATCCTTGCATTTACAACCATCTCTTATCTACTCAACTTGACTTGTAAGATATAAACCAACTCGAGTCTTGTTAGACCATGCATAGAAGTTGAATAGGAGGAAAGTAAGTCGACTTGTAGGTGTTGTACAATCTAATCGATTCGGCTCCGGGACCCAACTCTTCCTATGAACCGTAAGATATAAACCAACTCGGTTCCTCCACAACATTAATTGCTTGCAACATTGTAAACATGTTTGTATGATCAATACCATGAATCCCCTATGACCCCATGATATCCTAGTGCTTTTAATCATTTGTTTACATCCTTTCTTTTATTGCTTGTTTTACTATATTATTTGCATTAGTCTAGACACAACTACAAACCCAAACAAATTGTGACACTAGCATAAATTGAAATAGATAGACTTAGAACCCAAAGCACACCGTCCCAAGGATCGACCTCGACTTACCACTAACTAGTTGTATGTTGAGTATTATAAATGTGTTTGATTGGATGTGTGACGACCAACTCTTGTCCATCACTGACCCACATTTTCTTAAATCAAAATGGCCGCATCTTTACCTCCCCCGCTTCCCTCACATTAAGAACAAGTTTGATTGGCGTGTGGTCCGACCACTCCCTATCGAGATAATAAAGCTTAGCAAAAGGGAATAAGTCTAGCCAGACCGAAGTACACAAAGCTCGATCAATCATACTTTGCATATTTGCCTCACCGACTTTCAAATTACCATATGAAAAATTGTACCCTTCCCAGGGGACATCCCGAAGCTCACACTCATCCATTGTTGTTCGGAAATTATTCATTTGCCATTGCGGTCTGCTTTCACCTTTCATTTCAGTTAAGAAAATAATCTCATTATAATCGCCAATACATACCCAAGGCAAAGGGGATTGCCTTGCAAGCAGCCTCAGAAGCTCCCAAGAGAGATTTCGATCATTCACAGTCACCCATCCATAAAACCCCGTAAGTCTCCACGCCCCCCAGTCCGAATCTTCATCTCTTTAGGGACTGTGTTTATGCTCGTCGAGTGTGGGAGGGGCTTGGGATAGAGCATGAAGGGGAGGAGGGTGATGGAGAGGTGCCCCCCCAGTCCGAATCTTCATCTCTTTAGGGACTTCTTTATCTCAATTTAGGTTTTTAGAATGATAAAGAGGTTTACGAAAAGTGACGGAACTCATTATATATTAATCTCGCATCATTAGCAAAAACACGTCAAAACTCAGCCCGTAAACTCACTTACTCGATCGAGTGCCCTACAGGCAGACTACTGTTTTGCGTCAAAAACTACTTACTCGACAGAGTAAGTCCCACTCGATAGAGAACCCAAAGACATAGAAAACCGTAGTATTACAGTCTTCCCTCCTTAAAAGGAACTTCGTCCCCGAAGTTCAACCCATTCCCAAAACAAACATACTAACTCGATTAAGACACAACAACGCAACAAAAGCCTCAAAACAAAACCCCAACCTATCAAAGATGAACTCTTAATACCAACTCCACCAACTATGCCTACCTCCACAACACGGCTCACGATATCGTATCAATTACTTCATAGTCTCTCTCGACACTAACTCCAAACACTACCAACTACTATCCACAAACGTTGCTAGCTCCGTAACATATTATCCACTAGAAAATGCGATATCAAGACACTCATAACATCAAACGGAATGTTACATTCTACCACCCTTAAAAGGAACTTCGTCCTTGGAGTTTACTCAATAACATCACCATCCCACTGTCAACTCCATCAAACTCATAAATATCATCATCCAACTGTCAACACTATCGAAATATTCTCCCATTCATAAACATCGAACTACTACAAGCACGACCATGACCTTTTAACAAAATCAACCACAACAAAGATCCATCCTTTATGCTACACCAACACTCTACTTCCAATTATACTACAACATGCACGACCATGAAACTCTCTTTTATCGCATCCTACTCCTCTTAAGACAAATGTTACGTCCTCGTAACTCACTAATACGAAATCCTTAGCTATATCTTCTCATTATCCTCATCACCAGCACATGTCAAAGATAACCGCCTATAATCTAAAAACTCACTATTCCTATATCCAAGGCTCTCTTACATAAACAGTTCTCATACCTCAATTCACTCGGCACACCACCTAACCTACACCACAAAATCTTTAGCTTAACCAAAACGTCAACTGTTCCCTATTACCGCCAAAATGACATAGTCCTCTATACATGCACCTATCTCCATACTCATAATTCACGATCCACAATTATTACACACACTCACACTAGATCCTCAAGTTCTTTTCTTTCATTACCGCCAAACTCATCCATAACCTAACATGAAACTAATTCCCAACACCCTATACTCACTATCTCAAAGAAAGATCATGAACATCTGCAGCTTCCAGATCAGGACAACACATGTTCCATAATTCACTTGCCATTACCATGTCTACCAAAGCCTCACCTAAAACAAGGTCAAAACTACTATAACAACCTCTCACAACTGTGTCCCATCAACAAAATATCACTATACCATGACTACAACGGAAACATACACAACTCTCTTCCATATCATACTCTACCCTCACTTCCAAGCTGAAACTGGTAAGAAGCATCAATAAACAGAACAACAGTCTATCCGTCCAAACTAAAACTCACAGGAAACAACAGCAAACAAAACAACAATATATGTATAACTGATATGTACTTTCGAAAACTCGTATCGTAATCATCCCGCCTACTCCACCACAACCAGTGTCGGCATCGCAACACCGCCACCAATAGCCGCGCCGCAGCGCGAAAATACCCACATCACAATACGAAGTACCGTGCCCAGATCACCACCCGAGGCACAAAAACCACATCGATAGACATCACAACCACATACAATTCCCATAAGCACTGACTCAGTATAACTTCCGGACAAGAAAACTTACTCAAAACCGCTTTACTAGATCACAACACAACATATTATACGGAATAAACAGACAAGAATCTCATGAATATCATCCATACCTTTTCACCGAATAAACATATATCATGAATACACATACCATAACTAGCCATGCCAGATCACCCAAACTATCACTTTTGAACATCATTCCATTAGATTACCGTACCCAACGTGCATTACGGAACATTCAAATAACAACTTTATAACTATCACACAATACCACTTCTTGTGAGGTCAGAACCTCACACAAAAATTTATACACATCATAGACCCGTAATCACATCCAACTAGTCAATCCTGATCACGTAAGTTACCACCTGATAAAGGCTACCTCTCGTCAGCGGCGGATTTGGGGGGGGAGTGAGGGCACGTGCCCTCACGTGACGGGAAAAAAAAAAGAAAAAAAAACTGAAAATCTATGTTTACATATTTAGAGCGCCTATTTTTAGCATGATGATGCTCTTGGTCTGGTGGTAAGAGCCTTATAAACTTCCCTGATGATCTTGTGTTCGAATCTCACTATGGTTAGTTTTTGCTTATTTTTTTTGCATGTTCAAAATTAGATTTAATTAATTGAATTTCAAAATGATGCTACAAGGGTTCGAACCTGGGACGTTAGGCTAGTATATTCAATGATTGTCCAACACACCAATTGCATATTAATATTGTTTGTTAAGAATATATATTTTTATATCTATAGAATTATACACTTTTAGAAGTAGTTCCATGTAAAATTTCCCACTGTCTTATAAATAAAGATTATGGTACTCTTTGTTTAATTTTTTTACTATTTTCATGGCGATAATATATGAAATTGAAGGAGTCTTTCGAATTTTTTTTACACAGGACCCCCAATTCTACCGCCGAAAATGGATATTCCCTCTAAAATAATGCACTTGGGCTTGTTGGTATTTTGTTTAGCCGTTTAGGGTTTGTTGATATATTTTTTCTTTACGATTATATTATTATGTATTGACGATGAAAAAATTTTAATGTATAAAAGTTGTCCGCAAATTTGTTTTTTTTGGGTGTGCCCCCCCTTTAGTCAAATCCTGCATCCGCCACTGCCTCTCGCCCGAGCTTAACTCGTATGCCTCTCATAACACATTCTCCCATTCGCATAACCATCACCTCCTGCCAAACATAACCATACCATTAACACTCAACTACTAGCAACCGCCTCCTATAACCACATCTTATACTTTCTCACAACCATACACATCAATCGGGTCTCTGCAAAACCAATGATACGTGCATATTGTATAGTCTTTTTAGCCTATTTTAGCACGTATTTCTATGCATTTTTGTACTGTTTATATTGCATTATGCCCCGTATTGGCTACTTTGGTTCGTTTTGTCCATTTTGTAGAAATAAACGCGAAAGTAGTGGAATCGTACCATTTTTCGTCCTTTTTGCATGCATTTAGAGGAGACGGGATTTTCCTGAGTAAGATACTGCATTAAAGTGCGTGAAGGCACGATTTACGAGGCAGTCGGGCATGGATTTGAGCTGAATTGAAGACAGAAGACTCGATCGAGTGGTTTTGTTACTCGATCGAGTGGTTTCTACATCCTTGGTTGGTCGATCGAGTGCTTTTCTACTCGATCCAGAAGTGGTGTAAAGAGGGGTTACTCGATCGAGTAACTATTCTACTCGATCGAGTAAATTTTCTGTGGTTTTGCTCGATCGAGTGGTTTCTGCTGGCGTGGGCTTTAATTAGCCCGTGAATTTATTTTAGCTTATGGACTTAGTTGTTTTTCTATTTAAGCATTACGTTACTAGGTTATTAGCATCTAATTTTCCTACTATAAAAGTTTATCTATCATTCACGACTGCGTACTATTTTCTCCTTCACTGTAACTTTATTTTGGGATTTATTTCGCTCGGATTTGATTGTTCTTTACGCCGGATTCGCACGATTGTAATCTCTTTCTCCATTCTTAATAATAAACTTCATTTCATTTGCTTTAATTCTTCGTCTTGCTTTATTTACTTTTTGCCCTAATTTACCTTTTATGCAATTTAATTATCGTTTAATATGTTGAATGCTGGTTATTTATCTGCTGTTAGTTTTGATAGTATTAATAGCAATATGAGTAGCTAAATCTAATTCATGTTGGGATTAGGGGATCTACGGTAGAAATGTGACGATGTAGTAAATAGGTTAGATGAATTAATTATGAGATTCTGTCACCATAGCAATTTAATTGTATTTTACCGACTTAGTTGAGTGCACGCTTCTGAGTCACCCTTTTAATCTGGCTAAAATTAATCCTAGATCGAAAGATTGGACTAAATAGGCCTGCTATGAACAGTAGACTACCCTGACGAGGATGAAAGTTAAGTTAGTGGTAATTTAGGATAGAAAGTGGACCGAAAGGACCTTTCCATATCCGTCTCGCATTAATTTGTCTAAGTTGTTTACAGTTGAGTCACTGGACTACCGTAGTGAACCGAATTCCTGACATGACCCTTCTCTATTTGATAGTTTAATTCTATTTCCTGCTTTTACTGCTCTTTTCTTTACTTCTCTTTCCTTTAAACCTTTAGTTTAGAAAACAATTTAAACAACCCCCCCCCCCCCCCCCCCCCCCATTTGTGACCAAATAGACGGACTTCTACAGATATCTTGCCTCCCTGAGGAGATCGACCTGACTTCCCTAGCTATATAGTTAGTTTAGTTAGTTTATTTTTGATAGGTACATGACAGACGTATCAAATTTTGGCGCCGTTGCCGGGGAGGCAATTGGCCTATCTGTCTTTGTTTCGTTTATTTTATCCGTCTCAGGGAATTTTTATTCCTTGAGGCAGTTCTTATTTATTTTCTTTCAGTGTTGTTTATGCTCAGGTCAGACAGGTTTGAGTTAGTTTCACTGATTTGAGCCGAGAGACTATTCGAGGCATAGACTCCGTCTGCAGAGAAAATCACGAAAGGAAGACTTGAGTACTTTCGAGCCAGAGCTACATCATTCTCTTTTCGCAGAAGACCAGTCTTTAGTAGAAGACATTCCTATTTCTGCCGATCAACAAGTAAAGATGCCAAAACTTTCCAGTCACTCGGTGCCTAAATCATCCTCAATTCCAAAGGGTTTCAATCTCCATACTGAGGATGGGAATACATTCGACATCCGTCCTTCCTACATCAATCTGGTGGAAAGAAATATCTATAGAGGTGTGGCAGGTGAAGACCCGAGGAAGCACATGGAGGTCTTTACAGACTACTGTTCTACTATCCCCGCTACAAAGGGGGTAACTCAAGACAAGATTAAGGAGGTTTTGTTCCCTTTCTCTTTGACCGACTCAGCCAGGGAGTGGTCGATCGATTTGGACCGCACACGTTTGGGAGTTCTGATTGGGAGTCTCTTGCTCTTGCCTTTTACAAGAGATATTTCCCTCCACAGCGCACCAATCAGCTGAGGGCCAAGATTACCAGTTTCAAGCAAGCTCCCGATGAGACTTTATATGAGGCATGGTCCCGATTCAAGAAATTGGTGAGTTCTATTCCTCACCATGGTTTTGACCGATGGTTTATATCTAACCAGTTCTACAATGGGCTGTACGATGACCACAGAGCCATACTTGATGCGTCATCTAATGGGAGATTCCAGGAAAATACCGACGATGATAAGGGATGGGCCCTTATTGAAGAGATGGCGAATCATAGTGCTGAGTATGGAAACCCGAGGGATGGTATTAGAACAGTTCATGCAGTCGATAAGCAGGTTGTGGCTCAGCTGGAAACCATGAATGCTAGATTTGACAAGTTGGAGTTACATTCTGCTGGGGAGCCTCAAACGGTCCATATGCTTGCTAGAGGGGAGACCGTCACATGTGAGAGGTGTGGGAGCAATGATGGTCACACTTCTGTTGGCTGTCTTATGGAGAAGGAACAAGTCCTTGCCTTTCAACAATATAGGCAAGTAGGGGGTTCCTATTACAACAACCAAGGGGAAGTCCATCCCAATTTGAGGTGGACTAGTCAACATGTGCTCAATCCTACCCCTCCTCCTCACCAGCAACAGCCATATGTTCCTCCACATAAGAATCAACAAGGCTTTCAGAAGCCTCCTCCCTTCCCTCCTCCCAATCACGGAGCATCATCTTCTGGATGGGTGAGTGAGATTGGTGAGCTAAAGACTATGCTGCAGTCTTTTACAAAGCAGTGGCAGTTGAGTGATCAATAGAAAGATGCATCCATCAAGGCACTTGAAACTTAAGTTGGCCAATTAGCCGCGAACCAATCTGCAAGGAAACCGGGTCATTTACCGTCACAAACTGATAAAAATCCACATGAGACGGTAAATTTAATTAATTTGAGAAGCGGTCGTTCATATGAAGGGACCGGAAGTGTTGAAATCAGACCCGAGGAAGGAAATAATAGGCGATGAACAGTGTTCTGTCAAAGGAGATGAGCCGACGGCTAAGAAAGTACTCGATCGACTAGTTTCTGGAGGTCGATCGAGTAGATTTGTTGAAGAAACTGCTCGATCGAGTGGAATTTCTACTCGATCGAGTGAACAGGAAAAGCCAACTGCTCGATCGAGTGAATTTTCTACTCGATCGAGCGATGCTATTGAAGAAACTACTCGATCAAATGGGAATTTTGGTCGATCGAGTAGTATGGACGACGGACAGCTTGATCGAGAGCCTGCTAGTGCTCGATTAAGTGAGAAATCACCTGAAAGACCTCGTTCGAGAGGAAAGAAGCGTCCAAAGGATACAGAGCTTGATCCGGCTGACATTTTGGAAGAGAGAAACAAGGGACTCGAGATACCCATCACGGTTCCCTTCCCGAGGCGTCTGCAGAATACTAAAGCTAATCAACAATTCGGCAAATTTGCCGAGATCCTGAGAAGCTTGCAGGTCACTGTACCATTTGCCGAACTACTGACACAGGTACCCTCTTACCTTAAATTTATGAAAGAAATTTTATCGCGTAAGAGGCATATTAGTGATAATGAGACGATAGCCTTAACTGAGGTAGGGACGGCCCTAGTTCAGAATAAGTTACCTCCCAAACAGTCAGACCCGGGTAGTTTTTCGATTCCGTGTCATATCGGTACCCATTTGATTGATAACGCGTTATGCGATCTAGGCGCTAGCGTGAGTGTCTTACCGTTGTCTCTGGCTAAGAGACTTGGTTTGACAAAGTTTAATCGCACCAACTTGACTGTTCAGATGGCCGACCGTAGCATATCACGGCCACTAGGTGTAATAGAAGACGTACCTATTAAGATCGGGAGGTTCTTTATTACCGTTGACTTCGTTGTGCTTGACATCCCCGAAGATCCACATACTCCTATTATTTTAGGGAGACTATTTTTATCTACTGCCCGTGGAGTAATCGACGTCGGGGGCAAGACATTAACTTTTCAGGTTGGGGACGAGGAGCTGATATTCCATTAGTCTAAGTTCCGGAGGGCTCCCATGCAAGCTCAGCCTTGCAATGCCCTCTCTTCTATTGACCTTATTATTGACACTCCAAATGAAAATTTGGAGCATTGTGTTGCTATTGTTACCCCTCCGCCTCAGATTGAGAGCAAAAAGGAGGAAAGTTCGTCTGTTTTCCTTCGCAGTGCGGATGAGAACAATGAAGGAGCTGTCAAAGGGCATTGTGCAATTAATGTCAGTCAAAGTGGGAGTGACAGTGGTACAGCCGGTGAGAAAGGAGCGAGGGTGGGAAAAGTTCGAGCATATGTGGATGTGAACTATTCTCCTCTGAACGATTCAAGTTCAAGCTCATGGAAGCTGAAGAGGACGATCAATGTTGCTGAGGTGACGTCCTCCAGTCAGGAGCCCTCCGAGGAGCTACTGAATTGCTTTGGGAAGTGAGCGGGGAAATGCCCCGTGTACCATTTTGTATAAACAATTTTTAATTTTCCGTTGAATTTCTTTTATTGCTTTTAATTAGGACAATTAGAATTTAGACAATTTTTAGCGTAGATAAAGACTATAGACTGTTACTTTGCGTATTTGGTACTTTGGGATATTTTTGCAAGCGTTTCTATGCAGGTTTGGGGAAGTTTACGCAAATATAAAGGAAGAATGACGAATTCAAGAGCCTACACGAGAAAAAGAGCTCGATCGAGTACTTTTTGTACTCGATCGAGTGGATTCTGTTCGATCGAGTAATACCATACCAGTCGATCGAGTAAAACAGAAATGGGGAGTTCTCGATCGAGTAAATTTTTACTCGATCGAGTAGATGGATTATTAAAGTGCTCGATCGAGCAGTTCTAAACCACTCGATCGAGTAAAATGGGAATCGACACGCAGGGAGTTTCCTTTAACTCCTTTACTTTTGATTCTAATTTCATTTTCCCCCAATTTTTCGACTCTCCTCTTATTTTGCGATTAAAACATCCCCAAATCCCCATTTTTCTTGCCCTTTTGCCAAATCCGCCACCTACATCTTGCTCTTTGCTAATTAATCATTCAAAGCCCTTTGTTTTCTCCTTGATTTGTGCTGTTTTATACGGTTTAATAGTGGGATTAGGGTTTGCGGTTTTTCGATCAAAAAATCGCCATTTTTGCTTGTTGTTTGAAGATTAATTGCAATTTGTAGGTTCTTTCTCATCAAGTAAGTTTCTCCTACACCTCTTTGCATTTTAATTTCGCATTTTTATGAGGTAAATTAGGTTAGGGTTTCGAAATTCCTTGTTTAGTCGAGTTTTTCGACTTTAACTATCATTGCTTGCCCTTATCTGTCTTGCTTGATGATCATTCCCGTCTCCTCACTATTTGTTACATGATTAATTCGAACTTTGCGCGAAATTCGCGATTAGGGCTGATTTTCAGTCGAATTTTTCTACTGTCAACTGGGTTTACATGCTGTCACATGCTTAATTTACTTTAGTTGTTGCTTAATTGATGCCATTGATGCCTGTCCCCGCCCCTATCGCTGTTTAACCCTCGTCATTCGAATTTTTGAGGAAATATTGGGAATTTTTGGGCTGAAGTCGAATTTTTTCGACTATTTAGGATTTGTCATGCTGTTACCATGCTGATTTTCATGTTGTCTAGCTGTTTTTCTTATCAAATCCCCTGCCCTTTGTATACAGAATGGATTCTAGCTCTCTGCCCTCCACTAGCTCGACTTCTAGTCCATCCCTGACTGAGACGGTGGTCCCTGCTGTTACCGCCGCCTCCACTTCTGTTAGTACCGCAGCCCCTGTGTTCTTAGTCTCTGCTGCAGGTACAGTTTTTACGCCAGCTAGCACTGCTGCTAGCTCCGTTTCGGCTGCCACTTCAGTTACGGCCACCACCACTGCTAGCACTGCTGCTAGTCTTTCTTCTTAAGTGGTGGCCACAACAGCCACAACCTCTACTCCAGCCGCTGTTTTCACACCTGTGGCGGACTCACCTACAGTTGCAGCTGCCTTTAGAGCGGTCCTAGTTCCTCGCACCGTCAATGGACGGGCTTCTACTTCGGGTTCTAGAGGCCGGGGCCGAGGTCGTGGACGTTCCCGTTCTACACCAGCTCCTGCTACCTCTACTTTTGCCGCTGCTTCTCCTTCTGGCA
Organism: Silene latifolia; assembly: GCF_048544455.1. Lineage (NCBI taxonomy): Eukaryota > Viridiplantae > Streptophyta > Magnoliopsida > Caryophyllales > Caryophyllaceae > Silene > Silene latifolia. The sequence goes on from NC_133534.1 coordinate 222,637,877, forward strand.
CGGTCACTATTCGAGGGGATAACTCCCTCGACTCTCACCCAGACTACCCGCAGGTAATTTTTATTAACGGTGTACATCGTAAGAGGTTTTATCACCTCCTAGGCTGTGAGTTTGTACCTTCCCGGTTTTTAGATAAACCGGCACTTGAGAGACTCGGCATCTACGAGTCAGTTTGTGAGCTTCTACGGGGCACGGGGATGGCCGGACTCATTACTATGAGTGGTCGTACCTTTCTGGAGCTGAGTCTTGAGTTCCTCAGCTCCTTCACCTTCTCCTCCGGGGCACACGATGCTGCCCTTACTAGTTCTTCTGTGTCTTTCCGGTTGTTCAACCGGACTTTTCCGATGACTTTGGAGGAGTTTGGTCGCAGACTTGGCCTTTCCTCTACGGGCGACGCTACCGCCCCTAGGAGGGTCATCCGTCAGCTTTGGAGGACCTTGGTCCAGACCACCTTTCCCGAGCGAAAGCTCGCACAAGTCCACCTTCCCCCTGCCCGTTACTTTCTTAGATTGATGGGGAGCACCATTTTTGGCCGAAATGAGCCAAACAACATCACCAACACCGAGCTCTCCATCTTGGGCGGTTACCTGAACGTTGATTGTGAGAGTCCTTTTACCCTCAACATTGCCTACTTGACCGCCCAGTACTTTCAGGCCCAGGGACTGAAGGAGACGGGATCTATCGCCTGCGGTGACATAACCACCATTCTTGCCGTTCCTTTTCCCCCTCGGCCTCGTGACTTGCGTACCTCGAGGGAGAGAGGTATTTGAGTCTGGATGCCATGCTTTCTCAGCATTGGCTGACCACAGACTACCAGACATGGAATATAGACGGTTCCTTGTCTGTGGACTTACCTTGTGACACTCTCCCCCGTCTAGCCCCTTCGCCTACTGTCGCTAGGGGCGACCGACTGCCACCTCCACCGGACTACCACCTTCCACTACGACCACCTCCCACTTTACCCGCCGCCAAGAAGCGGCGTAGACTTAAACTGGAGAGGGGTCTACACCTTCTGGGAGTGCCCAGCCTTCCACGGCTACTCCCATCCCGACCCCTACTCCTAGTCCTACTCCTGCACCCACCGACCAGACACAGGCACAGCCGGTTCTACCGGCTACTTTCGTATCACCTCCACCCTTTGTGGCGTCCGCATTCATGGACCAAGGGCGCCGTGACGGTTTGTTGCTTGAGATTGCAGAGCGACAGGCTCGTATGGAGAGGGACTTAGCTCTTACCTTGCACCCTCTGTACGAGTACCACTTGAGGCGACACCGTCCGATCCCAGAGGGTTGGCCACACCCTTCCTTTTACCGGTACCCAGCTGAGGGGTACCCGGAGTCTGCTGAGGAGGACGAGGATGAGGACCCACTGGTGGCAGCGGAGAGAGCTCGCGTTGAGCAGAGGAGGAGGAGGATCCGGAGTTCAGGGTGGAGGACATCCGTGACGAGGAGGCTGATGAGTAGCTACTGGTCTACTCACTTCCCGTTTTAAATTTGGTTTGGGGAAGTTCGTGTTTTGTATGTATATCTTACTCTTTTATTTTTGTCTCCTTTTTATTTTATTGTTTTTATTCTTTATTGGTTGTATATTCCCGTTTCCCTGTTTATATCTGCTGGTGTATGCTGGAGGACAACGAGGGCGTTGTCCGTTTTGGTTTGGGAAGGGTATTGCATCCTTTTGAGTCTGCATTTGCATTTGTTTTGCATTCACGTTTATTTATTTCAGCTTGCATTGTTTGTTTATTTCATTAAAAAATCAAAAAAACCAAAAAATTAGAAAAATTCAAAAATATTCACGTTTATTTTTGCATATAGGTTGAGTCCGAACGGTAGATTTCCGTGATGAAACTGCACTATAACTTATCATTTTCACTTGAGCCTTGCACTTATGTTGATAGTTATTAGCTTTGTTATACGCATAATCTACGAGTTTCTATTCGAATTTAGCTGACTGTTTAGACTTGACCTGATAAATTGGCAAACTATTCCATAAATTCTGAGTTTTGGAGCCCATAACTGGTGACATTCATGACCGGTTCATTAGGAATTGAGAGTAGTACTCCTTGCATAGCATGTTCATCATTTTTGCACTTTTATGACATTCAATTTCTTGTCAAATGCACACATTCGGGTTTGTGGTTGGTGTCACATGCAGGGATGTGCTTGCAATTTTTCCCTTTTCCTTATATTTTTTACCCATTTAGCTCCACATAAGCCAAAACTTGCCTTTTTGACCCATTAGCTACATCCCAAATTGAGCCTGCCTAGTCAAGCTAGTTTAGTATGTCTTTTGTGGTATGTTTTTCCATCTGCAGTTTGTCCCGTATCTTTTTGTATGGAGTTGGTGAAAATTAAGAAGGAGAAAAAGAAAAAAAGGATTGAAAAAGAGAAAAAAAAAACGTGGAAAGAAGAAAAAAGAAAAAAAATGAAAAAATAAAAGAATTCACGTGTACAGTGATAGAAAAAGAAAGAAAAAGTTGAAAAAAAAGTTTGATTTATTTCATTTGATTCATTTAGACGGTGTTAAAAAAGGAAAGTTTGTGACCGTCTAACTCCTCCATTCTTATTCCATATTTTTGAGGAGATTGTGTTTGAGTTTAGTGAGCTGTGTGCCAAATGAAGGGCACTTGTATTCTATTTTTCAGTCAGTTGAGATTCGGATGGTCTTATATAGTCCTGTTACGAACTAGCTTGACGCTTTTACCTCCACATTACCATAACTTGTTTTGCCTTTTCTCACCTGAACCTCACTATTCCCATATTTTTTGTAAGCCCTCGGCTATGACGGACATTATTGGTTGGAGTGTGTGCATTAGTACTTGAATTGTCTTTCATTTTTGTTGCATGCATGCTATGTAGGTCGCAGTTAGGTGAATGACTGTCTTTTCTTCTCTCTTTTACATATAACATTCACCCTTTGCTTTACGAGAGAAGAGTGACCACGAGAGAGTCCGATTTTGTTGGTCTTGCAAGGTCGATAGGTTGGCTATATTTCTGAACAGCTTATAACTCGTTTGCGTATTGACTGCTTAGCTATAACTGTTAGTTTTTGTTGCATTAAACTGGTTCAAGTAGAAAAGTTAAGCTAGCTCTGAGTTATCATTTCCGTTCCATTAGTTGCATTTTAGTTTACTCGAGGACGAGTAAAGGTTCGGTTTGGGGAGATTTGATACGTGCATATTGTATAGTCTTTTTAGCCTATTTTAGCACGTATTTCTATGCATTTTTGTACTGTTTATATTGCATTATGCCCCGTATTGGCTACTTTGGTTCGTTTTGTCCATTTTGTAGAAATGAACGCGAAAGTAGTGGAATTGTACCATTTTTCGTCCTTTTTGCATGCATTTAGAGGAGACGGGATTTTCCTGAGTAAGATACTGCATTGGAGTGCGTGAAGGCACGGTTTACGAGGTAGTCGGGCATGGATTTGAGCTAAATTGAAGACAGAAGACTCGATTGAGTGGTTTTGTTACTCGATCGAGTGGTTTCTACATTCTTGGTTGGTCGATCGAGTGCTTTTCTACTCAATCCAGAAGTGCTGTAAAGAGGGGTTACTCGATCGAGTAACTATTCTACTTGATCGAGTAGATTTTCTGTGGTTTTGCTCGATCGAGTACTGGTTTTATCCCACTCGATCGAGTGGTTTCTGCTGGCGTGGGCTTTAATTAGCCCGTGAATTTATTTTAGCTTATGGACTTAGTTGTTTTTCCGCGAAAGTGGTAATTAGGCCCCTTAACTCTGATCAATTGTGAAATTAGGTCCCATAACTTTTATTTGGAGCAATCAAGCCCCTTAAGTTTCATCAAAAGTGAAATTCATCCCATTTTTTAAATTTACACAAGAATTTTAATTAAAAACAATTTATATTAGTATTAAACAATTTATTAAATAACTAAAAATTACTAATTGCAACTTTACGAATTTTTACATAATTTATTAATCATTGAAGAACACTTTTACATACATATTTAGTAAATTGTTTATAATTTATATAACATTCATACATATATAATAAATTGTCTATATATTATAAAATTCAAAATAAAATAATTCTCAATATTTAATATAAATATAAAAGTTCTAAAATTATTAAAAAAGAATTATATTTGATAAATTGTATTAAAAGTGATATTAATATAAGAATTTGGTGAAAATTATGAAAATGGGGTTGAGTTTCACTTTTGGTGAAAGTTAAGGGGTTTGATTGCTCCAAATTAAACTTATGGGGCCTAATTTCACAGTTGAACAGAGTTAAGGGGCCTAATTACCACTTTCGCGGTTGTTTTTCTATTTAAGCATTACGTTACTAGGTTATTAGCATCTAATTTTCCTACTATCAAAGTTTATCTATCATTCAAGACTGCGTACTATTTTCTCCTTCACTGTAACTTTATTTTGGGATTTATTTCGCTCGGATTTGATTGTTCTTTACGCCGGATTCGCACGATTGTAATCTCTTTCTCCATTCTTAATAATAAACTTCATTTCATTTGCTTTAATTCTTCGTCTTGCTTTATTTACTTTTTGCCCTAATTTACCTTTTATGCAATTTAATTATCGTTTAATATGTTGAATGCTGGTTATTTATCTGCTGTTAGTTTTGATAGTATTAATAGCAATATGAGTAGCTAAATCTAATTCATGTTGGGATTAGGGGATCTACGGTAGAAATGTGACGATGTAGTAAATAGGTTAGATGAATTAATTGTGAGATTCTGTCACCATAGCAATTTAATTGTATTTTACCGACTTAGTTGAGTGCACGCTTCTGAGTCACCCTTTTAATCTGGCTAAAATTAATCCTAGATCGAAAGATTGGACTAAATAGGCCTGCTATGAACAGTAGACTACCCTGACGAGGATGAAAGTTAAGTTAGTGGTAATTTAGGATAGAAAGTGGACCGAAAGGACCTTTCCATATCCGTCTCTCATTAATTTGTCTAAGTTGTTTACAGTTGAGTCACTGGACTACCGTAGTGAACCGAATTCCTGACATGACTCTTCTCTATTTAATAGTTTAATATTATTTCCTGCTTTTACTCCTCTTTTCTTTACTTCTCTTTCCTTTAAACCTTTAGTTTAGAAAACAATTTAAACAACCCCCCCCCCCCCTCCCCAATTTGTGACCAAATAGACGGACTTCTACAGATATCTTGCCTCCCTGAGGAGATCGACCTGACTTCCCTAGCTATATAGTTAGTTTAGTTAGTTTATTTTTGATAGGTACACGACAGACGTATCAACCAACCTCTTTAAAATGGCCATCTTTCCTATTTATCACCACTCTTAACTACTAGCGGCAACACCTCAACACTACCACCGTTCGGACATCAAACCTCTTACACCCATCTCTAAACATTACGATTTCTTTCCTATCTTTGGCTAACATCCCAAATAACGAACATCAAACCCATCAACATAATTACCTCAACATTATTCGCAATACTATCTTAATTGTATTGTCATCCAACCCTCCACCAAATATCTCGTATCGTGCAAATACTCCACCAACTTCTTACTCCCTTAATTCCTCAAAACTCATGATTAATCATGTTGTTCTGAAACTCCTATATAACCATTAATTAACATCTTCATGATAATATCACACATCTCGACGATTCATTACTTCTTTATCACATAACTCCGGTCAACATTTTTTTCTCAGCTTACTTTTTACTCTTCTTTTCTCTTTACACTCAACAATACCAATTAATAGTTCAACTCCTTATTACTTCTATCTAACTCTTTAGTGCTCCGGTTACCATCTCATTGCTCCAAAACTCGAATCCCATTATTTCATATCAGTATCATCTCACTCTTTCTTACCATGGATCTTCTCTTATCATGCTATCACTCGCACTTATCGTCAATCAGTCCAGACCATCTCATGCTATCACTCACACTCATCACCAATCATTTTTTTTTTGAATTCCAAAACTCGGTTCATACTGTTACTTGCCCAAGGAAATCACACATTAGTTTCACCTCTTGATACAACAAATTCCCAAACTCACTCAGTATCTGTAAATCCACGTCGCGACATGTCTCCATTAAGTCCACTATATACCACTATTCTCAATCCCTCTAAAACGTCCTTTCATTGCATATATTCTTAACCAACACAATTCCTAACCATCTCCCTCCATAATTCTTTACACATCTCAAGTTGCTACTATCCACATCCTTCCTTTCAATCTTTTCATTCTCACGTTCCTTAGACTCACATCATCCCTTGCCCACCTTCACTTACTTTTACATTACTCAACACACAATCATATAACTCATCTCATCTTACCAAAACATGCTCCATGCCTCAATAAGCCTTACCAATCTTTCTTTTCTTTCCCTTTTACCTATCACAACCACATATAACTCATGTCCTCCCCACCGAACTCATACTCACCACAGGTGCCACTCCTTACATCATAAGATTGGGTAACTTACGCATCAGGACCAACACATACGTAAAACAACGCATAAAGAAGCAGAAGGACACCTTTGAATTAAACATAATAAGCAAAGAAGTCAAAAGATAAGCATATGACCCAAAACAGGGGTCACTAGATCGAGTACAGGTCACTCGATCGAGTGAGTGACTTACTCGACCGAGTAGGTGAAGGTCAGAAGCACGTAAAACAAATTACTAGGGCTACTCGATCGAGTGAGGGTTACTCGATCGAGTAATAAGAGGTGCACTTGAACGAGTGAGGGTCACTCGGTCGAGTCCCCTACGCATTTCTCAACACTGTTCAATTTTCGTAAAACGGTCATAACTCACTCGTTTCTTGGTCGTTTTGGGCGTGTAACCTATCGTTAGAATCGTAACAGAACAAGCTATCACCTCCAATTGGAATCACATTAAAATCATTTATGCATATCAATTTATAACAGTTTAAAGATAACTTCGCTGTAATCAGACGACATAACTATTCGATTTTTACTACCAAATAACTTAAACAACAACAAGGTAAACAAAACAACTTAATACTCATAAAACCAGTATCCCTAACCAGATGTTACTATTTACAAAGCCAAACAACAACTTTCATCACACACATATATTATTCAACTTGTCAATCATGTATTACCCACATGCTGTTATTCTATAACTTTTCGTACAACAATGACATAATATATAACATCAAACTCCCATTCATGTGTTACTAACATATCAACATTACAACAAAAAATCCACTTCATTCATATAAACATGCTTAAATCATGAAATCATATTCTTATGCAACATTATCCATCATCCATCATACACTTTATCTAAAGTACACATATAGTATATACCTTTATTATATTACTTTACAGAAACAAAATCATGCATAACCATATCACATCGCCTAATCTCATGTTACTAAAATTGCCACATATAAATCATTCATCCTGCAACATCATTATTTATCACATATTATCATATATATACTACTTCCTTTTTCCACCACATCATTCATCATTCTCATATACTTTTCCAACAATTTCAAACAACATTGTAAACCAACTATCATGCAACATGCCTATTTACAACACTTTATCATTTACCACATCCCTCATTCCACCACAATCATTTTGCAACATTGCTATACAACACCTCATTCAACATACGCAATAGAACATTAGCAAACACATAGTGGTCCCATGACACCCCATAGTGACCGGTTCAAAATTGTAGGGCGAGTTCGCGACTTTAGGACGTCTCCCAAGTCTTTGCATTAGCTTCTACAACTTCTACCCGGGTTCATTTTAGTTTGACTCCCTATGTTTATTAGGTTCATTGGTTACAGGTTTCAAGATCGTCGCTCTGATACCACTACACCCCATACTCCAAGTGCCTTACCAGGACCACTTAAGGTATGAGAACTGTTGGACCTTTAGTCCTAATTAATCGTTTTGATAATGACAGTAATGATTTGTATGTGGACTTAATATTATAAACATATGCGTGTAATTGTGTGCTCAAGTCTCTATAGAAAGGAACAATTACAAAGACGCAAGCTTGAAGTTTGGACCAAGGAGGTACAACTTCAAAGAACACTTGATCGTTGTATTCAAGCAAGATCAAGATCAAAAACCAATCAAGATACTCAAGATGAGAGACTTGTGAAGAGACGATTCGTGTACTGAAGATCTTCCGAAGATTAGATAGTATAGATCGTCATCCGGTAATGGTTTTACTTTGTTTGATAAATGTTAGTAAAGTTATGACCTCACGCCTATAACTTTCTCGCTAGACAAAAATGATGCGTTAATTTTTGGAAAATATATTTTTAAATGTTTTATAAAAATGAAAGAGTATTTATATAATTGGAATTATTTAATTAGAATTTAATTTGAATGAACTATTGGTTTGTAACACGATATGTACATCGTCATGCAACCTAGGGCTTCATTTAAATTCTATCTCGATTTGTTGTGGCCTAGAGGAGGCCGAATTGGACCCAAGGAAAACCCTAGGTCCGACCGAACCCTAAGGAGCCGTCGGCTTGCTCATCAAGTCGTCTAGGGTTTTACACCCTAAAACCCTAATCCCCTACAACTATAAATACTCTCATTCATTCAACATTTAAAGAGACTTTTGGAAAAATTATTTTTAAGCAAAAATATTCTTGTGCTTTCATTTTCATTATCTATTGCTTAAACAAAAGTTGCGCATCAAATTTGTCAATCACTCAAAGGAAAATCGTTATAGGATACTAAGTACACAAGGATATTATACTCACTCATTAACGTGAGATTAGTATTTATCGTTGTACTTTTCTTATTAACGTAAGAAGCAAAACTAGAATATTTAGCGATACTCAATCTGAGTTATAATCATAGTGTTGATTATACGAGTGGATTGATAATTTTTGTAATCCGTAGAAAGGTACTAAAAATTATTAATCGAGAATAGTGGACGTAGGTTTCGACTTGTGAAACTGAACCACTTCAAAATCCCGTGTCTCTCTCTATTTTATTGTTTTCGTTCTTTTTATATTGCTTGAAATAATTATTTAGTTGATTTTAAATCAAGTAATTAATTATTTATCATATATTTCGAAAAACTAGGGTTAGGTTTTTAATACTCAATTCACCCCCCTCCCCCTTTCGTATTCGATCAATAGACTCCACAATTGGTATCAGAGCCTTGTGCTCTTGATAGCCTAACCGCTAGAGTCTGGTCTTTTTTTTTAAGTCTATTTATCGTTTTTCCGCTGCATTTAATTTTTATCAAATGGATTCCAAACACCTTAAGTGTCCTATATTCAATGGGACGAACTATGGTTTATGGAAGAATATGATGACCCATTTTATTAAGGGTAACGATTGGGAGTGCTGGTTGATTATCAAGAATGGTCCGAATAAGATCTTACTTGCAATCACTAATGGCACTACCGTCGAAAAGAAGGAAGAGGATTATATTGAGGCGGATTATAAAAAGGCTGAGAAGAATTCAAAAGCAATAAGTTTGTTGCAAAACGGTATGATTCTAACTAAATTTGATAGTTTCTTAACCAGTTCATCTGCCAAGGAAATATGGGATGGTCTAGAGTTAGGCTATGAGGGAACCGCTGTTGTCAAAAGGCAACGTATGGCATTACTAATGGGAAAAGGCGAGCTGTTTGCCATGGAGCAAAACGAGTCAGTTGACAGCATGTCCTCTCGCTTTTCTAGTATCGTCAATGAGTTAAAAAATTTAGGGAAAACATTTGACTCCGAAGAAATTGCTAGGAAAATTCTTAGAAGTATGTCTTGCAGATGGAGACATAAAGTGTCTGTTATAGAGGAATGTAAGGACCTAACTTCATTATCCTATCAAGAGTTACTTGGAACCCTAATGGCACACGAGATTACTCTAAATCAGGATGATGAGGATGCTGGTACAAGCAAGAAGATGGCCTTACAAGCTGAGTCTAGCAAAAAGAATGATTCTTCGATATTGAAGATGAAACGTGTCTTTGTTTGTCAAACGTTTAAGGAAAAATTTCTTTAATCAAAAACAAAATAAGTCAAATAACAAAACTAAGCTAACCCCCAAGAAAACTTCTGAGTCAAAAGGGTCTTTCTTAATCGTGGATGCTTCAAGTGTGGTGATAATGATCACATGATCAAAGATTGCCCTACATGGAAGAAAATTAAAGACAAAAATTAACGTGACAAAACAAAGAAGGAGTTCAAGCAAGTCATGATGGCTTATTGTTGGGGAGACTTGGAAGCTGAAGATGACGAGTCTGAAGAAGAAGAAGTTGCCAATATTTGCCTAAGCAACGTTAGTCTTAACCTAATCACCGACAGCAACAATAAAAGTGATAATTCCAATCTTTGAGATGTGTCTTGTTGGAGATTGATTTCAGACGATGATGAAGAGGTAAGTTTTCTTGAACTCAAAAAGCAAGTTAAGAAACTTTCTAAGAGTGCTTTAATTAAGTATTTTGAACAAACCCTTGATCATTGTCATGAACAAAGTCTAGAGTTAAGTGACCTTAAGGAACAAATCCTAGACATTGCTGAGGAAAACCAACTTCTGAAAGCTAAAGCCAAAAAGCTCAAATCTAAAGTTACAGCTACTTCAACTATAACCGGACATGACAAATCTTTGAGAAAACGCTCCCGAATCTAAAGTTAAGGCTAGTGATGCTATAACTTCGGAGCTAAAACTCAACATTAAGAATCTTCAAGCTAAACTTATAGCTAGTGATGCTAGAACTTCTGAGCTGAAGAAAGTCAATGAGATTTTAAAATCTAAATTAGATGGCAAATATAGTGTGGTTTCCGAACACAAGAAAGAAATTACATTTCTTTCTAAACAATTAGAAGAAGCCAAAGACAACATGTCTAAACTTAGAGAGCAACATGATAATGAGAAACGTATCTTGAATGAACGTTTTGATAAATATCGTGAAGATATTAAGAAAGGTAACTCTTCCAAGGATTCGAGTGTAGATCATTCGAAATGTGAAAAAGAAATCGAGTCCTTGAGTCTTACATGCACGAAAAGTTCATGATAAGTGGGAAGGAAGCACAAAAGTTTTAAACTTCCTTACCGAACAATCTGATAATAACATGAAGATGGGACTTGGTCATGAATGCTATAGCTGTAGAGACCATGATAAATGCAAATCCAATGCTTCTGATCGTGATTTCAGAAAAAGAAAATATGTCAACCTTCCAGAATATTTGATTTGCAATTACTGTGGTTCTACTGGACATATTCAAGTCAATTGTGTCAAACTTGCTTTGGATAAGCAAAAGAATGTCGAATCTGTTGAATCTTGTGATTTCATAGTTGAAGATGATGTCTCGACTATAGATGAATCTGACAACAATGAAGAACGTAATAATGAGTTTAGGTAGACTTATGATATGGCTTTCGATTACTCATCTCTTCCTCCAAAATCAAACAAAATGAATGAGAATCAAAAACATACATTTAAGTCTAAAGTTCATAATACTAGGACAAAGCCTAGAGTATCTCATGTTCCATTTCCTAAACAAAGACCAAGATAACCCTATGTTAAAGCCAAAAGAATAATAAGACAAGTATGGGTTAGAAAGGATCAAATTTACAGAGTCACTAACCATAAAGGACCCAACTTAGCTTGGGTACCTAAAAGCCTTATTTGATTCATATGCAGAAAGTGGTGAAAGAAAATAATCTATGGTATCTCGACAGTGGATGTTCGAGACACATGACAGGAGATAGAAATATTTTTCTTTCACTAGAGCCCTTTTTTGGTGGCAAGGTCACCTTTGGAGATAACAAGAAGGGCAGGATCATTGGAATAGGAAAAATTGGAATTTCAACCTCTCATTCAATCGAGAATGTATATTTGGTAAGTGGTCTTAAACATAACTTACTTAGTATTTCTCAATTACGTGACAAAGGTAACAAAGTTGTTTTTCATGCCAATGTTTGTTGTATCATAATTGAAGGTACTAGTAATGTTCTGCTTGAGGGTCACCGTAGGAGGAATGTGTATATGATTAATTTAAATGCTGTCAATACAAATTCCTTCTCGTGTATGAAAGTAACCCTAGATGAGTCTTGCTTGTGGCACAAGAGGTTTGCACACATTAGTCCAATTATTTTAAAGAAACTTAAGTCTATGGATTTAGTTGAAGGCTTGCCACCAATTAAATTCGAGCAAGAGAAAATGTGTGACTCATGTGCCCGTTGCAAACATGTTAGATCCTCATTCAAACCTAAGAGAATAGTTATTAATAAACGATCACTTGAGTTAGTACACATGGATTTATGTGGACCTATGAAAGTTAGAAGCCGTGCTGGATCAAGGTACTTATTTGTTCTAGTCGATGATTACTCAAGGTATGTCTGGCCAATCTTTCTTTCCTCTAAAGATGAAACTTTCAATGAATTTGTGGTATTAATGAAGCTTTCCCAAAATAAATATTATAAAAAGCTTATTTCGATTCGGACGGATCACGGCACGGAATTTAATAACTAATCGTTTATAGAATTTTGTAGGGAAAATGGCGTGGGGCATAACTTCTCCGCACCACGTACCCCACAACAAAATGGTGTCGTGGAACGTATGAATCGAACCCTAGAGGATATGGTTCGTACTATGCTTTTGTGTTGTGGCCTTCCTAGAAGTTTTTAGGCAGAAATTGTTAGTACCGCATGCTATGTGCACAATAGAGCTATGATCCATCCAATTTTGAAAAAGACTCCCTATGAACTTTTAAGAGAGAGAAAACCCAATATATCACATCTCCGTTGCTTCGTGAGCAAATGCTTTGTTCACAATAATGGAAAAGACAATTTAGGAAAATTTGACCCCCGAAGTGACGAAGCTGTTTTTCTGGGATATTCGGATCATAGTAAAGCTTACAAAATTTTCAATAAGAGAACCTTGCGCATAGAAGAAAGTGTTCATGTTCACTTTGATGAAGATAATGTGTTTGATAAAGTTGAACAGGAAGAAGAGGATCCAGATGAGCCCTATTTCTTTTTAGCCAGAGATGAACCATTAAATGATAATGAGAATATAGAAGGCATTAATGATGAACTAGATAACTTTGCAAACGATCCTACGAGAAGTGATAAGTCCCTAGTTAATGATACTATCGACACTTCTCCAAATAAGGAAAGAGATCTTGAAGTTATACCTAATGTTGTTATAACTTCCGATCCAAATCATGATAATTCTGATGAAGTTAATAATACTTTTGAAGAAAACTCCGAGTCCAACTCAGGGGGAACAAATAATGATTCTTCGTCTGTAGAAGGTGCGAGTTTATTAAATGATAATGAACCTAGAGTTCTCAAGAAGTGGAAACATCAAAGTTCCCATCCTTTGGACAAAATCCTAGGAAATCTAGAACAAGGTGTTAAAACTAGAAGGTCCTTGAATAACTTCTGCTCGTTCTTTTCTTTTCTGTCAACCATTGAACCTACCAATATCAAAGAAGCTCTTGCTGATCCCGATTGGATATTAGCTATACAAGATGAGCTTCAACAATTCGAACGCAATAAGGTATGACATTTAGTGCCACGACCTAGTGATCGAACTGTTATTGGTACGAGATGGGTGTTCATAAATAAACTGGACGACGAAGGAATTATTACAAGAAACAAGGCACGACTAGTTGTCTAAGGCTACAATCAACAAGAAGGGATCGACTACGACGAGACCTTTGCACCCGTAGCAAGACTTGAGGCTATTCGTCTCATTATCGCCTTTGCCGCTCATAAAGGGATGAAATTGTTCCAAATGGATGTTAAGACCGCGTTTCTTACTGGCTATTTGGAAGAAGAAGTTTTTGTTGAACAACCTCCCGGATTTTTAAATAGCAAGTTTCAAAACCATGTTTATAAATTAGACAAAGCCTTATATGGTTTGAAACAAGCTCCCAGGGTATGGTATGACAGGTTATCCAAGTTTTTATTACAAAATGATTTTAAAAGAGGATCTGTTGATAAGACCTTGTTCCTAAAATCCGAAGGTTCAAATTTACTTGTTGTGCAAATTTATGTAGACGATATAATATTCGGCTCTACAAATGAAAAATTGTGCAAGTATTTTTCAGATCTAATGACTTCTGAATTTGAAATGAGCATGATGGGAGAATTGAAATTCTTCCTAGGGTTGCAGATTCAACAAACAAAGGAAGGTATAATGATTCACCAACAGAAATATATCAAGGAACTAAATCAAAAATTCGGTATGGAAAATGCAAAATCTTACGATACACCTATGGTACCTGATAAGAAGTTAACTATAGATGAACATGGTAAGTGTGTCGATGAGACTACATATCGAGATATGATTGGTTCACTTTTATATTTAATTGCAAGTCGTCCAGATATAATGTTTACTGTATGTGTCTGTGCGCGATTTCAATCGTGTCCTAAAGAGTCACATATGATTGTAGTTAAACGTATCTTGAGATATTAATTGGTACATCGAATTTATACTTATGGTATCCACTTGAGTGTAATTTCGATCTAGTAGGGTATTCAGATGCAGATTATGCATGATGCTCATTAGATAGAAAAAGTACTTCTGGATTTGCTACGTTTGTTTGACCATGCATTATTACTTGGGGTTCAAAGAAGCAAAATTCTGTTGCAATGTCTGTCTGAAGGTTTGAATATGAATATCTCTTTGGATGGAATGTTCTCAATTACTTTGGTTAAAGCAATAACTACGTGATTATGGTGTAAATGTTGGTCGTATGCCTATTATGTGTGATAATACGAGTGCTATAGTAATCTCTAAAAACCCTGCTCAGCATTCGAGGACCAAACACATAGATATTCGACCCCATTTTCTACGAGATCATGTAGAAAAGGGCAACATTTCACTTGAATTTTGTAGTACAGAAAGGCAATGGGCTGATATCTTGACTAAGCCGTTAGCTAGAAAACGCTTTGAGTTATTGAGATTAGATATTGGTTTAATTAGCAATAATTAAATCCGTCATAATTATGTCTGGGAACCTGAATGACTGGCTAGGAAAGATGAGATTGTACGATTGTGTCCGTATATTTTGTTGCAAGTTTAATTATGTTAAATAATATTTTTTTACGTGTTATATATTGCTTATGTGTATGATAATATTTTATATCTTGTATAATCACATATTCCCAAAACAAAATCGACAAAATCTACAATATATGGCCTAAGTATAATAAAGATATTTTCTATCTTATTATATTCTTTCACAAATATATCCTTGCCATATCCGTGCAACAAACTCTTCACAATCCTACCTAAACACCAACACAAAAGATTCTTTCCTTATCTATAAAATAAAAAATAAAAAAAAATAAGAAGGTGCCGAAAAAAAAAGGAACGAAAAAAAAAGGGAACGAAAAAAAAAGGAAGGTGCCGAAAAAAAAAAAAAAAAAAAAAAAAAAAGAATAGCATATTTACCTAAACCGTAATTCTCCATATTTACCAAAACACAAACTCTTTACCCTATTTAAACCCTATTACCTTCTCAAAACTAACCATCACTTTATACATCTTCTCTAAACCCTAAATACTTCTACAAAATCTTCAACATTAACCATGGCACATCGCCCTACAACCCGTGCTCAATCCAAGAAACCCGTTGACATTGGAAGAAAATAACCCGATCACCAACGCGAGCCGCTCGCTCCGTCACGCCACCAAGGCCGACGCCGCGGTCACCACCAAGGGACACCCAAACCGACACCTCCACTTTACCTATAATTAGCAAGAAGAGAAGGTTGATTAAAGGTAAGGGAAAATTGGTTTCGAAAACTGAGGTAAGCTCGAAAACTGAGAGCTATATACTTCAAGATGGTTCTTCACGTGTTCTTTACGCACAGCATATGGATGATTACACTAATACTGGACTGAATAATCTTCGATTAACTCAAGTAGAACGAAGAAATATCAATCAAGTTGCTCAATATCGCATTCACGCAGGACGAGTATATTCGGTTGATTGGTTAAAGTAATATAAAGCACTTGGGTTCTTTAGGAATTTTCTCAAAGATCAAGGTTGGGAGAATATTGTTGCTATAACTGGTCCAGTCTTTTCTATTGAGGTATATCAATTTTATGCTACTATTCAATTTAAGGAAGGAAATTTACTTGCTGTGGTTAATGAGACGTCTATACGTGTCTCAATTGGTGATTTTTGCGACTTGGGTCGAGTTCCTAGAGAGGGAATCGAAATTAACCCGAGCGTAGAATGGGGAAATATGTCGCCTGATGAGAGATTAGTAGTGAAACGGTATTTCAAACAAGATGCGGCTTCGTCTGAAACTATTTTAACAAATAAATTGTCGCCTTCTTTGAAATTATTTTTGACCTTTATTTGGACTACTATTGTTCCACGCAAAGAAGGTCGAGATAAATTTGGTGTTCATGAGATACTTATTATGAAGGCTTGGCTTGAAGGAGAAAAGGTTAGCCTACCTATGCTTGTGTTTTATAAAATTATACAAGCTAATGTAACGGCTAAGATGGACGATCTAGCTTCTACTTTGAGTTTGCCTTATGGAAATTGTATTTCTCGTATTTTAGAGAAGAAAGGAGTTATTGGGAAGCATAGTTATGGAGTTATTGGTAGTGATGAGATGAATGATCTTTATTTAAAATATATGAAGCTTGCTATTCATGGCTCGGAATTCTATTTTGACTCTAAAAAAGGAGAAAAAGGAGGTAAAAGTAATATGGTTTTAGAGATGTTGGATTCTAAGATGGAATCAAATTTTACTTCTGTTCTTGGAAGAATTAATGAGCAAGACAAGAAATTATGTGAGTTGTTTGATCTCATTGCAAAGGAGAAGAGAGTTGATTCTAGTGGACCGAGTAGTGTTAGCCCGGCGCGATTATACACATGTTGTCGCGGTTAGACACGCAAGTCGACCACGCTCAAAAGGCGGCCGTGCGTACACAATCCGAATCTACTCGTATGAGGGAAGGAATGGATAGTTTGGTTAAGTATGGGGATGAGCTTTTGCAATTGGGAAAGGAAATGAGGTCTGAGATGCATATAATATATGAAGCGGTCAAAGCTATGACTTTAAAGATTATTAATTTTGATGCTCGCTTAGCCACTCAAGCCGCGGTCCTTGACCACTGTTACGCTCGACATGAGGACTTGGAATATCGGACCCGTCCGATACCTTGTCCACCGAGTCCACATAGCCCGTGATCACCTCGCCCCAAACCTGCCACAATATCCAATCTAGCCTTTGTTTTCTATTTCCTTTGCTCACAATAAAAGTCCACACTTATGGACATTAGCTTTTTCAATTCCGCATTTTATTTCTTGTGTGATTGCAGGTTTTGGATATTGTTATGCTAATTAAGAACTAGATTGCGTTTAATATAATATGTTTTTCTTGATTATTTCTTGTCTCATGATATATTATTCTAGTTGTTTTATGTCTGTTCTCGTCTTTCCAATGATGCCAAGAGGGGGAATTATTTTTATGATTTGCGACCGTCTCAAGTTGATTCTCTCAAGGCATTCAATAGTTATAACTTTGAAAAGATTATTATTTTCTGCGCTCAACTGTTCTATAATTTGGGAAGTATTGTGTTGAGGGGGAACTAGACTTAGACACAAATCATTGGAGACTTGTCATCATCAAAAAGGGGGAATTTGTTGGACCTTTAGTCCTAATTAATTGTTTTGATAATGAGAGTAATGATTTCTATGTGGACTTAATATTATAAACATATGCGTGTAATTGTGTGCTCAAGTCTTTATATAGAAAGGAACAATTACAAAGACGCAAGCTTGAAGTTTGGACAAAGGAGGTACAACTTCGAAGATGCAAGCTTGAAGTTTGGACCAAGAAGGTACAACTTCAAAGAACACTTGATCGTTGTATTCAAGCAAGATCAAGATCAAAAACCAATCACGAGACTCAAGATGAGAGACTTGTGAAGAGACGATTCGTGTACTAAAGATCTTCTGAAAATTAGATAGTATAGGTCGTCATCCGGTAATGGTTTTACTTTGTTTGATAAATGTTAGTAAAGTTATGACCTCACATCTATAACTTTACTGCTAGACAAAAATGATGCGTTAATTTTTGGAAAATATATTTTTAAATGTTTTATACAAATGAAAGAGTATTTATATAATTGGAATTATTTAATTATAATTTAATTTGAATGAAATATTGCTTTGTAACACGATATGTACATCGTCATGCAACCTAGGGCTTCATTTAAATTCTATCTCGATTTGTTGTGGGCTAGAGGAGGACGAATTGGACCCAAGGAAAACTCTAGGTCGGACCGAAACCTAGGGAGCCGTCGGCTTGATCATCAAGTCGTCTAGGGTTTTACAC
Source organism: Silene latifolia (assembly GCF_048544455.1). Classification (NCBI taxonomy): domain Eukaryota; kingdom Viridiplantae; phylum Streptophyta; class Magnoliopsida; order Caryophyllales; family Caryophyllaceae; genus Silene; species Silene latifolia. The sequence continues at coordinate 222,656,171 of NC_133534.1, forward strand.
CCTAAAACCCTAATCCCCTACAACTATAAATACTCGCATTCATTCAACATTTAAAGAGACTTTTGGAAAAATTATTTTTAAGCAAAAATATTCTTGTGCTTTCATTTTCATTATCTATTGCTTAAACAAAAGTTGCGCATCAAATTTGTCAATCACTCAAAGGAAAATCGTTATAGGATACTAAGTACACAAGGATATTATACTCACTCATTAACGTGAGATTAGTATTTATCGTTGTACTTTTCTTATTAACGTAAGAAGCAAAACTAGAGTATTTAGCGATACTCAATCTGAGTTATAATCATAGTGTGATTATACGAGTGGATTGATAATTTTTGTAATCCGTAGAAAGGTACTAAAAATTATTAATCGAGAATAGTGGACGTAGGTTTCGACTTGTGAAACTGAACCACTTCAAAATCCCGTGTCTCTCTCTATTTTATTGTTTTCGTTATTTTTATATTGCTTGAAATAATTATTTAGTTGATTTTAATTCATAAAATCAAGTAATTAATTATTTATCATATATTTCGAAAAAGTAGGGTTAGATTTTTAATACTCAATTCACCTCCCCCTCCCCCCCTCCCCCTTTCGTATTCGATCAATAGACTCCACAAGAACGTCACCATCTCGGTTACCCGAGGCAATGATACTCAAATAGACAATAACAAAACGTATTTAAATGATAATAAAGTTTAAGTGATACATGCCAAACTCCAAAATTGTTAAAAGGGAAAAAATACAAGGTTCTCAAAACTGTCAACTACTAAACAACTACAAAATGTTCGACACAGCGGGAGACTTCTAAAACTGCCACGTGATGACTCATCCCAGCTATTCCATGCGCATCGTCTCATACCTGCTCAATAACTGCAAACCACCGCGAATGGATCACCACAGTTTTTAAAACATTTGAACGGGGTCAGTATTAAATACATAAAACAAATACCATAAAGGAAAAATATCACAAACAGCACAAACAGCTCAACAAACCCCGGTCTCCGTCTCAAATCTCCACACAACTGACTACACACTAAAGTGTGTAGCCTTGCCAGACAGGGGCGAATCTACAGGGGGTGATGGGGGTGAACCATCACCCCATTAATTTTAGAAGAAAAAAATTAAAACAGTTAAAAAAAAATATTACTAATTGTATTAGTGATGAAGACGATCATATGATAGAGGAGATAAAAAGATTTTATTTTAGTGAACATTTTTTGGATTGGGTCGGGAATTTTTCTGGGTTGGAAATAGGGGTGACACTGGGACAGGGATGAAGATGAATGAATAATGCTGATGAACCATGGAGACACTGTGTTTATGAATTTCTTTGGTAACATTATTTATTGTTTAGTGGACCATGGAGACGTGGCTCATGGGTAGACACACAATAGGTTGGATTTTTTTTTTTTTTTTTTAACTAGTTTGTATTTTTTTTTTTTTTTGAAATAACCCCAAATGCGGGATTATGCTATTTCATTGAGATCAAAACTAACCAAATCCATAACATGTCGAGGTAAAGAACCGACCCAGACACGCCTATCGTATTGCATCGAGCTCAGATGAGCAAGCTCATGCGCTACGCCATTATACTTTCTACTAATAAAGGACCATAAAATCAACTCGAAATCAGAACATAATAAGAAAATTTCTTCTAAAACTAAGTGAAAATCACTTCGACCCTTCGTCCGTTGCTCTAACGCTTCAATGAGTATCTTGCAATCACTTTCGACTACAATTTTCATCTGTCCTCGTCTTCTTATTAACTAGTATTGCTATCCGGCCCCGGCCGGGCTACATTTGTTTAACATTAAAGTTTATTTTCAATTAAATAAAACTACTTTAAAGTTACATAACTCATAAATTTATTATTAATATATATTTCTATGACATATCTTAAGATTACGATGAGATAAATTCATTACTCCCGCTATTAATATTTTACTTAAAATCGATTGATAAGTTAATTGTTCATATATACCATCTTTTGGTGTTAGTATTCTTATTTTAATACATTCGTTATTAGTACGGTTACTTTCACTACTGTCACATTAATATTGATAATTTCAGTACTCCTGGCACCCGACCCGTCACCCCCATTCTATAGATCCTAGATTCGCCACTGCTGCCAGAGTACCCATCGCAACAAGTACCCCACGCCGCCAGTGGGGGACCGCAGCCATACCCACCAAATCCCCGCTCATCTCCACTGAGCGATAAACCCAAGTTTCCTTAATGTGCACATCCCCTCATGTGGCGGGTTCCACAGAGGGCGAACTAGGGGCGTGAAGCCACTCCCGCAAGTGACTCCACTCAGCCAGGGACGCGCCCCTAAGATCACAAACAGATACAAACCAATCAACAGTATGAAAACAACAACCGTCTAACAACTCAACAATACAATCAATCTTTAATCACAACAACCATCACCACACATTATGTAACTAATACTGAGTAGGGAAACCCTACCTGGAAAAGCAACCACCACAGACGATCTAGCACCTAATCAGAATTCTCCTCTACGAATCCTCCTCTTATAACATGTATACATTCAATTACTACCACATACATACAAATCACCCAAAACCCTCAAAATTACCCAATTAGGGTTTTAAAGAAACTCAACCAAATGCTATAAAAATTATACGAGGAACTTACCCTTGACACGATGATCACAACGGCGTAAAGAACAAGATGATCCGACTCTCCTAGCCTTGGGGATTTGCTAATGATGCGATGAAACAACTTACGTAACTTCTTTCTCTCAATTTAGGTTTTTAGAATGATAAAGAGGTTTAAGAAAAGTGACGGAACTTATTATATATTAATCTCACATCATTAACAAAACCCGTCAAAACTCAGCCCGTAAACTCACTTACTCGATCGAGTGCCCTACAGGCACACTACTGCTTTGCGTCAAAAACTACTTACTCGACAGAGTAAGTTCCACTCGATAGAGTACCCAAAGACATAGAAAACCTTAGTATTACAACAACGGCCGCAATGAGGCGACAGTGACCCCTGAGAATGACGAATTTGCCGCACTCGAAAACCCTCTCTCAGCAACGGACCACCGCAAGAACAACCAGCAACACCCACCCCTGACCGGCAACGTGAGGTCTAAAGGTCGATGTGGTGTGGATGGTGGCTGCTTACGGTGGCTAGACGCAAAAACCCAGATGCCCTAACGAAACCCGCACTCGATCCCACGCCCTAAAACCCTAAACAACCACCTGAGATCCCACCCTCGTCGACAAGGCCGCCGGCGTGAGACTGTGACGGTGATGGAGAAGGTTGACAGGGAGGTGATGGCAGCCGGCAAAAGTCACCTGAGTATCGCCCAAAAATCGCACTCCCCTCTCCCTCTCAAACGTTCAAAATTGAGAATTATGATTATTATTATTATTATTTTCTTTTTTTTTTTGCAAGAGAGTATCTTACTTTTATTCATCCAAATCGGGAACAAAAGTAACAATCTTACAAAGATAACCACTAAGTTATTCAAGCATTAAGTTGCTCTAACATATCCGCATCATCGCCTACTACACCATTTAAAATACGTACAATAACACTATATTGGATTTTCCGAACCAGACTATCCTCAGTTTGGGCATACCCCAAGAATATTCTTCTATTCCGTTCTTCCCATAGAAGGCTGACAGTAGCCATAAGGCTGCAAACCCTCCACTTGTGCTGTCATACTCTCTTGTTCGCAAGACAACAATTGAGTCGTTTAAGTTCATAGAGCACACTTCTAGGTCTACGAGACAGACCAAGCCACGAAAAAATAGCACCAAGTATATGAGTGGAGCAAGAGCATCGGAAAAAAAGGTGAGCATGAGACTCTTCCGCCTCATAACAAAGTGTGCAACGATTAGGAAGAGGCATCCCCCTGAGTTGGAGATTATCCATCATGGGTAATTTCTTATGAACTGCTAAAACAGTGGTAAGACTATGCTTTGGCAAACAAGTACTCGTCCATATGGTCTTGTAGTACGGAAAAGGACGAAACTTAGGCCTAAAATAATCATAGGCCCTCCGCATGACAAAACAACCACGAAGCTCCCAGGATTTAAGAAGACAAGTAGCATCCTACTGGTTACCAACAGTGGCCAGAATTTCATCTCGAATTTTTAACACACTCCTCCAACTCTCAAAGACAAGTATTGGGCAAAATAACTAATGATCCGGATGTTACTGAAGAAAGAAGGTAGGCATGGATCCATCTGCCCAACACCGTGCAATTATCAGCCCTCCTTCTTTTATTATTATTATTATTATTATTATTATTATTAAAAAATATTTAAACAAACATGATTAAGTTTTGTGTGGAGTCATATTTAAGGTCTTACATTTAAATTAAAAATTATTTTGTATTTTGAAGATTCTAAACAACAGACCTAAAATATACGATGTATTGGGTTTAATTGCAAGAGCACTCGTCGAACTATTATTTTAATTTCATCTTGATAGTTAAGCCTTAACTAGTTTTATGACCCGTGCAATGCACTGGTTAGTTTAATAATCAATGTCTATTATGTTGATCGAATACGGAGCACTTATTAATAACTTTAGATAACTAAACTCCAATTTTTAGTCTAAAATTAAGTCTCATCCACAATTTCCCGTGAAAATCACGGGACTTCTCTAACTCTTCATAAACTTTTTCATTAATTTTTTTGTTAAGAATGTGCTAGAATTTTTATCAATTTATTTTCTTTTAGAGGTGATTTTTTCATAACGGTAGAATATAAAATGTTTAGCACTAAATAATGATTATTAAGTGGACTAATGCTTGGTAAATGAAAGTTTAAATAAGATGAGTAATTGGTCTATTAACTACAACTTTGCCTTTTCATTTTCTATTTTTACTTCTTTTTTTAGTAAAAAAATAAAAAAAATTGATCTAACATGTAAATGTAGTGCCGCCATGTTTCATTCTAGTAATAACTACTCAACCTAGACTTTTTATGTTTTTGTATAAATGTTTGCTCGCGCAAAATTTTTTTATTACTTTTTGTAGTAGCTTGATATTCACATCATTCTTTAATAATGTTTTTTTTTAATTGTACCCTATTATTTTGTTGTTCTCATTCTCATTACTTTTGTATCCAAATGATGTCTTTTTTGCTCAATGTTTATATTTGTTAGTCTAACTTTATTAAAATGATGATACTTCGTATTAGTTATAAAAATAATAAGTAGTATTAACCATAGTTTATATTCTTCTATTTTTTTTAGTTTGGAAATAATGATGATATTTAACACTTAAAATATTATTCACTCAATTTTCTCTTAACTGTTATAATGTTTAATCAAACAAAAACAATTTAAATGAGGTTGGTAAATAGATAAAACAATATACATTCTCACATTGGAAATTCAAAGTAAAAAAAATGCTCCTCGTTGGTATCATGTCTTTTTGGGATAAAATGCAAGTAATTATATTAAGAGAATTAATATAAACAGATTATCAAAAATCAATGGTTATATACAATGCAGTTTTGTCATCTTGTCATCAAAGCAATAATAAGACAATAAAAGCAAATGCATCCTATTTCATTAGTACTCAAAGTATTCAAATCACAAAGAAAATATAGATTTACCCTTTTAACCAACTTAATTACATATATAGAGAATAATATATTTACTCTAAACTTGCCTTAGTCATATTTGTAATTTGTTATTAATATCAATTTTAATAAATTCACTACACATTAACAATGATGAATTTATATATTAAAAACATCCGCAAAAAAAATCTATCACTATTAAAAATGTGAGATTAAAAAACTAAAGTTACAATTTAGTCAAGCTAGAATTTCCTTCACCAAAGTTTGACCACCATTCTCCGGTGATTATATTCAATCATCGACGATCTCGAGTGTCTTCATAAACATTCGAGAATGCCTAAAACAGACTATATAATACAAATGCTTGCCAAATTCTCCACTTTTCTTATACTTCTCTCTTATCTCTTTATTTCTTATCCATTTGATACCTACTCACCACAAAATAAAGATATGAGAAGTGTTGAAAAAAAAATAAAAAAAATTATTAGGTGAAAATAAAAAAAAAATCATTAATTTGTTTTTGCTAGGAATGTACTACATTTTTTATCAATTCATTTCCTTTTATAGGTGAAAATTTTCATAACGGTAGAATATAGAAAGTTTAGCACTAATTATGATTATTAAGTGGAATAATGCTTGGTAAATGAAAGTTTAAATAAGATAACTAATTAGTCTATTAATTACTACTTTGCCTTTGCCTTTTCATTTTCTATTTTTACTTTTTTTTTATAAAAAGACAAAAAATTGATCTAACATGTAAATGTAGTGCGCCACGTATCATTCTAGTAACTACTCAATCCAGGCTTTTTATGTTATTGTATAGATGTTATAGCTATAATGGGAGTTAAAGAGACCATCATTGATAACGTTGGTTCAATTTCTTATGTCATTTAACTAGAGCTTTAAGTAATCAAACATTCATAACATTATTCATGATTTTAGGTAGATGATTGACTATTTGTGAACAACTATTTTGACGTGGCATTTCCCATTTCCATGTGGCATTTCCACGTGGCATTTTTTGTCTTGCCTTTTAATAAGATTTTATAGATTCATACTTTGACCTGGTAGTTGAAAGATTGAATAAAAATAAAAAAAAATGAATTTATTCATGAAGATTAACACAAGATTTAATGTATTTGTGTGAATATGTGGAAATAATAAGTAGAGATATAGCTAACTAAAAGACTTATCATCTATAAATAATATAAAAAGACAATCTCAAATCACCAAATTACACAAATTCACTTTTGACACAGTTCTAGAAAGCCACCTCATCACCATAATTTATCTACACTCTTTAAAAAAACCACAACATCTTTTACTGTAGCCAGAACAGTACCATTCCCATTTTCTTCCCATTTTACCCCTCTTATTTTGATTGTTAGGTTTCTCGCTGCTTTCCCCTTCTTTCTTCTTGACTTTCTGTCTATCTATCTCTCTCATGCAATTTCCTTTTTACATTTATTTATCCGCCATTTGCATGTCGTTTCAGTCGCTACAGTAGCAATCCCATCTCCATTACTCATGCGCTTTCTGTCTTTATGTTGTTGTGACTTTCACCTGCTAGGATTGTACTCCATTTCTGCAAATCGCTCGCCATTTCAGCGATTAGGGTTTCGATTTGGAGCTTCTACAGGTAAGTTGCCATGCTGATTATTTTATTCCTATATGTTAACTATTGAGGTGGATTATTGATTAATTAAATAAAATAGTTTAGATTTGGAGCTTCTACAGGTAAGTTGCCATGTTGATTATTTTATTCCTATATGTTAACTATTGAGGTGGATTATTGATTAATTAAATGAAATAGTTTACTTTTTTTTCAGTTTAAATTGATTTTGATTTGATTGCATGCAACGATTTGGGACTTCTTATTTTAGGTTTAAATTAATTGCATGTGATAATTTGGGCGATTTTAATTTCTGGGTTATATTTGATGGTATAATTTATTTTTCCTATTTGTTGAAGTTTAAAGTAATTTGGTGCAATTTGGAGTCTTGTTTATTTAAGATCCTAGATTGCAGTTTGACATGATTTAGTTTCAAAGTGGGGATGTCACTGGGAGCTAGATGATGATTTAGTTTCAAAGTGCATATGTCATTGGGAGCTAGATGATGTCAGCCTGGGTTTGGCATCATTTGTTGCATGGATCCTTGTCTCCCCGTTTTTTTTGCTTAAAGTCTCACAGCTCTTGTTGCCGAACATTTTTATAAGGCTTAAGCGACATTATTTAGTATTTATAAGATCTATGATGACATTAAGTTGTTTTAATTTGCAGCATAAACATGGGATGGACAATTATGGTAGCAGTTGGATTCAATGCTGCAGTATAATGTTATTTTGTCAGGTATTTTACTGAATTTCCACATTTTCTTAAGGATTGTTTGTTTTTATAATGGTATTTGCTACTTGAGGTTCGCACTTCGCCAGTCTCGGTCATTTGTTTACTTTTTATATGTTTCATTTATGCAAGGTATTTAAATTTGAGGCAAACAGACAATTCATATGGAATGAGTATAAGCTAAAATTGTGTGAATTAGTTTGCATTTGAAAGAGTAGTATTGTAGTAAACCATTTGAGGGGTTATTTTAGTTGTGCTACGTTGATTATGTGTTCATTTAGAATGCAAATAAGAAGCAGCATTGGTCGTGCATTGCAACCTGTGTCACCAGTGAGCTATAGCAGCTCTATTGAGGTATTGCATACTTGCCTCTCTGTATTTCGAACGCTTTAATTTTAGGGATTGTTGTGTAGGGTCAAGGGTGTTAGAAGGTACATGCAGTGTGTGTCCTTATGTTGTTCAACCGCCTACCAGCTTCCCAATGTAGGTATGTAGGTATAGAAATGGAAATTGATAGCCTGATGGGAACAATGCCAAAGTTTCAAAGTCATACCATAACAGACTTAACAAGTGTACTACTTGTACTGTTTGTCTTTGATCGGTAGCTTAGGATTTTAAGCGAAGGGGAACCTTAAATTCATCCAGCGTCTTCATTTAGATTCATAGCTAGACTGTGTGAAACTAATTGTTTGATCAATGCAATACCTTAAGGCTTAAGTGTGTGAAAGGAACAGTAACTCTAATTAATTACAATGTTCGATTCTCATACTTCCTTAGTTGAAGATGTTATGGAGAGCTTCAAAATGGAACACTATTGTCGAAGTAATAATGTTGCTTAGATTTTAACAACCGAACAGCCTAAAATATAATAATCAATAGTTTGAAGGAGGCATCATCATTAATTTTAATGGAGTAGAAGTCCCAAAATTCTTTGATAATGTGTTACTGTATAATTGAATTTAGCAAAATGGTGACTTTAGTTCGTCTTTTTTCTTTTTCCAATGTGGCAGTCATTAGATGTGAATCTTGTCCTAGTTTTCACGTGGGTCATGTGGAAACTACGTTTGTATGTTGTCAACTTAGGAGTAAGGCTGCTTACAACCGACGACCCCTTTACTTGCAATTTACAGGAGCCAATATACGGGGTTATTGTTGTACTTTGAGGGAGTTTTATTGCTGAAGATTTTGTTAAGTGGCAATACTCATCTGGAAAAGGCCATAGTTCCATTCTCAAATGCCATGGTCGGTGATGAATATTGTGTGGCTGTGAGCTAACTATTGCTCTGGTGATTGAGGCATGGTGATTGAGGCACGTTGGTCAATGGTCAGTCTATTGGCTGGTTTTTCAAACGAATTATCTGAGTTCAGTGTTATTTTTACTGTCACACTTCTCTATTCATCCATCAAATTTGGGACTTGTCGCCCTGAAATTTTAACTTGATCGATTTTATTCTCTGATCCCAAACTGATATTCTAATACATTCTTGATAATTAAACAGATAACACCATATTAATCTTTCACTTTCTGAGGCATACTTTCTGTAATATGCAGAAAGTATAGCTAGCGGATATAAATCCCGGAAAGTGATTGATTGATGCTATATCAAAGATTCAAAGGTCCTTCCCGATTTTGAATGTGTTCAATAGTTGTTGGTTTGTACCAGGTCAGACATAGCAGAAACTACTGAATAGATTATTCCCCTCATTTCAGTGAATAAGCTCCATTTGACTTATCTTAGTGAGAAGTAAAAGGTCATATAGAGTAATAGATCTTATCCAACAGCCATGAGCTCGGCTTCAATCCACTCCCTCCGAAAAATTTCTCCCTTCATTGACGGCATAAGGAGCGCTCAATGTACGCAACCTTACTCCAAAGAGTATGGATTTTTTTTTCATAATTGAGGTTTTTGGGGTTTTATGTGGTGCTTGACCTAGATCCGCTGTGTTGTTGTTGACTTAGGACGGTCTCTTTGGATGCTATGTGAATCATTTAGAATAGTTATATTAATTACGGAGTAAAATGTAAGCTTAAGACGGTCTTAATTATACAGGCCTTTATGCAAAGTTATTCACTAATTTGTCGATTAGACAGCAATTGATGTAAATTTTAATGGAACTATGATATTATAAGTTGTGTGGAAATGGTGCAATATGTGGCGAGAGACAAAACATTTGAGATATTGTTTCTGTTGTGTATGTTACGGGTTTCGAGATTGTGTAAGAAATTTTCCAACTTCTATCTTATGAGGTTGCATATATATATATATATATATATATATATATATATATATATATATATATATATATATATATATATATATATATATATATATATAGAGGAAGGATCAAGTGAGTCCACCTTAAGACATTAAGTCCATAAGTCCCATTTAGAGCCCTTAGATTGTGAGGATGAATGGCTAAGATTACACCAAAAAGCAACTTATAACATTAAAATAATATGTAGACTAATTACCTCTCTCCTTAGGCTATTAGACTTACTGTTCATTCTGCATGTATGTTCCTCATCAGTCACTTGCACGTTATTCAACTTTCCTCCACTATCTCATACAACCTCCTCATAATTTCAAAAAACCGTCCTTCCTTATTCCTGCCTTTCATCTCACATTTCTTCATTTCTTTTCTATTCCTTACTGTTCCATTTCTCTTGCTTACCAAATACAACAATTCCATTTCTTTTCTATATTTTATCGCATTCAAACCCTTGTAGTTCCTATCTTTGTTTCTTTGCCTCACTTTGAAGGTAATTCACTGATCATCCTTTATTCTTTTCTTTGTTTAACTTTTTTAATTTTGCAAATTATGCTTGAGTCGTAATTTTTATATTGCGTGTTTCAATTTTATTGCGTGTTTCAATTTATGTGATTTTATTGTTTGTTTGAATTTTTAATTAAATTCATAGTGTAAATCTGAATTGATGGGTAGTGTCAATGTATTTGTTATGGTTTTAATCGAGCCTGTTTTTGGGCATTGTAAATGTGATGTAATTGGGACTGTGAATGTGAGGACATGCCAAGTGTAAATGTGACGCAAAAAAAGTGTAAATGTGAAAAAATAGAAAGTGTAAATGTTATCAAATAAAGTGTAAATCTGACCCAATTGGAAGTGTAAATGTGAAGATATTCAATGTGTAAATGTGAGGATAGAGTAAGTGTAAATGTGAGGATAAGAGAAGTGTAAATGTGAAGAAATAAAGTGTAAATCTGACTAAACTGTTAGTGTAAATGTGAGGATAGAGTAAGTGTAAATGTGAGGATAGTAGAAGTGTAAATGTGATCAAATAAAGTGTAAATCTGTCTAAACTGTTAGTGTAAATGTGAAGATAATGGAAGTGTAAATGTGAGGATAGAGTAAGTGTAAATGTGAGGATAGTAGAAGTGTAAATGTGATCAAATAAAGTGTAAATCTGTCTAAACTGTTAGTGTAAATGTGAGGATAGAGTAAGTATAAATGTGAGGATAGTAGAAGTGTAAATGTGATCAAATAAAGTGTAAATCTGTCTAAACTGTTAGTGTAAATGTGAAGATACTGGAAGTGTAAATGTGAGTATAGGAGAAGTGTAAATGTGAACAAATAAAGGGTAAATCTAACTAAATTGGAAGTGTAAATGTGAAGACACTGGAAGTGTGAATGTGAGGATAGAGTAAGTGTAAATGTGAACAAATAAAGGGTAAATCTGACTAAATTGAAAGTGTAAATGTGAAGACAATGAAAGTGTAAATGTGAGGATAGAGTAAGTTTAAATGTGAACCAATAAAGAGTAAATCTGACTAAATTGGAAGTGTAAATGTGAAGATAATGGAAGTGTGAATGTGAGGATAGAGTAAGTGTAATTGTGAACCAATAAAGGGTAAATCTGACTAAAGTGGAAGTGTAAATGTGAAGACACTGGAAGTGTAAATGTGAGGATAGAGTAAGTGTAAATGTGAACAAATAAAGGGTAAATCTAACTAAATTGGAAGTGTAAATGTGAAGATAATGGAAGTGTAAATGTGAACAAATAAAGTGTAAATCTGACTAAATTGGAAGTGTAAATGTGAAGATACTGGAAGTGTAAATGTGAGGATAGAGTAAGTGTAAATGTAAATGTGTAGACTGTTATAGGTTGACTGATATTGTGCATTTCTTATGTACTTTTTGTTCCTGATTCAGATGGTATCTGATGGATAAGTAGCTGGAAGTGAAGAACAACCACAAGTTACCCCTACTGTTTCCGTTAAGTGTCGCCCCAACCGGCTTCAAAAGCTTATTGGTAAGCTTAACATTGCCCAACGAGCCGCTGTACAGAGGATTGGATTTGGGGGGCTGCTTCATCATAAACTCAGAACTTTCCCGCTTTCACATGTTCCTGAATTTCTTGAGGCTTTCAGCGATGGTTCTCATGTTTTCAGGGCGTCAGAGTTGAAGGAGTTTATGGTTACTAAGTATGATGTCTATGACTGTTTCATGTTACCTCTTGGTGAGAGAGAGATGGAAATAGTACCTACTGGACATATGCCTGGTTCTAAAGATGAAAAATATGTGCGCATAAAACAACTGTGGCGCAAAAAGTTCAAAGTGAAATCAAATTCTGATTATATTCCTTTAGGAGACGTCTTAAATTATATTGAGTCAGAGCAATTCAAAGATGGAGGTGATGAATTCTGCCGCCTGTTTGTGCTTCTTAGCATTTCATCATTCCTTGCGCCGACATTGAACAACGGCATTGAAATCAAACTTTTGAAAGTGGTTGAAGATGTGAGTGCCATACCGGAGTATGACTGGTGCTCGTATATATTAGAATGTTTAGCTAATGTGCAGTAGAGGCTCGCAGCGTGCGATCACATCCGCTTGGTTGTATCCCTTTCCTTATGATTACTTATTTTCAGCGGTATGATTACCGTGGCAAGAGTTCCTCAGATGGCCTTCCACTTATTCAGCATTGGGATCTGAAAACTCTATCGAAGAGGTTAAAGGATGAGCTGGACGTGGGGCCACTTGGTCGACTAACTTTGTCGAAGGTGAAGTACCTGCGATGTCAAAACAGGACCCCTGATGAGAAGGACACTGGTAATACGATGTTGGCTATAGCTGGCGCGCCCAAGGCGCCATTGGCAAGCCCTACGCCTCTTCTGATTTCAACGTCGGGTACATCACCCGATAAGAAGTTTATTCAGATTGAACTCCCTCCCGGTGTTGAAGATGACGATGAGTTGAAAGTTAGGGCTGTAGATGTAAGATTTATGTTATGAATGTTTAATTAATCGCATATTTTTTTTTAATATATATATATATATATATATATATATATATATATTGAGCAGGTATATTTTGTGTATCTAGACTCTTAAATCTTTTTTTTGTTACCAACTGTAGGGTGTACACGAGTTGTACTTGAAGATTCAAAGGAATGCTGTAGCCTTCTATTCGTGGTATACGGATGCAGCTGCATTGCTTAAGAATTTAACAACAGGTGCTTCTTCTTCAACTGATCTTGTTCCGTCACAAGCGACGCAAGCTTTTTTTGAAGGTGCAAAGGTGAAGGAATATGTTGAAGAAGTTGGAAATTTAGCGTCCCAAATGAAGAAGTATAATGATAACGCTCCCTCATTGTCAAATGTTGGCCAAGAAAAAAAACAGGCGGCCAAGAAAAAAACAAAGGCAAGCAAGAAAAGAAAGACCAAGGTTCCTAAGTTCGAGTTTACGCCTCGTAGAGCTGTGTCACTTGAGAAGATTCGATTTGGGTGATAAAGCGGTGATGCGGCGATGTCACGGGTAATGGAGACCATTTGGTTTCTACAACACCACCGAACTTAAAGCTGTCGACGAGAGGAAGAGGAATGTGGGCTAGATTTAACCGACGACTTGACTCAATTAACTGATCGGCAGATTCTTGAGAAAATTTATAGCCCGGATGAAGTTGAAGAAGCTTACACAAAGCCCTCATTGAACGAGGAGCAGGAAAGTTTGGGAGGGGAAGTGCCTGACACTAGTGGTGCCCCTGAGAAAGCTGAACATGTTGTTGAGAAGTGTAAGTCAGAAGCAACGAATAAGGTTGATGCGGATGTGGTAGGTCACTCAACTGAAGATGGCTCATCTTCAGTTCAACTAAAATTTATTTCGACTGCTGATATTGAGAACGCGCTGCAAGGTTTGACAGATATTGGTCACGGTGGTGGTGAAGCGGTAGAGGGTTGCGTATGAGATAGGTGAGGATGAGATTGTGCGGGGTATGGATATGGAGTGGCTCAAGAACAACTGTTTCGGTGAAGGGGAGGCGTCTTTTTCAAAAGTAGCAAACAAGGTGGATGCGGATGTGGTAGTCCCGTCAATTGAAGATGGATCATCTTCATTTCAGTTGAAATTTATAGCGACAAAGTGATATTGATAACGCTGAAAAAGTTGTCGACAGCGGTGACGGTGAAGTGGCACTGGGGTGGTGCACCGAGAGAACAGGGGACGAGGCTATGCGGGGAATGGATATGGAGCCGCCTCAAGATCGGGGGACCCGCCGTGGGCCTGAATCGGTGGTGGTTGGACTAGTGCCGAGCGTGGATGTGGATGTGGATGTTAGCGGTGCACCGAGTCCGGAGATGAAGTGTGCGGGGCATGGACATGGAGCCGCCCGAAGAGCAGGGGCCCTGCCGTGGGCCCGAACCACTCGTGGTTGGACTAGTGTCTGGTGAGGCTGTAGATGTTAGCGGCGATCGGGAGTGGAACGGCCGTTGACCGACGCCAAGTTAGTCGTCACGAAAGCCCGGATTACGAGCATGGCGTTGTTTCGACCACAGTCCGTGAAGATGCATCGCAAGAAGGGTTAGAGATTGGTAGTGGCATGGTCAACGAGCAAGGTGAGGGCCCTACTGAACAACCCGGTTGTCCTGGTCCATTTCAGAATGATGACAAGCTCATGGATGTTGCGAGAGGAGCAGATAAGGTGGTTGTTGAAGCACCCTCCGCTGAGTTTAAATTGCCGGAATTTCGGTGTACGTTTATATCTTTGCAGAGCTAGCTGAGGCATTTAAGGGGATTCCGGTGAGGATTTTGGAACGGCGATGTGGCAGGCCCTTCTCAACCAGCCGTGCCGCGGATGGTCGGGAAATTTATGTCCCCGGAGTAATATGGATCACCACCCTTTCCTATTTCATTGGTGAGCCCTTACGGTGCATGGAAGTGGTCCCGAGAATCGACTTGCACCATGGATTGTGGGGAACCCATGCCGGCGCAGGGCTTTGTTCTCAGAGACTGCAGTGAATTGAATAAGAAGTTATTTAGGGGTGTTTTTAAGGAAACGAAATACGTCCTGGACTACGTATTTAACAAATCAGAAGCTTGGTTGAAAGGGTGAGTCGATTAATTTCTATGTCAAACATATTAATACTTATATGTTGTCGTAACCATGTTCGCCTTATATAATTTTTTCTTTTTTTGTAGGGAAGAATTGGCAGTTTTTTCAGACTTTTTCTTCGTGTCACGGGAAGACATGTTAACCCTTGAACCTGGACAGGAAGTTATGAATTCTGTAATCGATTGTTGGTGCCTACTAATCAATAAGATGATGTATGACCAAACTGCACCAGTTGCATCCTCTCGTTGTTTCTTCGGGCTTAGTCACACCGTACTTGTCCTATCCTCACTCAATGCAATTTTTATAGTTCCAATTTAATTGTAACGTAAGTTTCTAAATTTAATAGCGCTGCCCTTCGTTTGAACAGAGCCCTGCACTGGATATTTGGAAAGCGAAGAAGAAAGGAATTGTTCTTGACAAAAAGGACGAAATCTGGGCTGGGTGGGATGCTTGGATTCAATCTTGTTTGTCTCCATTTCAACTTGGATATGATATGGTAAGTGTAAATGTGACCTATTGTGAAGTGTAAATGTCATCACATCGAAAGTGTATATGTGATTTTCACAGAAAGTGTAAATGCCTGGATGTGATTAAGAAGAAAGTGTAAATGTCATGAAATATGAAGTGTAAATGTGATACATAGTGAAGTATAAATGTCATGATGTATAGTGTAAATGTGATTATATAGAAAGTGTAAATGTGAAGACATAGCGAGTGTAAAGGTGACTAAATAGAAAGTGTAAATGTCAGCACATATAAAGTGTAAATGTGAATATATGTAAAGTGTAAATGTCATGACATATGAAGTGTAAACGTGAGACATAGTGAACTGTAAATGTCGTGAGATATTGTGAAGTGTTAATGTAATGAAATATGAAGTGTAAATGTGATACCTAGTGAAGTGTAAATGTCATCACATAGGAAGTGTAAATGTGAGATATAGTGAAGTGTAAAAGTTATGACACAGGGAGTGTAAAGGTGACTAAATATGAAGTGTAAATGTCATGACATATATAGTGTAAATGTGTATATGGAAAGTGTAAATGTCATGACACAGGGATTGTAAATGTGACGAATTATTGAAAGTGTAAATCTGTATTTTTTACTGAGTGTATCTTTTATATCTTTTATGTGAAGACATAGCGAGTGTAAAGGTGACTAAATAGAAAGTGTAAATGTCAGCACATATAAAGTGTAAATGTGAATATATGTAAAGTGTAAATGTCATGACATATGAAGTGTAAACGTGAGACTTAGTGAACTGTAAATGTCGTGAGATATTTGTGAAGTGTAAATGTAATGAAATATGAAGTGTAAATGTGATACATAGTAAAGTGCAAATGTCATCACATAGGAAGTGTAAATGTGAGATATAGTGAAGTGTAAAAGTTATGACACAGGGAGTGTAAAGGTGACTAAATATGAAGTGTAAATGTCATGACATATATAGTGTAAATGTGAATATATGGAAAGTGTAAATGTCATGACACAGGGATTGTAAATGTGACGAATTATTGAAAGTGTAAATGTGTATTTTTTACTGAGTGTATCTTTTATGTCTTTGTTGTCACACCCGCCAGGTCTTCATCCCGATCTTATCTGGCAATAATGATCATTACAGTTGTGCATGCATAAACTTCGTTTCCGAGCAGATAGAGTATTTGGACAACCGTCGATACGACGATGATTTTGAGAAGCTTCCATATTTTGGAATTTCCCGTATTGCGGTAATAATTTTAAATAGCATACCTTAATTTGTTCTTCAGTGTTGATGTATTCTGGAATTGTAAACACTGTTTTTAAATTGACTTTTTTTTAAATTCCTTTTTACAGTGTGATTTAATGGGTGCGTATCTGGAGTCTAAAGGGTTTGTCAGAGGTTCAAAGGTTGCCGGGTTCAAATTTGTGAATGTCGAATTTAAATGGCAAGGTACCGGTTATTCTGCGTTTGATTGCGGGGTGTACATGATGATACACATGCTGCTTTTCAATGGGAAGCTATTTGACTGCGCCTTAGGTGAGAGGGACGTTCTGAACCTCGTCCGTGCTGAAGTGGTGTCGATTCTTATCCTGAGTGACCATAACAAAGTGAGGGAGAGCGTTCACTCAAGGATATCCCAATTCAGGGAAAAGTATGGTCAAGGTGTGAACCCGGTCTCCAATGTTGCACAGAAGTGGAGCCTGGACGATGAGGAAGAGATTACGTACGTGATAGAACGCCCGTCCCGTGTTGCGTCCCACCCCTAAACGCGTAGAAGGAAGTCCAGTGGTCAGTGCCCAGCCATACAGCGGAAAGCCCCGCCATTGTTGTTCAAGCGTCGGCGTGATCGTCGAGTAGCCAACCTTTGTCACCAGACGGAGGCGTCCGGGGCGGGGGATGGCTTGGGTTGCTCAATTGATTGTGGGGCTCGCTGATACGCGAGACTCTTGTTGTCTCGACCTTCTTACGGAACAATCAAAGCTTGGTCAGGGGTATTCGATCACGTCGAAAGCATGCGGTGGACTATTGCTTGTTAGACGACTACAACTTTGAAGATTCGTTCGCACTGCCGGACTCTTATAACGGGGCCAATTAGTTACGATATTTAATTTGTAACTACTTCTCAATTTCTTACTATTATACGTGTGTTTTATTGCAGTGAATCAATCTCTTGGTACAAAGAGGCATGCCGCTTGCTGCCGGTCCGACATCATGACCATGCTTCCGAGGTTGTAATGTCGCCTGTTGTCATTGAGTCGTGGGTTGTTTTGTTGAACCATTTGGAGTCTCATTTGAACACTTACTTCCTAGGATGGCCTTCTTTGGGATACGTCATATGGTACACCCCCCCCTGCACAAAGCCTAAAAGTTATACATTAGTTCTTACTTTTATTATGTAGTCTCACTCACTCCTCTGAACAGGAATGTATCATGCAGCTTTTGGATATACGTGAAGCAGGCTCACAGTCTAATGACATCACTGATCGGCTGTATCACATTTGGGATACCTTCATCCAGGACTGTGATAAAACTTTCAACCTGAATGCCGAGTTTATCTTCGTACCTGTCAACATTGGTGGGCACTTTGCATGCGTGTGTATAAATTTTGGACAACAAACTGTTGATCTCCTTGACTACCAACATCATGCCAACTGGGATCAGTCTGAAATGTGCAATGTTACTCGCCAAGTGGCATCAGCTGTTAGCGATTATTTGGACGTCAGAACGGACAGGGGATATGAGATTACTAGCTTTCAGCATCGGCAAATCCCGTTCAGGCGGCAAACACCCCTTCCTAACATAACAGAATCAGGGATTTTCTGTATGATGTATATGCTGATGTACGAGGGTCAACCTTTTTAGCATCCAGACTTGGAGAGGAAGAGGAATCGACGGTACTTGGTAGTTGAGTTGGTGGCGACGCTTGTTCTAGCTGACATAAATGTCAACAGAGACATTTTTGAAGCAAAGTTGAATGGGTTTATCATTTGGAAAAGAAGATTTATGGGCCAAGTTACAAAAGAAGCGCAAAATTAAGGCTGTGTTGTCGAAAAAGTAAACAATTTGTGGACATATTTTTTTTTTAAATGTATTTTGTTTGGCAATCTTGAACTTAGAAAAGAAGGTTTTGTACTGTGGTTTGCAATGTTTGAAAGTGTAAGCTTTACAGTAATGAAGTGTAATGGTAAATTACACTAATGAAGTGTAATGGTTGACTATTTTTTGGCATTTATAATCATAGTTTTTTCAAAGTGTAAATGTGACTAAAGCGCAAGTGTAACACACTTGTAATTTAGTGACATTTACTTTGTAAGTGTAAATGTTAACACACTTAAAGTGTAAATGTTAACACACTTAAAGTGTAAATGTGGTGATGACCCAAGTGTAAATGTGAACAAAAAAAGTGTAAATAAGAACAATTAGGAAGTGTAAATTTGAATATAGGAGAAGTGTAAATGTGAACAAATAAAGTGTAAAACTGTCTAAATTGGAAGTGTAAATGTGAAGATATTCAAAGTGTAAATGTGAGGATATAGTATGTGTAAATGTGGAGTTACTGGAAGTGTAAATGTGCTGACATAGGAAGTGTAAATGTTAACACCAGTTATTTGAAAATAAGTGTAACTGTTACTTGAAATAACATAAGTAATCCAAAATAAGTTCAAGTAACACAATGTTTGGCTATCTAATAAAACAGAGAGATTTTGGTCTTATGACAGTGTAACTCTAACGTTGGTGTTACGAAAATTTACACCAACTGCAGTTCAAAGTTACGCTGCCATGAGACCAATTCCTTATCGCCCGCTCCAGTTATAGCACATCAAAGTTTTAAGTTACACACTCAAAATATATAGAGCAACACTTGTCACCGATCCGCGTCTATTCTTGTTCGACTCCAGCTCTTCCTCCTCCTCTCCCTCATCCTCTTCTGGTTCAGACGACCCTTCGCACAATGGCGTGTGTGCTGAGAAGGGGTTAGGGCAGTTTCTCTTGTCGTGATTTGTCATTCTCTTGCAATTCTTACACTTACGTTTGGGTTTCCTAGCCAACACCATTGCTTTTGTTTTGGCTGACATCAATCTTTTTCCGGTCCCCTTGTTTTTCGAATTCTTTGGTGGCAATATCGTCACTACCTCACATGTCGTACAATTCAGAAATTTCTCCATTTGTTGATTTTTATTCAACACTTCCCCTAATGGTGATAGGGACTGTTTAAATGATCTTATTACAGCGGAAAAGCTGTCAACATCAGCTATTCCTTTGTCTCGAAGGAGCCCTACAGCTTCATGAACTTCTGACCACATTATTGACATTGCAATTTGTTTTTCATCGATGACTTGCATGTTTTCTGTTCCTTCACCATTAGTATTGAAAATCCTTAATCGGAGATACTCTTTCATCCATCTATTCAGAACATAATCTTCTGGTATGGTCTTTATCCCACTTGCTGAAAAAATCCATATTATATGGCGGCATAGGATTCCGCTTCTTTCGAACATCACAATCGCAGCTTGACTTGCTTTACGTGTACCTGTGTCATCAGATAAAGCTAGCATGTAAGTGTGAACGTTAAAAATAGTGTCACTGATGTAAAGTGTAAATGTATTGAATTGTAAAGTGTAAATGTTAAGTTCTTAGAAGTGTAAATGTAATGATCTAAAGTGTAAATGTCATGAATTGTAAAGGGTAAATGCTAAGTAATTAGAAGTGTAAATGTAAACTAATTGGAATGTAAATGTTAAGGTACTAAAAGTGTAAATGTTAAGTTATAGGGGATTTAAATGTGTAAATGTCATATGATGTAAAGTGTAAATGTCATGAAATGTAGTGTAAATGTCAATAAGTGAAAAAGTGTAAATGTTAAGGTATAAGAAGTGTAAATGTTAAGGTATTAGAAGTGTAAATGTTAAGTTATAGGGATTTAAATGTGTAAATGTCATATGATGTAAAGTGTAAATGTCATAAAATGTAGTGTAAATGTCAACATGATGTAAAGTGTAAATGTCATAAAATGTACTGTAAATGTCAATAAGTGGAAAAGTGTAAATGTTAAGGTATAGGAAGTGTAAATGTCATAGGATGTAAAGTGTAAATGTCATCAATTGTAAAGTGTAAATGCTAAGTAATTAGAAGTGTAAATGTAAACTAATAGGAAGTGTAAATGTTAAGGTATTAAAAGTGTAAATGTCAAGTTTAAGGGATTTGAATGTGTAAATGTCATATGATGTAAAGTGTAAATGTCATGAAATGTAGTGTGTAAATGCTAAGTAATTAGAAGTGTAAATGTAAACTAATTGGAAGTGTAAATGTTAAGGTATTAGAAGTGTAAATGTTAAGTTATAGGGATTTAAATGTGTAAATGTCATATGATGTAAAGTGTAAATGTCATGAAATGTAGTGTAAATGTCAATAAGTGAAAAAGTGTAAATGTTAAGGTATAGGAAGTGTAAATGTCATATGATGTAAAGTGTAAATATTAAGTTATTAGAAGTGTAAATGCAAACTAATAGGAAGTGTAAATGTAAACTAATAGGAAGTGTAAATGTTAAGTTATCAGAAGTGTAAATGTTAAGTTATAGGAATTTAAATGAGATAAAAAATGAAAGTGTAAATGTCATAGGAAGTGTAAACTACCTGGACTGTACACAACTTCAAAATTCTTCTTTCTGGTTGAATCTTTGACAGTAGTTACCTCTAACTTGCCTCTCTCAGTGAAACCTCCTGTTCTACATGTATCAATTGAGAAGATTGCTTCTTGTTTGAATTTGTGGAAAGCTGAATAGGTGTACACCTTTGCAGCATGAATCTCTAATGCCAGATGTGTTGACGTCGTTGCGGACGAGTGCTTAACCATGTTGTCAAGCTGCTTCTGTGTATGTCTTTGTTGGTCCATAGCGCTCTCAAAGCGCATCCAAAACTCAACCAACGTTCCTGACTTGTGCTCAAACCTCTTGAAAAAGCTATTTTCGCTCTCTGATCTTTGAGTTGTTCTCATAATCGACGCCATCCTCAAGTCTCTGCAATGCGCCATCACCCACTGTCCCCTTATAGCATATGTATCTGCAAACCAATCATTTACGCCAACACCATGATCTTGAATTATTTGCTCCCAGATACCATCAAATTCTGCCGCCTCAAGCTCATCGTCCCATATAAGGTCATTAATTTTATATATGAACTCATTATAATCGCTTCTCGAGACGCCAAACTTACTTGGCATTTTGTTCATTATATGCCACATACAGAACCGATGGCGCATTTGTCTTGAAAATAAGAGGACAGATTTGATAATACCGGGTCCCGATCCGTAATTATGTACTCGGGCTCCTTACCCCCATTGCTTGTAAAACCGGCTGAAAACCCAATTAAACGACTCATAATCTTCCCTTGCAACAAGAGCCCCATAGAACGTCACAGATCGTTTATGGTGGTCAACACCTGTGAATGGTGTGAATACCATAGAATACTTATTGGTGGAGTAAGTTGGGTCGAATGACACCGCATCACCAAAAATTTTGTAATTATCTCGGGCGGTACCGTCCGCCCATATGGCCCTACGTAGGCTGCCATCATCGTCAAGGTCATAGTCAAAGTAGAAACCTGTTCTTGTTTCAGTCATTTCCTTGAAATGGTCAACAAACAACTGACCATCCCGTTCGTGAATGAAACATTTAACATCCCTATGGAAGTTCTTAAAATCATTTAAGCTTGCTCCAATGTTTTCGTATCCATTCACTTGTTCTTTGCAAATTCTGTATGTTTTTGTTGCTCCTATCTTCAGCTGTCAATCAATCATTAACAGATATGTCATATAAATATAACATGAATGGAATTATTTATTTAGTATAGAGAGTGATTATGTATTACAAACCCTTGAGTTTGAAACGATTATCATCTTGTGATAATCTGTTATGTTACGCGACAATTTCTGGAACTCTCTGTCCTTAAGTGAGATAAGCTCGTGATTATGACCCTCGTGGAACCGGTCAATTAATAAAAGACCATTCTTCATATATAGTCGTATCCTCGCTTTACACCCCACTCTAGTGACCCTGAATATCCTTTGTGACTTCTCCCCATTCAGTGCGTCATCCCGATGTTTTTAGGGGCGTCTTGTGAGCGAAACCTTCTCGATTGCAGACGACGAGCTTTGACTTGATCTCACCGCCACGCCATTTTTTTGTTGTGTACCTACGTACGTCAAACCCACCAGCAATGGCGTATATCTTATAAAAAGTCACCGCATCCTCAACCCCCCCAAACTCCTGGCCGATGTACGCTGTAAACCTCTTCTCCACCTCCTTACACAGCTCCTGCCTGTCAGGTTGAACCCCATTCTGTTTTACCAAGTCTGTAAATGTGCACAGTGTAAGTGTAAATGTAAATGTCCTCAGATATGAAGTGTAAATGTGCTGGTCTGAAAGTGTAAATGTCATCAAAAGTGTAAATGTCAAAACTATAGTAAAAGTAAACATCCAAAAGTGTAAGTGTAAATGTCAGTAGAAACGGAGTGTAAATGTGCTGTTCTGAAAGTGTAAATGTCAACAAAAGTGTAAATGTCAGCAGAAATGTTGTGTACATGTGATGCTTTATAAGTGTATATGTCAACAAAAGTGTTAATGTTTTCAGAATACTAACTCAAATTAAAACTATAATATTAACAATTAAAGGGTGACTATAACAATTAAAAAGTGTAAATGTAAAACTATAGCAAAAAGAGTAAATGTCAACAAAAGTGTAAATGTTGTCAGAATGCTAACTCACATAAAAAATATAACAATAAAAATGCAAAGGTGACTATAACAATAAAAAAGTGTAAATGTCAACAAAAGTGTAAAGACAACAAAAGTGTGTTGACATCCAAAGATAACAATAAAGGAAGTGTAAATGTGATTGTCTGAAAGTGTAAATGTCAACAAAAGTGTAAAAGTACACCAAAAGTGTAAATGTGAGCAGCAATGCAGTGTAAATGTGATGCTTTAAAAGTGTAAATGTCAACAAAAGTGTAAATGTTGTCAGAATGCTAACTCACATAAAAAATATAACAATAAAAATGCAAAGGTGACTATAACAGAAAAAAAGTGTAAATTTAAAAGTACAGGAAAAGTGTAAACGTGAGCAGTAATGCAGTGTAAATGTGAGGCTTTAAAAGTGTAAATGTCATAGAAAGTGCAAATTTTGTCAGAATGCTAACTCGCATAAAAAATAGAACAATAAAAAGTGTAAATGTAAAACTATAGGAAAAATGTTCATGTAAATTTTGTCAGAATGCGTTCATGCTAATCCAAACTAAAATTAATGAAAACCCAGCATGAAGATTTATTTCTAACAATCTTCATTCCAAACCCAGTAACAAATTATCAAAACAAGAATGAGCAAATTCGATGACATGCAAAACTGTAGTGATTACCTTCATCCTTCCTATTCAACTGAAAAATATGAAAACGTTACTGAAAAGAATGAATAAAATGAAGAAATACCATTGATGCCATCTATTATTTGTATGTTTACGCTGATTTGGAGGATTTAGAGAGAACTTTAGCTTCGTTTTGAGATGAAAGCACCCAGTTTTAGAGAGAAGAAAGAAAGAAAAAGGTTGGAATTAAGTGTGTTCAGGAAGGAAGAATGTGGGAAGTGGAAACATAGTACAAAGGATATATGGTTTTGTCCGCATGAAATGATCATTGGTAAGGACAATTTGCAGGAATTGTTGTCCTCTTTCATAGCCAAGCTTTTCCTTTTTTTTTGGCCTACATTTTGTAAAAAATCTCCACCATAGATGTTGTCCATCTAAGGGTCCTTATAAGGACTTAAGGACTCAAATGAGGTAAGGGACTCATTAGATCTTACCTATATATATATATATATATATATATATATATATATATATATATATATATATATATATATATATATATATATATATATATATATATAGGTAAGATCTAATGAGTCCTCCTCTCAAATTGAGTCCATAAGTCCCTCTAAGGGCCTTTGGATGGACTCAATGAATGGTTAAGATGCATTTGATTAAGGGCTATTAAAAAGAAAAGGAAAAAAATGTGGATGGTTGGATTGAGATGAGTGGTTGAGATCGAAAATTACCAAAAAAAAATTACCACTAATCAAATTTCTATACACTAATTAATTTTTCTTTCTCTCTCTAGCCCCTAATTAATCAGTTTTGAGTTTAAGATTTCAGAAGTGTAAATGTAATGTTGTATGAGTTTTACAAGTGTAAATGTAATGTTTTACGAGTGTATGAGTTTTACAAGTGTAAATGTGATGTTTTACGAGTGTAAATGTAACATTTTAAGAGTGTAAATTTGATTTTTTGTGACGGAAATTTTGAATTTATATAATTTTAACATTTTACAAGTGTAAATGTGAAGTTTTACGAGTGTAAATGTAACATTTTTAAGAGTGTAAATTTGATTTTTTGTGACGGAAATTTTGAATTTATATAATTTTAACATTTTACAAGTGTAAATGTGAAGTTTTACGAGTGTAAATGTAACATTTTTAAGAGTATAAATTTGATTTTTTGTGACGGAAATTTTGAATTTATATAATTTTAACATTTTACAAGTGTAAATGTGAAGTTTTACGAGTGTAAATGTAACATTTTTAAGAGTGTAAATTTGATTTTTTGTGACGGAAATTTTGAATTTATATAATTTTAACATTTTACAAGTGTAAATGTGAAGTTTTACGAGTGTAAATGTAACATTTTTAAAGAGTGTAAATTTGATTTTTTGTGACGGAAATTTTGAATTTATATAATTTTAACATTTTACAAGTGTAAATGTGAAGTTTTACGAGTGTAAATGTAACATTTTAAGAGTGTAAATTTGATTTTTTGTGACGGAAATTTTGAATTTACATAATTTTAACATTTTACAAGTGTAAATGTAATGTTTTACGAGTGTAAATGTAATGTTTTAAGAGTGTAAATATAGTATTTTAAGAGTAAATTGGTCCTTTGAGTGTAACTTTGGTCCTTTATAAGTGTCACTTTTGTCCTTTAAGAGTAAAACTTTAGTCCGACTACCAAAAAACACCACCACCGTCGTCCTCCACCACCAACTCATATCCACAAAAAATATGAGTGCAAATCTATATAATTTTAACGAGTGTAAATGTAAAGATATATGAATGTAAATGTAAAAAATATGAGTGTAAATGTAAAAATATACGAGTGTAAATGTAAAGAAATAAGGGTGTAAATCTGAAAAATGCGTGTAAATGTAAAGAAATATGAGTGTAAATGTAAAGAAATACGAGTGTAAATGTAAAGAAATACGAGTGTAAATCTGAGTAATGCGTGTAAATGTAAAGTAATATAAGTGTAAATGTAAAGAAATACAAGTGTAAATGTAAAGAAATACGAGTGTAAATGTAAAGAAATACGAGTGTAAATCTGAAAAATGAGTGTAAATGTAAAGAAATACGAGTGTAAATGTAAAGAAATACGAGTGTAAATCTGAAAAATGAGTGTAAATGTAAAGAAATATGAGTGTAAATGTAAAGGAATACGAGTGTAAATGTGAGGAAATACAAGTGTAAATTTAAAGAAATGCGAGTGTAAATGTGAGGAAATATGAGTGTAAATTTAAAGAAATACGAGTGTAAATTTAAAGAAATATGAGCATAATAAATATATTTATGAGATCTAAGAATAAAATGCGTTTTTTTTTCAAAAACTACTATATTTATTAGATCTACGAATGTAAATTTAATAAAATACAAGTGTAAATTAGCAACACAAAAACCGTGACACAAAGTCACAAACAAACCCATATACACAAAACAAATCACCAACCTTTATATATATTAAAAAAAAAAAAAAAAAAAAAAAAACAACAACGAATACACACACAAACCACCAACCAACCTTTATATATAATTAAAAAAAAAAAAAAAGAACAAAACAACGAAAAGTCACTGGACATCAACTTCATAAAGAGAACAAACTACATGAAAAGCAACGAGCAACAATGTTAAATGTTAAAAAAACGAATCAAAAATTAAATGTTAAAAATAGAAAACCAAAATCAAATATTTTCATATCTGAGAACTCAAAATTCAAGCCTATAATTTTCAGATCTGAGACGAGTTGAAGAAGAAGACGCGCGATGTTGGGGTGGCGCGTGACAGAGCGACATGGCAGAGTAGTGGCGGTGGTGGTGCATGGTTTGAGGAGGGGTAGTGGCGGTGGTGGTGCAAGGTTTGAGGTCTTGGGCGCGAGTGGTGGAGGGGAGGGGCAGATTTTGTGGGTCTTGTCGAGGAGAAGAGGAAAGGGTGGTGGGGGAGGTGCGAGGGTGGTTGGTTTGGTGAGAGAGGGACGGTGGTGTTGTCGAGGGGAAGAGAAGAGGATGGCTGCGGTGGTGAGGGAGGTTGAGGGTGGGGTGGTGGGTGCGGACATGAGGGAGGAGGGAAGTCCGGGTAGGTGGGGTGGTGGTGGTTGTTGTCGCGGGGAATGGTAGTGGCAGGTGTGTGGGTGGATGGTGGCGGGTGTGTGTGGTGGGTGTGTGTGTCGTGGTGGTGGCGGGTGTGTGTGGTGGGTGATGACTGGTGAGGAAATGAGAGAATGAGGGGGAATTTTTTTTTTTGATTTTTTTGAATTATTTGGTTTTTGATTTTTGTTGGATTTTGGAGAGGTTTTGAATTTTTTTGATTTTTAGAGAGATGAGAGGAATGATAATTGTGTGAGATGAGAGAGAAGTGAGTGAAAAATAAATGTTATATAGTAAAATTAGTGGATGATTAGTGAAGGTAGTGAGGGAAAGTGATTAATTAGCTTCAATCCCCTCTTTTTGGTACTAATCCCTTGTTTTTCCTCTTCAATCTCAACCCTTCATCTCATCTTTTCAAGGGTCCTAAAGAGGACTTATGGACTCAATGGATTTGGGTGGACTCACTTGATCCTTTCTCTCTCTCTCTCTCTCTCTCTATATATATATATATATATATATATATATATATATATATATATATATATATATATATATATATATGTACTGTATTTGAGGGGACTATTGTAGCTATATGTATGTGATGGAAATTCGGAGACTGATAAGCTTGTATTAGTAAAGAACTAAAATTAGTTATTTTGGTAGGAGCTTGTATCGTAATATGACAAGTCGAGTGGCTAAGCAGTTAAATTATCAGGACTCAGGATCCACAGAAGAAGGTTTTTGAGAACTTTATTTGTACCTTGCTGGTGCTCCAACCATACCAATATTACCTTATTGACTCATAAAATCCAGCATGTGGCAAGGTAAAGGGAGTTTCTTGTCTGGAAACAATGGAGAAGATAAAAGGCGCACAAATTTATCGTTACATTTAACAAAATTATATATAATAGCAAGCATTTGGCTTTGTTGGAAATAAAAAATGGCTTGTTGATTCAAAATTACTTGTAGGTGTTGTCTCACAAATTGAATTTAGGATTTTGGAGTTTGTGTAGCACTATGGAATATTTGTGGTTATTTGCTGGGATTTAAAATGAAGTTCATAGAAACTTCATGTTCAGCGTTCGTACCTGTTTAGTAATTATTGTAGAAAGAAGGTAAAGAGTGTCAGATGGTAATTAGTAATTTAGGGAATGGATTTGAACATTTTTAGGATTATTTTGATGAGATTATTGTGCACTACTGTATTGAGGGAGCTATAATTCATCAAATTATTATTTTTCACTGTGGGTTAATCTTTGTCACCATTTATTAACCATGGTTTTATTCGTCACTTTACGCAGTTTATTCAGTTATTGTATGGATTCATGGAGCATTTCTGGTCAACACAATTTTGTGGATTCGATTGATTTTGTTTTGGTTTTACTTAATTAATTACCCTATTTATAGGAGGATGTCAATGCCAAGCTCTCAAGAGACGCCTACATCTTCTCTTTTGGCGCTGCTCACCACTTTCCCCAGGTACTATTTTTAAAAATTATTCATTTTTGCCAATTATTATTGGTAATTAAATTCAAATTTAGGGGTATATATGAGAAGGGGAGGAGGGGGTGAATTCATCATTGCATCTGTGAACAAAAGTTTTTCACTGACGTACTAGATATGTATTCTACAATTTATAAAGTAGATAACCTATTATAATGGACTTGGTCAAATTCCTTAATTGAGCTCGACTAATGCAATGAGCCCATAGCCTACTACTTATACAGGTCGTCTATTTAATGACTGTCATTGCATGCGATATCAGAAGTAACCTTTTTATAATCAAGTCTCAGACCCATCGGTCATTAACTTGCCCATAAGCGCAAAACATGTAGCGCTTTAAAAACCTAAGATGATGTCGACCCTATGATTGACATAAGAAGCAGGTCGGCATCTTACCCCGGCTGGTCAACAATCTACTTATAGCACAAGCTTTAACAACACAAAAGCACGACTTTCCATGAGTCACACAAATTATTCCTTTCACTCCTGAGCATTGACCTGAGTAATTTGTCACCAAAACCTGTTTGTGTATGGATAAGTGAGAATTGCATGTTATTCAGACCATGTTATCTGTCAGTTTATGTTGAGAATCTTGAACCTCCCATTTTGTTATGAATGGATTGACTCATACCAATATTTTGTTTCATGCCAGGACTCCATCCGTGGTATATCATAGTTTCGACCATATAACTCCACGCAGGCTTTTAGCGAGAAAATCGTTAGTGTTTATAGAGGGCAGCTGAGAAAGTAAGCTATATGTGGCAGGGTCATCGTTAAGGCATTAGTTTGTAATTCC
Organism: Silene latifolia; assembly: GCF_048544455.1. Classification (NCBI taxonomy): domain Eukaryota; kingdom Viridiplantae; phylum Streptophyta; class Magnoliopsida; order Caryophyllales; family Caryophyllaceae; genus Silene; species Silene latifolia. Next base: position 222,685,669 of record NC_133534.1, read on the forward strand.
AGAATTTGCGAAGCGTGTTGAGGTTGTTATTTTATCTTTGAAAAATTCTGATGTAAGGTGCTTTCTTTATTATTATTGTTTGCTTAATTTGAAGCAAGCGTGTTATGTCACGACATTTGTTGTGGCTCCACTGTTTTAAAATTTAAAATATATGATGTTGAAAGACGTACTATGCTTTCACGTGCTCTTCATATCTCACTTAACCATTTACCCAAATTGGGCCACCGGATAGGGCGCGGTGGAACAACTAGTAAAAGAAAAAACAAAAAAAATAATCTATAAATAATATAAAAAGACAATCCTAAACCATCAAACTATACAAATTCACTTTTGACACAATTCTAGTAAGTCACCTCATCACCATAATTTATAAAAGAAAAAACAAAAAAAAATTATAAATTTACATATTAAATGCGTACTTTTAAATAGCATAATAAAGAATAAAGTTCGACCTTTTAATTTTTTTAAAAATTAAACAACCATTAACAAATCAAAATACATACTAAATTTAAAATTCCGGTGTTATTAGACTATGTTGAATTACAAATAAAAATCAAATCACTCTAATTTTTCATCGTTCATAAATGCAACTCTTTCATTTTGTTATAAAATTTCTCAATTTCATCTACAAATATAATTAAAAGGCTACCCTAAAATGACTAATAAACGCCACGTAAACAAAGCCACGCAGGATTAAAAATTGCCACGTAAATGCCACGTAAATGTGAGCATCAAAACTCATTACCACGTAATTGTCTTATTTTATATATTTAATTTATGTAACCCTTACAAATTTACATCAAAATTTCATAATTTATAATCAATATTGACATTTTAATTGAACTTTTGTGTTAAAAATATGTTAATAAATGTCATAATTTATAATTAAAATTGACATTTTAATTGAAATTTTGGTAATAAAACATGTTAATAAATTAAAACTTTTCATAACATGCACCCACCATTTTTATTAACACTTTTTCCTATTTAATTCATTTTTTTAATTAAATATTATAATAAATTGATTAAAACTCTTCATAATACTTAACACCCACCAAATTAATTAAAATTTCTTCCTATCTAATTAGTTTTTGTAATATAATATGTTAATAAGTTGATTAGATTTCTTTATACTACTTAATACCCATAATTTTCATTAACATTTTTTCCTATTTAATTCACCTCTTGAGTTTCTCAGCAATCAATTATCTAATTTAATAATACCACAAAATAAATTAAAAATAAAATTAAAGTATGGGAGTCTATGGTTGTGTGATGGCTATAAGACCTATAATACCTATGATAGTTTCTATTCACAATATTTATTTAAAATCTATTGCTCATTTGCCCATGAGTTTCTAAGTTGTGGATTATATTTTATGGTTTAATTTATTTATTTGATTATAGAGAGTATATTGAGTATTATTATTGAGTATTATTGTTGTTATGTCCAATAAAGTATATTTTAATTTGTTATGTTATTAGTATTATAAATCCTTTGATTTATATTTAAATTCATGTTTTCCATTTGATTTAATTTCAATGATTTACATGTGACAATGTTGATTCGTTTGTGAAGTTTGTGCCATGTTGATGTTTTACCTTTTGGTCAATATATTTTTTATATGAATTTTAAAGCATCGTGAAATGTATGTAAATGCAAATAAGACAAAGCATCACGTGAGTAATATGAAGAGGGAAGAAATACAAAAGGCACGAAACTGAGGTAAAATCTATCTATCTATACAATATAATTAAAAGGTTACTTAAAATATTCAATTTTAATTCACATGGCATTTTTATAGGGGTTATTTCATAACAATAATCCATCTTATTGCTGGTCTGCAATAATCACTCCATCCTATCAATAATCCCAATTAAATCCAACCTAACCATCATACCTTCTAATAACGAACCAGCTGATATTTTGTGATGTTTATGTGTATCAAATAAACAAGGTACTTGATTCATCACTTGAAAATATTACATATAAACATCACATATACCAGCTAGGTTGTCCAAAAACTATCTAATATTCCAACATAAACTTCACAAAATATCATCTGGTTCGTTATTAGAAAGTAAGGTGCAGGTTGGATTTAATTAATAGGATGGAGTAATTATTGCAGAAAACCAATAAGATGGATTATTGTTATGAAATAACCCTTTTTATAGAGGTTAATACTAATTCATCTATATTAATTACTTAATTATTTATTTTTATACAATATTATAAAAAGGCAAAACTATGTATTAAAAAGTTAATCGTCTCCAAAATTGTCACATGCTTATAAGTACCAAAAAATTAAAAAAAAAAAAGCAATCACTAAAAAAACTAATATAAACTCTTTATTTTCCTCTCATAAATTTGGTTATTAATCTACCTATTTATTTAAATTTAATTCCATAAGATAATTAAAAAGCAAGCGATACTATCTACCATTATTATTCTGCATGTCACATTTTAATTTCGGAAGATAATTTCTAAACCATTCTCATGCAAAGTAGATTGTGTAAAAAAATAATAATAATAACAATAATAATAATAATAAAGCAAACCTTTCATATTCCATTTCTCCTTACACCATATTTATGTCTATGTTAGACTTCATAATACTGAGAAAAATCTATAACTCTATAATCTAAATAGAAAATCTATAATCTATAAATCTGATTAAAAGGCAAGGCAAACTATCTACCATAATCTATATGTCATATTTAATTACATACGATAATATCTTAAACCACTCTTGTATAAAGTAGATTTTGTAAAAAAAAATTATAATTATTAGTAATCAAGCAAACCTTATACATTCCATTTCTCCTTACTCCTTATTTATGTTTATATTAAATTTTATAATAATGAAACAAATGATGCTCAAAACTCAAAAGTCATGAACCTTGATTCATATTTATACTTATATTAAATTTGATAATAATGAAAAAATGATGCTCAAAAGTCATGAACGCATCCTCAATTGTTTATATGTTTTTGTTGGAAGGTAAAATTTATAAACCAAAATTTTTCTCATCCCTATTGTTAGTAGAACTAAATGTGTCACTAATCTTCCTATGATTCTATTCCAATTAAGGTAAATGTATTAAGGTTTTAGATTCTTAACTAATTTATTTCTTTTTTAGTGCAAGTTCCATTGGTATGAAGTTTTGATCACATTTTTCAACTTCATCGTATGTATTTGTTTTGTTCTCATTTAGGGTCTACCAAGATTTGTGGTGTTGACCTATTCAAAGGTTAACATACTTACATCTCTAATACTTCATTCCTATTCCCCCTTTCTTTCTCTATTTAAGAGGAAGTTTAAATTAATAACGATAATATTGTATAAAACAAATTCCACTGTTTTGTTGGTTAATTCGCACTAATTACTGAGTTACTTTTTTATAGGGACGATTCATTGGAGAAAGAAGACTATATGGAGAAGTAAAATATTAGGATTGCTTAAAAAACTATATATTAAAAACTAAGTGTAAGATTGACGACATCAACGTGAATGAGTAATAGTTTTTAGTTTTTTTTTCAACCGTATTTTTATTTTGGTATTTGTTGATTTTTTTCATCATTTTACCTTTGAAAAAATAGCACTCTTTAATTTATCGACTTTGATCTTTATGTTAACATGTCAATGCTCGTATTTTTAGTACACGATCTATCATGAATTATTCATGAGGTAATCTTACTATGTGATTTGATATTTTATAAAGTCTCAATTACTAGAAACACTAAAACATTACCCTAAAAATAAAATATCTCGTGAAATTCACGGGCGACAAAACTAGTTAAATTATTATATACATCTATATATTACAATATAATTTAAAACCTAATTTGAGCATTTTTTTGGCATCACATGCCAAGATAAGCTATTCAGAAAGTATTTGTAACACCCCTGATTTTCGGCTAAATTAAAACTAACTTTTACATATAAAACGCGCCGAAATACAGAGATATTATAATTAATATACAAAGTCTCTTATTACAAATCCATTTTTAAAAGTAAATAATACAAGATAGAAAATGAAATAAATTATTCTTCGAAATCTTTAAATAAAATCTCCACTTGAAATAAAATCCTTTTGAACTGCAGCGGAAGAAACCTGAAATAAAACCAGAAGACAGAAAGGAACTACCCCCATGACGAGTAGCCCCGAAGGGAGAAAACACGTCAGCCGGAAAGTTGAGTAACAGATAATACCTCAATATAAGCAGAATAGTTTTTGGTCATGACGTGAAACAAGCACACATAAAAAAATAAAAATAAATAGAGAGAATAATAAAAACACTCTCCATAAACTAAGCTCAATCTCAACTCATTACTTCATCTCACTCATTACTCCCAAGTAACCAAGTATCGTATTCTCATCGTCGAACCTAAGCCAAAGACAAGGGGTGAGTGAACTGGCGGATAAAACCGCTAAACAATATTTCCATCTCAATATCGATAATAAACTCAGAACATAATCCAATAACCATGGTCACTCTGGACCGTAAACTCAATATGGCTCAAAGGCCCCATAACTCAATACCAATAACCAATCTCAATCTCAATATCAATATCGTCAAAGGTTCAAAGAACCGTGCTCAACACTTAGAGTATAAACTCCAAGCTACTCACCCACGAGTCAAGGTCAAATAAAAGACAATTTAAACACAATACAGAAAAACATAATTCTTATCCCAATCTCAGAATTGTTCTCGCATATATGTTGCATGTCAATTTCTTCATCTCTAGCTAATTATACCATGTACAGAAGCTGTAATCATTAACTCTTGTTGGCTATTACCCATTTACCATAAATCTAACACCTCCCAAATCGTTGATTCATAATATGATTCCAGCTTGTATCAACTATTTCCTTATTCCATTCAATACCTTTAAAGCTTTAACTTTCAATAGCACAGAACCCATAATCCGTATAACTCACAAATTGACCTCTTCGACAATCTCAACCCTTCTCACAAACAATAAAATTATCTTATCAATAGAAAGTAATAACTATTAATATAAAATCACAATTACTAGTATTCAACTCCAATAAGCATATAAGAATGTAAGAAACTAATAACAATTAACATATAAACACATAACCTCGAACAATAGTAGTAATAATAGGATCGGTAGAATCGTGTTACCTTATAATGAAATTAGCCTTGACTACTCATAAACCACTTCTGTGACTTAGTCAAAATCATTCATATAGATGACTCGAGGAAAACGGTGCTAATGAGTTGTGGATGAAAGAATTCAAAAGGGAACACGACAAGCAGAGGGTTGAACTAGATAATTATTATCAGATCCATCTTGTTAACCAAGGGAGATAGATGAAACAAAGCATGTTGGCATAATACGCGAAGACCAGCACCAAGCAAAGTGATGAACATCATCAAGGTGTAATTAATAGGAATTATGATGAAAGACTAAAGAGTTTGACGGCATATCAAAGAATACGAGTTTCTCGGTTTTCCAATAAGGGTTTGTCCTTGTTTGTTTACAAGTCGTCTTAAAATAAGAATAAGAATTGACTAAAACTTGGAAGTCCTAAAATATGATAAGAAGAGTTTATAACAATAAGATATTTCCTTAAAAATAAATTTGTTTCTTTTTCATAACATGACATAAAAATAATAAGAATATTAAATTCGACAATATGGGGTATTACAGTATTTATCTAAAAAATAAAAACATATTACTATATTTCACAAGTTATCTAAAAAAATATTAAAGGGGAAGATTAACAAGTGAAGTTAATAACTTCTAATACACTTTTAACCTTTCTTCTCTCAATAATAATTTTTACTCTCTCTGTTTTTTTATATATGACTTTCTCACATTTCGAGACACTCCCTTCGCTCTTCAATATCTCTTAAAATATAAGACTAAATATTATGATATGTATACTCATATGAAAGAGTTTTTCGTAAGGAATTTAATGGTACCATTTTTATATTTTTTGAACAAATATATTTTTGTAAATATTAAAGTTAAAGGCCTACCTCGTAAATGTAAAACGTCATATATAAAAAAATGGAGGAGAAATACTAATGGAGGAGCTACACTAATTTAGAACGAGAAGTGGTTCTTACTCTTGAGCAAGATCGAAGATAATATTGGTACATAATATTTTTTATTGAACCCTTTTCCTCGTGTGAATTTGAATTTTTTTGAATCGTACACAATCTTTTTAAAAATTGAATCTCTATTAATTTCGTTTATGATTTCATTTTCAGATGACATTTGGAAAGCAAAATCATGTTCAATGATCGTGGTATAAATAACAAACGGAACTACATATAAGACTTGAATTTTGATATTAATAATATAATTGATTAATCATGCATATCAACCATTTTTTATGCTAAATTTTTTTTTTTCTATAAATTCATGTAATTGTTTATGTAATAACGACTATAACTACATTTACCTATAGTGTTTTTTGTTTCTATAATAATTTGTCAAGATATTTAGTTGTACATTTGTGTTTAGTTTATACTTAACGATAAATATTTTCATATTCAATATAATTAAAACGTTTGACAATTGATATTATAGAAAAAATTATTTTCATAAAAAATGTGTAAATCACGTACAAATAATTATATCTGAGCATAAATTAAGTTTGAAAATTGGACTAATCAACTGAAGTATAACTTCTATATAATAAATAAATTTGGTAATATGAGTAATAGCTCTATACCTAATATTATATATTTATTTTGCATCGTAATTGTTGTCAATATATATATATATATATATATATATATATATATATATATATATATATATATATATATATATATATATATATATATATATATATATATATATATATATAGAAATAGGATCTCGTGCGAACTTACGAACTAAAGCAATAACTGTCAAATTAAGAAAACTAATGACCCACGTGTGCACAGTACTCACACAAACCAACAAAAATACCAACCCCACATACCGCAAATACTGAAATACTACAATCCCTTTCTCTTTAACCTCTACCTCCCACGACATTAAATCGCCGGCGCCAGAGTACCGTGCTTCGCCGGCCACCTCCGGCGATGCCACCGATGATGTATCTTGTCCTCCATTCAAACAACTCCTCATTTCCCTGACATCCCCGACACAAATGCCAAACACTCAGAACGCCGGCTTGCCTCGTCGGAGGTTCGACGGCTTGTAATTTCTGCCGGAGTTAAGATCAACGGCCGACCAATCACATATGAACGGCGCATATGCTTCTCCGTTCAACCTCCATATGCTCGTTTTGTTGTTTTTCCTTCAAAACTTTGTGATTTAAAACATAGATCTATGGAAAAGGATGTAAAATTTTCAAAAAATAATTGTATTATTGATTGAGTTGTGAAGTGTCAATGTATATGTGTAGTTTGCTGTGCTTTGTTTTGTGTTTGCTATAGTTTGTTGGTCTTCTGTGCTTTTCTTTTCCAATAAAAAAGGCTGCATATCGGTCGGAAATTTCTCCGTTGGTGGTAATGGGGTTCTTATTGAGGCGGTTTGATCGACTGATGGACGAAAAACGTGGGTGATAAGGGTTTGTGAAAGATGTAATCAAACGCCCCTTGTTCGATAAAGGATTCGACATCGTTACCGACTTATTGCCATCGTTATTGCCGAAGAATAAAGGATAATGAAAGTTTTTTTAATCGTTACCGACTTATTGCCGTCATTATTGCCGTAAGGAGTTCGGCTGATAAAATGGATGTATGGTATAGATTAAGACGATGATTAGAGATGAGTTGATTTGCAACAAAATCTTCTTCAAGTATAACTATTTTTAAAAAATGCGTGGGAAATCTATTTTTATTTGATAAATTGTAGGATACATGTCTATATTATTCTAGATACACTCCATTAGAGTGTCAGATACACTCCTTTAGCTTGCTAGAAACACTTATTTAAATGCTAAATACACTTCTTTACCTTGTTAGACACACATCTCTGGCATGCTAGATACATTTATTTATCTTACTAGATACACATCTATGACATGCAAGATACACTCTTTTACCTTGCTAGATACACTCCTTTAGATTGTTAGATACAAACCTTTACCTTGGTAGATACACTTATTTACCTTGCTAGATACACATATCTGGCAAGCTAGATACATTCCTTTAGCTTGCTAGATACAAGTCTTTACCTTGCTAGATACACTCTTTTACCTCACTAGATACATCTTACAGTGCAAATCGTACGAATTACTTAAATACATAAAATAATAGTCTAGGTATACGTAAAATATTACTTGAAAAAAGCAAGCTAGCCTGGTGTATGGTGTAGCTTATGTTAGTGGATGTCTTTTAATAGATTAGTTACGAGCTCAACCAAGCTAGCCTAATCAGGACCATAATCAACAGTTTGAGGACAATCAATTTGGAGAGTAAAACTTTTATTTGCATTTTATCAAGTCACGAAAATCAGCACCATAATATTTTCATTTTCAAATGAAGACGAACCCCTAGTTAAAGATTTTATTCAATTCTATCATTAAACAAACTCGAAAATTGTAGATTACGACTACTTGGTTGGTCATGCAGGTATGTGATAGTATATTGGTCAAAGACAAAAGGGAGAAGATGAAATCTTTGCAATATTGAATACAAGTCCCTTCGACGGACATCTCAAACTTTTATATATGGGGGCATTCTTATTTGGTTTTGTCATATATTTTCTTCTCTAATCCAAATCCACCGCTTGTAAACATAACAGTTGGCCCTGTAAGCCCACCTCCGTTAATACAGTGTCGGAGAGTCATTGCTAGTTACTACGCCTCAAATGGTTCTTTTGTGCCGTGTTTCGTTCGAAATATCAGGAGTTGGGCTGCTGAGTCAAGTGACATTACTCACCTTTCTTTTGTTGGAAGCTGATGATTTATTGAGGACGTGCTCGGGGAAGATGAGATAGTGAGGCTAATATCCATTGTGTAGACGTTCGTTCAAAAAAGCATGATTTCAAAAAACTCGTTCAAGCAATGTTCAAAAAAGCACATTCCTATTATGATATATCATGATTTCATCAGCTGTATCTTCGTTAACACAACCATAACTTGTATGGATCCGGTTAGACCATTCATTTAAGTTTACATAGACAAACACTATTCCCTTTGATTATGCAACCTGGTGCACCGAGAGCTTGGACCAACCAAACCCTTACGAGAGAGACTCGGTTACCTGATCTCCAATCCTACTGAAAGTATTCAACTACATCAAGAACATCTGCAATAAATGATGAGGCATCCAATAGCAACAGCTTGTCGTCGTATTGGCTTCATCCTTCTCCATCATTCAACTCATGCCATCTCAATACTATGCACTTTGTCGTCATGTCACAGGAGAGTTCACCGACCATTTGAGTTTCCCTTGAGGCGAACCTCATTATACTCATCTGAGAATAATTTATCCTTATAGTTTTTTATCTTCCGGTAACACTGAATAATTTGATTGAGAACTAAAATTTATGACAAAATTTGTGAGTTCAAGAAACGGAAAATCAAACAAAGATGAACCTGCAGGAAAGGAATATATGATAAGTTGTCTTCAACTTGCAGGTTATCATTAAAATTTTGATGCAAAAATGACATGATTAGAGTGGAGAGGTATTCAAATAATGAAGTAGCTCGGTTTACTAAACCGCAAATCTTCTTCAAGACAAATCAATGCAATGGATGAAGAGAAAAGCAAAGACAAAAGTTCTTAACCAAACCGATATCCTACAAAATTCGACCAGATTGCACCAGGTATAAAGACAATCAATTTAAAAGATCGTACGAAAATTGTAATTCATAAATCTTTAATGAAATGAATAATAAACGACAACCGTGGTTAAACTTATATCGATTTGTGTATCGAGTAAAAAGTGTAACCAAAGTAGCATAGACATTAAAATATACCTTTATTTATCTTCTTCGTAATCCTTTCCCAAGAGTATGCCTTTACTTGATTCAGAGGGCTAGAAATAAACTATGGAAGTCGTCTTAAAAGTACTAGATACAACAAATACACGTGTTACTACCGGATACACATGGTATTACTACTAGATACACAAATCGATTTGTGTATCTAGTGTAATACCATGTGTATCGGGGATGCTATTTGCATTTTGCTATTGACAATGTGAAGTATATCAAACGCTAGGTAAACCGGATGGTGCAGATAACACTTTTGCGTCACATGATATGTTTTTTTGAGTTTTCTGATATGTTTGCTACTATAACCTGACTAATTTATCAAGCCAACATCAAATATGACCATTTTACATGGAGAAAATTTGCCCAGATTATGGTCCTAAGTGGATCCAATCTTAACTAAATCAAATGGTTGACACCAATAAATAATAATTCACTTCGGAAAAAAAATTAATTTACAAAATAGAGGTACCTGTGTACAAGGCAAAAATTATAAAAATCTGTAGAGATTCACTTAAGTTTCTTCCGATGAAAGTGTAACTCTTTATTGCATCAAGTTAATCATACAATAAACAAAACACTAGTACAAGAGTACACATCAGTTCGGAACTTGACTACAACGAGAACTCAACACCCAACAAAGCTTTAGCTCCGTAGTAGGATTGACTGACTTGAATCATTGTCTTAAACAGTTAAATGACTTCAGCAAGTTCTTCTTAAAATCTGACCTTTGGTAGAACAAAAATACTACTACATCTAAATCGAATGCATCAATTACCAGCTACGACAATCGACAAATCTAAGTAGTTCAAACATTGCACAAACTAAGCTCTCATAGGATTCTGTACAAGAGGCCGACAGTTATTTCCCTTGACCACCACACAAACCCTGCCCCCCATAACCACCCTAGATACACAAGTTAGTATCTCAGATACACATATCAATACTCTTGGATACACAAATCAATTTGTGTATCTAGAGTATTGATAGGTGTATCTGGGAGTATAGATTTTTTTTGATTGAATTTTCTCATATGTAGCCCTCAATTATTGATTATTGATTTCTAGAAGTTAAGTTTCAATCGACAATTTATTAGTGGTAGGAAAAAAAAACTAACCACAACGACATCGGTATTGCAGATTTGAATACCCGATTGCATATTCTCCTCCATAAATCTTGACGCTGCAAACCTGGTTCAAGAGACAAATGAAGCTTATCGTTGTTAGTATTTTTTTTACAAATTGAGAAATACCCAGATTATCGTTGTTAGTATTTTTTTTTTTTTGCAAAATTCAATCGAAATGCGAGATCTACAATAAACGATGACAATGAAGCTTCATTCGTCACACATCTTTATCACCCTCTCTTTCCACTATTAAATCGACCGGACCGCTTCAACAAAACCACACCAACATATTCACCTTTAACTATCTCGAGACGGGTGATGATGAGGACTATGCCGGAAAGAAAAGGACAGAGGAATAAGAATGGCGCCGTTGATGGTGGCCTCGGAGCTACGCCGTCGTGAGCTATGGCGGTGCTCCGGCAGTAATGGTGGTGGTGGTGAGGTTGCAGGGAGTTTGTTGTAAAAGGAGGAGGTGAAAGTTTAAAAGCATAGGGTGTCTGACTAGGATTTAAAAGAACAGTGTAATGGATTAATGGTAATTTGACGGCCCAATAGAGTAGTTCGTACGGTTCATACCGTACTTTAGTTCGCACCTGACCCCGACCGAATATATATATATATATATATATATATATATATATATATATATATATATATATATATATATATATATATATATATATATATATATAATTCTTAAGAAGGAAAATGGCTAGATAAATAAAGTAACTCATTTTTCTTTTCGCTAAGCCACTTACGAAATCGGCCCAATTCTATAAAGTGCACTTCATGGTAATTTATTAATTAGTACATCTATTTTAAAAGAATTTAATCTTGCAATTATTATTCTTATTCGAATGAATTTGTTTATTCTCTAATATATCTAATTTATATATAGAGGAACACGGACTCATCAATAAATGATAGGCTTGAATTTAATTTTCCAATATGATATATGGACTATACAATTCCTAGCACGTTGGGTAGAAAAAGGTTATAAGTTCTACAAAGTAGAACCGCATACTAAATTTCGAATATAATACCTACAAAGTTGTCATAATTAGATTAACACTCATTTACTTGTAATATTGAAAAATATCTATATTAGTTATAAAGAAAGATAATTGATAAATACATACGCGAGAATCAAACTCTAACTCGTGCATTGCACGGGTATAAAAACTAGTTAGTAAGTTCAAATAGTGAAGCACATTGGTTATATAATTATAACGGAAAATTCACGTGACATCCTTAAACTTTACCACTTTGCACATGGTATCGAATATTTTAAATTTGTGTACACGATACCTCCAACTTAGGGATGACAATGGATAGGATCTGGATAGGATCCTATAAGATCCAGATCCGGTCCATATCTACAGGATCTGAAATTCACATATCCATATCCGGATCCGTAGGATCTGAACTGGATCAGGATCTATCCATATCCTTTTGATAGTAAAAGAAAAATTGCTCTTAAAATATAAAAATATTAATTTTTTGATTTTATTGCGATGTAACTTAATACTTTTCTCAATTAGATACAAATAATAAAGCTAAAATTTTAAAAACATAAAAATAAAGTCTTATTAAATTACAATAACACTAAAAATGTATATTTTTTAAACCGAAAAATGTTAATCAGAAAAAATCATTGATTACTCCAAACTATTGCACCCCTTCTCAAAATACTCCATACTTTTATTTAACTACGATTACTATCAACTAATACACCCTCTCTCACATACTAGAACATGTGGAAAAGCTACCTGTTACACCGGTTGCCCCTATTTATTACACAAAAAATTACCCTATTTCTTTCTTTATTTCTTTTTACCTACCTACCTTCATTTATTTATTAAACAAAAATTTACCCTTTTCTCGTACTCCGTATTTCTTTATGCCTTTCCCTATGACCTGTTTTCACTCTTCATTACTCATCATTCCTCAAACTATAAACTTCTGGATTTTTTTTTTGCCAAATTTCCCCATCCAAAGACTATGTTCAATCAACCTACTCCCAAAATAAAATTTACACGCATGCATTAAAATTCTCATCTTTTTTTTCTTTCTTAACAATTTAGCCATGGATTTGTTGAGATTCTTCAATTGATCAAAGGTTATGGTGGTATATATTGGGCGATTAGAGCTTTGTGATGGTCAATCATGGTGAAGATACTCGGATGGTCAAGAGTCGTGACGAGTTTCTCAATTTGGATCTGGATTTGAGTTGGTTCTAGCCTTGGGTGATATGGTTGGTCGGAGATGGTCCGAGGTAAGGATGCTGGTGATTCTGGATTTTGATCTATGATTTACACATGTATTATTTTAAAAAAAAAATAGACAATGGAATTGTTAAGCAAAATACATATATTACAAACAATTAGAATTTGGTTCGAATTTTCATAACTAAAACACATCCTTCTAAATAAACAACGGGCTATTGCCCTGTTCTTTTAGACTTAAAGTCATTTAATTTAAGTTCACTTCAGATCCTATAAGTTCAGTTCAATTCAGATCAGATCCTATAAGTTCAGTTCTGTTCAGTTAAGATCTTATAAGTTCAGTTCAGTTTAGATCCTATAAGTTCAGTTTAGATCCTATAAGTTCAGATCCTATAAATTCAGTTCAGAAAAGCTATATACGGAGTATTATTTTTAAAAACCGATGCAAAAATATTTGACATTAATTATTCGATACATATATACGTTATTATTTAAAAAAAAAATTATCACTCCTCTCATTATTTTTTATCGTAATGTAATCATAGTATAATGTATGAACAAACCAATGTATATAAAGCGGAAAAATGTTATTATCTTACCTTGTATTTTAGACTATATTTTTTTTATCAATGTTCTCTCTTGGTTGCCCAATAATTTCTTGTTAAAATTCTGTTTAATCTCAATAAAAGTTTGCGTTTTTATACTATTATTATTATTATTATTATTATTATTATTATTATTATTATTGGTATTATTATTATTATTATTATTATTATTATTATTAACAACAACAACAACAACAACAACAACAACAACAACAACAACAACAACAACAACAACAACAACAACAACAATAATAATAACATTTAAGTTAAATTAATTTAAATTAATTTAAATTCGAATCCTGTAAGTTCAGTTTAGATCATATAAGTTCAGTTCAGATAATATAAGTTCAGTTCAGTTCAGATACTATAAGTTCTGAAGGATCCAATAAGTTCAGAAAAGTTCAAATTCTATAAGTTCAGTTCAAACCTGTTTCAGTCCAAAAAAACGAGCTCTAAATAAGTAATTTGTGTCAACCTTTTGAGCATTAGAAGTTTATAACCCTTAAAAGGCTAAAACTCCCAATGGTTCACTCTATGAATATTCCTTCAATATAACCTTACTTGTTCACTCCTTCCCTCATCAAGTCATTACCCCCATGTTTCGGAACTTGGATGACTGGCCTTAGGAATAATTGTACATGTAACATAACATTTGAACTCTATTGGTTATGATTGCGTTTAACTATACGGAGTTTAGCATCCCGTGACATTTTTAAGCCACTTATGCATCATCTTGTTTCAATATATTTTCCATGAATATTGCCTTTTGGAATGTTAGGGGTACCAAAAGAAAGAATTTTGCCGAAGAACTCAATTTCTTTTGCTCGTCAAATGGGATTAAAATCTTAGCTATTTGTGACACTAAATCGACTTCTATGCCTGAACTTTATTGATAGCTAATTTTGGGTTTAATAATTGTGAATTTATTCCTAGTACAGGACTATCAAGCGGTATTTGGTTATTTTGGAAAGAGCCTATCTCCATGAATTTTTCGATAAATGTCATATTTAAGTCGAAAAGATTCATTGCTTGTGAAGTGTGTGACTTAGCGAAGAATGTGGCATTTAGCCTTATTTTTGTTTATGCTCCGGCTCAACCGGCTGAAAAGTCGGAATTTTGGTATGAGATTCAAAATTTTGTCCTTAATCTTGATTTACTTTTTTTATTACTAGGGGATCTTAACAAGATTAAGAGTCGTAGTGAAAAAGAAGGAGGTGCAAAGGTTACCAATGAGCGTTGTTTAAGATTAGATAGTTTCTTAAGTAATACTAATTGTGTAGATCTCCCTTTTTCCGGTAATTTTTTTTACTTGGAGGAAAAAGAAAACGGAGTCTGAAAATATTTTTGAAATCCTTGATAGAGCCTTGGCCTATCCTAATTGGATGAGTATATATCCAAACATGCAGTTTGTCCACAATGTATTCACTAGCTCAGACCATTGTCTGATCTCAGTGAAGTTTCATAACCAAAACCAAATTCACAATAAAGCCCCTCATTTCCGTTTTGAACTCATGTGGACTCTCCGGAATGATTTTAGTAAAATGGTCAAAAGTTGTTGGCAATATCAGTTTCAAGGAACGTATATGTTCCGTCATTCTCAAAAATGCAAATTTTTAAAACAAAAGGCTAAGAAATGGAATCAGTCTACATTTGGTAATATTTTTAGACAACTTTCAATTGCTGAAAAAAGTTGGAAAATATTCAAAAACAACTAGGCTCTTCTCATATTACCCATTTAGAAAACGCACAATTGAGATGGCTGAAAAAGCATAATGCACTTCTTGACTATAAACGTGTCTATTGGCAACAAAAATCTCGTATAACCAAAGCGAATTTTGGAGATAACAATACCAAGTTTTTTCAAAGTTATACCACGATTAGACGTAGTAGAAATGGTATTAAGCAGTTTATTAATAAGAACGGTGCTTGTATTACTGATCAAGAACTTATTAAACAAGAAATTTATGACGAGTTTAAACTTAGGTTTACAAAAAATCAACTTTGTAATTTTGACAAAAATGAGGATTTTAAGTCTATTAGTGGCTTAATTACAGATGAAGATAACAAATTTTTTACTAGTAATATTAGTATGGAAGAGGTTAAACAAACTGTGTTTAGTTTAGCTGCTGATAAATGTTCAGGTCCCGATAGATTTCATGCCGAGTTCTTTCAAAAATATTGGGATATCGTAGGAAATTCTGTTACTAAAGCAGTTTTAACATTTTTCCACTCTGATAAATTACTAAAAGAAATAAATCATACTTTTATAGCATTGATTCTCAAAGTTGATAATCCTCAAACAGCAAACCAATTTCGCCCTATTAGTCTGTGCTCAACAATTTATAAAATTATTTGAAAAATACTGGCTAATCGTCTCCGGAGTGTCTTGCATAAGATTATACATCCTTTTCAAGGTGCTTTTACACCTAATCGCTTTATTCAAGATAATATTCTTTTAGCACACGATATTTTCAACTCGTTTAAACGCAAAAAAGGCAAAGGAGGTTGGATTGCGATTAAACTTGATATGGAAAAAGCATACGACCGACTAGAGTGGAACTTTATTGAGGAAACTTTTAAGCAAATGGGTTTTAATGCTAAGTGGATTTCTTGGATTATGGAATGTATAAAAGCGCTTCTTTTCGGTGTTAGTAAATGGAACACCAGGCGATGTCTTTAGACCCACTCGAGGTATTCGATAGGGAGACCCGATGTCGCCGTATATATTTATTATGTGCGCCGAAATTTTAGCAAGATCACTACAAAAAAATAGTGATCTTAGTTCTAGTGATATTGTTGTTAGAATTGGAGCTGAGGTGGAGAAAATTCCATTTCTTACTTTTGTGGATGACACTATCATTTTCGCTAAAGCCTCTAATCAGAGTTGTAGAACCATTACGTCTATATTAGATAAATTTTGCACGATATCAGGACAATTTGTTAATTTTGACAAATCTACTTTTCAATGCACTAGAAATATTGATCGATGTCTTCGTGAATCTTTTAGGGGTATTCTTCGTATGAACGGGGAAGCTTATTTAGGGAAGTATTTAGGATGTCCTATAATTGACAGCAGAGTGACGAAAAATACTTTTGAAAGTATTGTTCAATCTTCGTGCACTCATTATCGAAATGGAAAGCGAATTCATTATCGCAAGCAGGTAGACTAGTTCTGGTAAATGCTAATTTGGCCTCGAAGAGAACTTTTCAAATGCAAAGCTTCCTTCTTCCTTCATCAATCCACAATAGGTTAGATAAAATTAATTGAGACTTTTTCTGGAATAAGAATCCTTCTCAACGCTCCCCTAATTTGATTGGTTGGCATAAAGTTTGTTTGCCGAAATCGGTTGGTGGACTGGGGATAAAATCTTCTGAAGCAGCTAATAAAGCTCTTCAAATGAAACTCTTATGGAAAATTCTTATGGATAAGGAAAGCATATGGGTCAAAGTGATTATTAAAAAATACCTGAAAAATTGTTCACTCTTTGATCATAAGCCTAATTCAGTCTCTTCGTGGCAATGACGTAAACTTATGAGTCTTCAGACTCTATTTAGAAAAGGGTTGAGATGGCAGGTAGGGAATGGTAGCAATATTAAATTTTGGACTGATAATTAGGTCTTTTCCCACCCAATTATCAGCAATATTGGTGATGATAGTACATCTGATCTTAATCTTTTGGTTAAAAATTTCATAATCTCTGATAAACAATGGGATGTTTGTAAATTATCTAATTAGTGAACGACAATGTTGTTAATCAGATTACTAACATTCCACCGCCACATAATGATATTTCGGATAACTTCCTTTCGGGGTTGTCCGTGGATGAAAATTTTTCTACCAAAACAGCAACATGGTTAGCACAAGGTTTGTTCGATCAAAGTCTTGAAAAATGTGAATTTCATTGGATTTGAAAATTGAATATTCCTCCAAAATTAAAATTTTTCCCTTGGAAACCCTGTGTTGATGGCCTCCCAACGAAAAGCAGGCTTCTTAAAAGTCATGTTAATGTCCCACCTAATTGTGTTTTGTACAACCATCATATTGAAAATAAAGATCATTTCTTTTATGAATGTCCCTTGATTGGTTCGGTTATCCTTACAAGTCAAAGCTTTCTTATGAAACTCAATTATCTCAAAGACTTAATTCCAAAAGATGATTTCATTAAAATTATCTTTATTTGGTGGAATGGATGGTTTTATAGAAATGACATTATCTTTAATAATGTCCATATCAATAGCAGCAAAATTATTATTTTATGTAATAATAGCATTAAGATCTGGAATGAGACTAGATATAAGGATCTCAACAATCTCGAAAAAGACAAGTCAACTAGAATCAATACTAGTAAGGAAGAAATCTGGTGGGAGAAACCTAGAAACAGTTTTCTAAAGCTAAATTTTGACGGTTCGAGAATAGAAGGCAATAAAGTTGCTTTACGATATTGTATAAGAGATCATAATGGTAAAGTCGATTTGTTAGTAGCAAAAAAGTGCGAATCTAATACTATTCTTGTTGCGGAAGCTCTCGCTTTAAAAGAGGGTATTTTAGCTGCTAAGCACTTAGGAATTAATCTCAAAGTTAATTGTGAAGGGTGATAATTTATGTGTTATTAACTCACTTCGTAGTACTTGGCAAATTCTTTGGGAAATCTCTAGTATTATCAAGAATGTGAAATTAGATCTTCATTTCTTCGATGAAGTGATAATTAAAAATTGTTTTCGAAGCCAACAAGGTTGCTGACTTCATGACTTTTATTGGACATTCATGTCCAACTCTTTCGAGGTGGTTTGAAAGCCGGTGGCTTCAACTTACCTCTCTCATTCGAAAGGATGAAATAGGTTGGTCTTACCCTAGAGGATCAACCTAGTTTCTTACCTTATCAAAAAAAAAAAAGTCATTGCCCCTATCATCCATTACCATCATAAGAAAATAATATAAAGAGTAAATTAGATTTTACGCCCTTTTTAAATCTAAATTTTTAAAATTATTTTCTTTTCAAATTTTTTGCTAAAATTACTCTCTTAAGTTGCATTTTTTTTTTTGCTAAAATTGCTCCTAAACTCCACTTTAAGTGACTTATTTCGTCTGTTTTGAACTTATTCCGTTTGTAGCTTAGCCAATCTATACTTTGAAAGGTACAACTATGTAGACATGTAGGGAGAGTTCAAAAACGGAGGAAATAAGTCAACTTAAATTGGAGTTTTGAAGCAATTTTAGGAAAAAATGCAATTCAAGGGAGTAATTTTAGAAAAAAAAAATGCAAATTAAGGGAGAAATTCTAAAAAAAAAATTCAAAAGAAAATAATTTTTTAAAAATTGGTTTCAAAAAGAGTAAAATTTAATTTACTCAAATATAAATGAAGAAAAATGTGGTCAAATATTATGTCGTGGATCTAGTCAAAGGCATATAATGAATTGCTTTGGAGATTTGTGATAGTTTATTGTTAAACAATTTGATTCAAAATTAGTTATGTATTACTCCGTATAATTATGTGGTTTTCTTAAGTTTGTTGATGTGTTAAGTAAGAGTTATGCGCTTATTCAACCACGGCCGGTCCTAAACATTTTGAGATCCTAGCCAAAATTGTAAAATGAGGGCTCGGCTCTGTAAAAATGCAAGTACTAATACTATTCAATAGACAAAACAATAGACGCGCAAAGAAGGATAGAACACATGACCTCTTATCACTTGATAAGATGCATAACCACTAGACTACTTTCCATAATCTAGTTTTTAATGTAGTAAAATTTAGTTGACTGAAGGCCTCCAACTATAGCCTATATAACGGACTTTTAATTCCACCCTCATAGACCCCTTCAAAACTTGGGCCCTTGTCACTTGATCCACCAAACACCCCTAATGACCGGCCCTGTATCCATCATTTTTGGGTTACGTCGGTTACGGGTTTCTTACTTTCTTACTACTCCGTATGTAAATGTGGTTTGTCAGTGAAAGTAATCTCCACTCGCCCAGCTTTTATCATTCCTCTATCTCAACATTTATAAGATACATTGTGTGTGAGTCCGTGTTCAACGTTTATATCCCAACTGCTCCAGCAGCTATCAACATTATTCTACACTCTTTGGTAATCCCTACCTTATAATAGAAAAAGGAGAAAAAGGAAGAAAAGTTAAAGTTAAGCTTGTCTCTATCTTCATGTTCCTTGCTTTGCAATTTGAATTGCTCTTCTACTTTGCAAAACAAAGTTATACATACATACATACACCTCTTTTCCAGATTCCTTATGTTTTCGCTATCTCCTTAAGCAATGTCCCTTACACGAATTTTTGTGGGGACACTCCGTCCGTAATCTTCTGTTGTAAACGGGATATCTCCGGATCACTTGGGATATCCAATGAATCACTGGATTTGGTAACATACCATCAGCTGACCTGATTATCGGATATCGCACTAGAAACTAAATTCTTCTACGCCAACTATATATATACTCCATAAACGTATTATCATCTTTATTTAACCAGTAAGTATATAAACTTTTTGAGTATTATAATAAATTTTTTGAATTTTTTTAAAAATTATGAGTTTTATTATAAAGTTTCTTAATTCATTCACTTAAACATTGAGCTTAATAACATTACATATAAGCTTAGTTAAATTTGAGTTTTGACGGGGAAAAAAATTAAATCTAACTTATAAACTTTAATAAGTTCGAAAAAAATACACATATGCTAAAAAACAAATAAAGTTTGATGTAATAAGCTCAGAAAAAATACATATATATACTCAAAAACAAAACAAAAAGTTTAAGGTAGCATATCCGATGTATATTCTTTTTATAGTAGGAAAATAATAACTAACATTATTTTATAAGTTATTAGATTATTATTTTTGCCGAGTGTTGGCTATCATGTTATTGTACATTTGTGCCTCCTGTGACTGTTACTCTATTAAGATCTAGAATATGTCCACGCCTCAAATTCCAGGTTTCACTTTGATGGTAGACTAATGAGAAAATATAGTAGTCCATGTATTTTGTTTATTCACCCTACTACCTTAGCTATTCATATGTTATTCCTCATAACATATGCACACATAAATGATTTATAAATTAATCAAAGCACACATAATACATCACTAAATGTGTTTAATTACCATATCGATGGGGCAACTCAATTTGATTACCAATAGAATTGGCGTTTTTATCCACCTTAAATATGAGTGTCACAAAATGAGTTGCCCCATCAATGATCCAACTAAACCGGACTCACTTGGAATTGCAATCGCGGCATGTCAATACTTGTACGTTTTATGCTTTGCGCAAATAAAAAAATGTGTACCAACCTTATTTACCTTGTCTTGTACTTATAATAAAAAAAGAGCACTAGATTAATTTTTACAGCCTTTTCAACAACAAACATAAATCTTATGAAACATTATTATAAACCATATGATACTGAGTACATTATTAGTTTGTAAGTTGAACAAACTCACAATTAAATTCATACAAAAATTTGTTTATATACACAGATATTATTGTATAACCTAAATGATGAGACTGGTAAAAAAAAGGTACCGGAATAGATATTTGTCTGTCATATGACTATACTCTAACTGATTTTGTAGTAGTGCTAGGATATTGATGATCATAGTTTACTTATAGTTATGGGGAGTCTACTACCAAAGTGCTTTTGGTAGGTGGATATCCTGGGAAGAAAAGAGGCGACGAATCTCTTTGCAACTTCCTTTCAAAAACTCTTACTTTATCCATCTTATCTTCACACCATTTTAACTGTTGCTGTGTTAACAATGTCATCCTCAAGACTCTTGATACTACTTCTATGTCAATTGAAGCCATCAAAATCTCCATTTCTTCTTCTCTTTCAATCTTTTTCTTTCGGAATAGTATACTACTCTTGCGTTCTACTTCTTTCAGTTTCATCTTCTTCTGCAATACAACCGGATTTACTTATCATATCTGAAATACTCTTCTTTCGCAAACTATATACTTGTGTAGGCCAGTTTTACACAAATTTATGTTAAAACGAGATCTTTTAGTAACCATTTTTACCCACTAATAAAAGAGTTGTATGCGTTAGGATCTGTTTTAGAACTCTATTAGTGTAAAACCACCCAACACAAGAGTACAAGACCAACAGAGTATGATTGAGGCATAAAACAAACCTTCTTGCAATGGTTTTTGACCACATGAAGAACAGCCGGATCAACGGACCGTTTTTGTCGTCTTTTAAAAAGACCAGTAACAACTTCACAATGAGTCTTCCTGTCTGCTTTAAGAAACTTCATAAATGTTCGAATTGAATCTTGAAGAATTGAAAGGAATGATGCTGATGTAACTCTTGCGCTCAGAGCTTCTTCCATGTCTTCCCCTTCATAATCTTGTAAACAAAAAAATTAATAATTACCAAAATCTTACGAGGATTGAAAACAGTTTTGCAGCGTAAATAAATTGAAAATGATCATGGCATTGTTTCTTGATTAATAATTACCATGATACTCAGGAACTTGAAGTAAATTAGGAGCAGAACATCTGATACGTGCATAAATGTGAGGCCTACGACCGCGTTCATAGGGCTCATTCTCAATGTAACGCTGGAGAAGTACTTGAAACTGTTGGAACTGCTGAGCTACATAAGCTGGGCAGCTAGGGTCGCAAACTCGTTTTCGCAGGAAGGTGGCATAGTTCCAGTTGAGTGCTTCCCATGCTAAGCAAATCTGACCCACATACGCTGCCTCCAATTCATCATATGTCTTGTTATAGATTTGGTCCCAAGAGTTCTGCTTTTGACCCAACTTATGTACAATCCTTTGAGAGATTGATCTCGGCTCCACCTTAATTGACCTCATTGATTCTAAATACACCAAAACTCCATTTTGTTAGTCAGAATTTGACAAGAAAATAATATAAAATGTGTTAAGAAGTTATGCAATACGGTTTCAGTGTATACCTGTTTCATGAAGTTTTTGAGCGCTAATCTTGTCAAGAAAGAGCATCTCTTCATCATACTTGTGATAAACTGTGTAAGACTCCCATTTGGGACAGCTCCTTGAAGACGACGAAAATGGGTCTTCTGTGCCTGAATCAGGAATTGAGCTTCTCCATTCAGAAGAGCTTTTTGATGTAGATCCTACCGTGTTTGTATCTTCAAATCTCTCATATTTCTCTATCTCTACAACTTGTAATGACTTGTTGCCCTTTGATTTAGGTAGGTCGAAAATAAGAAACTTTTCATCCCTACTCAAGTTTGTAACCTTGACATCTTCTGTGTTCATGATCTTTTGGCTGTGCTCCTTCAATTCAATGGCACTCGGGTATATTGTAGCACTACTTACCCCATAATCATTAAAATCATGAGGTTTCTCATCAAGCTCAGAGTCAGAGCTACTACAATCATCTTCAACATAAAAGATTTCACCGTCAAAGTTTCCAACTGCGTCTTCAAAAGAGCTCCCACATGATGAGCTGCTATGTTCATGCTCTGTACCATGTTTATATTCTGACATAAACATCAGGCCTTGGCCATTATTCACTATATCAGCAACAAGATGGTTGTTAATAACATGAGAATGTCCAACTTCAGATATCTCCTCCTCCTCCTCTTCTTCGTCTTCATCCTCATCTTCGTATTCCTCTTCATCAGACCATAAGACATCATCAGAGTCATCCTCATTTCTAGAAAGGAGAAAGAGGCCAGCTATAAGATAGCAGCACTAACAAGTAACAAGTCATGCATTGATGCATATATAGTAGATAAACAGTTAATGTTACATGTACAATACTCTTTGCAACGTCGATTATTTGAAGGAATGGAAGAAAACATAATAAAGTTAGTAAGAAGTTTACCTTAAAAAATAAGTGAAGAGGTTGACAAACAAGTAGAAGAAGAGGAGGAAGAACTTAATTAGAACGGTGATAATATTGGAGAAGAGCTTTGTACAAATTAAAAGGCTTTTCTTTAACATGGCATTCTCTTTGTGATTTTCTTCACTTTACAAAGCTCAATTGGTAGGTAATGGATTTTGATTACTTAGTAGGATACACAATTGCATTATTTATCTTCCCCTTTTTTTTTCAATCAAGCTTTTTGCCTTTTGCTTTTTTTCTTTTTTGAAGTTTACTTGTGGACGTCATACACGATTTCAACCTGAACATGACATTTAATGTTTTGTTAATACTGTCTTCAATTCTCCATAGAATATTATATGGCCAATTGGCCAGGATGTGGCTTGTTGAGCAAATAAACGCTGATTTTCAGCTTTTCTAGTTCAATTCTCAGTCCCATGTTATACAAGTAAGGCTAGAAATGGACATTGATAGAGTCAAATAGTGTCGGTTTAATTCAGTAATTTTAGTTGAATAAACATGTCACACAGCCGGTTTTGACCGTTAATCGTTAGAAAACATGTCATAAACATGTCACAAAGCCAATTTTGGCAGCTCTATAATTTATAAATAGTCCAAAGTTTGAGATTTTAGATCTCGCCTTTCATTCAATAATTTTCATCTCTTGTGGTAGTTAGAAAACTTGTATTAGGAGAGAAGAAATGTAATCTTTTGCGCTTTGATTTATGATAATCTTTCCATTAATCTTAGATTTATCTATGATTTTGGAAGGCTAAACCTCTTTCTTGGTGTAATTTGGATAAGCTCTACTTTCCTTTAGCATTATAAGGATCTCTTTCTTTCTTCAATAATTATTGTACTTCCCTTTAATTTCATGTTTATGTTGGGTGATTGTGTATTAGGAGTAACTAGGTTTCTTGCCCGGCTACGCCCGGGCTATATTTATTTACCATTTAAATTTTATTTTCTATGAAATATGATATGCTAAATTTGGTTAACACATACATTTACAATTTATATCTTGAAATTATAATGAGATGTAAAAATCATCAACAAATTATGAGACACGTTCACCACTCCCGCTGTTAATATTATTACTTTCACTACATCCCTTGTTAATACTATTTTTTCGGTTAAAATCATATATTTAAATAAAATTAATATTTTCTTAAAATCGAATTGTTAGTTAATTTTTCATACTCTCTCCGTTGTTCCTATGTTACTTTCATTACATATGTTGTGGCTACTATTACTTTCACTCCTCCCGCCGTCATTATTTTTTTATTCACTACTCCCGTATTTATTATTGTTAATTTCACTACTCCCCTTACTGCTAGTATGACTTTCACTACTCCTGCTGCTATTATTGTTGCTTTTACTACTCACAATGCATCGATTAACTTACCAATCGATTCAACAAATATAATATTATCAGATTTATATTTAAATAAATCTGAAATATTAAATTAAAATATTATTAAAGAGTAATTATTATTTTTTATTAATTAAATTACAAATTTAATGAATTAAGAAATATTAAATTTTTTGGAAATCTAGATTGATTTATTTACCTTTTAATTGTTTTCAAAAATATAACATATTTATATTATATTTGTGTATGTTAAATAACTAACATTTTTATACTAATTAATATCATAAGTGGGGCTTGTTTATTTTAAGAAAACTTACCATATTTTGGTATTCTCTAAATTTATATTTCAACCAAAACTATATAATATTTACATTGAAGTCCCTTGTTCAGGTCCATCACACGGTGCTATGATTAAAAACTATATAGTATAATTAATTTGTATAGATTTATTTAATTACATTGAAGTCCCTTGGTTTCTGGAATTAATATATAGTATTGATGATTAACCTTGCATGCTTTTCATACAACTATTACAATTTCTAGTCTTGTTCTTGAAGTCTCTAGAATTTAGTGAAGCAAACTTACATTGTTATGAATTTGTCTTAAAGTTTGTATCTTTGTGGGTAGGGATTACAAGTTAGTCCTTGGTTGGATTAGACCTTTCAAAGGGTTAATCCTAGCTTCTTTTGTTTGAATTTGAATTTAATGCTCTTGTATGCAACCCCTCTTATGGTTTTCAATTGGGTGACCATATAGGTATGATTGGCTATTCTAGCTTAGGAGCAAGTAATCACCATCTTAGGAAAGTAGTTTTGGGTAATTGTTGAAGAAGAAAAGAGAGAACCTTTATTGCTTAGGAAGTAGTTGCTTAGACAAGTTACACCAAGTTTTCCATTTATATATTGAATTCTTGCATATTTAGTGTGTGTTTTTGCCTTTCACTTCAAGTTTACACCTTTTTGTTGGCTTTGTGCCTTAATTCTGTTAGTCGCCGCTTCGAACGACTATGCGGGGGTCTGTATTGGGCCTTTATTAGGTCATTCTGTATTAGGTCTTAGAGAGTATTATATAAACTCTCTAATCCTCTACCTAACAATCATGCTTATCATACCGTCCGAATCTGTAATCTAAAAACTCCTCACATATCAATATAACTCTCTCCCTTCTGCCATGTGGACGTAGCTAACATACCGTTAGTGAACCACGTAAATCTGTACGTTTGTCTTTTATTGTTCTTTATTTGTTCTTTCTTGCTTCTGTTTTAACACTTTTAGTTCGATTGTGTCACTTTCCTATGAATTTTCTCTTTGTATGTCAAAAGCCTTGTTGTCCACTTGTTTATACTCATTTATGTGTTCATAATTAGAGTAGTGAGTCTTAATGTACTTGTAGTGTCTTAATTAGTAGTTGTTATATAGTCAAAAATCGAGTCTTTAGTTGAAAAGTCCTTCCTTTGGATTCGACCCTAACTTGCTACTAAACTACGTTTTGTTTAGAGTTGATAAAGAGCCTTGTTAGGATATAAATTGTTAATTTGATAGAGTAATTAGTTAATTTCCGACACCCAATTATTTTCCTATCATACATTATCAGGCTAGTAGTATCCCCAAGTCAATAAATTAAAATTACAAGCTTGACAAGTTGACGGATAACAGGCTAAAGTCATATGCCTCAAATTAACAATTTATAGTAAAGGGGAAATAAAGGTCGAACCACAAGGAATTGGATTAATCGTAAATAAAATGAAAGTGTAGAAAAGAGCGATCTTTGATTAATCAAAGATCGTAGTAACTAGCTAAAAAAGGGGTTGAGTTTGGTTTAATGTCTAAACTAATAATGAAATGAGAATAAGCAATGAAAATGAAAATAATTCATATGTTAGGAAGTATCTTGACTCAAATTAGTATTCACTATCAAATAATAACTCAATCGTCAAATACAGTTAATTACCAATCTTAAGCAATCTATATATTGTGATATCTAATAAAGTTCAATTTCATTATGCATTATTAAAAAATTTAACTTCCCTCTCTAGTCTTAGAGAGAGCTTTTCTCTCTAATTGAGAGCACGTGGTTTTTCCTCTTTTCTAAAACCGTTCATCACTCTTCCTCTTTCTATTTTTTTTTTAAGGGAAACCCGAAGGCTTTATTGCATTAATAATAAATCAGAACAAACAGCATCGTTCGCGATCAAAGGCAAACCCTCCGACCACAAAAACTCACCAACTACTCTAGGAAAAGGATGGGCTAACGCATGAGCCACCCCATTGTTTAAGCGACTAGTAAAAGACCATACAACAAAATTAAAAGAAAACCGTAAAGAAAGAATGTCATCTAAAACTAAATCAAAAATACTTCTGCCAGAAAGAGATTTTCGCAACGCTTCAACCACTTGTAAACAATCACTTTCGACGACGATATTCGCATGGCCTCTCCGACGTGCTTCCTTCCAAGACCGCCACAGCCTCCGCAATATGACTTTCCCACAGCTGCTCCAACACAAACGTCGCCCCCCAAAGCACCTGACCCCGACCGTCCCTGCACACCATACCCAGACTCACACCCATTCCTTCTTGAACACCTGCGTCGACATTGATTTTCACATACCCCTCCGGAGGAGCCACCCAACCTTTCCGAGCACTCTCCCTGTGACACCCTCATTCATTGCGGAAAAGTAAACACATAATTCTAGATAAAAACGGCATGGGTATGTTTGTAATAGGTTCATTTGGATAAAAACCTGTAATTTTTAAAACCTGAACCTATTATAAAAATATCCAAATGGGAAGGTGTCAAACATGCAAGGTCTAAAGTAAATCTCATAAATAAAACATCGCTAAAGTCGCGAAACAAAGTTATACAACCCAAATATGAAAAAGGGAGACATATGTCCCTAAAAAGTATATGACATAAAAATTGTTTAAGGGTCACAATAAGATAAAGCCAATCTAGGTCCCAAGGTTACTTTGCTCGCCAGCTCGTCCATGTACCCCATATATGCATCATCACCTACCAATCGTCAATCGCATTTTATACAAATACGAAAGCCACGGTCGGTGGGGAGTAACTCCGAGTTCTCCCGCCCACGAAATGTCATAATTAATATAACATGTAAACATAAGAATATGAATATGAATAACACATAGCCTTAGCATATAGATGCTAGACAATCGTGCTTATCATGTGAACAACAATAAAACAACACATAGTCCTAGCATGTGAATACTAGACCGACTCATACTACACTATCATGTGAATCACATAACATCCAGGAATCCAAACTCTATCAACCATAGCCGGCTTGCATCTCACCTTCTATGATTCATAGAATCATCAAACAAGAAAGGACAATATATCTAGAGACAGGCATAAGTTCTTAGGACAGTCAATAGTCACTCTGTAACTCGATTCTATACCACGAGGTAAGGTAAACACCCTAGTCCTAAACTTGCGCAGACCTAGCGACATGCGGAAAACTACCGCATCCAAGACCCATGATAACAACACATGAGTACCCCTAAGGAGTCCACCAAAGGGTTGGCTAGTACTTAAGCTGACCACATACTTCTACAAGTACGTCAGGAGGTCATGCCCTAACTTTGATATAAACCCACCAAGTTAAGACACAAAGGCTATTAAGCTGTGAACATACACTCGTCAAAGACTATAATGGCCTATCTATGACAATGGTCTAAGATACCAACACCACACAAGACAAGTAGGACACCCACTTAACCATAAGAGGGGCAAAGAGTCCAAACTTGCACACAAAAATGATCATACACACCCTAGCATATGAAAGGCTACGCAAGAGCATATTCAGCTGACAATCCAACAATATCTCCAATATCAATAATAATCCAAATTCCAGCTAACCAACAGTACCATAATCCATGAGAACAAGCTAAAATGGCAAAGAGGCAACAAGACTCAAGCATAAGGCATCCAAAGCATCCAACAACCAACATGTGAAATGATAATTACAAATATCAAGGCATAACATAAAACATCCAATAACAACCAATCTCACCTCAAAGACAAACCCTCGACCCGAGTCCCGCGACGGGTCATCGGTCAAATCGAGGCTGACCGGTTTAAACCTAGTTTGACCAAACTCGTTCGGTCAATCTGGCCCAGCTCAGAGTCTTGGCCTACTTTGGCCCAAATCACAAAATTCATCACAATATCATTCTCATGCCATTTCCAATTTCTATCATGTGAAAGACTATCAACATAAGAAAATATATTCCAACTTACAAAATAACTAATTCCACAAAATTCTCGCATAATAAAATAGCATAAATAACCGTCTCACACAAGGGTAAACTTTTCTATAAATTTTAATCGATAAAACGACGCCATTTACTCATACGGACTCCGAATTGAGTGATTCAAGTGGCTAAACCACCTAATTTTTCGATGCCGTTCAATCTGTCATATTTTTGGAAACATTGGAAACCGTCTCGGTCCGGTACTGACGCGTTCCAGCCAAAACACGGACTTTTCACAACACATAATTCCTCATCCAAATTTGTTCCAAACAATAATATACAAATGGGTAACATAAACTAAACATAAGCATACTCATCTTACTCCATTCATTCATTTATCAACAAGATCGTCTCAAACAACAACAAACAACAACAAACAACAACAAATACAACTACTAATGTGACATTAATTCGTCGAGTAACTCGGAATAGTTACCTTAAGCTAGCAAAGAGACAAGTAATAACTTGAGAAAGCTTCTAAAACCCAAAATTACTCTTCATCTTCAACAACATATGAGTCACCTAACTCATCTTCAAATTCTTCACCTATAAGAACAACAAAAACACAATTATTAAGCTTAAATTCGAAACCCTAAAATAAAGTGTCTTAAACAAAAATTGGAGGAAATGAAAATAAAGCTTACTAGTAGATGAAGGATGAAAAGAGGATCTCGAATATATAATTTTTATGCATATTGGTGGAGGAATGAAGGATTTAGGGATTGTAAGGAGGATTTTTTTTTAGATGAATTTGGTGTTTGGTGAAAGGAAGAGAGAGAATGAGAATTGAGGAAATGAAAGATGAAGAGGAGACCCATGGAGGATGGAGGGTGCATGGTTTGGGGTAGGGTGTTTGGGTGAGTTTCAATTGTTTACGTTTTGGTTCGTTTCGACGGAAATTAGAAATATTCGTCGAACGCGATTTCCGAGAATATTAAAGTTCTTAAACACGATTTTACTAAAAGATTAAGTACTCATATGCCCAATATCCAAACTCGTTTACCCGACGACCGTAAGAAATGGGAAAACCCCATTTTTACGAGTTTTATCCGAAATCTATTTTATTAAAGGAAAAGGTTTAAATATAGTTTAAATCACTTTTAAACATTTCTAAACTATCAAAAATAATTACATTTCTTCAAAATAAAATAAGATTATATTTTATCAAATAAATTTTATTTCAAATAAATTAATATTAAATTAAAATAGATTAAAATATTACTTTTAAAATATAATAAAGGTCTTCAAATTTACGGGGTGTTACAATCATCCCTCCTTTTAAGAAGTTTCGTCCCCGAAACTTAGAAGAAGGAAACATTGTATATATGTAGGTCTATCTCTTTAAAATCAAGTAAACAAAATCTTCGAAATATGAACGTATGAAATATAAGTGTCTTTTCAATGGAACGGAATATTCTCGTCGGCCGTTCAAGAACATCAACATTCCAAATCAAAGACATAGAAAAAAAATATATATTTTTACACCAACAAATGAGAAAACCAATTATCGGACGTCTCCAATAACGAGTTTTACCACTCATTGACGTTAAAACCAGTGGAAAACATTAAAACATTTTCAAAATCTTTAGTTCGAAATTCTATAATAAGGATAATAACTTCACTAGCTATGACCAAACTCTAACTACGACTTTTAAACAACTAAACAAGGACTACTAATGCGGAGAGTATTTAAGAGAAGGAGAGGGAACACTCGAAAGGATAGCTAAACTCACAAGAATTAGATAAAGGAACGGAAAGTACCTCACGAGAAGAGTTCGGGATATTTAGCTAACATAGAAGATTCAGGCTCCCAAGTTTCTTCTTCGACATTTCCACAACGCCAAAGGATACGAACTAGGGGCACAACTTTGTTTCTAAGTTGCTTGTTTGCTCTTTCGAGGATTCAGATTGGCCTTTCTTCCAAAGTCAAGTTAGGTTCCAAATCTGGGATTTCTTCTTGAATAACATGGCTCGGATCACTAATGTACTTCCTCAACTGAGATACATGGAAGACATTATGAACCTTGCTCAAATTCGGGGGCAACTCTAAACGGTAAGCAACGGGACCAATCTTCTCAAGCACACGGAAAGGTCCAATGTATTTGGGACTCAGCTTTCCTTTCACGCCAAACCGTTTCACCCCTTTCATAGGTGACACCTTAAGGAATACTCGATCATCAACCCCAAAGGCAAGTGGCCGACGACGGACATCGGCATAAGATTTCTGTAGGTCTTGAGCGGTTTTCATACGCTCTCGAATGATCTGAACCTGATTGATGGTCTCAGTCACCAAATCGGGTCCCAACACATGAGCATCTTGGACTTGATCCCAACAGACCGGACTACGGCACTTCCTACCATATAAAGCTTCATAAGGTGACATCTTGATAGAAGTATGATAGCTATTGTTGTAGGAGAATTCGACAAGAGGTAAGCACTTCTCCCAAGAAGTGTGGAAGTCTAAAGCACAAGCACGGAGGAGATCCTCTAAAGTCTGGATAGTCCTCTCAGTCTGTCCATCTGTAGCGGCATGAAAAGCGGTACTCATCAGTAGCTTACTATCCATGGTTTCTTGCAAAGCGGTTAAACGGGAAAGAATCTCGGGTCACGATCTCGAAACTATATCCTTAGGCACTCCATGGTAGCGTACTATCTCCCTCACATAGGCCTCAGCTAGGACATGTAATTTCCATGTCTCCTTGATAGGTATAAACCTAGCACATTTGGTCAATCGATCTACAACCACCCAAACCGCATCTTTTCCGCTAGCAGTCTTAGGTAAAGCCATCACAAAGTCCATGGATATGGACTCCCATTTCCAAAGGGGAACATCCAAAGGTTGTAGCAAACCCCGGGTTTCGATGCTCAATCTTCACTTTCGACGGGTAAGACACTTGCTAACATACTCTAGGACATCAATCTTCATCCTAGGCCACCAAAACTGTAATCTCAAGTCCTTATACATCTTGTCACCACCAGGATGAATAGAGTAAGGAGAAAGGTGAGCTTCATCAAGGATCTTCTTCCTCAACTCGGCTACTCTCGGAACATACATCCTACCTTGGTAACGAAGGTATCCATCACTATCCACCACACAATCCTTAGCTTGCCCAAGTTGGATTTTTGCTTGAATGGACTTGAAAGTAGCATCCTCAGGTAGGCAAGTACGGATCTCACGGTAAAAGTCGGGTTCTGCACTCAAGGCACTAAGATAGTCAAAGCCCTTCCCAACAAGGCTTATCCCTAACTTTTGAAATTCCGTGGTAAGTTCATCAGGTAACACGCGGATAGTGCTCAAAGAGTGACTAGTCTTCCTACTCAAAGCATCGGCCACCACATTTGCTTTCCCTTCATGATAAATCAACTCGGCATCATAATCATTCACCAACTCTAGCCATCTTCTTTGCCTCATATTCAATTCTTTCTGGGTAAAGACACCTCGAACTCTTATGATCGGTATAAATGCGGCAATGAACTCCAATAAGGTAATGCCTCCATGTCTTCAAGGCATGTACCACGGCGGCTAATTCAAGATCATGAGTCGGATAGTTTACCTCGTGAACCTTCAGTTGTCGAGAAGCATAAGCAATAACCCTTTGGTTTTGCATCAAGACACAACCTAGGCCATGCTTTGAAGCATCACAATAAACATCGTAGTCCACACCATCCTCAGGTAAGGTCAACACCGGAGCGGTAGTCAACCTAGTCTTCAACTCCAAGAAGGCATTCTCACACTCATCGGTCCACACAAACTTAGACTCCTTCTTCAACAATTGAGTCATCGGTCTAGCTAACTTAGAGAAATATTTCACGAATCGACGGTAATAACCCGCCAAACCGAGAAAGCTTCGAATCTCAGTCACATTTTTCAGACTCTTCCAATCAACAACGGCCTCAATCTTAGAAGGATCTACCATAACACCATCTTTGGATATGACATGTCCAAGAAAAGTGACTTGATGCAGCCAAAATTCACATTTCGAGAACTTAGCATACCACTTTTGACGACGTAGAATGTCTAAGATGATACGGAGGTGTAGGGCATGTTCTTCATCATTCTTTGAGAAAATCAAGATATCATCAATGAACACCACCACACACTTATCGAGGTACTCACTAAAGGTACGATTCATTTGATCCATGAAGATAGCAGGAGTATTATTCAATCCGAAAGGCATCACTTTAAATTCGAAATGACCATATCTCGTGCTGAAAGCAGTCTTAGGAATATCGGACTCACGAACCGGAATTTGATGATAACCCGATCAGAGGTCAATTTTGGAAAAAGTAGAAGCACCACGTAATTGGTCAAAGAGATCATCAATTCGTGGAAGAGGATACTTGTTCTTGATTGTCACACGATTGAGTTCACGATAATCAATGCAAAGTCGCATAGATCCATCCTTTTTCTTCACAAAGAGGACGGGGGAACCCCAAGGAGAAGCACTAGGCCTAATAAAGCCTTTCTCAATCAAGTCATCAAGTTGAACTCTCAACTCCTTCAATTCGGAAGGTGCCATACGATAAGGAGCTTTAGCAATAGGACCGGTTAGGGAACTAGGTCAATAGAAAATTCAACATCTCTTTCGGGGAGGAATCCGGGTAATTCATCGGGAAATACATCCGGAAATTCACAAACAATGGGAACATCCTTCAAGGGAGGAAAAGAAGGAGAATTAGAAGTAGTCACTACACATAGGAATGCTTGATGACCCTTCTTCAAAGCATTCACCATCTTCATAGCTGAGATCAACTTCACACCTGTTTGCTTTCTAACCTCTTGATAAGATACGCGAGTACCCAAAGGGCTTTTAAGAACAATCTTTTGATCTCGACATTCAAATCGAGCATGATAGGTAGATAACCAATCCATGCCCAAATAACATCAAACTCCTCAAGTGAAAATCGAAGGAGATTAGCCGGGAAAATAGATCCCGCTATCGATATAGGGACATCCGAATAAAAATAAGAACAAGAGAAGATGTCGCCGGAGGGTAAAGATATTGATGTACTATCTCAAGTGAAGGTTCAAGAGGTAACTTGTCGGAGAATTTCATCGATATAAATGACAAAGAAGCACCGGTATCAAATAAAACCAAACAAGGGACATCAAATATTAAGAACGTACCAGTGACTATGTATGGGTGTGCCTCAGCCTCAGCACGGCTCATCACAAAGATGCGACCTCTCGACCTCTCAGGGACAGCAGGAGTAGTAGTAGTCTTCTTCTCAGGACACTCATTAGCCTTGTGTCCAGGCTTGTTGCAGGAGAAACACACAATTTGCTTATCAAAGCAATGAATTCCGGGATGCAAAGGCTTCTTACAATGATAGCACATACGACCCTTAGGATTTTTGTCGTTGCTAGGAGATAGAACACGAGCACCTTGATTTGCTTGTCCACTCGGAACAAACCTCTTCTTGTTAGGATAAGAGGGGGAAGAAGTGGGCACAAAGGGTCTAGAAGGAGAAACATAAGGCCTAGAAGTGGAGTAGAGTGGCCTCTTGCCAAGGGAAGTACGAGAAGCACGATCCTCTTCATCAATAGCCCGAATAGAGCTCTCG
The DNA here is from genome assembly GCF_048544455.1 of Silene latifolia. Lineage (NCBI taxonomy): Eukaryota > Viridiplantae > Streptophyta > Magnoliopsida > Caryophyllales > Caryophyllaceae > Silene > Silene latifolia. The sequence goes on from NC_133534.1 coordinate 222,720,594, forward strand.
GCCCATAATGCATCATCATAGATTGAGACAAAGGAAGTAGAATCCCTACGGATCAAGCTCTTAAGCTTTGGAGTAAGCTTGTCAAGGTAAAAGAAAGCCTTTTCTTCTTCATTTTTGACAAGTCTAGAAGCATAGTGAGCAAGTTCATTGAACTTGTCGGTAAAGGCTTGGACAGAAAGACTTCCCTGCTTCAAGTTCATAAACTCATTAAGCCTTTGTTGTTTAAGCTCTTTTGGATAGAACCTAGCCTCAACTAGATCCTTAAAGCGATCCCAACCAAAACCAGGCTCAAGAGTGGAAGTAGGACTAGTCATGGACCACCATCTATCAGCTTCTTTCACAAGGAAATGAGAAGCCAATTTTACTTTGTCTTCTTCACGAACATCATACAAGGCAAAGCTTTTCTCCAATTCACGAAACCATTCGGTGAGTGCCACCGGGTCTACTTCACCACCATAAGTTTGAGTCTTGTTTCGAGTCAATTGACTTGCCACCCAAGTGTAAGAACCGGGTCTATCACCTTCCTGGAAAGGCGAGGAGGGGAGGAGGAGCTGGTTGGTTTTCTTGATTGAAGAATGCGAGTAAGAGCTTGCAAGATTGCATTATCAACATTTCTTGTAGGAGCCATCTTGTAAAAGAGAACATTGGTTAGCACCTAACAAATAGCAATCACAAAGAGACTACAACATAAGGTCCTAAGTCTACCCATCCTACCCATCTCTCAAGTTTATTATTTTAAGGTCAAGTTATTTTTATCGGGGGCGCACAAACGTGCGTCAGGAGCAAATATGCTCTGATACCAACTGTGACACCCTCATTCATTGCGGAAAAGTAAACACATAATTCTAGATAAAAACTGCATGGGTATGTTTGTAATAGGTTCATTTGGGTAAAAACCTGTAATTTTTAAAACTTGAACCTGTTATAAAAATATCCAAATGGGAAGGTGTCAAACATGCAAGGTCTAAAGTAAATCTCATAAATAAAACATCGCTAAAGTCGCGAAACAAAGTTATACAACCCAAATATGAAAAAGGGAGACATATGTCCCTAAAAGGTATATGACATAAAAAGTGTTTAAGGGTCACAATAAGATAAAGCCAATCTAGGTCCCAAGGTTACTTTGCTCGCTAGCTCGTCCATGTACCCCATATATGCATCACCTACCTGTCAATCGCATTTTATACAAATACGAAAGCCACGGTCGGTGGGAGTAACTCCGAGTCCTCCCACCACGAAATGTCATAATTAATATAACATGTAAACATAAGAATATGAATATGAATAACACATAGCCTTAGCATATAGATGCTAGACAATCGTGCTTATCATGTGAACAACAATAAAAACAACACATAGTCCTAGCATGTGAATACTAGACCGACTCATACTACACTAACATGTGAATCACATAACATCCAGGAATCCAAACTCTATCAACCATATATAGCCGGCTTGCATCTCACCTTCTATGATTCATAGAATCATCAAACAAGAAAGGACAATATATCTAGAGACAGGCATAAGTTCTTAGGACAGTCAATAGTCACTCTGTAACTCGATTCTATACCACGAGGTAAGGTAAACACCCTAGTCCTAAACCTGCTCAGTCCTAGCGACATGCGGAAAACTACCGCATCCAAGACCCATGATAACAACACATGAGTACCCCTAAGGAGTCCACCAAAGGGTTGGCTAGTACTTAAGCTGACCACATACTTCTACGAGTACGTCAGGAGGTCATGCCCTAACTTGGATATAAACCCACCAAGCTAAGACACAAAGGCTATTAAGCTGTGAACATACACTCGTCAAAGACTATAATGGCCTATCTATGACGATGGTCTAAGATACCAACACCACACAAGACAAGTAGGACACCCACTTAACCATAAGAGGGGCAAAGAGTCCAAACTTGCACACAAAAATGATCATACACACCCTAGCATATGAAAGGCTATGCAAGAGCATATTCAGCTGACAATCCAACAATATCTCCAATATCAATAATAATCCAAATTCCAGCTAACCAACAGTACCATAATCCATGAGAACAAGCTAAAATGGCAAAGAGGCAACAAGACTCAAGCATAAGGCATCCAAAGCATCCAACAACCAACATGTGAAATGATAATTACAAATATCAAGGCATAACATAAAACATCCAATAACAACCAATCTCACCTCAAAGACAAACCCTCGACCCGAGTCCCGCGACGGGTCATCGGTCAAATCGAGGCTGACCGGTTTAAACCTAGTTTGACCAAACTCGTTCGGTCAATCTGGGCCAGCTCAGAGTCTTGGCCTACTTTGGCCCAAATCACAAAATTCATCACAATATCATTCTCATGCCATTTCCAATTTCTATCATGTGAAAGACTATCAACATAAGAAAATATATTCCAACTTACAAAATAACTAATTCCACAAAATTCTCGCATAATAAAATAACATAAATAACCGTCTCACACAAGGGTAAACTTTTCTATAAATTTTAATCGATAAAACGACGCCACTTACTCATACGGACTCCGAATTGAGTGATTCAAGTGGCTAAACCACCTAATTTTTCGATGTCGTTCAATCTGTCATATTTTTGGAAACATTAGAAACCGTCTCGGTCCGGTACTGACGCATTCCAGCCAAAACACGGACTTTTCACAACACATAATTCCTCATCCAAATTTGTTCCAAACAATAATATACAAATGGGTAACATAAACTAAACATAAGCATACTCATCTTACTCCATTCATTCATTTATCAACAAGATCGTCTCAAACAACAACAAACAACAACAAACGACGATAAACAACAACAAATACAACTATTAATGTGACATTAATTCGTCGAGTAACTCGGAATAGTTACCTTAAGCTAGCAAAGAGACAAGTAATAACTTGAGAAAGCTTCTAAAACCCAAAATTACTCTTCATCTTCAACAACATATGAGTCACCTAACTCATCTTCAAATTCTTCACCTATAAGAACAACAAAAACACAATTATTAAGCTTAAATTCGAAACCCTAAAAAAAGTGTCTTAAACAAAAATTGGAGGAAATGAAAATAAAGCTTACTAGTAGATGAAGGATGAAAAGAGGATTCCGAATATATAATTTTTATGCAAATTGGTGGAGGAATGAAGGATTTATGAAGGATTTAGGGATTGTAAGGAGGATTTTTTTTTAGATGAATTTGGTGTTTGGTGAAAGGAAGAGAGAGAATGAGAATTGAGGAAATGAAAGATGAAGAGGAGACCCATGGAGGATGGAGGGTGCATGGTTTGGGGTAGGGTGTTTGGGTGAGTTTCAATTGTTTACGTTTTGGTTCGTTTCGACGGAAATTAGAAATATTCGTCGAACGCGATTTTCGGGAATATTAATGTTCTTAAACACGATTTTACTAAAAGATTAAGTACTCATATGCCCAATATCCAAACTCGTTTACCCGACGACCGTAAGAAATGGGAAAATCCCAATTTTACGACTTTTATCCGAAATCTATTTTATTAAAGGAAAAGGTTTAAATAAAGTTTAAATCACTTTTAAACATTTCTAAACTATCAAAAATAATTACATTTCTTCAAAATAAAATAAGATTATATTTTATCAAATAAATTTTATTTCAAATAAATTAATATTAAATTAAAATAGATTAAAATATTACTTTTAAAATATAATAAAGGTCTTCAAATTTACGGGGTGTTACACTCCCTCCGCCTCACTCCATCCTCCTCCCTGCTGCCATGCCTCACATAACCCCCTCCCTCTATCTCCTCCATAACATCCCTTATCCGCTTCACCACGCCATACGGGTCCACTTCCCGAGCCTCAAAACAACCTTGTTTCGATGCTCCCACAAGGCCCAACAACCCACCATAAACCATCCACATTCCCGTCCCCCAAACTCTTTCCATCGTGCCTCAATCCAATCTCTCACGCACCCTCCACCCACTTCCTCCTCGTCCCCCGCCAACCCAAGCTCATCCCAAACCCGTTGTGCCACCCCACAATCCCGGAAAAGATGTAGACTCGACTCAAAACAAGAATTGCAAAAGGAACAGAAAGAAGACTCACCTCGAACTCGAGTAGCGATGTTTGCTCTTGTTACTAAAGCTTCGCTGCACAGCTGCCAAAAGAAAAGCTTCACGCGAGGCCAAAACGGGATTTTCCAGAGCCTAGTCCAAAGTCATTTTTCCCTCTCCCAATTTGAAGCACCCCCCACCTCCAGAAAATCGCACCCTCCCGCCAACAGACGATAGGCCGACCTGACTGTGAACACTCCATCCCTCTCCGCGCTCCAAAACCAATCATCATTAATGGCATTCTCGCTAAGGCGAATATTCTTTATCCTTGCTCCTTCGAACCCCAAGAAAAGACTATCGATCAGCTGCTCATTCCAAGCCTTACCCCTGTCACTTAGCAATCCCGCCACCATCATTCCTTCATGCCCCGGAGGTTGAGGTGTAATAACCCGCCCCAATTGGTTCGACACAACCCAGGCATCACCCCACACTCGGGTTGAGAGACCGTCCCCTATCCGCCGTCTAAGCCCCAAGCCGAGCACCCTTTTAACCTTGTGGATACCCCTCCAAGTATAGCTAGGATGATTACCAATATTTGATGACAAAAAATCCTCATTTGGATAATATCTAGCCTTCATAACTCGAGCCCATAAACTCTCCGTCTCCGTAGTGAGCCGCCACGCTTGTTTACTCAGCAAAGCAAGATTGAACAGCTTAAAATCACGGAAGCCCATCCCACCCATACCCTTTGGCTGACAGAGCTTTCTCCACAAAACCCAAGAAATACCCCTCTTTCCCTCTTCATGCCCCCACCAAAACCTCGACATCATACTCCGGAGTTCCTCACAAAAATTGACGGGAATTTTAAAAATACTCATAATATAGGTAGGGAGTGAATTGGCAACAGCCTTTAAGAGAACCTCCTTACCAGCCCTAGACAAGATTTTTCCACGCCAACCTTCCAATCTTTTGCTCAGCTTGTCCCGTAGAATATTAGTAAGCACTTTCTTAGACCGCCCCACCACCGTAGGCAGCCCCAAATATCGCTCCTGTTCCTCAACCTCAATAATACCCAACCGTGTCGCCAGGTTACTCCTCTTCGTCCTTGGCACACCCTTACTAACCGAGACGGTAGTCTTATCAAGATTTACCAGCTGCCCAGAAGCATATTCATATCGTCGCAAAATATCACTCACAGCTGCAGCTTCCTCCTCCGTGGCTCTAGTAAAGAAAATACTGTCATCAGCGAAGAGTAAATGAGAAACCTCAGGTGCCCCATACGAGACCCGGACCCCATGGAGAACTCCATCCGCCACAGCTCTAGGCATCAAATCAGATAATACTTCCGCACACAGAATGAACAAATAAGGGGAAAGAGGATCACCCTATCGTAAACCCCTAGTAGGCCGGAAAACACGGGACGGGTTCCCATTGATCAGCACGACAAACGAGATCGAGGTCACACAGGCCATAACACGGTCAATCCACACTCTTTCGAACCCCATAACGCATAAGACTCGATGAAGGAAGCGCCATTCAACTCTGTCATACGCTTTTGCCATGTCTAATTTAATCGCCATATTTCCCTCCATTTGCCTCGAGCTCTTCATGGCATGAAAAACTTCAAAAGCTATAAGAACATTGTCCAAAATAGATCGCCCCGGTGTAAAAGCCCCTTGATTTTCCGATATAATATCCCCCAGGAACAGCTTCAGACGGTTCGCGAGCACCTTCAAGACTAGCTTGTACACCACATTGCAGAGACTAATCGGTCAAAAATCCCGGATTTTATCCGGGGCTTTCTTCTTTGGGATAAGAACAATATTTGTTTTGTTAATGTCCCTCGGAGATCGCTCACCTCGAAGAATGGCAAGAACAGCTCGCACCACTTCCGGCCCAACCGTGCCCCAATAAGTTTGATAAAAAAGATCATTCATACCATCCGGACCCGGAGCCTTCAAAGGGTGCATCTGGTTCAACGCATCAAGCACCTCATCCTCCCTATAATCCCGCCGCAAGCCTGCATTCATGTCTTCAGAAACTTGGCCACCAATTTCCGCCAATACGTCATCAAAATTAGTAGGATTCGAAGAGGTGAAATGTCCTTGAAAATAGCCCAGAGCTACATTAGTCACTTCCTCGGTTCCCACCCTCTCAGCTCCATCATCATCAATTAACTTGGCAATAAAATTTTTCCTTTTCCGCTCCCCGGCTCGAGTATGAAAAAATTTGGTATTCCGATCCCCATCCTTAAGCCACAGAGCCCTAGACCTTTGCCTCCAATATTGTTCTTCCTGACGACGAAGAGTGGAAATTTTCGCAACCGGCTGTCTTCTTCGCTGCACATTAGTTTCAGATCGATCCCCTTCATTGAACCTTGCCAACTGCTTTCTCTTCTTCTCCATCTCTTTACCTATCTTATTAATATTAAGCTTCTGCCACCCCCTTAGCTCACGCGCACACTCATCGAGAACCGCCACCAAATCTCCTCTTCCCCTTGCCACACCCCTCTCCACGGCTTCCTCACTCCCCTCCTCCCCAACCCATATTTGTTCAAAGCGGAACGGTCTCACCCTAGTCTCCCCCACTTCCTTCGAATTCAGCAAGAGCTTGATCGGGGCATGATCTGACCACTCACGATCAAGGTAATGGAGTCGAGCATGAGGACATAAATCAAGCCAAGTAGACGTGCAAAGAGCTCTATCTAACATACTCTGTCTATTCGCTTCACCTGCTTGTCCGTTATCAAAGGAAAAATTATACCCTACCCAAGGAACATCTCGAAGATGGCAATCATCAACAGCTGATCTGAAATTATTCATCTGCCACTAGGGCCGACTGCCCCCTTTCATCTCAGTAGAAAATAAAATCTCATTTTAATCGCCCATACAAACCCACGGCAATGTCGACTGTCCCTTAAGAAGTCGTAGCAACTCCCAAGAAAGATGACGGTCTGAAACCGCCGACCACCCATAGAACCCAGTAAGCCTCCACTTCTTCCCATCATGACGGACCGTAAAATCCATATGATGAATAGAAGCAGACATAAAAACACAATCAACATCTCGCTGCCACAACATAGCAAGACCACCAGACCTTCCCATACTATCCACCTACATCCCGAAATATCCCTTGAATCTCTCCCTCACCCTCCTCATATCACGACCACGGAGTTTGGTCTCGTAAAGAAACACTATGGCCGAGGGTACCAGGGCACGAAGGGCACTCGCCGCGTCGGGGTTGCCCAAGCCCCGACAGCTAATACTTAGGATATTCATTGGGCCTGGCGGGGTTGAACTCCGTCAACTTCTGCCTCAGGTATTAAGACACCCCCGTCTGCAACTCGTTTTAGTTTCTTTTGCCCACTCACACAACTATGATCCTCCCTCCCCCTTTTTCCCGAATCATTTACATTCATTTTCGGGTCAAAAGTATGTCTCATCCACGCATTCTCAATGATATTTCTCGTCATTCTCGTCCATTTCCCTCCCTGTCCACCCGGCTGACCCGCCTGCTCTTCTCTCACCATGCTAGCCTGCTTCACCAACTGCCCCGACCTCTCTTCCCCTTGGCCCACTTCCATATTTTGTTGTACAGGCAAATCAGAAATTCCCTTGTTATGTAAACCCTCCAGAATCCCGCTCGTCTGCTTATGCATCACCCCCGACCCCAATCCCACCTCCTGATTGAATTCAACAGCAGCAGACGCCATCTGCACCTGCCCCTCACTCCCCTTTGACGATTTTGCTGTAACCCCTCCATCCCCATCACCATAGCTGTCTTTACCCCTCTCTCGGCCCTCCTCCTCGGCATTAACATTCTTCTTGGTGCGAAGGTTAATAGCAATAGATTGTAACTTCTCAATCATATTTGAAATAACCTCCTCAGATTCTTGGGCATTAACAGCGTCAAATGTTGTATTGAGATTTCGAGCTGCCTTACCCGGTCCCTCCTTCACGGTTTTAACAACTTTCCAAGGTGATGCTCGCAACCAATCCCCGAACTTAAGATCTTCCTCCTCATATGGACCGTCTTCACAATCTTTCTTCCCATACCCTATAAGTCCGCACCCATAACAGTACGTTGGGAGACACTCATACTTGACATTAAAACTCACTGTTCGACCTCCCTTCATACGGATTGGGATTGACGCTTTCAGGGGTTTTCGAACATCATAGAGCACACGAACCCTAATAGCCCTGTCAAGCTCGACATTTGGTCCATATTCGACACTGATAAACGAACCTAGCGAGTCCCCCAAACGCCTAGCATTCACTTCACAAGCTCTCCCGGTAATTGGCAAGTCATAAATCCTTGCCCAAATCGGAAAATGAAAGAGCGGGACATCACTAAGCTTACCAGTACGATTCGGATCCGCAAAGCACCACAAGAATTTGTCAAAGTGCCATGGTTACCCCTCGAAAACCCTAGCCTTATCCCTGTCAGAGTCGAAACGGAATATGAATGTCTTCTCTTTCGCATCAACTACGTTCCCCATAATTGGCTTCGATGGGTTCCACAAATTGATCATAGTTTCGATGGCGGTTTTGACATTAATTGATCGTGATGCCCACAGTTTCCCTACCAAAAGCGAGGAAGACTTCTCATTCGTTGCTTCAGCACCCTCCTCCCATTCGAACGGACCATCCTCGTCCCCCATAGGCTCTTTCCCATCCCGATGTTGGCCAATTGTGACGCTCATCCTTGACACCTGCACAAAACGAAACAAAGAAACAAAGAAAGAAAACAATACGCAAGCCCTATCTCACGAAAAAACGTGAGATGAAGCCTCGAGAAAGAGGATGAAGAACGAAGATTGTTAGGACCGAACCCTAGGAAACCCTAGACTAATAATTGTGAATACCCCATAAATTTAGGAGTGAATATTCTCTTCCTCTTTCTATTGGCTAGTGTATAAACCCTAAACTTCCAATTCTGATAATCAATATCATTCTCGTAAAAATCAAGTAAAATCACCCTAATCATTGCTTTCTCTAGAATTTAATTCGGGTATCAGTCTTTTATGTGTCTCGAGCTTTCATCCCCAATCTGTGAGATTTCTCTTTTCTATGATTGGGGGTGGAGGAGCAACCCTTCGTTTCAGGTCGGCTTCTAGGGTTTTGTAAGGGGCTGTCAGGTTGAACCCTTTGAGGTTATCTCAAAGAATTATTATTTACGACTCAAAGTATGTATTAAACTCAATGAACCTTTGGCTCCGGGTTTCTTTTTGGCAATGGATGACGGATATCTCTTATGGATTCAATTTAGATACGAGGAGATCTGTAAATATTGTATTAAGTGCTGAAAAATTGGTCATAATGGCTCGCAATGTAGGGATAGTATCATTGTAATACCTAGACCTTTTGGAGACTTTTAAAGGAACTTATGCTCGAAATCCTTTTTCCCACTAACCCTAAATCATTTCTTTCCTTCTTTCTAAGCCTCAAAACCTCCCCCCTCTCTCTAAAACTCCCATAAACCTTCTCCATGGATGATGCTAATCTAGGATGTGAAGATTGTTTTACCCTTTATTTTTCTTCTTTTCACCTTGTGAGTAAGAACTAACTTTTCTCTTTCTTTTGTTTTAATCCTAACTTTTGGGGGTTTTTATAGGAGTTATTAATTAGTGATTATTATTAGCAATATGTTTAATTAAAGAGTAATAATAAGGGTTTTTATATTATATAAGTATATAGGATGTATTGTGATGGTTGTTATGTAATTCATGTAGGATGAGACGATTTCATGAGATGGGATCTTACTTGTTTCGAGTAGCTTATGGAGTATGCTAAGAGGTAGGATTTTCCTACTCCGTTTCGGTAATATAAATAGTTGAGCTGAGTATTCCACATTTTTTGCTAGGCTATTAAAAGTTAGCAACCTTTTGTAACGACTATTTTAGTTGCCAAAAATTTCCGTTTTTTTTTCAGTCACTAATTGATTCAAATAGTTATGAAGAGTCAAGGACGAGAACACCTAAGAGAGGGAGGGAATGAATTAGGTGTCCAATTAAAATTTTTAAGCTTGAATTAAGTTTCTTTGAAATCTAGGACAATAGACTAAACTGATATGGATAATAATTTGATTGATATAGGTGTTTATACTTAGAACTATTTGAGTTAGAAGTATATACACACGAATTCAGCTCAGTATATGTCATAGTAAAGTCGACTGTTGCGGAGACCAGAAAAGTATGAATGAAAGATTATTTTTCTTCAACTTAGCAATGAAGATATAAAGTGAACAATTTTTAAGTTGAATACTCTTAGCAATGAAAATCTTAAGTGAATCCCTTTTAAGTTGAAAACTTGAGATACTTAATCGTTTTAAGTTCACAAGATTGAATCAATCAGCAGGTCTGAGACACTGTATTGAACACTGTGACACAGACAGATTGCGAGATAAACAATATAAAAATAAGGAGAACAAACATAAAAGTAAATGAGCAAACAAGACGATGTTTAAAAAATTGGTTCAGCCTCTACTCCGAGGCCTACGTCCAACCGTTATTTTATTGTTTGTTTAGAAATTTACTCAAACAACTAAACCTCTTACAATGAAAATAACTCGCCAACCTACTCCGGTTGCACTTGCTTGAAGCTACTGTAATACCCGTCCTTTTAAGGACCCGTTGATCAACGTTGACCGACTTTTGGGGGCAGGCAATAGCCCTTAGTGATGCGTGCCGGAGTTACCTTGTGCCTTGATTGCCTTTAGAAGTGAGTGGTACTCGATAGAGTAGAGGCTACTCGATCGAGTAGCTTGGGCACTCGATCGAGTAGGGGCCACTCGATCGAGTAAGTGGGTTACTCGATCGAGTAGCGTCTTTTCAGCGAGGGTTTATAATCGTGTTTTGTTAAAACCGCAAATCATTTCCGCCTCCTTCCTTCAAATCTATAGGTCGCCTCCTTCCTTTCCCTTCACCAAATACCTTCCATGGGAGCCTTTGAGGATGCTAGTGCTTTGAGGTTGGGTTGCTTGAGTCGGGTAGCGGTCTTAACGCTGTTGTGAGATGTGTAGGTACGTTGTCGTCATCATCTTTGTCTTTGTTGTTCCTTGTAGGGTTGTATTGGTAGTAATAGGCTTGTATACTGTTTATATAGGGGTTGCTTGCTTGGTTGATGTCGTATGGTTGATCGAGGAATCGCTGCTTTTGGTTAAAGGTAGGTTCGCCTACTCAGTCTTTGTTGGTTGTTAGAGTGTCGGTTGTTGTTGTTGATTGTTGTTGTCGTTGCTGTGGTTGTTGTTGTTGTCGTTATTGTGGTTGTCGTTGTTGTGATACAGCTGCTTGTGACTGATTGTCTGTGGTTCTCGAGGTGCGTCCTCGGCTGAGTGGAGTCACATGCGGGAGTGGCTTCACGCCCTAGTTTCGCCCTCCGTGGAACCCACCACGGGAGGGGATGTGCACATTAATGGGACAGGGTTTATCGCTCGGTATAATGAGCGGGGATTTGGTGGGTACGGCTGCGGTCCCCCACTGGCAGGGCTGGTCCAGTGGACAGTCGGTGACGGAGATTGGTTGGAGTGGTTGTGACTGTGTGTGTGTGTGTTTGGTTGTGTTTGTAATTTGTTGGTACTGTTTGTTGTGTCATACCTCAGTTACTGACCTTGTGTGGCATTCTTGTTTGTTTTGTTGTGTCTGACATGATCCCTTATGGTGAGCAATCCGTCTTAGCAGGTGCTGTCTGGGATGCTAGCTGGAGTCCGGGTTGGGATGAGTCCTCACGGGTAATGTCAGAAGTAGTTCTATAGCTTTGACGAGTTGTACCTTTGTTTAAATAGTTTAGATGTAACACTTGTAACATAACTATAATTGTTCTTTTATCTACTTTTGATAATTACTTACCTTGGACAACCGAGATGGTGATGCCCTTATATGCTAGGGAAGGTCTTGTTAAGGCTCCTTGGTATATGGGGGTGTCACAAAGTGGTATCAGAGCGACGATTTTGGAACCTGTAACAAATGAACCTAATGAACGTAGTGAGTCTAATAAAATGAACCTGGTGTATGTATATTGAGAGCCCCGGCCGATGCTAGATTTTGGGTGAGTAGGCGCCCTCATTTCAAAATCTTGGCCCCATTGTGCTTAAGCCAGTCACTGGGTATGGGAACGTTGAGTCGGCCATTATGTGCTTAATATGTATGGTGATTATTTTGGAATTGATTGTGGTCGGGTCTATGCTGAAGTTAGCATGTGCATAATAGTTATGTTAGAAACATATATGGTAAAGTTTTGATGGAACTAATATGTGTGTGTGATGATAATGAGGAACGTGAAAGGTTTTATACTATAAAAGTATGTGAAAAGAGTAGAAACGCGTGAGGCGATATGAAATGCGATAATGGCTGTGTTTGTCCAAGTCGTTAGTAATGGTAGTTTCTATAAGGGTTTATAAGCCTTATAATAGTGCTTATGGGGGTAGTTAAAGAGTTGTAGAATTGTAGTGAGATTTATCAAAATAGTAATGGATGAATGTGATATATGAATGGCTGAAAGCTTCCGCATGTGACATGATTAATTTGAGTAGGTTAATTTGTTTATGTTGAAGCATAATTATGTTGCTAGTACCCTTGGGTGATACCTGTAAATTTTATGTTAAAAGAGTGATTAAAGTAATGTGATTATAAGTTTATTAGCAGAATAGTAGGCAAAGGTTTAAGTGATGAGATAATGCGTTAAATGTATACATGAATGATTTAATAGCAAGGTGACCTATGTTGCGTGGAGTTTGTTATAGAATAACATGATATGTATCCTAGTTGGTGAAACCGGTGTGGTACAATTGAGTAGTAATGGTATAATGTGAATGAATATGATAACCGGTGACGATTTCCGAACTCGGTTTGGAATCGACACGTGATGTTGTTTTGCAGGAATCTTCAGTTAACCTCGTTATTCCGACCGTGTACCCAACCTTACTTGACCGAGTGTGAGTGCTTACTAGACCGAGTAGACCTCACTCGATCTAGTTAGGAAGCTATGACGTTGAGGAAGTAGGAATTTCCTACGAATACTCGATCAAATAACGTCTACTCGATCGAGTAGAGGGCACTCGATCGAGTACCCGAGACACTCGATCGAGTAAGCTACAGTACCCGGATAATTACGGGATTCTTATACTCTTTTCCCATCTTTCTTCCCTTCATTCTAATTCATTCATAAACCCTAATACCTTCATATCTCTCATCTTGCTCTCAAATCTTGTGATTGTGGTGATTTATTTGGTGATTTCCTTTGCTTATAATTGTTCTTTTACTTCCTATTTGATCAAGGTACGAATTTTCTTCTATTTTAATGTTTTTCATCAATTAGAAACAATTAGGATGATAGAGAAATCTGAAAATTCGATTTATATGTGAGAAAATTTGCTTGTAATTGTTGTAATATGATCTAGATGCTTCCCTTTTATGATTATTGTTGCTTGTAATACAAAGCTCAAGTAGAAATTGCATATAATTGGGGCCGAATTTTCTAGGGTTTGAGAAATTAAATTGATTTTTGGTTGTCTTTTACATGTTAAAGGATGAAATTTGAGTAATTTATGTTGTATATGTCATGTGGAAAGTTGATTTTTGTAATTTTCACCTCAAAATTTGCCTTAAAACTCCGTCTTAAAAGTGTCCCAAATTAAAATTCGTCTCATATGATTGGGAATTTGTGTTGTACATGGATGTATTTTGAATATTTAAGTCCTAAAGATTGTAATAGTTGAATTAATTTGTGGTAATTATGATGAAATTTTCACAGCTGTAGAGACCGTCTGAGATATAAGGAATTGAAATTTTATTTGTAATTTGGGAAATTGTTGGTGATAGTGTGTACTTAGATGATTCTTTCATGACTTAATTTGTGTAAATAGCATGTTTTGGAGCATATGCGTTGGTGTACTTAAATAATATGTTGAAACAGATGCCGAGACTAAACTTGGGGACCAGACAAAGTAAGAGGGGTAGGGCTTCTCAGCCCGTATTTGGGGAGGGTAGTGGACCAGTACCAGCTGTACCAGAGTATCCTTCTGTGGTCTTTGTAGACTTTACACAACAGAAAAGGTTTGTGGCCTTACAATCCCGTAAGATGAGACCGACTAGTTGTGTGGACACGACCCTTTTAGAGGACCTGGGTATTGAGACGGATGTCCGTCATATCTTTGAGACTTTGGGGTTCACTGGGCTATACCGTTTGCGGAATCATTCTTATGCTTTTCTGACCTTGGAATTTATGAGCTCGTTTAAATACGAGCCGACTGAGCAGACCGTACAGTTCCGGCTTATGAACACCAGTTTTGTGTTGACCATGGACCTTTTTGCCTCTCACCTTAGCTTGGCTAAGCCTCCCAAGGGATCCCTTCGTGACATACCGTCTGAGTGTGGAGTTTGCCGCCTTATGCCCTGTATCACCGAGAAATCAGCTCCCACCGCTAGCAACATCCTGATTAATGATGTGCAGCATGTTACCTTGAGGGTCTTTCTTCGTGCTATGTCGTGTCTCCTTTACGAGAGGTCTGAAATGAGTAAGTTAAACTCCCACGAGTTGTTGCTTCTGATGGCTTACCTTAACCCTGAACGGACTGAAAAAGTGACCTTCAATGCTCCTGCAATAGTTTGTGCTAGTCTTGCTTTGATGGCCTCCTCTAGCACTAAATTCCTGAGTTGTGGTGCTATCGCCACTCGGCTAGCCAAAAAGCTAGCTTCTTTTGAGTCATCCTCCGAGTACGTTTGATGAGTGCCCATTTTGTGTCAATTTCATCCTTCTTCTCTATGCATATTTTTCGATCATACGCGGTTTTTGACCCTTTTAGCCCCATTTTGTAGCTTTAGTCCCGTACTATGAGCTTTATGTTCCTCATTGCAGGTTTTCGCATCAGGAAGAGGGCTAAAGGAGCTAGCTAAGGAGCTTACAAGGCGTGCATAGAGAAGAAGAGTGAAGAAGAAGAGAAGCAGGACTCCCGGCCGGTCGGCCGGCAGCCGGTCCGCCGGCTGAGAGTCCCCGTATACGAGTATTGAAGTTAAAGGGGTGAAGGAAGACTCCAAGCCGGCTAGCCGGCAGCCGGTCAACCGGCGGAAGTCCTCCTCCTGGGCCGGTCCAGAGCTGGCAGCCGGTCCACCGGCACACCACACCGGATGATTTAAATTGACACCAAAAACTTCCAGCAGGTTTTGCGCCGGTCTTCCAACCGGCGGCCGGTTGACCGGCTCAGACTCCCTTCCCCGCATTTTGAACTTCCTTGTAATTTTTGACCTAAGTGATTGTAAACTATAAATACCCCTCCCTTATTCATTTTCGACACACAACCCTAGATCTGAAAACTTTCCTTAATTTATGCAATCTTTCCCTAATTAAAGCATTAATATTTCCTTAATCAATATTAATTATTATTAATCATTTAGTAGAATTAGTTTATTAGTAGTATTTGTCAATTGTTTACCTTTGGTTTCTTGGATTGTATTGGGAGATATTGAAGGATTCTCTTCATTAATTCAATCAAAGCAATCATCTTTACTCTTTGTTGTTACATCTCTTCTCTTATTTACTTGCTTAATCAATTGTTTACATTTTAACTTGTCTTTTATCATTGTTGAAGTCTTTACCATGTCCTCTCTTTTGATTTTTTGTTCTTTTTCATTTGTTTGTTTGAACAATTTGAACATGAGTGAGTAGTAATCTTTCTAGGGTTTAGGGGGAGTCTAAATGGGATTATTGGGCATGATTGTTTGATTATTTGGGGTTTTGGTGAAATGTTTATCTTTCTCAATATTGCACACAAGGTGTTTGATGATTTGAATGAGTGAAAGCTTGTGCCTTTTTTCATTGTTGCTTAATTCCTCCATTGAATGAAAGTTTGTGGTGGTCTTGTTGCATGTTTTAGAAAAGTGTGATGCTTAATGAGAGTTAGTAGTCACCCTTTAGGATAATCGAGACATCGATTCACCATCCTAGGATAAACTCTCGCCTTGGACCCTTTAAATCATCTTGTTTGCCCCTTAGACCATTTAGATGAACCCGAAAGCCCTAGCCTTCAATCAATCGTATACACTTCCTCTCAATTGCTTGCATTAGTTACAACTAGTAGTTTAAACCAACTCACTTCCTTTCATTTTTGACTAGACTAGACTCCTATTTAGGCTAAATAGAAACCCCTCCATCCGCGTGGTTCGACCCCGATTTACACACTAAATTGGGTTTAAATAATTGTTGGTGATAAGAGACTTGACCCTACCTACATCTTACTCATCAACGTTCCCTTAGCCACCCCGGTACCTACCATGGACAGAGATTATTTCCTCGACCTGAAATGGTTGAGAACCTTGGCGGATGGTAGCCTAGCATGGAGGGTGTGGGGCATTAGTTGGATGAAGATACCGGCTCCTGAGCACCTCCCACCGACTGAGCCGTTGGATGCGGTGGTGGTAGCTGCCGATTCTGATGAGGAGGAGGATGAGGATGCACCTCCGGCGAGACAAACGTACCTCATCGATGATACGATCCTTCAGGTTATGCCCGAGCCGAGAAAGGGGGGAGAATGTGAGAGATGCGGAGGACAGACCCAGGATAAGAAGAGGACCACGCCGCGTGAGAGAGAGGATGGCTGAGACCCAGCCACAGCCGGCAGCACCACCACAGCACCCGTTTCCTTGTTACCCTTACCTTGATACCCCGGCGACGCATGACAGCTACCTGGCAGAGAGAGTGTCCTCTACCTTAACGCTCCGGAACATGCACGAGATGGCATATGCTCAGGGTATTGGGACCTCGGGACCGCATCCAGTTTGGTGGAGGGGAGTTGGGGACTACAACGGGGTTTTCCACTCTTATGGGGTGGATGCATCCACATGGGGAGCACCTCAGTCTTACCCTTACGGTGGTTTGACCCCATGGTACGTGAGTCCAGAGGTTGGAGCAGGGGATGATGCGGGTCTTGGGACTTCAGGAGCTGGCACCTCAGGTGGTGGTGGAGATGAGGATTATGTCATGGATGAGCATCAGCAGCAGCAGGAGTGATACTCCTTTTCTTATCTTGTTCGTAGTTGTATCGGATGTTAGTTTGCTTTGGTGAGAACTTTTCATTTCGTACTTGTTATGTTCGGTTTGTATTGGTGGCCATAAGGCCGTACTTGCTTTTCCTAGATTTGTTTGCAGGATTTCTGGTCGGGTTACCATCCCGACTCGCGGTTATGCGACCGTATATATATATTGTGTTGTGTTAGGAAAGTTGTGGAGTAGCATTTGACCTGTGGCCACTCGACCGAGTGCCCCTATGTAATATTTAAAAAAAAAAAACGAAAAATGTATATAATAATAAAATAATACTCCCTCCAATTTGCTATTTTTCTTCCCCTTTGATATGGGCACAAGGATTAAGGGTGAGAATATATATATATTATTAATTAACCCTTATGATATTTTTTTATTTATCCGCTAATACGAAAATATAGTTAATATCGAAAAGACGGGTACATAAGATAACAAGACGGAACTATGATTTGGTACTAAAATCAATGTGGCTTACGACATGTAGTTTGAAACCTTTGAATGCCATGTATTTTGTAAAAGTTACGTGGAAGTCAGTGGGAAAATCTTATCCAATTAGATTTCTTCAAAGCTAAGTTTCCACTTACTATAAATAGGAAGCTTTGCAACACTATTTTGATAACATTTTACGGGTTTACATATCATCTTACTCGAATACAGATACCAATAAGAAAGCGATAAGTGGGTTATAAAATTTCATTTATACCACTAATTCTCTCTAAAAATAAGGTATGATTCCGGGACCCTTCGTCGATATAAGTAATTGTTTACATAAGATAGTAGAAATAACATGTTATATTAGTTTTATTATTAATTTCATCTTATAATCATTATACTGCCCACATGTTATTTTATTTACCGTCTTATAAAGTTATAAGGGTACTGTCGTTATAATGCATCATTGGCCAATTATAGCATTCGGGATACGATTATTGAAATGAGACGACATTATTTTGTCCTGTGTACGTGGAATAAGGGGAGGAGGGAGTATGACCCCATATAAACAAAGAGGGGAGGGG
Organism: Silene latifolia; assembly: GCF_048544455.1. Lineage (NCBI taxonomy): Eukaryota > Viridiplantae > Streptophyta > Magnoliopsida > Caryophyllales > Caryophyllaceae > Silene > Silene latifolia. Next base: position 222,738,669 of record NC_133534.1, read on the forward strand.
AAAGTATGGCCCCATATGAACGTTAATTATGTTATCCGGCAAAGGCCGAGATGGGTCTCAGACCCGGATTTCTTATACTATGTACACAAAAATGGACTTAGGCTGGGGGAGTCTTGACTCCGTAATAAGTCTCTTTTCAGTAATAGTAGGCCGATATGATTATGATAAGTGAAGGATTTATGTCATTTTTTTAAGTATTCTCTTTATTCCATAATATGTATTCTTAAGAGACCCATATGAGAAGGATAAAAATAATAGTAAATAAAATAATGGAATGTAAGGCCATTATAGGGAACCGGAGTCATACTCAGCCTGTGGTTGGCTGATCCGTTACTTTCATATTTCTTTTCAGGTTGTTGTGCTAAGGAAATGCGGGAGTAAGAATGTGGGAAGGAACTGATTCTATATTAAAAATAATGTGTAATAAGATAGACTTGTATAATATAATCCTTCAGGTGTTAAGATAATAATAGCCTTGTATTTCCTGTAGAGGGAATACGGTGGTAGTGCCTTGGTCAATTTTTCTGTTTTCCTTTTTATTTCTGTAAACGTTGTTAATAAATAAAAAAGTTACTTTTGTACTCCTTGTTTTATCTTAAAATGTCAGGGCGTTACAAATTGGTATCAGAGCAATAATAATAATATAAAAAAAAAAGAAAAAAAAAATTGAGAGAGGGGTAGATACCATAGGATTTTATTAATGTGTGTTATTATAATCATTTAGCTTTATGAATTTTATGCCATTGATATTTAAATTTGTTTTATTATAGAAACCACGATGGCTAGACCTCACCCATATGATTTGGTTATGGATCGATCCGAAAAAGTATCACAGCACGTGGCACGGCTGAGGAAGGCCTTATCTGAACACAACATTTTGTTCCCTGCATATCCTATGAGCGAACCTTTTAAGGCCGACTGTCTTATAAAAACCCTGCCCAATATTATTCCATGGAAAACTTTTAAGGAGAGATATTATGATCTGGTGGTGAATGGGGCTCCAAATCATTCAAAATACTTACATAAAGGGGCGTTTTACGATATATGGGTTCCCACTTTTGAAGCCTTGGCTTGGGAACTCATAACCCTTGAAAGAAAAAGAGTTGTTTATCTATCAGATGATAACGGGAATGAACATGGAAATGCTAATAAAAGTACTGAGGCCAATGAAAATATGGATGAAAGTCCCACTACTGATCCCCTAAAAGAAGAATTTGGTTCAGAAAGTGATAATTAGGAAGTTAGTACCAGTTATGTTGTTAGACAATGTATATAAATAATGTAAACTAAAAAGGCGGCTCACTAGGTTTATAGTTTAGTGGTTGTTAGTATGTAAATTTTGACGGATAATCAGTGACTAGCAATCGTTATCCCTCGAAAATGTATATGTACATAAATAATGTATGACGTGAAATATAAATAACCTTTGTGAATTACTTAGAAACCTTACTACGAGACCATACTTTATTATTTTTGTTTGTTGACTAATTTAGTTATATTTTTGTTATAATACGTAGTATGACGCTATCAAATCTGTACGATTTAGCTATGAAGCCAGGTGACCAGGTCTCCTCACATATTGATCGTTTAAGGAAGGTTCTTAAGGATTACGCATTCCATTTCCCTTTATACTCCATCTCGGAACCCTATGAAGCTTATTGTCTTCTTATGACCTTGCCAGACACAATTCCATGGGTCACCTTTAAACAGAAATATTCCGACATGCTTATTTATTGAGTACCCAATCACTCCAAGTACTTTCGTGTTGATTAATTTTTGACAGATGGTCTCCTACTTTTGAAGAATTGGCTTTAGAACTTACCACTTTTGAGGAAAATAATGTTGTTTATGCATCAGACGATGAATCGGATCACAACTACTTGGTTTTGGAAGATTACAATTTATATAATGGAGTAAACACTGGTAATAATGAGGACTATGGTACAGTGACACATGAGTGGAGCTCCGTTGGAAGTAATGATTAAGAGGTTCCTAAACAATGGTTGTTACTAGGAAAAAGGTTGGAAATAAGCAAACAAAATGAAAGTATGCGACTCTGTTGGGGATTGTAGAATAAATAAGGACGACCACCCCATCTTGGTATATAGTTTGTAAATAGAACGATGTTTTCAGAAAATGGTAAATAGTGTGAATGTATAATATATGTACACTAGTTAATATTGTATACATATGTTTGTATTGTGTATGTATAATAACTGTAATGAGTTTTCAACGTATATGTACATATTTTATATTTACTCATAAATATCTAATTCATGTGTTTTATGGTTAATAGGATGTCAAACCCTAATAATTCAGAAGTTGATCAATCAATATCTGATAATCATTCGGATATCAGAAATCTTGCCACCTTAGTAAGCGAAGCTATAAGGAACAACAAACTTAATAATGAGGAATTGAAGATAGTATTCAATATTTTAAGAAAATGGGAAATTGTAATCCAAAAACTTACGATGGGAAATTAGATCCAGTGGAACTTGAAAACTGGATAAGAAGTCTTGACAAACTTTTTGATACTATACAATGCCCCGAAAAATGGAGGATGGAATTTGCGGTATATTACTTAGTAGGGCAAGCTGACTTATGGTGGAAAACAGTGAAAGAAAGGAAAAATGAGGAAGGATTTGATTGGACTCAATTTAAGAAACTTATGAGATCAAAGTTTTATCCTCCCTCACTTAGGAAAGAAAAAGAGGAAGAATTTAATAAGTTGAAACAGGGGACAATGTCAGTCATGTTATATGCCACCAAGTTCATGGAATTGTCCCGATTTGCCCCACATATGGTGGCAACAGAAGAATTAAGAATGAATCGCTTAGAAAGAGGACTTGGTTGGAATCTTCGTGACAGGTTATCTACGCATACTTGTTCAACCTATCAGGACATGTATGATAAGGCTACAAATGCAGAAAGGATAATAAATGAAAAAGATGTTAAACAAGTGGGGAATAAAAGAAAGTTTGAAAACGATCGAGTTAACGGAAGAAATTTTTACAAACCACCAAAATTTGGGAAGATTCCTTATAACCAATTCCAAGATAGAAACCCGGTACCCCATTGTGCCAGATGCGGTCACACAAATCACCCTACCAGTCAGTGTAGACTTCTAAACCTACGATGTTATGAATGTGGAAGCCCAAATCACGTAAGGAATAATTGTCCAAAACGGAGGACAATGGTGTCGGGAAATAATCCTACCTCTACACCTTCTACATCTATTCCAAAACCACAGGGACGCCAAGCTCAAAAACCAGGACCAACTCGAGGAAGGATGTATGTAATGAATTCCCAGGAGGTGGAATCTTCTAACGACGTAATTACGGGTAACCTTTTTCTAAACTCTACTCCCGTTAATGTCTTATTTGATACTGGAGCATCATATTCCTTTATATCTGAATTGTTAAGTAAAAAGTTAAAGTTAACACCTCACCATCAGGGTTTAAGACTTTCAATTGGATTACCAACTGGAGAGATAGTTAAGTGTTCTACCTTGTATAAAGATTGTGTTTTAACAGTAGGGAAAAGATACTTCCTCACAGATCTTGTTAAATTTAAACTACAATATTTTGATATTGTATTAGGAATGGATTGGCTTGCAAAGAATCACGTGATATTAAATTGTCACGAAAAGTCATTAACAATTATGAGGCCAGATGGAGAGAAAATGTTTTTCCGAAATGACAAAGCTTATAAAGGAGTTAGAATAATATCCTTCCTAAAGGCACTAAAATTAATACGACAAGGTTGCAACGGTTACCTATGTGACATTTCTAAACCTTCAAAACTTGAGCCAAATATAACCAACATACCAGTGGTTAAGGAATTCTCAGATGTGTTTCCGAAGAAATTTCGGGATTACCTCCATACCGAGAAGTGGAGTTCACTATTGAATTGGTGCCTGGAAGTACACCGATTTCAAAAGCCCCTTATAGGATGGCTCCCGCAGAACTGAAAGAATTAAAGAAACAACTAGATGAGTTGTTAGAAAAAGGATATATAAAGCCCAGTGCCTCACCTTGGGGAGCACCCGTGCTATTTGTCAAAAAGAAGGATGGAAGCTTGAGGTTGTGTATAGACTATAGAGAACTTAACAAAATCACTATAAAGAATAAGTATCCTATACCTCGTATAGATGACCTTTTTTATCAGTTACAAGGTTGTGTTGTTTTCTCAAAAATTGATCTTCGTTCCGGATATCACCAAATGAGAATAAAAACCGAAGATACTCCTAAAACAGCTTTTAGAACAAGATATGGACATTATGAGTATATGGTAATGCCTTTTGGACTCACTAATGCTCCTGCAGTTTTCATGGATCTTATGAACAGAGTATTCAAATCTTACTTGGACAAATTTGTTATTATTTTTATTGACGATATCCTTGTATACTCTAAGAATGAGGAAGATCATGCTCAACACTTAAGAACAGTTTTGGAAACCTTAAGAGAAAATTAATTATTCGCCACATTTAAGAACTGTGCATTTTGGTTAAAGAAAATAAATTTCTTAGGCCATGTTGTCTCAAGTAAAGGAATACAGGTAGATCCTGAAAAGATTGAGACCATTATGAGTTGGCATGTGCTTAAAAATGTGGCCGAAGTACGTAGCTTTTTGGGTTTAGCTAGGTACTATCGACGTTTTGTAAAAGATTTTTCAAAACTGGTCCAACCACTCACAAATCTTGTGAGAAAAAGTACAAAATTTGAGTGGAGTGAAAAATGTGATAGGGCATTTTCTAAATTAAAGGGTAAACTTACTTCTGCCCCTGTTCTTACTATCCCAAATGGCACAGATGACTTATAAATATATAGTGATGCCTCGAAACAAGGATTAGGATGTGTGTTAATGCAAAATGGAAAAGTAATTGCTTATGCTTCAAGACAATTAAAAACCCATGAACATAATTATCCCACTCATGATTTAGATCTTGCTGCAGTAGTTTTTGCCTTAAAAATTTGGAGACATTATCTTTATGGAGTCCGGTGTCGTATGTATACGGTTCATAAAAGCTTGAAGTACCTCTTTACCCAAAAAGAGATCAATATGAGGCAACGCCGGTGGCTTGAATTTCTCAAGGATTATGACTTAAATATTCAATATCACCCAGGCAAAGCTAATGTTGTAGCAGACGCACTTAGCCGAAAGCCTTTTCCGACCCTTAATGTGCTTACGGTTAAACAACCTTGTATTCAAAATGATATGGAAAGGTTGGACATACAAATGGTTGTGGGTGATCTGACAGGATATATGGCAAATCTAGAAATACGAGCAACCTTGAGTGATGAAATAAAAGAAGCCCAAAGAACCGATCCTCAACTACAGAAAATCCGAAAAGATGTACAAAAAGGAAAGGCGTATGGTTTTATAATCCAAGAAGATGGGTCACTTTGGTTTCAAAACCGCCTATGTGTACCAAATTCAGAAACCCTTAAAAAAAATATTAGATGAAGCACACAACTCCCGATATTCAATACATCCCGGAGGAAATAAGATGTACAGAAATGTTCGACATATGTTCTGGTGGAGTAATATGAAACAAGAGATAGCCGAATTTGTCACGAAATGTTTAACATGTCAACGAGTAAAGATCGAACATCAGCGGCCGGGCGGCCTTTTACAACCCTTAGATATTCCTATATGGAAATGGGAATCAATTACAATGGATTTCGTAACAGGACTGCCTACAACGTCACAAGGAATGAATGAAATATGGGTAATAGTGGATAGATTAACCAAATGTGCTCACTTTTTAGCCACTAAGACCTCATGGAATTCAGAGCAGTTAGCTATAAAATACATAAAGGAAATAGTCAGATTACATGGAGTTCCTAAAACAATTGTATCCGATAGGGATACAAATTTCCTTGCTAAGTTTTGGAAAAGTTTCCAAACAGCATTGGGAACTCAACTTAACTATAGTACTGCTTTTCACCCGCAGACAGATGGTCAAAGTGAAAGGACAATACAAACGTTAGAAGACTTGTTAAGAGCATGTATTTTGGAATTTCAAGGCTCATGGGAGAAACACTTACCCTTAATAGAGTTTTCTTATAATAATAGTTACCATGCTAGTATTGGTATGGCTCCCTATCAAGCTTTATATGGACAAAAGTGCAGAACACCCTTGTGTTGGAATGACATAGATGAAACCAGGATCATTGGACCTGATTTGATTCAAGAAACTACGGATAAAATAAGAATTATAAGAGAGAAAATGAGAACTGCTCAAAGTCGACAAAAGAGTTATGCCGACTTAAAAAGACGACCCTTAGAATTTCAGGAAGGTGATTCAGTATTTTTAAAAGTATCTCCTACAAAAGGAGTGGTACGATTTGGAAAGCAGAGAAAGTTAAGCCCAAGGTATATAGGGCCATTTGAAATAATAGAACGAGTCGGAGATGTGGCATATCGATTACTTCTTCCGATAGAGCTATCAAAAATTCATGACGTTTTCCACATATCAGTGTTAAAGAAATATATCTCTGGCCCTAGTCATGTAATTACCAAACCACCGTTACAAGTTAGGGAAGATCTTAGTTACGAGGAACTACCAATTCAAATTTTGGATTACAAAGAGAAAGTCCTCCGTAACAAGACCATTTCATTGGTGAAAGTTCTTTGGTCTCGTCATGAAGAAACAGAAGCAACATGGGAAGTAGAACAGGAGATGAAAGACAAATACCCTCATCTGTTCCAATAAATAAGGTAATTCAGATATGGCAAGTTATTAGAAGTTTCGGGACGAAACTTATTATTAGGAGGGTAGAATGTAATATTTCAAAAATAAAAACGAAAAATGTATATAATAATAATAAAAAAAAAAATAATACTCCCTCCAATTTGCTATTTTTCTTCCCCTTTGATATGGGTACAAGGATTAAGAGTGAGAATATATATATTATTAATTAACCGTTATGATATTTGTTTTTTTATCCGTTAATACGAAAATATAGTTAATATCGAAAAGACGGGTACATAAGATAACAAGACGGAACTATGATTTGGTACTAAAATCAACGTGGCTTACGACATGTAGTTTGAAACCTTTGAATGCCATGTATTTTGTAAAAGTTACGTGGAAGTCAGTGGGAATATGTTATCCAATTAGATTTCTTCAAAGCTAAGTTTTCACTTACTATAAATAGGAAGCTTTGCAACACTACTTTGATAGCATTTTACGGGTTTACATATCATCTTACTCGAATACAAATACCAATAAGAAAGCGATAAGTGGGTTATAAAATTTCATTTATACCACTAATTCTCTCTAAAAATAAGGTATGATTTCGGGACCCTTCGTCGATATAAGTAATTGTTTACATAAGATAGTAGAAATAACATGTTATATTAGTTTTATTATTAATTTCATCTTATAATCATTATACTGCCCACATGTTATTTTATTTACCGTCTTATAAAGTTATAAGGGTATTGTCGTTATAATGCATCATTGGCCAATTATAGCATTCGGGATACGATTATTGAAATGAGACGACATTATTTTGTCCTGTGTACGTGGAAGCAGGGGAGGGGGGAGTATGACCCCATATAAACAAAGAGGGGAGGGGAAAGTATGGCCCCATATGAACGTTAATTATGTTATCCGGCAAAGGCCGAGATGGGTCTCAGACCCGGATTTCTTATACTATGTACACAAAAATGGACTTAGGCTGGGGGAGTCTTGACTCCGTAATAAGTCTCTTTTCAGTAATAGTAGGCCGATATGATTATGATAAGTGAAGGATTTATGTCATTTTTTTAAGTATTCTCTTTATTCCATAATATGTATTCTTGAGAGACCCATATGAGAAGGATAAAAATAATAGTAAATAAAATAATGGAACGTAAGGCCATTATAGGGAACCGGAGTCATACTCAGCTTGTGGTTGGCTGATCCGTTACTTTCATATTTCTTTTCAGGTTGTTGTGATAAGGAAATGTGGGAGTAGGAATGTGGGAAGGAACTGATGCTGTATTAAAAATAATGTGTAATAAGATAGACTTGTATAATATAATCCTTCAAGTGTTAAGATAATAATAGCCTTATATTTCCAGTAGAGGGAATACGGCGGTAGCGCCTTGGTCAATTTTTCTGTTTTCCTTTTTATTTCTGTAAACGTTGTTAATAAATAAAAAGGTTACTTTTGTACTCCTTGTTTTATCTTAAAATGTCAGGGCGTTACACCCTCACTCGATCGAGTAGCTGCAGGTCTGGCAGATTGGGAGTAATCTGATTTCGGGCTACTCGATCGAGTAGCTAAGATACTCGATCGAGTAGGGCCAGCTCGACCGAGTGCCTAACCCACTCGATCGAGTAACACTGTTACAAAAACTTTTCGAAAATAAAATTGTTTGAATGTTTCTATTTTTGCATATTTAAATACTTATAATGGTTATTGAAGGTTAGTGGCATGTTTGAGTCGACTTATTAGTTATGCTTGGGTCCATGCTTGACCTATAAATGATATTTTGTGGGAATAGATGTGACACAAAGGTTTCTTTTAATGCTTTCACAAGCAAGCCTAACTTATTTATTATAGAAAAGACTTGTTAATTATTTCGCAGAATTTCCATAACTACATTAGATACAATTGATATGTGCATGTTTTATGGTTCTTAACAATTATCCTGGTAAGGTAGTATATATATATATATATATATATATATATATATATATATATATATATATATATATATATATATATATATATAAGGCTATGTTAGTCGTGATTAATGAGTAATGTCGACAAGGTGCAGTTTGTGTTAGAAGATTTATTTGATGGTGAACTTCGGGGACGAAGTTCCTTTTAGGGGGGAAGAGTAATGTCGCGAAATAAAAAGGCCGATATTATAATAATTTTGTTGTATACTATACTAATTTCGTTGTTTGTTTGTAATGCTCGCTATTGTCTCTGTTATAATTCTAGCATGAAGTTATAATTGTTTTAATTGTTTTGATGAGTAATTTGTATGTTTAAGTAAAAGTTGAGTAATTTACAATGAAAAGATAGTCATAAAGAGATGAGTATGTCGGGAACGGTAACGAAGGGTTAGAATCATGCAATGTAACAGGATCGTTGTGTGGCATGTTTTGGTGTTGATAGTTGTGTACTAGTGAAAGTATAGTCCCGTAGTGTGTGGCTAAGAGTTTGGAGTAGTAGTATAGTTGTTGGTCGTGTTGGTACATGTTGTGAGTTTGGTACTTCAAGTTGTGGGTCATAGAAGTTGGTGTATATGGTGTGTCGGGCAGTGATAATAATGACATAGTGGGGTAATGCTTCTAGAGAATAGTGACCTGTGTCGAGAGAACAGTGCTGTCAACCTTGGTTTATTGTCGTGCGGTTGGGGAAGGGTGAGTTGAACTTTGGGGACAAATTTCTTTTTAAGGGGGGAAGACTGTAATACCCGTCCTTTTAGGGACCCGTTGATCAACGTTGACCGGCCTTTGGGGGCAGGCAATAGCCTTTAGTGATGCGTGCCGGAGTTACCTTGTGCCTTGATTGCCTTTAGAAGTGAGTGGTACTCGATAAAGTAGAGGCTACTCGATCGAGTAGCTTGGGTACTCGGTCTAGTAGGGGCCACTCGATCGAGTAAGTGGGTTACTCGATCGAGTAGCGTCTTTTCAGCGAGGGTTTATAATCGTGTTTTGTTAAAACCGCATATCATTTCCGCCTCCTTCTTTCAGATCTATAGGTCGCCTCCTTCCTTTCCCTTCACCAAATACCTTCCATGGGAGCCTTTGAGGATGCTAGTGCTTTGAGGTTGGGTTGCTTGAGTCGGGTAGCGGTCTTAACGCTGTTGTGAGATGCGTAGGTACGTCGTCGTCATCATCTTTGTCTTTGTTGTTCCTTGTAGGGTTGTATTGGTAGTAATAGGCTTGTATACTGTTTGTATAGGAGTTGCTTGCTTGGTTGATGTCGTATGGTTGATCGAGGAATCGCTGCTTTTGGTTAAAGCTAGGTTCGCCTACTCAATCTCTGTTGGTTGTTAGAGTGTCGGTTGTTGTTGTTGATTGTTGTTGTCGTTGCTGTGGTTGTTGTTATTGTCGTTGTTGTGGTTGTCGTTGTTGTGATACAACTGCTTGTGACTGATTGTCTGTGGTTCTCGAGGTGCATCCTCGGCTGAGTGGAGTCACTTGCGGGAGTGGCTTCACGCCCTAGTTTCGCCCTCCGTGGAACCCGCCACGGGAGGGGATGTGCACATTAATGGGACAGGGTTTATCGCTCGGTATGTGTAGATACCTCATTTCTGCACCTCCCGCAAACCATCCGGTGATGATTAGGCCGCATGTTTGGTACACGGAACGATTTGTGACAGTTCGTAAGTTTATCGTCAAGTGATCGCTCAAACACTTGTGTCTACCTCTTAAATGTCATCTACACGCCGATACGGTTGTTTTGATAGTAATTAGAGTACATTTGGAGTCCGGGTCAAAAAAACGTCTTCATTTTCTAAAACCGAGTCAGAATGTTCTGGAATGTTCCGGATATTTCTATTCCATGTTTTCGCAATCTTTTAATCTTTGGCAAAGAATTTCCTGTAATATTCACACAAAATATTAAGAAAAACAAGATTAATCCGTTATTCCATAACCAAAACACGGAAATCTTTCTTCCGCAGGAGGAAACCACTTGGGAAAGGACGCAGCAGGTGCTGCGCCTCTTCCAAGAGACGCAGTGCCTGCTGCGCCTCTTCCCAAGTCCATTTCTGCGTATTTTTTGTATCTTTTCATATCTTTTCTAGATTCACTTCCAAAGTTTCTCCGAAAACCCTAATTTCTTCATTGTGATTAGTATAAATAGAGACCTTCGGTCTCACATATTTCTCACGTGAGGGTCCGCCCTTCTCTTCTCCTTTGCATTCTAGACCACGTTCTTACTTTTTGACGTCTACGTGCTTGAACATTCGACCACGTAAGCTCGGATCTTTCTGAGTACCAGCCTTGTTTTGCATGACCTACCAATTTGACCAACTCTACCATAATCAACTTAATCAATCTGTTTAATTTCCTCTTACGAGGGCACTTTCGTCTACATTCGAGTCGAGCATCACTAAACGTATACTTAGTTCATCTCGTTTCGTCAAACATGTAAGTCTGAGGGTGTAAAATCCTTCTTTTATTTATTGTTCTTTACTTATTGTAATCATGATGTAAGGTTTATGTCGAAAGTACTCTTAAAACCGATTTCTAAAACCGTGTTTAAACCCTTTTTACGGATTATCAGAGGACAACCGTCGAGAAAGGACGCAGCAACTGTTGCGCCTCTTCGTGAGGCTGCCGCAGTTCCTGCTTCCTTTCTTCTTCCTTCGTCTTTTGTTAATTTGTTTGTTTTTCTTTTGTTTTCAATCGTTCGTTGTTTCTTTGACATAATAACTTAAGCATAATAATCTGACATATCATTAATAAATCATTAGAAATTAATTCATCTTTTAGTTCCCGACGCAAATTCCAAGTAATTCATATTTGCGGGTTTTCGTCATTAAAATCAATTCGGGTTTTAGAGATTCGATTTACCCATATTGAATCTCTGGAATTCATCTTTGATAAACTTGTATTTGTTATTCATCATATCCGTCATTAATTCGTCATTAATAACTTATTTAGTCTAATTAATTTGTTTAGTTTGTTAATTTGTAATTAATAACCTCTTTAATCTTGTAAATATTAGTTCTAATCGGTTCCTTCCATGTTTCAGTGTTTTTATGACCTTAATCATATGTAAATAACCTGCTAATCACTTTCATCCGAGTCAATTATTCATAATCAATCATTAAAATCACCAACGAGTATTAACGATTTGCAATTCCGGCTTCACAGCCAGAACTGAGCCAAGGAACGGACGCAGCAACTGCTGTGCCTCTTCCAAGGGACGCAGCTCTGCTGCGCCTCTTCCTGGTTGATTTCTGTCCCTGAACTCCCGTGTTGCTTTGACCTAATTTATTAGTTACGTATCTAATTAACCATTAATCGTATTATCACCCTAATTCCTGTTCGTCAATTTATTTATTCTTTCTTTTCTAAAACCATCTGTTTTAAATGTATTTTCGACATAAATCAATAAATACGATGTAATTATTGTAATTTTCATTATTGTATTTATTGTTGTATTTCTTTTGTTGTATTGTTTGTATGCTCTCACACGTAATCAACCTAATTCCTACTTCGACCCAATTGTATGATTAAATTGCGTGTTCACCGACTTAGTCTAATTCTTCACATGCTAGGATCAAAACGTTGGATGTTGCATTGCATGCATATAAATCGACAATATATCGAGTATAGATGATTTCCCTAGTCATTAGTAGAGGCCGCTATCGAGGCGGGCGGGATTAGGTGTTCGATCAAAAGAGCTTCCTAATACGTACCCTCACCCCTTACTCCAGATCTCTGTGAACATCCGTGTTCATTGGCATCCACGAGAGTCATTCTAGACATAGAATGCTAAGGGTAACGAGTTCTTGGTGTTCATGTCACTACTTTGTGTCTTGATATGACACGAGGTATTCGAACGGTTTCCAATTTTCCACAATAAATTGGTGGCGACTCCACAAATGCAAACGCTTGTTTCCCAAGCGCCCCCGTGGGCCCGCGTCCACAGTTTGGCGACTCTGCTAGGGAGTAATACACTTACGTGTAGCCAAAAGGGTGAAACTTGAACAAGGTTAGGGAATAGTTTGTACAAGACAATTGTCGGTTTTCATAACCCGGTCTTCCTAGATCGTTTATTCGGCTTTCCTAGGCCCAACCCAACCCATTCGACCAATCGTCCCGTCTAAATGGTCCTAATTCTTATTTGGTCCCAAGGATGGATAGCGATTGACGTCATCCATACCATGGTACTTACTCTTGTTTGTATCAAGGACTTTCACTACTTGAGGAAATGGACTAGGAATCGGCCTTACTTTTGTTTGGTACGAACCTCTCCACAGACTTCGGGTTTGATTGTTCGGTATGGCAACTCACCCTTTAAACCAAAACCCTTTTAAATGCACTCAGCATCCCGTTATAATGCTTGTATAATGTTTGTACCATATGTGATCACCATTTCTAAAACAAACCATGACGATTTTTTTCAAAATCCTTCTTTAAAATGTAAAAAATTTCGAAACTTGGGCCTAATATTAGCGCAAAATCAGCCGAAACTCTGTCCAATTGTCGAGTCAAAATTCAGGCCTTAAAACCCATTTCAAAACCTCACTTCGAGTCCACTCCTACAACTACACTAAAGTTGACTAGGACCAACATTTTTCAAACTCTGTCATTTCCTCAAAACTCACTTGACACAAGTGGCACACTCCCACTTCACGAGTCTCAACATTTTTTTTCGAGTAAGTGTGCTAGAATGGTCGATCGTGTTTTGATTCGTCGTCGATCTCTTATTCAGTTTCCAAGATGCCTGAAACAAGCGACGTGAACTTCAACCAACTCCAGAATGGTAATGATCAAATCCTAGCCGTGCTAGCTCGTCTCCAAGTTACTCAAGACCAAGTGTATGATCGCCTTGACACCATTGAGGGCCGAATATATGCCGTGGAAACGAGGATGCCTCCTCGAGAAAGTGAAGTGTCTGATGAATTTGTGAACAACTTCGGGGACGAAAACCCTCCCATAGGTATGACTGCAGCTGAGAAACGACTCCAATACTTGGAAGAGCAATTGATGTATCTCAAAGGGGATGACATTTATAGGGAAAACAATCGCAAATATGAGGCCGTGAGTTCCAAGTTTCCAACCAACTTCAACATGACGGATATCCCTAAACTCAAGGGGCATGAAAACCCTTTGAACCATATCCGTGCTTTCAAGGATTACATGTTTATCAAAGGCATTAAACCCGAGATGTTCTTAAGGATCTTTCCTTCATCTCTTGACACCATCCCAAAACAATGGTTCTATTCGCTAGAGCACAAGAAAATCGCTACCTGGGATGATGCCGCAATCGAGTTTGCTAAACAATATGCGGATAATGCTGAAATCCATGTCAACATGCGCACTTTAGAGGTTCTTACCCAAAATGACAAGGAAGGTTTCACCGACTTCCTAAGTCGGTGGAGGAAGACTAGTACTCAACTTGTTGAACGTCCGGATGAAGCTACTCTCGTGGAGAAATTCGTGGACAACCTAAAGCCCATCTATGCAAATCATTTGAGGTATCAAAACATCAAGACCTTCAAAGATTTAACCGTACTAGGGACGAGGATCGAAGATGACATCCGTAAAGGGCTCTTGTCCAAAATGATAGGTCGTGGATATCAAGGCTCAACAAGTCGTTCTTACGGCTCTACTAGCAAAACTGATGAAGTGAACCTTCTCGAGCCATCTAAGAAGAATACCCCTCTAAGGAAATTCACAAATCTAGGGGACACATATTCCAACGCTCTAAAAAGGTTGATGAAGATGGGTAAACTTCAACCCATAGGCCCTACACCCGAACCAGAAAAGAAATCCAAGTTCTGGGATGAGATTTTGTACTGCGAATACCATAGAGGTAAGGGACACGATACGGAAAAATGCTACAAACTGAAAAATGTACTTCAAGATATGATTGAAGACGATCACCTACCAATACCACCTGGAGGTAAGCCTAACAACACTCGGAATCCTCTTGGAATTCTAATGATTACAAGTGATGAATCTACCTTAGATTGCTCACATCTTATCTCCCCAAAAGAAGAGGTGATCAATGGCATATGGACAGATAGCGAGGAAGATTTCTACCTCCAAGATCTTCCCTTAATCAAGACCGCCGAAAGCATCATAGATGAGATCATTGCCACACTGGGTACAGAAACCAACACCAATCAGCAGAAAGGATGGAGAAAATCGATCAAGTGGACAAACAATCAAGGAGGACTCTTCAAGCTCACCACTAGAGAACGAGAGATGTTCAAAGGAGAACCAGAAGACGATGAATTCGAGTCAAAGTCAGAGTCGGAGTCAGAGTCGGAGTCTAGAGAAGTTCCTAGAGAGTCTCCTCCTGTCGTCATTCCCACTCCCCTCGTTTCTCCTAGCTTAGTGTCAAATAGCAACAGTAGTTCGGAAAATGTCCCAACCGCTGTCCCTTTACCGCCACTGACTACAGATCAGATGGATTCTTTGTTTCAACTTTTCTCAAATCTTAATATGAATAAATCAGGTTCTGCTTACTCTTCGTGTTATCTTGAATGCAATTCTGTTTACGATGATAATGAGAATGACCCGGACCCAGACTCAATCGAAATACCTCCCTACATAGCCAAAGAAATACTACAAGAGGGGGAAGGGGGACCAGTGATAGAAAATACTGAACCCATCAACGTAGGAACTGAACTAGAACCCCAAGAACTTAGGATAGGGACAACCTTGAGCCCCACCGAAAGGGCCAATTTCATAGACCTCTTGCACGAGTTCAAAGACGTTTTTGCTTGGTCCTACAAAGATATGCCAGGGATCGACAGGGACATCGCAGAGCATAGAATCCCAATCAAACCAGGTTTCAAAACCGTGAAATAGAAGCTTCGTCGAATGAGGACAGAATGGGCTCTCAAAATCAAAGAAGAAGTCGATAAACAATTCAAAGCCGGGTTCATCAAAGTTTCCGAGTACTCAGACTGGGTAGCTAACATAGTACCCATACCCAAAAAGGATGGGAGAATCCGTGTTTGTGTTGACTTTAGAGACTTAAACAAAGCGAGTCCCAAGGATGACTTTTCTCTACCACATATCGACATATTGGTGGATAATACGGCAGATCACGCGTTACTATCCTTCATGGACGGATACGCAGGATATAACCAGATCAAGATGGCCTTAGAAGACATGCATAAGACCGCCTTTCTCACTCAATAGGGAACCTATTGCTACATGGTTATGACATTTGGGTTAATCAACGCCGGAGCTACATACCAACGCACCGCAACTACGCTCTTACATGACATGATGCATAAAGAAGTTGAGGTATACGCAGATGACATGATTGTCAAGTCCAAGGAAAGAGAGGGACACATTGCGAACCTTCGCAAATTCTTCGCAAGGCTACGGAAGTACAACATGATGCTCAACCCTCAGAAATGCGCATTCGGAGTGACATCTGGCAAACTTCTGGGATACGTTGTTAGCCAACGAGGTATAGAAATAGACCCTTCCAAGATCAAAGCTCTAATCGAAATGCCGCAACCTCAAACAGAGAAAGAAGTTAGAGGATTCCTAGGCAAGGTGCAATACATAAGTCGATTCATATCGAAACTCACCATGATCTGCGAACCTATCTTCAAGAAGTTAAAGAAAACAGATCACACCATGTGGGATGATGACTGTTAGAAGGCTTTCGACCGAATCAAGGAAATACTAGCCAAACCACCAGTGCTCATGCCACCTCAACGAGATCAACCTCTTGGTTTATATCTCACGGTAACTGAAACGGCCATGGGTGTCATGCTAGCTCAAACTGTAGGAAAAGAAGAAAGAGCTATCTACTACCTTAATAAGACGTTCTTGGAGTACGAGTGTAAATACACACCACTCGAGAAGACATGCCTCGCTCTTGTGTGGGCAACGAAGAAGCTACGCCATTACATGCTTAGCTACTCTGTCAAAATATACTCCAAAATGGATTCTGTCAAATACCTCTTCGAGAAACCCGTTCTCAATGGACGTTTAGCAAGATGGACTTTGATGCTCTCAGAGTTCGATCTCAAGTATGTACCTTTGAAAGTTATAAAGGGGCGCGTCGTTGCCGAATTCTTCGCAGAAAATCCCATCAATGATACACAAACGATAGACACCTGGTCGTTTCCGGATGAGGATATACTCCAAACGGATGTAGACTCCTGGGACCTCTATTTTGATGGAGCATCGAACTTAAGAGGATTTGGAATAGGAGTGTTGCTCATTTCTCCTGAAGGCGAGCATACACCAATCTCTGTCAAACTCGACTTCGAGGTGACAAATAACGCCGCGAGAATCACGGCTTTGTCTCATTGGATTGCAAGCGGCAGTAAATTCAGGCATCAAGAATCTTCGAGTACATAGGGATTCATCTTTGATCATCAATCAAATTACGGGATCTTGGAAAATCCAAAGCGAAAGCTTAGCACCTTATCAAGCCAGAATAGACCAAGTTGCCCAATTCTTCGATCAAGTGACCTACCTACATCTACCTCGAGAAGAAAATCAATTTGCAGATGCTCTTGCAAAACTTGCATCTTTGATTAATATGCCGGATAGCATGGTAGAAATGCCTTTATGCATCGAACGACGATCAGAGCCAGCTTATGTGCACCAAATCACTGATGAAGAGGAAATTGTGGAGGAACCTTGGTTCCAAGCAATCCTAAACTTCAAGCTCAATGGCACCTATCCACCAGAAATGGACAAAAGGGGACAACTCGCTATCTGCTTGCTAGCTTCCCAATACGTTCTCATGCAAGGAGAACTATACAAAAGAACACCTCTTAGTGTAATCTTACGTTGTCTTGATCATTCACAGGCACGGAAAGTGATGGAAGAAGTCCATGATGGAGAATGTGGCCCTCACATGAGTGGACCCATGATGGCAAAGAAAATCGCACGTTTAGGGTATTATTGGACCACGATGAAATCTGATTGCATCAAATATGTAAGACATTGCCATAATTGCCAAATCTTCGGGAATGTGCAACATGTCCCTCCTTCATTGCTTTACACCATGACATCTCCCTGGCCATTTTCTGTTTGGGGAATTGACAACATCGGCAAGATCACTCCAGCCGGAATAGGAGGTCACTGTTTCATCCTAGTAGCAATCGATTATTTCACCAAATGGGTAGAAGTGGCTTCCTACACCAGTCTTACAGCCAAGAACGTGGCAAAGTTCATACAAACCAACATCATCTGTCGATATGGTTGCCCACATGAGATCATCAGTGACAATGGATCACATTTCTAAGCTGAGACTGAACAATTGCTAGCCAAGTACAAAATTAAGCATCACCACTCCTCGCCATATAGACCACAAACCAATGGCGCGGTAGAGGCAGCAAACAAAAATGTTGTCACGATTCTCAAGAAAACGATTGACAACTATAAAGATTGGCCAAGCAAGATACCCTTTGCTTTATGGGGATACCGTACGTCTGTTAGGATGCCCACTGGGGTCACCCCTTTCTATTTGACCTACGGCATGGAAGTTGTACAACCAGTCGAGTTAGAAATACCATCCTTGCATATTTTACTCGAAAGTCAAATCCCAGAAGCCGAGTGGAAAAGGGATAGATATGAAGAGCTCATCCTCCTGGATGAACGAAGGTTACGTGAACTACACAATGTGCAAACATATCAGGCACGTATCAAACGAGCCTTCATCAAAAGGGTTAGGCCAAGGAACATCAAAGAAGGAGACTTGGTCCTCAAATCAATTAGGGCTCTTTTACCTGTCGATCCACGAGGAAAATTCAAAACCAATTGGGCCGGGCCATTCCTAGTCAAGTCCATACTTCCAGGGGGTGCGGTTAGAATCACAGACCTAGATGGGAACGAATTTTCCAACCCGCCAACCTCGACCAACTGAAACGTTACTATGCCTAGAATAGGAGCAAAAACGCGCCTCGCGTAACCTCACGTGTCGCTCTTGTGGCACGGAATAAACGGCCCCTGGCCAAGCTGAATTAAGCTAACGTCATCTTGCTCTTGCACTTTAACAATTTGTCATTCTCATATCATCAAATAAACTAAATTGCATTTTAGGAGTAAGCAAAGCTCATGCTTATTTTCTAAGTTCATTACAAGCTCTTGCTTAGAACAATTATTCTTTTACATTTACTCGAACTACGCGCAAGGGTTTGATTTCATTTTTTAAATGAATGCGTAGGCAATCCTTCACGGGATACAACCCATTTAATTGTCTTAAATGTAAATAGAAGGACATTTGCAATTGCATTTGAAATTCGACAATAATAATCATAGAAAATCATAACGGTTTCATAACCACTTAACCTTTTTTATTTCATCTCTTTAATAATAATAGTATGTTACATAATAAAAAAAATAGGTTAGAATTCTAAAAACCCCACCTTCTTATTACAATAATAATAAATAGATAATAATAAAGACTTAGGCTACTCTTCCATTTTCCCCTTGCCTTTGTCATTTCTACCATATTTCTTGTCCCGACCTCGAGCCGTACGCTCTTGCGCCACTTCCGACCTAATCACCAACGGTCTCTCTCGTGGTCTTGCTTTGCCATTCTTGTCAACCACCATCTCAACGGCAGGAGAAGTCTTCGGTTTCTTCGAAGGATGAACAACTCGAAATCCGGCTTCTTCCTCTCCCTCAGTCAGATGCTTCTCTTTCTCCTTCTCCACCTCGCGAACCTTGTAGTCAACAGGTTCGCGCTTCCTTAATCTCTCACGCTCCTCCGGAGTAGTAGCTTTCCTCCACCGCAGATAGGAATCTGACACCCATAGAGCACTGACAGAAGAGTTCAAGAACCAAATGTTCCTCTGAGCCCATTTGATGGCCCATTCTCTTCGACTCTCAGTAGTAAGCGCCACGGCAGTCTGCGGGACAGTGTCAAGCTTCGGGATCATCTGCTTCAATCCAACCTGCCTCATCAACCTCTCCGGGAAGATGCATATCATAAACTCCAAGCCGGGAATGCGAACAGATCGGGTAGGATCCAAAGAAGATACTCCAGTGACAGATTTGAGATGCCACCAGGGTACGATCCATCTGATTAAGGGGCCATCTTCACTCTTCAATTTGTTTTCCCAGTAATTGCAAACTCGAGTGAAGTCCACCATGTAAAGCCTGGTCCTCATTGTAATTGAGCAAGCATGATAAGCAGGAACATTAACTGGGGGCTCGATCAATCGAAGACGCTCCATAAGCCAGACCTACCAAAAGCAGGAATAAAAAAAACGAAAAAAAAAAAAAAAAAGTTCTTTTACCTGCAATATAATGGGACTTCCCAAGTAAGGTAGGTCGCGATTGGCTTTCCTGTTATCTAAACCCAATAGGATCTCTCCTAAGCACTGCATAAGTGGGCTCTGCGCGACTCCATTTGCTCAATCAAGCTCAAGAGACGAGGGTCGCCTCTCATATCCTCATCAACATGCCCTTGAAGGACATATACATGTAATAGGCAAAACCCGAATGCCCTTCGCCTCACAACATAAGAGACAGTGGGATCTGCCCTATTAATGAATCGATCAATGAAGTCCAACATTCGCACTCCTTTAAAGTCACAAGACGGTCCACATCAGCTCTTGCCAACCCAAGCAAGTCTCTAAACTTGTTCTTATACCCTTGAGAAGTGGAGGGAATAGCAGGCAAATGTTCCGGGTCCCAACCACCAATCACAGCAATTTCTTCGGGAAATGGGCGAATGTCGCCTCCAAGGAAGGCAAATACGTGATAATTAGGGTCCCAATAATCAAAACAAGCATCTAGGAATGGTTTGACTACCTTGATCAGCTTCAAGCTCAAAAGCGATCCAAAATTATAAGCACCCATGTCTTGTTTCTCCACATTAGAGAATTCATTTGTCCATTCTTTTAGACGAATTTCGAGAGTATTCATGATGTATGCTTATTTTGAGAGCTTTATGTAATAAGACGAAGAGATACGGAAGAATTATGTGAATAAAACCTCCCTCGACTTCTCTATTTATACTAAAAGCTGTTTCCTAAAATCCATCAGGACGGATGCACTGGGGAACAGGCGTAGCACTTGCTGCGCCTCTTCGAAGGGAGGCATCTCTTGTTGCGCCTCTTCCTCAGCCTTCTTTCTGTGATTTTCCGCGTTGGATCTTTTCTAAATTCCTCAACGAATAATTTCCTATTCATACGGGTTATTATTTTGGTAAATACGTCAGGTTGCCATATTTCGTGTTTCCTATTTTCACGGGCATGCATTTCGAGGCGATATCGACATTTTTGTCATTTTTTAGCACACTTATGCATTTCTTTTTATTTTTCTTTTTTGGGGAATCATTTCACCAATTTAATTTATTCATTTTCAAACTTATACATTTCTTTTTCATTTTTCTTTTAGGGGAATCATTTCACTCCCATCCCACATTAACCTTCAAACTTATAGGTTTCTACTTTTTTCTTTTTTTAGGGGGTAACCCTCCCTACCGTCCGGTCATTTCCGGCAAATTTTTTGTATTTTTTGCGTTTCCGAATCATTGGTTTCGCGCTAATTTAGGCCATGTGTACAAATTTATGTTCTATGTGACTTCTATGTAAATTTCGGCAGCATGACGGCGCAAACCGTCATCTACCAAACCTGTTCAAAGCTAACCTGCAGATACAAACAAAGCAACCCAGCAGCAAAGGCACTCAGGCCATCATATATACAACCAAGAGGGGATATGTACACCAAACTGGGGGCTCGATGTAACACCCTCATACTCCAAGTGCCTTACCAGGACCACTCAGGTATAAGGATACTACCATCTCGGTTGCCCGAGGTACTGAATATCATAAGACAATAAAGAAACGTACTTTTAAAGTGATTATAGATTAAGTGATTACATGTTCAAACCAAACTAATAAAAGGAATTACAAGGTTCTCATACGGTCTACAGCTAAAACTATCAAAGCTACTAGACTTCGTCTGACACAGCGGAAGACTTCTAACTGCCACGTTATGACTCCTCCCAGCTATCCCATACGCGTCATATCACACCTGCTCAATAACTGCTCACCACCCCCGAATGGATCACCACAGTTTTTAAAACATTTAAACGGGGTCAGTACTAATCACACAATTCACTACATATATCAACAATAAGATAAATGAATAAC
Source organism: Silene latifolia (assembly GCF_048544455.1). NCBI lineage: Eukaryota > Viridiplantae > Streptophyta > Magnoliopsida > Caryophyllales > Caryophyllaceae > Silene > Silene latifolia. The sequence goes on from NC_133534.1 coordinate 222,760,458, forward strand.
CGAATCACACACACACACACCACCAACCAACTCCCATCATCTCAATCTCGATCGTCCCCTGGACCAGACCCCGCCGCGATGGGGGACCGCAGCCGTTCCCACCTAAGCCCCGCTTATCATACCGAGCGATCACCATGTCCCATTAATGTGCACATCCCCTTCCATGGCGGGTTCCACGAAGGGCGAAACTAGGGCGTGAAGTCACTCCCGCAAGTGACTCCACTCAGCCGAGAACGCATCTCGAGAACCATAGACAACCAATCACAATCACAATCACAGCCGTCACAATACAATTACTATATCAAACAATCAATCTCAACACATCAACAATCATCCCATTATGGGACTAATCCTGAGTAGGAAATCCTACCCGGAAAGCACAATGATCGAGACGGTATCAACAATTTGTATCAAAAAGTCTCTTCTACGAACCCTCCTCCTATCATATAACACATAGAGGCTACACATCACAAACTACACACAAAACCCCCAATCTCTAAATTAGGGTTTAACCAAACTTAACAAAACATTATAAAAATTATATTAAAAGCTTACCCTCGACGCAGGGAACTCAACGATACGAATAACGACAAGAACTCGACCGTCGAACTCCGGAATTGCTAAGGATGCGATTAGGAAGATGAACTGGTTGCTTTCTCTCTTAAACGGGGTTTTAGGTTTTGTAAAAGTGATTTAAAACAATGACGACTATGTTTAAATACCTTAATCGCATAATTAACAAAACCCGAGAAAACTCCCTGTAAAACAGGACACTCGATCGAGTACCCAAGGTACTCGATCGAGTACCCCCCTTACTCGATCGAGTACCCCAGCTACTCGATCGAGTACCCAACAGGTCAGAAACTATTTTATCTCGCAACTTACCCTTACTCGGCAGAGTAAGGGCTACTCGATAGAGTACCCCAAGACTTATAAATACGGAGTATTACAGTCTTCCCTCCTTAAAAGGAACTTCGTCCCCGAAGTTCAACCTATACATAAAAACAACCACACAGACTCGACCAAGACACAACAACTTAGCTAAGGACTCAAGAACTCGACCGAACATAGAACATGAACTCTTAACACCCACTCCACCAACTATGTTTACTTCCACAACATGACTCACTATATCGTATCTACCACATATATATCTCTCACGACACCAACTCCATACATAACCAACTACCATCCTCTAATCTTTGCTAGCTCCATAATATCAACTATCAAATCCAATACCAAGACACTCATAGACATCAAACGGGATGTTACATTCTACCACCCTTAAAAGGAACTTCGTCCTCGCAGTTTACTCACACTCGTAACCTCATCATTCAACTGTCAATACTAGCGAAATATTCTCACACTCCTAAACATCACGCTACTACAAGCACGGTCATGACCTTTAATAAAATTACCCACAACACGAATCGATCTTTTATTCTACATCAAGACTCAACTTCCGAATATATTACCATATGTACAACCATCAAAATCTGTTTTATCGCATCCTACTCCTCTTAAGACAAATGTTACGTCCTCGTAACTCACTAATACCAAACCATATCTATATCTCATTACCCTCTGTACCACCACATGTCAAAGATAACCGTCTATAAACCAAACACTCACCATTCTTATATCCAAGGCTCCCATACATAAACATTTCCCATTCCTCAACTCATTCAGCAGCGCACCTAACCTATACTATAAACTCGTAGCAAATCACCATACCCACTCTTCATTATTACTGCCAAACAACATACCTCTCTACGTAAGGCACTTATCTCCCAGAAGCATAACTCACGGTCCGCACTCGTTACGTATACGCACACTAGATCCTCAAGTTCTTTCTTTCATTACCGCAAAATTCATACACAACTTAACATGACACTAATTTCCCCAACACCCTACACTCACTGTCTCAACAAAACATTATGAACTACCTGCCGCTTTCAGCTCATTACAACACATGTTCCACGAATCATTTTCCATTACCATGTCTACCGATGTCGCATCTGAAAACAAGATCAAAATTACCGTAACAACCTCTCACAACCGTGTCCCATCAACAGATTATCACTATCCCATGACAACAACGAAACATATACAACTCTATTTCACATCATACTCTACCTCATTCCCAACTTAACCTGGTAAGGAAAACATGAATAAGCAAGACAATGTCTATCCAGCACAAACTGACACTCGCAGAGAGCAACATCAAACAAAACAACAATCTATGTATAACTGGTATGTACTTTCAAAACCCGAATCATAATCATCCCGCCTACTCCACCACAACCGGTGACGGCATCACATCACCGCCACCAACGACCACACCGTAGTGCGAAAATACCCGCATCACAAAGACTATGTACCGTGCCCGGATCACCACCCGAGGCACCACAACCACACCGATAGACATCACAACTGCATACAATTCCCATAAATACTGACTTAGCATAACTTCTCAGACAAGAAAAACTTACTCAAATCCACTTTATTAAATCACCACGCAACATATTATATGGATAAACAGATAAGCATCTCATGAACATCCCCTCTGCCATTTCCCGGAATACACATGTGTTATACTGTTATCAATACACATAAAATTATAACTAGCCATGTCAAATCAATCAAATTATTACCTTTTTGGATATCATTAAATTAAATTACCGTGTCCAACATATATATTACCGAACATTCATAAAACAATTTTATAATTATCATACCATACCACTTCTTGTGAGGTCAGAACCTCACACAAACATTTACACAAATCACGGACTGTAATCACAACCAACTAGTCAATCCGACCACGTAAGTCACCACTCGAAAAAGGTTACCGCCGCCCGAGTTTAACTCATATGCCCCTCATAACATATTCCCCATTCGCACAACCATCACTTCCTGCCTAATATAATCACACCTTCACTATTCAACTAATAGCGTCCGCCTCATCTAACCACATCTTATACCCTCTCACAATCATACACAATAATCAGGTCCCTACCAAATCAACCTCTTTAGAATTGCTACCTTTCTAATATTCCATCACTCTTAGCCATTAGTGATAACACCACAATGCCACATTTGCTCGTATATCAAATCTCTTACACTCATATCAAAATAACATGGTTTTTCTACCATTTGTGGTTAACATTGCAAATAACGAACATCAAACCCATCCACAAAATTACCTCAACATTATTCCCAATGCTATCTTATTTGTATTGTCATCCAACTCTCCACCAAATATCTCGTATCGTGCCAATACTCCACCAACTTCTTACTCCCTTAATTTCTCGAAACTCATCACCAATCATGTTGCCCTGAAACTCCTATATAACCTTTAGCTAACATCCTCGTGATACCATCACATATTTCGATGATTTCTTATCTTTATATCACATAGCTCCGGTGAACATTTTCCTCAGCTTACTTTTATCCTTCTTTTCTCTTTACACTCAATAATACCAATTAATAGCTCAACTCCTTATTCCTTCTAGCTAACTCTTTAGAAATCCAGTTACCCCTTCGTTTCTCCAAAACTCAAATTCCATTATTTTCTACCGACATCATCTCACTCTTTCTTACCATGGATCTTCTCTTATTATGCTATCACTCATACTTGCCACTAATCTATCCATAGAACCAACGTTTAATGTTCAAACAATTGCATCCCTTCTCTAGAAATCAGAATTCATTTAATACCGTTAATTACCCAAGGAAATCACACAGTAGTTTCATCTTTTAACAAACCAAACCTCCCAAACTCACTCACTGTCTACAAATACACCTCGCGACATGTCTCCACAAAGTTCACTATATATTACTCTTCTCAACCCCTTTAAACGAACTTTCACTACATAAATCCATAACCCACACGACTCCTAACCATTTCCTCCATAACTCTTTACACATCGCAAGCCGCCACTATCCACATTCTTACTTTCAATCTTTTCATTCTCACGTTCATTATACTCACATCATCCCTTGTCTATATTCACTTATTTTTACATTACTCAACACACAATCATATCACTCATCCCGTCTCGCAAAACGTGCGCCATGCCTCAATAAACTATACCAATCTTCCTTTTCTTTTTCCACCATCTATCATAATCACATATAACTCATGTCCTCCCCACCGAACTCATACTCATCATAGTGCCACTATTTACATCATAAGATTGGGTAACTTACGCTTCAGGACCAACACATACGTAAAACAATGCAAAAAGAAGTAATACAACACCTTTGAATTAAACATAATATGCAACGAATGTCAAAAGACAAACATATGACCCGAAATACGCATATGACCTGCACAGACCCCACTCGATCGAGTACCAGAACCTACTCGATCGAGTTGAGGCTACTCGATCGAGTGCCCAACATGCTCGATCGAGTGCCCCGACTCAGAACCCAAACGGACCTTCGATCTCGACTTACTCGACCGAGTAGCCCGGCTACTCGATCGAGTGACCCCATACTCGATCGAGTGCCCGAGGTACTCGATCGAGTGCCCAAAAACACGATTCTGGTCAAAATAACGACAAGTACCCACTCGATCGAATCAAACCCACTCGATCGAGTCATGCAGACTCGTGAATACTACCCGAATGTTATCTCACATACCCTAACGTACTATGCATTCATTATTATTTCAACATTATGATTACAACTACGCATTCAAATCTGCGCGACTCCTCATACAATTAACAAAATAATCTACTTCGTGTTATCAAGTGCCACGTTATAAACAACCATCATGCTTTTCATCCAATTCGTTATATAAAACACATATCATTGAACCTCTATTCTTCATGTTACCACTTACCAAAAGTCAAACATTACCATCTATCACGCTCATATAACATTCAACTTTCAATCATGTATTACCCGTATGTTTTAAATTTTCATAACTTTTCATAACACAAACCACACCCATACACTACAAATCCTATTTCCATGTTGCTAATACAACAACATTACAAATCCACTTCATCACACATCATCATATACGAACTACTTTCTTTTTCTACCATATCATTCATCATTCTCATATACTTTTCCAACGATTCCAACCAACATGTCAACCAACTATCATGCAACATGCTTTCAACAAACCATATACAGCACAATTAACGTACACGTCGCACATATACACACGGACTCCACGTTCCCATACCATGTGACTGGCTTAAGTATCATGGGGCCAAGATTTTGAAGTGAGGGCGCCTACTCACCCAAAACCTAGCATCGGTAGGGCTCCCATTACACATACACCAGGTTCATTTTATTAGACTCCCTATGTTCATTATGTTCATTTGTTACAGTTCCAAAATCGTCGCTCTGATACCATTTGTAACACCCCCATACTCCAAGTGCCTTACCGGGACCACTCAGGTATAAGGATACTACCATCTCGGTTGCGAGGTCTTGAATATCATAAGACAATAAAGAAACGTACTTTTAAAGTGATTATAGATTAAGTGATTACATGTTCAAACCAAACTAATAAAAGGAATTACAAGGTTCTCATACGGTCTCTGACTAAAACTATCAAAGCTACTAGACTTCGTCGACACGGCGGAAGACTTCTAAGCGCCACGTGATGACTCCTCCCGGCCTATCCCATACGCGTCATATCACACACGCTCAATAATCGCTCACCACCCCGAATGGATCACCACAATTTTTAAAACATTTAAACGGGGTCGGTACTAATCACACAATTCAATATATCAACAATAAGATAAACAGACAACCGAATCACACACACACACACACCACCAACCAACTCCCATCATCTCAATCTCGACCGTCCACCGGACTACCGCCGATGGGGGACGCGCACTGCGTTCCCACCTAAGCCCCGCTCATCATACCGAGCGATAACCCCGTCCCATTAATGTGCACATCCCCTCCGTGGCGGGTTCCACGGAGGGCGAAACTAGGGCGTGAAGTCACTCCCGCAAGTGACTCCACTCAACCGAGAACGCATCTCGAGAACCATAGACAACCAATCACAATCACAATCACAATCACAATACAATTACTATATCAAACAATCAATCTCAACACATCAACAATCATCCCATTATGGGACTAATACCGAGTAGAAAATCCTACTGAAAGCACAACGGTCGGACGGTATCAACACCGTATCAAAAGTCTCTTCTACGAACCCTCCTCCTATCATATAACACATAGAGGCTACACATCACAAACTACACACAAAACCTCCAATCTCTAAATTAGGGTTTAACCAAACTTAACAAAACATTATAAAAATTATATTAAAAGCTTACCTCGACGCAGGAACTCAACGATACGAATAACGACAAGAATCGACCGTCGAACTCGGAATTGCTAAGGATGCGATTAGGAAGATGAACTGGTTGCTTTCTCTCTTAAACAGGGTTTTAGGTTTTGTAAAAGTGATTTAAAACAATGACGACTATGTTTAAATACCTTAATCGCATAATTAACAAAACCCGAGAAAACTCCCCGTAAAACCGGACACTCGATCGAGTACCCAAGGTACTCGATCGAGTACCCCCTTACTCGATCGAGTACCCTAGCTACTCGATCGAGTACCCAACAGGTCAGAAACTATTTTATCTGGCAACTTACCCTTACTCGACAGAGTAAGGGCTACTCGATAGAGTACACCAAGACTTATAAATACGGAGTATTACACTCGAGCCCCAAAACAAAATCTAAATGTCCAAAATGTGGGTCCTAAAATGTACAAAATGTACAAAAATACAGCCAAAAAACAAGAAACAAAAAAAAAAGCTACTGCTGGTCGTCGTCTAGCTCAGCAACTCTCGCCTCGAGAGCAGCAACCTCGGCGTCTCGAACCTCGAGCTCCCTCAGCAGGCGAGCTGTCTCCTCCCGGGACTGGGCAAACTCTCGCTCCAACTCGCGCTCCCTCTGCAAACAACAAGAATTGGCTCATGTCAATTTCAAACATAAGGAAGATTAGAAAAATTCAAAGATGAAGTAAACGGAAGGTTCATACCTGACGTCCTTGGCCGCCAGCAAGTGCCTCGACGGCAATAGCCCGTAGCCGGTTAGCTACCCTCCACAAAGCCACGAACCGGGATGGCGCAACCTGCATTTCAAAAGGAAAAATCTCAAACGATTGGACAAACTCGAGCAAATGTGTTCTTACACAAAATTATACAAGTTAGGAGACTCACCCTCCAAATCAGATGCTGCCACTCGTCCAAGCCAGCATCTCTCACCGCCGCGTCAAAGTCACGTAGCTCGGAGATCGTCGTCATCCCCGTCGCGTCAGTGTACTCAAGGGTCTCGGGGTACTCTGGGGGCTCGATGCCCGCCGCCTCGACCTCCTGCAAAGTCAAGTGATTTCCATTAACCGATGATCATTCATCGTGTTCTCAAATAATCGAAAATAAAAGAGGATAAAGCACTTACCACAACCGGCCAGTACGCCAATCTCCCGTAAAGGAACGCCGAGTAGTCCTCACCAGGAAGAAGGAGGGCATCGCCACCGACGCCAGCCAGGTCAGCCTCCCTCTCAGCCTCAGAAGGCTCCCTAAACATCGTCCGAGGAGGGTCGATGGGAACCGTCAAGACATCCCGAGAGCACTGACGAGCCAAACGCTCACCCAAGTACCACACAGGACCCATCGACGTCCTCAACAGCAACCGGCTCGAGCTCCTAGGTCGAAGGACCTCAGCCACGAAAGGAGGAGCGCCGGCGTACTCCTCCTAAGGCCTGGGCACCCACTAGAAAAGCAAACGAAGGGTCATTCTTATGATCAGTTTTAAAAGTAAAAGAAGAGAGACAAACAATGTAAGGTAAAATACTTACGCCATCCAGCTGAAGAGCGTTCACCTCCCACCGACAGACGTCGTGGAAGGAACGCCGACTCCTCATGCGACACATCACCCATTCCCTCACGACGGGATAGGCCTTCTCCACCGGCTCCGTCCTCTTGGGCACGAGGCCCGGAAAGTAGGAGTACACCCACGCCTGTAAAACAAGAAAGTCAAAAACGATCTTTCGTGATTCGACAGAAAAGGAAATGATCTTTCATGAAATGAAGTGAAGGTTCATACCTCCAACAGCAGTCCAGGGCCGACAGCAGCAGGAGAAGTCCCCTTCTCCATCAACTTCGGGTGAACCATGGCCCTCATGAAGCGGATGAGTACCGCAAAACCAGCAGTGACCTAGTCCCAACGGCCTAGGGAGCTCAGGTCAGAAAGAAAGGGAAGGAGCTTCTTCGAAAGCCTCTCTCCCTTGTCTCTGAGATAGATCGAAGACAGAAACCACCAGAGCCACAAACGGGCCCCTGCTTCTCATGCAGACACGGGGAGGAGGAGCCGTCTCCTCCCCTCGATCACCACCAACGCCGGGGTCTTCCCCGCAAAGTAGTCCAGAACGTAAGAACTAGGCACCAAACCGGTACCGCGGCGCCTTCGGCGCCAAGTTCCACCAATCAACCTCCTAGCCTCACCGAGTCAACCCTCATGGCTGTCTCTCGGCCACTCCACCACCTCGGTCCCCACACCGGACCGTAAATCATTTGTAGTCCTCTAACGTGACCCCCACCTCGCCAAAAGGCATGTGAAACGTGGAGGTCGTGCCCCAGAACCGATCCAAGAAAGCTCGGACGAGACTAAGGTTAGCCCGAAGCTTCCTCCTCGCGATATCCCTCCAAGCCTGCACCAAAGCGTTGAACGCCCCCCGCTCGATCATGGCTCGCTCCTCAGCTGACAGCCTCTTGTAGCACCCCATCGCCGTCGTATAGCCCGAGAATGATCTGATGTTCCCGGCCTCCTATGTTGATTTGAAACAAAAGCTATCTTTAGCTCAGATGAAGAAGAAAAGGAATGTCAAACAGAAATGAAAGAAGATGAACGAAGGGTGATGAATTCGATTTACCAAGCTCTTCACCGTCCTGTAGGACAGGTGACCCTCCGCAGCCCAAAGCAGGTGCCTACTGTCCCAGGTCTCAGCCCACGCAGGTGCTCCCCTCAGCTGGCAACCACCCTGTCCAACGTTGGCCCGTCTCGGGGCCTCCTCCTCCTCAACAACCTCCTCCTCAAGGACCTCGTCCTCGGCAGCCGTCACCGCAGCGGTAAAAGCCTCCTCTAATGCCTCCTCAAGCACCTGAGGAGGGTCAACAGCAGTGTCCACGTCCATAGGATTTCTCCCAGATGTAGAAGCCTCGTCGCCTGCAAAATTAAAGTGAATTTAGGCCGCGTTAAGTGACGACAAGCCTTAATTAGGGGATTTTCGAGTTTTCGGAGCTTCGAAATCGCTCTTTTCTCGCCATCTTTGGCAATTTTCCCACAAACCCGTCTGCTCATGTGGTAATTTGGGTCAAGTCAAGCCTAAGTTGAAGCCTAGTCATGGGTTCGAGTCAGAATTTCGACAGCATTTCGTTATAACGGCGATTATGCCCTAGGAAGTTGTAGGGTAATATCCGTATAAAACCCTTAAATTTTAGGACTATAACGTAAAATTTAACATGTGATTATTGTCATAAAATAAAATACAAGAGAAAACGATAAAGAACAAGAATCAACCTCGGGTCCTTGTGAATGCGGCCTAAGATCAGAAATCAAAGTAGATTTCCTCCTAATCGTTGCACCCAAGACCGTCTGAGACTATGCCCCTTGTGCTAGAATGTACTCTCTAATCGCCTTGCAATATTGAGAGAGTTGTTGTGAGTTTTTACGATGTGAGATCTAGAAATTTCAGAGGAAAAATGCCCCCAAAACCCTAATATTTTGCAAAATGAATGATTAGGTTACAAAAGGAGAGGAGCTCTCCTTTTGTTCCTCATTCGGCCAAACCATGAGCCAAGGGGGGAAATGGGCTTTCATTTCCTCTTTATTTTAACTCGTGGTCCGACTCGAAAATGCTAAATGTATATGACGGGTTTTATTATAAATCGTCATCGGTTATCGGTTATTAAAACATCGACTAATAACACGGATTAGTTGAAATATTAATACATGTCCGACAAAGACAATATTGTATAATTAATTCAATATACATCAATTAAATATAATCGTTTATATTTAATTTACGAATTAACCGCTTAATTCGTCTTAGCCATTATTATTTAATCCGTATCAAATAATTGTCTCAACATCGCGTTTGACTAATTGTTAGTCAATAACTCCGACTAACTGCTTAGTCAAATTAGGCATCAACATGACTGTATTTTCATACCGTCACATCTCTCAAACGTATCCTATAGGTGTGACTTTTAGGGACCAGTTGATCACCGCGATCAGTATGACAATAACGTCAAACTTATCTAGCAAGCCAACCGTTATTGATAAACGTGGACCAACTGATAATAATACAAAAGTATACCCTTTGATCCTTTTAGAGATTTATATGTCATTGAACTAACTGTAGAGGACACCAGCCCCAACAAGCTCCCACTTGTCCGTACAAGTGTATGTGCAATGACGTTATCCGCACTAAGTGGAGGACACCAGCTCCAACAAACTCCCACTTGTCCGTACAAGTGTATGTGCGATAACCGATTCTCATATCCATTTAAAATTTCTCCCACTCAATGTAAAACAATTTGCAGATCTGTAGACACCTCGTTTCTGCACCCCTCGCAAACCACCCGGTGATGATTGGGCCGCATGTTTGATTCGCGGAACGATTTGTGACAGTTCGTAAGATTATCGTCAAGTGATTGCTCAAATATTAATGCCAACCTCTTAGTTGTCATCTACGTCCCGATACGGTCGTTTTGGCAGTAATTAGAGTACATTCGGAGTCCGGGTCAAAAACCGTCTCCATTTTCTGATAACTGTTAAATCCCGAGTCAGAATGTTGGAATGTTCGGATATTTCTATTCCATATTTCTCAAATTTTATCTTTTGGCAAATAATATCCCGCAATATTTACATAAGATATTAAAGATAATCGAATTAATTCCGTCCTACCATAACTTAAACACGGAAATCTTTCTTAAACAGGAGGAAACCCCACAGGAATAGACGCGGCAGTCTTTGCGCCTCTTCCAAGAGACGCGATGGTGCTGCGCCTCTTACCAGCCCTTCTTTGCATGATTTACGTATCTTTTTATATCTTTCCGAGATTCACTTCCAAAGAGTCTCTGAAACCCTATTCCTTCACGTGATTAGTATAAATAGGAGCCTTCGTTCCTCATATTTCTCACGCGAGTGTCCGCCCTTCTTTTCTCCCTTTGCATTCTAGACTTCGTTCTTACTAATTGGCGCCTACGTGCTTGAACATTTGACCACGTAAGCTCGGATCTTTCCGGTACCGACCTCTCCGTATTATCACCTTCGACTTGTTCGTATTTCTTTGATTTTATTCTTTTATTCTTTTTCCCAAATTATCCGTTTTAAAGGTATTTTCGACATAAATCGCCTATTCCGATGTAATTATTGTAATTTTCATTATTGTATTATTTATCGCATTTGTATGATTTATTTACGTGCCTTCACATGTAAATTAACATTAAATCCTACTTCGACCTAATTGTTTGCTAAATTAATTGTTCAACCGACTTAGTATTAATTCTTCACATGCTAGGATTAAAACTTGGATGTTGCATTGCATGCATATAGCCGACGATATATCAAGTATAGACAACTTCCCTAATCATTAGTAGAGGCCGCTATCGAGGCGGGCGGGATTAGGTGTTCGATCAAAAGAACTTCCTAATACGTACCCTCACCCCTTACTCCAGATCTCCGTGAGCACCCGTGTTCATTGGCATCCACGAGAGTCATTCTAGACATAGAATGCTAAGGGTAACGATTGCTTAGTGTTCATGTCACTACTTTGTGTCTTGACATGACACGAGGTATTCGAACGGTTCCAATTTCCCATAAAAATTGGTGGCGACTCCTTACAAAATGCAAACGCTTGTTTTCGAGCCCCTTCACCAAGCGCCCCGTGGGCGGCCCGTCTATCCACGGTTTGGCGACTCATTTGGGAATATACACTTACGTGTAGCTAAGGGTGAAACTTGAACAAGGTTAGGGAATAAGTTTGTACAAGACAATTGTCGGTTTTCATAACTCGGTCTTCCTAGACCGTTTTAATCGGCCTTCCTAGGCCCAACCCAACTCATTCGACCAATCGTCCCGTCTAAACGGTCCTAATTCTTATTTGGGCCTAAGGATGGATAGCGATTGACGTCATCCATACCATGATGCTTACTCTTGTTTGTATCAAGGGCCTTCACTACTTGAGGAAATGGACTAGGAATCGGCCTTACTCCTGTTTGGCACGGGCCTCTCCACAGACTTCGGGTTTGATGGTTCGGTATGGCAACCCACCCTTTAAACCAAAACCCTTCTAAATGCACTCAGCATCCCGTTATAATGCTTGTATAAATGTGTAAACCTTATGTGATCACCATTTCTAAACAAATCATGACGAATTTTCAAAAAATCAAAACCCGTTTTCAATCAAGAATTTCGAAATAGGGCCTTTAATTAGTACAAAATCCGGTCAAAACTCTGTCCGTTTGTCAAGTCAAAATTCGGGCCACAAGCCCATTTCAAACCTCACCTCGAGTCCACTCCTACAACTACACTACAGTTGGCTAGGACACACATTTTCAAAGACCTTGTCTTTCTTCAAAACTCACTCAACACAAGTGGCACACACCCACTTCACGAGTCAAAACTTTTCCTCTTTTAGCAAGTGTGATAGAATGGTCGATCGTGTTTTGATTCGTCGCCGATCTCTTATCCAGTTTCCAAGATGCCTGGGTCAAGTGATGATACGAACCTCCAGCAAATTCAAGAAAGTAATGATCGAATCCTGGCCGCGATAACCCAAATGCAAATCACTCAAGAACAAACCTATGACCGCCTTGAGCTTATCGAAGGCCGTATCTTTGATGTAGAGGGAAAGTTGCCTCCCATTAAAGGTGAAGTACTACAATTTTCCGATGACGAGTCTAAGGATGAGAATCCAATCATAGGAACAAACGCAATGGTGAGAAAAGACTCCAATACCTAGAGGAGCAATTGATGTACCTTAAGGGGGATGACATTTACAGGGAGAACAATCGCAAGTATGAAGCCGTCAATTCCAAATTGCCAACTAACTTTAGCATGACGGATATCCCTAAGTTTAAAGGACATGATAACCCTTTGAACCACATCCGCGCTTTCAAGGACTACATGTCTATCAAAGGCATCAAACCCGATATGTTCTTAAGGATCTTTCCTTCATCTCTTGACACCATCCCAAAGCAATGGTTCTACACTTTAGATCACAAAAAGGTCGCTACTTGGGAGGACGCCGCCATCGAGTTCTCGAAACAATACGCGGATAATGCCGAGATCCAAGTCAACATGCGCACTCTAGAGGTTCTTACCCAAAATGACAAGGAAGGATTCACCGACTTTCTAAGTAGGTGGAGGAAGACTAGTACCCAACTAGTTGAACGCCCGGATGAGGCTACTCTTGTAGAAAAGTTTGTGGACAATCTCAAGCCCATATATGCCAACCATTTGAGATATCAAAACATCAAGACCTTCAAGGACTTAACCGTACTAGGGAGACGAATTGAAGATGACATCCGCAAAGGACTCTTGTCCAAAACAGTAGGTCGAGGATACCAAGGGTCCACAAGTCGTTCATACGGCTCTACTAGCAAGACCGACGAAGTTAACCTTCTCGAGCCATCCAAGAAGACTAGCCCACCAAGGAAGTTCACAAACCTTGGAGACACATACTCCAATGCTCTAAAAAGGCTAATGAAGCAAGGCAAACTCTAACCCATTGGGCCTACTCCCGAACCTGAAAGGAAGTCCAAATTCTGGGATGAAAATTCCTACTGTGAATACCATAGGGGCAAGGGGCATGACACAGAAAAATGCTACAAGTTGAAGCACGTGCTTCAGGATATGATTGAAGATGGTCGACTTCCAATTCCACCAGGAGGTAAGCCCAACAACACTCAGAATCCTCTTGGAGTTCTAGTGATTACAAGTGACGAATCTACCTTAGATTGCTCACATCTCATTTCTCCCACCGAAAATGAAATTCATGCAATTGAGAAAGAAAGACTCTACTCTACCATCTCCCCTACCATTTCCGACTTCATCGCATGGGCAAGGAGTGTAGATAGACAAGTGTGGGAACTAGAAAACATGGTAACGACCTTACGCGATCCCAAGGCAACACCTAAAGAACGCGTACCATTGACCTTCTCTCAAAATGCCACTATGCAAGAAGTAGTCGCCGTGGTCGACAAGCTAGTTGATCAAATCATACAACTAGAAAGTGACATCATGAGAATGAGGGAACTAGCCGCAATCAATGGGGTTTGGGCCGATGACGACGAGGACGAGTATCTCATCGAAAACTCCTTAGTCAAAGAAATAGTCCAAAACGGCGAAGACCAAGATGTGGATCACCTAACTCGCTCGGGTCGTCCATACCAAAGCACCACTCAAAACGGTCCAACCAATGTCATCACACCAAATGACAACGAAGACGACCCCACTGATCATTTGCTCAAGCAATTACAAAGAACCAGGCGATCTTTCGGTCGGCAACTAGTGGCAAGCTCATTTCCGCATCGCCAAGCTTTACTGCAAGCTTTGGCCAAACTGAATGTAGCACATAACTCTACTCCCGAAGATGTAGTCAACTTGGTCTTCCAAGAATCACCGAAGCTAAGTAATCCTATTACTTTCTCAGACGAAGACTTGCCACCTTTCGGCGCCAGTCACAACCTTGCTCTATACATCACCGTCATTTGTCTAAAGAAGAATGTGCCAATGACCTTGGTAGATGATGGCTCCGCGGTCAACGTCATACCCCTCAAAACGGCATACAAACTAGGCATGAAAGAGTCGGACTGGACCCCTACAAGTCAAGGTGTACGTGCATATGACGGTACACGACGAAAGGTGGTAGGACTTGCTAGCCTAACCATAGCAACGGGACCAATCGAACGAAAGGTTAACTTCCAAATAGTGGACATCGAAGCTTCATTCAACATACTTCTGGGAAGGCCTTGGATTCACGCTTCCAAAGCGGTAACATCCACCCTTCATCAAAAGATCAAGATCCCACTAAATGGCAAAGTTGTGACGATCACTTCGTCGCCTATCAAGGCAATAATTGAGAAGCAATCAAACAATCAAGTCCTTGCGGATCCCATATACGAACTTGGGGGCTTCCAAAGTGTAAATGTCATAGAAAGTGAGTTGGCACCCTTGTACTATAATCCCTACTCTAACTTGGTGGTCAACCACATACTCAAAAATCAGGGATACTTCCCTGGAATGCCTTTGAACCCGATTCGGAAGAACACCTTCGCGCCATACAAGAAAGGCAACTCATCGAGAATACCACTTGGACTAGGGTACAAACCCACAACAGAAGAAGTTCTCGAAATGCTTGCCCAAGTCCAAAATCGCAAGTATGTAGGAGTCCAAATGAGGCCATATCTCCCCACCTTAAATGGATACTTCGTTCAAGAAGGAAGTTCAGAACTCTTTCACGGGTTTCCCGAACCTTGGCATTACCTTGAGAGGAAGTTAGCCGGAATCGAGATCTTTCACGATTGCTACTTCATCCCTCCAGAAACGGCTCCTACCGTCAAAACCCGTCAAGCACCTTGCTTCGACGAACAAGTTGTGAGCCTCCTGTTTGGAGAGGACCGATTTGTTAAGGCCGCGCAGGATGAGATCATTACTACGATACTTCAAGACGATCGCTTCAACCCCACCGCATTGATCACAGAAATCGACACAAAGCAGCAGAAAGGATGGAGAAAATCAATCAAATGGACCGACAATCAAGGAAGACTCTTCAAACTCACCACTGGAGAAGGAGAGATGTTCAAAGAAGAACCAGAAGACGACGAGTTCGAATCAAAGTCGGAGTCGGAGTCAGAGTCAGAGTCTAGAGAAGTCATTAGAGAGTCTACTCCTGTCGTCACCCCCACTCCCTTCGTTTCTCCTAGCTTATTTCCAAGTAGTCACAGTAGTTCGGGAAATGCCCCAATTCGTTCCTTTGCCGCCATGACCATGGATCGGTTGGCTTCTTTGTTTCAACTTTACTCAAATCTTAATATGAATAAATCAGGTTCTGCTTACTCTTTGCGTTATCTTGAGTGCATGCATTTTTATGATGATCGAGGATGACCAAGACCCGGACTTGACCAGAAATACCTCCCTACGTAGCCAAAGAAATACTACGGGGAAGGGGAAGGGGGACCGTAATGGTGAGGACACCGAACCCATCAATATAGGAACCGAACTAGAACCCAAAGAACTTAGGATAGGGACTACCTTGAGCTCTACCGAACGGGCCGACCTCATAGACCTCCTAAATGAATTCAAAGACGTCTTCGCTTGGTCCTACAAAGACATGCCAGGGATCGACAGGGATATTGCCGAACATAGAATTCCGATTAAGCCGGGTTTCAAACCCGTAAAACAGAAGCTTCGACAAATGAGAACAGTGGGCTCTAAAGATTAAGGAAGAAGTTGACAAACAATTCAAAGCCGGGTTCATCAAAGTTTCGAGTATTCGACTGGGTAGCTAACATAGTACCCATACCCAAAAAGGATGGGAGAATCCGAGTTTGTGTTGACTTTAGGGATTTGAACAAAGCGAGTCCAAAAGATGACTTCCCTCTGCCTCACATCGACATATTAGTGGACAATACTGCAGACCACGCACTACTATCCTTCATGGATGGATATGCGGGTTATAACCAAATCAAAATGGCCATGGAAGACGTGCATAAGACCGCGTTCGTCACCCAATGGGGAACCTATTGCTATACAGTAATGCCGTTCGGATTGATCAACGCCGAGACTACATACCAACGCACCGCAACTACACTCCTACATGACATGATGCACAAAGAAGTTGAGGTATATGTAGATGACATGATCGTCAAATCCAAGGAGAGAGAGGGACATATTGCGAACCTTCGCAAGTTCTTCGCAAGGCTACGGAAGTACAACATGAGACTCAATCCTCAGAAATGTACATTTGGGGTAACGTCGGCAAACTCTAGGATACGTCGTTAGCCAACGAGGTATAGAAATAGATCCTTCCAAAATCAAAGCTCTGATTGAAATGCCACAACCTCAAACAGAAAAAGAAGTCAGAGGATTCAGGGGAAAAGTTCAATACATAAGTCGATTCATATCGAAACTTACGATGATTTGCGAGCCTATCTTCAAGAAACTCAAGAAAACAGACCACACCATGTGGGATGATGATTGTCAAAAGCGTTCGACGAGAATCAAGGAGATATTGGCTAAACCACCGGTGCTCATGCCACCACAACAAGATCAACCTCTTGGTTTGTATCTCACAGTAATCGAAACCGCCATGGGTGCCATGCTAGCTCAAACCGTAGGAAGTGAAGAAAGAGCTATTTACTATCTAAGTAAGAAGTTCTTGGAATACGAGTGCAAATACTCACAACTCGAAAAGACATGCCTCGCTCTTGTGTGGGCAACAAAAAAGCTACGTCACTACATGCTTAGCTACTCCGTCAAGATATTCTCCAAAATGGATCCAGTCAAATACCTCTTCGAGAAACCTGTCCTCAACGGACGCCTGGCAAGATGGACCATGATGCTCTCGGAATTTGACCTCAAATACGTGCCACTAAAAGTAATAAAGGGTCGCGCCGTCGCCGAATTCTTCGCAGAAAATCCCATCAACGACGCACAAACCATAGATACTTGGTCATTTCCCGACGAGGATATACTTCAAACAGATGTAGACTCTTGGGACCTATACTTTGATGGAGCATCAAACCTAAGAGGATTTGGGATAGGAGTGTTGCTCATTTCTCCTGAAGGTGAGCATACACCGATTCTTTGTCAAACTCGACTTCGAGGTGACAAACAACGCCGCATGAGTATGAGGCTTGTCTAATTGGACTACAAGCGGCGGTAAGCTTAGGCATCAAAAACCTCCGAGTGCATGGAGATTCGTCACTAATCATCAACCAAGTTACGGGATCCTGGAAAATCCGAAGTGAAAGCCTAGCACCCTATCAGGCTAGGATAGACCAAGTCGCTCAATTCTTTGATCACGTAACCTACTTACACCTACCTCGAGAAGAAAATCAATTTGCAGACGCTCTTGCGAAACTTGCATCTTTGATAAACATGCCAGATTACATGATGGAAATGCCTTTGTCTATCGAACGACGGTCGGAGCCGGCTTATGTCCATCAAATTACCGATGAAGAAGAAATCGCACAGGAACCCTGGTTCCAAGCAATCCTGAACTTCAAGCTTAATGGTACCTATCCACCGGATATGGACAAGAGGGGACAACGAGCTATACGCCTATTGTCTTCACAATACGTTCTCATGCAAGGAGAATTATACAAAAGAACACCTCTTGGTGTAGTCCTACGTTGCCTTGATCATTCACAGGCACGAAAGGTGATGGAAGAAGTCCACGACGGAGAATGCGGTCCTCATATGAGTGGACCTATGATGGCAAAGAAAATCACACGTCTAAGGTACTATTGGACCACAATGGAATCCGATTGCATCAAATATGTGAGACATTGCCACAATTGCCAAATCTTCGGGAATGTACAACATGTCCCTCCTTCGTTGCTCTATACGATGACATCTCCTTGGCCATTCTCCGCATGGGGAATTGACATAATTGGGAAAATAACCCGGTAGGAACAGGAGGTCACTTTGTTTCATCCTAGTAGCAATTGACTACTTCACCAAGTGGGTAGAAGCGGCTTCCTACACCGCTCTTACGGCCAAAAATGTAGCCAAATTCATACAAAATAACATCATCTGTCGATATGGTTGCCCACATGAGATCATTAGCGATAATGGGTCCCACTTCCAAGCCGAAACCGAACAATTGCTAGCCAAGTACAAGATCAAGCATCATCACTCATCGCCCTATAGACCACAGACTAACGGCGCGGTAGAAGCGGCTAACAAGAATGTCGTCACAATCCTCAAGAAAATGACTGACAATTATAGAGATTGGCCAAGCAAAATACCCTTCGCTTTGTGGGGGTATCAAACATCCGTCGGGGACGCCCCTTCGGGGCTACTCCTTTCTATTTGACTTACGGCATGGAAGCCGTACAACCAGTCGAGCTAGAAATACCATCCTTGCGCATTCTACTCGAAAGCCAAATCCCGGAGGCCGATTGGAAGAAAGATAGATACGAAGAACTCATCCTCCTGGATGAACGTAGGCTTCGTGCCTTACACAATGTCCAAACATATCAAGCACGTATCAAACGAGCTTTCAACAAAAGGGTTAGGCCAAGAAACATCAAAGAAGGAGACTTAGTACTCAAATCGGTTAGAGCTCTTTTACCTGTCGACCCAAGGGGAAAATTCAAACCTAACTGGGCCGGACCATATCTAGTCAAATCAATACTCCCAGGGGGTGCGGTTAGAGTCACAGACCTAGACGGGAATGAGTTCTCAAACCCCACAAATCTCGACCAACTGAAACGATACTATGCCTAGAACAGGAACAAAAACGCGCCTCGCGTAAACCTACGTGTCGCTTTTGTGGCACTAAATAAAAGGCCCCTGGCCCATTTGAATGTCACTATGCTCTTGCATCTTGGCAAACTTGTCATCCTCATATCATCAAACAAACTAAATTCGCACCTCCAGAGTAAGCAAAAGCTCATGCTTATTTTCTATGTTCATTACAAGCTCTTGCTTCGAACAATTATTCTTTTACATTTACTCGAACTACGCGCAAGGGTTTGATTTCGCTTTTTTTAAGTGAATACGTAGGCAATCCTTCACGGGATTCAACCCACTATTATATTTAAAATGTAAATAGAAGGACATTTGCATTGCATTTGAAATTCGACAAGAATAATTAAAGAAAATCACAACGGTTTCATAACCACTTAACCTTTTTATTTCATTCAATTTCTAATAATAATAATACGGCAAATAATAAAAATAGACTAGGCTAGGATTCTAAAAATCCCTCCTTTCTTATTACAACAATAATAATAATAATCAAATAATAAATAAGACTTGGGCTATTCCTCCATCTTTCCCTTGCCCTTGTCGTTCTTGTCATATTTCTTGTCACGACCTCGAGCCGGGCGCTCTTGCACCACTTCAGACCTAATCACCAACGGTCTTTCTCGAGGCCTGACTCTTCCATTCTTGCCAACCACCATCTCTGCGACAGGAGTAGTCTTCGATTTCTTCGAAGGATGAATGACTTGGAACCCGGCTTCTTCTTCTCCTTGATCGGATGCTTCTCCTTCTCTTTCTCTCCCTCGCGCACCTTGTAGTCAACGGGCTCGCGCTTCCTCAGTCTTTCGCGCTCTTCCGAAGTTGCGGCCTTCCTCCACCTCAGATAAGAGTCCGACACCCACAAGGCATTGGAGGAGAAGTTCAAGAACCACATGTTTCTTTGGACCCACTTCATAGCCCACTCTCTTCGGCTCTCTGTAGTAAGCGCCATAGCAGTCTGCGGAACGGTGTCAAGCCTAGGGATCATCTGCTTCAACCCGACTTGCCTCATCAATCTCTCAGGAAAGATGCATACCATAAACTCCAATCCCGGGAATGCGCACGGATCTAGTAGGATCCAAAGAAGACACTCCGTGTGTGGACTTGAGGTGCCACCACGGAACGACCCATCGATCAACGGGCCATCATCATTCTTGACTTGTTCTTCCAATAATCGCAGGACCGGGTGAAGTCCACCATGTACAGCCGTGTCCTCATCGAAATCATACGGGCATGATAGGAAAGTGCATGAACTGGGGGCTCGAGCAATCGGAGCCTTTCCATAAGCCAAACCTACCAAAAAAAAAAAACAGGTATTAGACACCCAACAAAAGAAAAAAAAAGAAAAAACGAACAAAAAAAAAGAAGAAAAAACGAACGGAAAAAAAAAAAAAAAAAAAAAGAAAAAAAGAAAAAAAGAACGAAAAAAAAAAGAAGAAAAAAGAGAAGGGTGTCTTTTACCTGTAGGATAACGGGACTCCCCAAAAATGGAAGATCGCGGTTGGATTTCCTATTGTCCAAACCCAAGATAATCTCCCCTAAGCATAGACAAGCAGTGGGCTCTGCATGACTCCATTTGCTCAATAAGACCCAATAGACGGGGATCACCTCTCAAATCTTCATCAACATGTCCCTGAAAGACATAAACATGAAGCAAACAGAAGCCAAATGCTCTCCTCCTAGCGACATAAGAGACAGTGGGGTCGGCCCTGTTGATGAATCGGTCTATAAAATCTAGCATCCTCACGCCCTTCGGAGTAACGAGACGATCTACCTCAAGTCTAGTAAGTCCAAGCAAATCTCTAAACTTGCTCTTATACCCTTGAGCAGTAGAAGGGATGGCAGGTAAATGTTCGGGGTCCCACCCGCCAATAGCGACAATTTCCTCAGGAAAAGGACAAATATCACCTCCGGGAACGCAAAAACATGATAATTTGGGTCCCAATAATCAAGGCAAGCATCCAAGAACGGTTTTACAACCTTAATGAGTTTCAAACTCAACAAAGAACCAAGGTTATAAGCACCCATGTCGTGTTTCTCAATGTTCGAAAACTCGTTAGTCCATTCCTTCAAGCGAATCTCTAGGGTATTCATGATGATAATTTTCTCTTGAAAATTTATTGGGAGTTTTTATGTGTGAATCGACGAAGAAGAGACGGAAGAATTATACGATTTAAAGCTTCGTCGACGCTTCTATTTATACTAATTGTTGTTTCCAAAAATCCGTCGAGCAGGCACTGCAGGAATAGGCGCGGCACCTGCTTGCGCCTCTTCAAAGGGATGACTCATCTGCGCCTCTTCCTGACCTCTCTGTGATTTCCGCGTTTGAATCTTTCCTAATCCTATAAACGAATAATTTCCTATTCCTACGGGATTTTATTTTGGTAAATCCGAGAAATTTACCATGCTTCAGGTTTCCTTAATCCGCAAACGCGCATTTCGAGGCGACATCGACATTTTCCGCCATTTTTTCTCACACTTTTATATTTAGTTTTCATTTTAATTCGTTTTTTATTTCAACATTTACTTAGTCATTTCTTTTTCTCAATTTCTATTTCTTTTCCATTTTCTAACTTATAGATTTCTCTTTTCCTTTTTTTTTTCGGGGGTAACCCTCCCTACCGTCCGGTCATTTCCGACAAAATTTTTGCATTTTCACGTCCTTTCGAGTCTCATTTTGCACTAATTAAAGGCCTTATGTGTATGTAAAAATGTATGTGTTACGTGATTTTCTATGTAAATTTCGGCAGCATGACGGTGTAAACCGTTGTCTACCAAACCTGTTCAAAAGCTAACTGCGGTACAAATAACACAACCGCAAAAAGCAAAAGGCACTCAGGCCGTCGTATATACAACAAAAAAGCAAATGTACAAGCAAACTGGGGGCTTCGCCCCAAACAAATCCAAATCCAAGTAAACTGGGGGCTTGCGCCCCAAACAAATCCAAAAAATGTTCAAAATCAAGTCTACAAAACCACGCAGACTACTGCTGGGCACCCTCCAGCTCGGCAACCCTCGCCATAAGAGCGGCAATCTCGGCGTCCCGAAACTCGAGCTCCGCGACAACGAGCCGTCTCCTCCCGAGATCGGGTCAACTCTCGCTCGACTCACGATCGGCTGTGGACAACAAGAAATTGGCTCATGTCAATCAATTCAAACAAAACTAAAAAACCAAAGATCAAGGAAAAACAAATGAGGTTCATACCTGACGACCTCGACCGCCGACGAGTGCCTCGATGGCCGTAGCTCGAATTAGGTTGGCCACCCTCCATAGTGCCACAAACCGAGATGGCGCGACTTGCATTTCAAAAGAGTTCTCGCAAACCGAAACAGTTCAATCAAATGTGTTCTTACACGAAAACTATGCAAAATAAGAAACTCACCCTCCGAATCAGATGCTGCCAGTCGTCTAGGCCAGCATCCGTCACAGCCACGTCAAAGTCACGCAGCTCGGAGATCGTCGTCCTCCCGGTCGCGTCAGTGTACTCGAGAGTCTCGGGATACACTGGGGGCTCGATGCCCGCCGCCTCAACCTCCTGAAAAGACAAATAAGCTCTCATTAATCGGTGATCTTTCATCGTAATTCCCGAAGCCGATTAAAAAATAAAGGAGGCTCACCACTACTGGCCAGTACGCCAGCCTCCCGTAAAGGAACGCCGAGTAATCCTCGCCGGGCAGAAGAAGGTCGTCGCCACCGGCACCAGCCCAGTCCGCCTCCTCTCGGCCTCGTGGGCTCCACGAACATCGTCCTCGGAGGGTCAATGGGAACCGTCAATGCGCCCCGAGAGCACTGACGAGCTAATCGCTCGCCTAGATACCACACAGGACCCATCGACGTCCACAACAGCAGCCGACTCGAGCTCCTAGGTCGAAGGACCTCAGCAACAAAAGGAGGCGCCTCGGCATACTCCGCCCAAGGTCTAGGCACCCACTGCGACAATATAAAGACAAAGGTCATTCCTATGATCAATGTAAAACAAAGTATGAGAAGAGTAAAGTGCATACGAATAGGATACTCACGCTGCTCAGCTGAAGAGCGTTCACGTCCCGTCGGTAGACATTGTGAGAAGAGCGCTTGCTCTTCGTCCTGCACATCACCCAATCCCTCACCACGGGATAGGCCTTCTCCAGTGGCTCCGTCCTCTTGGGCGCGAGGCCCGGAAAGTAGGAGTACACCACGCCTGTAAGACAGAATGATCAATAACGGTCCTCCGTAATTCGATTAAAGAATTTGCTATTAAAAGAAAGGTTCATACCTCCAACAGCAGTCCAGGTCCGACAGCACCAGGAGAAGTCCCCTTCTCCATCAACTCCGGACGAACCATGGCCCTCATAAAGCGGATGAGGACCGCAAAACCAAGATGACCCGGTCCCACGCCCTAGGGAGCTCGGGTCGAAAGAAAGGGAAGAAGCTTCGTCGTGACCTCTCACCCTTGTCTCCGAGGTAAATCGAAGACAAGAACCACCAAAGCCACAGACGAGCCCTCTGCTCATTTTGTACAAGGAGGGGGAGAGTCTCCCTCCCATCGATCACCACCGATCTGGGGTCTTCCCCGCAAAGTAATCTCGAACGAGGTGCGGGTACCAAACCCGGCACGCAACGGACCTTCGGCGACGAGGTTCCAGCCGATCAACCTCCTCGCCTCGGCCGAATCCGCCCTCATGCCAGTCTCCGGCCACACCATCTCCTCAGTCCCACACGGCAGACCAGATATCATGCCGTAGTCCTCCAAGGTGACTCTCACCTCACCAAAAGGCAGGTGAAACGTGGAAGTCGTATCCCAAAATCGATCCAAGAAAGCGCGGACCAGGCTAAGGTTGGCCCGCAACTTCCTCTTCACGATACCCCTCCAGACCTGAACCAGAGGACCAAACGCTCCACGCTCGATCATGGCTCTCTCCTCCTCCGACAGCCGCTCGTAGTGCTCCATCACCGTCGTATAACCCGAGAACGACCGGATGTTCCCGGCCTCCTATTATGATTCGAAATAAAACTATCTTTAGTTTTGAGTAAATTTGAAAGGAAATTTGAACAAAAATGGAAAGGGATAGGTAATGAGTTAGGGAATTCCTATTTACCAAGCTCTTCACTGTCCTGTAGGACAAATGACCCTCTGCAGCCCACACAAGGTGCCTACTCTCCCGAGTCTCGGCCACGCGGAGCTCCTCTCAGCTGACGACCCCCTCGTCCGAGGTGGGCCCGTCTCGGAATCTCCTCCTCCTCAGCAGCCTCCTCCTCAGGAACCTCGTCTGCAGCAGCCATCACCGCATCGGTGAAGGCCTGCTCCAAAGCCTCCTCAACCGCAGCAGCATCTACATCCATGGGACTCCTCCCGGAAGTAGAAGCATCATCACCTGCAACATTAAAGTAAATTTAGGCCGCGTCATATGACGACGAGCCTTGGTTAAGAAGTTTTTGAGCCTTCAGGGCCCTAGAAACTGTCCTTTCTGGCCATCTTTGGCCATATTCCCGCCAACCCGATCACTCATGTGACAAATTGGGTCAAGTCAAGTCCAAGTCAAAGCCTAGTTCCGGGTTCAAGTCGAAAATTCGGCAGCATTTCGCTATAATGGCGGTTGTGCCCTAGAAGAGTGTCCTGAAAAAATTGTCACAAACCAAAATTCCAAGATGGCAGGAAGTTTACCCATCATCCAAGGGTCCCAAATATCAAATTTCATCGCAAATGGGCAATCCTAAGGCCATTTTCGAAGCAATTTTCGATCTAGCTGTGAAACCGTCTCAAAATTCGCTCAAGGGCTCAAAACTCGACGAAAATTCAAAGCAAATACATGGTTATGTTCCTAACATTGCCTATTATCCATTCCTAGCATCAATTTGGCAAAACAAATCCATTTGGGGGAAAAGCCCCAAATTTTCGATTAAAAGGGTCGAAAACCCTAGTTCTTGGGGCTCAAAATTCGACAAATATGGAAGATTAATGCAAGATTAAAGCACATACCTCGATTAGTCATATTTTAAGCAAGCTTTTGAATCCAACCTCGACGGAAATGGTGGAGATTTGAGAGAGAATGGAGTGATTTGTGTTTCGAAAATAATGAAATGAATCCCTTCTCATTTCGCGTTTTTACGCAGAATTGCCAAATTGGGGAAAAGACGCAGCAGGCGCAGCGCCTCTTCCAAGAGACGCAGCTCTTGCTGCGCCTCTTCCTTTTGTTCCCTCCATACGAATTTTCAAAAATTCGTTATGAGTTCGTTATTTGTGGGCCCATCTTTGGTGCGCCTCTTCCTCGATGACATTTTATCATTTTGGTCCGTTTCGACGATTTTCTTCCGTTTCGGTCCGCATTTTATCCAGCGTGACAAAGTATTTTGCAAAGTATTGTCGATTCATTTTATCCCGCAGCGATATTTTGCGGTATTGCTCGGTTTATCTTCCCAGTAGCAGAGTATTTTGCAAGATCGCTCACGCAAGACTTCTCCCCCGACGATCAAGATGTTCCTAGTCGTCAATATATTCCCCAACAAGAGTTCGCTTGAGACCAACGCAAGCAAATTCAACCTCAACCTCAAGTTTTCTTGCCTGAGTTCGCTTGAGACCGACGCAAGCGGATTCCCCCCAGCAGTTTCTACCGACGTCCTGCTGCTTTCAATGTTTCTTGTTTCCCCGCGGAGTTCGACAGGGTGTCATTCTCCAGAAGTACCCAAAACTTAGTTACCCTTAGGTCGAAACTCATATTTGGCCTCCTTCCCGTCAATGCTTTCCTTTAGGGTCCCACACCCTAGCACCAACCTTATATATCTTTTAGGTCTTACCCTTAGCTCCCAAGCTCAAACCTTAGCTCCTACGCAACTCCGAAAGCATCTCGAGAAGAAGTCTCAGGTATGGTCTCTTCTTATGGCTGGCGAGCCTCCTTACGTAGTCTAATGGACTTTAAACGACCCTCCCCGATAGTCGACAGACTCTAAAATGTTCCCGACGACAGGTCCTTGGCTCAGACCCCTTGAGCCGCCTCGCGTCGCCATAGTCGTCAGGTTGTAATCTTCGATTGACCTGATGGCTATACTTTGACTTTCGCCTTGTCCAAGCCTCAGTCAAAGTGGGGGCTCTGTAGACACCTCGTTTCTGCACCCCTCGCAAACCACCCGGTGATGATTGGGCCGCATGTTTGATTCGCGGAACGATTTGTGACAGTTCGTAAGATTATCGTCAAGTGATTGCTCAAATATTAATGTCAACCTCTTAGTTGTCATCTACGTCCCGATACGGTCGTTTTGGCGGTAATTAGAGTACATTCGAGTCGGGTCAAAAACCGTCTCCATTTCGATAAGCTGTTAAATCCCGAGTCGAATGTTCGGAATGTTAGGATATTTCTATTCCATATTTCTCAAATTTTATCTTTTGGCAAATAATATCCCATAATATTTACATAAGATATTAAAGATAATCGAATTAATTCCGTCCTACCATAACTTAAACACGGAAATCTTTCTTAAACGGAGGAAACCCCGGGAATAGACGCAGCGGAGTCTTGCGCCTCTTCCAAGAGACGAACTGCGCGCCTCTTCCCAGGCCCTTCTTTGCATGATTTACGTATCTTTTTTATATCTTTCCGAGATTCACTTCCAAAGAGTCTCCGAAACCCTATTCCTTCACGTGATTAGTATAAATAGGAGCCTTCGTTCCTCATATTTCTCACGCGAGTGTCCGCCCTTCTTTTCTCCCTTTGCATTCTAGACTTCGTTCTTACTAATTGGCGCCTACGTGCTTGAACATTCGACCACGTAAGCTCGGATCTTTCCGGGTACCAGCCTCTCCGTATTATCACCTTCTGACTTGTTCGTATTTCTTTGATTTTATTCTTTTATTCTTTTTCCCAAATTATCCGTTTTAAAGGTATTTTCGACATAAATCGCCTATTCCGATGTAATTATTGTAATTTTCATTATTGTATTATTTATCGCATTTGTATGATTTATTTACGTGCCTTCACATGTAAATTAACATTAAATCCTACTTCGACCTAATTGTTTGCTAAATTAATTGTTCAACCGACTTAGTATTAATTCTTCACATGCTAGGATTAAAACTTGGATGTTGCATTGCATGCATATAGCCGACGATATATCAAGTATAGAAAACTTCCCTAATCATTAGTAGAGGCCGCTATCGAGGCGGGCGGGATTAGGTGTTCGATCAAAAGAACTTCCTAATACGTACCCTCACCCCTTACTCCAGATCTCCGTGAGCACCCGTGTTCATTGGCATCCACGAGAGTCATTCTAGACATAGAATGCTAAGGGTAACGATTGCTTAGTGTTCATGTCACTACTTTGTGTCTTGACATGACACGAGGTATTCGAACGGTTCCAATTTCCCATAAAAATTGGTGGCGACTCCTTACAAAATGCAAACGCTTGTTTTCGAGCCCCTTCACCAAGCGCCCCCGTGGGCGGCCCGCTGTCCACAAGATCCGTATCCGCAAAGGTCGTATTTTACAATCGATCTGTATCAAGAGTGGTTTCCCCGACTAGAGAGTAACTTAACTGATAAAACGAATTCGTATTCGAGCATGGCCATGCATTTAAGTTAGAGCTCCTCGAGTGGCCCTGAGAAATATCGAGTACCTGATAAAGGCTGAATATTTCCTTCAACTCGACCCCTGCCGATCTAAGCACAGCATGAAATGACCCAGAAAAAATCTACTTGGCCCCCTGTTACGGATGACCGTGAGAAAGAAACCAAAGTCACCCAAAATCTGCCTTAGTCTCAAGAGACAGTCGATAGTCAAAAGAATCGACTCTTAGGATCACCATGGAGGTCCTATCCACGACCTGGCACCGAATGTTATAAAACATTTAGGACTCCACGTCGATGTCACAATTGTGTCCTACGAGATATCCGTATAACTCGCCTCTGTGATTGGTTAGTCAACCGTTTGACTTATGGCTCGTTGAACCCACCATCAACCAACGTCACAAAATAATTGCCAGAGTTATCAGCTCACGTGGGCAATTAAGGACCAAAATATAATGTTTGTTCAGTTCACTTTGTGGTGTTCAAAATTGTCGTACAAATCCACATGAAAAACAAAATATATAAATATCAAAACGATGATGTCGTATAGAGTACAAAAGAGAATGAATCTAATCCATAAAAGAGTACTACAACTCAGGAACACGTTTAATTCCCATGGAATTAACATGCCCTTCATGCTTATCTTGTCGTAATGGTTTAGTGAGAGGATCTGCTATGTTATCATCTGTAGCAATCTTTTCTATCACTACCTCCTTTTGCTCCACGTAATCTCGGATTAGATGAGCTTTCCGTTGTACATGTCTAGACTTGTTGCTAGACTTAGGCTCCTTAGCTTGGAAGATGGCACCTCTATTGTCGCAATAGATGGTGATCGGGTCATTCGAACTAGGCACTACGAATAGTCCTTGTAAGAATTGACGCATCCATATCGCTTCCTTTGCAGCTTCAGACGCGGCATAGTACTCGGACTCAGTCGTAGAATCTGCTGTAACACTTTGTTTGGAACTCTTCCGGTGACTGCGAGCGCCATTAAGAGTAAAAACGAATCGATCGAGATTTCGAGTCATCTCGATCCGTTTGGAAGCTAGCATCTGCGTAATAGGTTGCACATAGCTTTTGTTCGCCTCCATAAGTCAATGCCCAATCTTTAGTCCTTCGTAGGTACTTAAGAATGTTCTTGACAACCATCCAATGTGATTCACCGGATCTTTGTTGGAATCGACTTGTCATACTCAATGCATATGCTACGTCCGGACGTGTGCATATCATGGCATACATGATTGATCCTATAGCCGAGGCATAAGGAATCCGTGTCATGCGCTCTTTCTCTTCCGGTGTCTCTGGTGCCTGAGACTTGCTCAAATGCACCCCTGGAGCCATAGGAAGAAACCCCTTTTTGGAGTTAGTCATGTTGAATCTCTCTAGTATCTTGTCTATATAAGACTCTGATGAGAGATAACATCCGACGTGATCTATCTCGATAGATACGGATGCCCAAAATTCTTTGTGCCTCACCCAGATCTTTCATCTGGAAATGGTTTTTCAACCATACTTTTACCGAAGTTAAGAGAGGTATGTCATTCCCAATCAGGAGTATGTCATCAACATACAATATTAGGAAGACAATCTTGCTCCCACTCGACTTGATATATAGACATGGTTCCTCGACCGATCGAGTAAATCCATTTTCTTTCATCACCTGGTCGAAGCGATGATTCTAACTCCGAGAAGCTTGCTTAAGTCCATAAATGGAACGCTTAAGCTTGCACACTTTCTTAGGATGTTCTGGATCGATGAAACCTTCGGGTTGTACCATGTACAACTCTTCCTCCAAAAAACTGTTTAAGAAGGCGGTTTTCACATCCATCTGCCAAATTTCATAGTCATGAAAAGCGGCAATCGCTAAGATAATCCGAATGGAACGCAGCATGACTACGGGTGCAAAAATTTTATCGTAGTGCAAACCTGGCACTTGGGTGAAACCTTTAGCAACTAGTCGTGCTTTATAGATATCTTGTTGACCTTCCACAGAATGCTTTATCTTGTAAAGCCATTTGCATTGAAGGGGACGAGCCTTAGCAGGTAAGTCAACAAGATCCCATACGTTGTTCTCATACATGGAGTCCATCTCGGATTGCATGGCCTCAAGCCATAGCTTTGAGTCAGAACTAGTCATGGCACCTTTATAGGTTGCGGGTTCACTACTCGTTAAGAGTAGAATGTCATCTATGTCATGTTCCTCGACCATACCAATGTATCTGTCCGGAGGAATAGAGACTCTTCCCGACCTCCTAGGTTCCTCAGGAATATTAACCGCAGCCGGGATTGAAGGAACTGGTTCCTCCAATGATTGCTCGGTATTTGGTTCTGGAATCTCCGACAGCTCGAAGGTTCTATCACTCTTTGTATTCTCGAGAAATTCCTTCTCTAAGAATGTCGCACTAGCCGCAACAAATACACGTTGTTCGGTTGGCGAATAAAAGTAATGACCAAGTGTTCCTTTAGGATAACCTATAAAGTATGTCTTGACCGATCGCGGGCCGAGCTTATCCTCGTGTCTCCACTTGACATAAGCCTCGCAGCCCCAAACCCGTATAAAGGACAGGTTAGGGACCGTTCCCTTCCATAGTTCATATGGAGTCTTGTCAACAGCTTTAGACGGACTTCGGTTAAGTATTAGAGCGGTGATGGAAGAGCATAACCCCACAATGAGTCGGGCAACACGGTGTGACTCATCATGGATCGAACCATATCAAGTAGTGTTCGATTTCTCCGTTCGGACACACCATTCAAGCGAGGTGTTCGGTGGAGTTAAGCGTAAGGCAATCCCACAGATCTTTGAGGTGTTGATCAAACTCGTGAGAAAGATACTCGCCACCACGGTCGGAGCGCAGTGTTTTAATCTTTCTACCCAAAGAGGTTCGTACCCGATTCTCGGTATTCCTTGAATTTCTCAAAGGATTCACTTTTGTGCTTCATTAAGTAGACATAGCCATATCTACTTAAATCGTCCGTGAAAGTGATGAAATACCTATAGCCTTCTCGTGCGGTGATTGACATAGGTCTACACACATCCGTATGTATGAGTCCTAATAGGTCAGCAGCGCGCATTCCAACACCTTTGAAGGAAATTCGAGTCATCTTACCAATGAGACATGATTCACACGTGCCAAATGATTGAAAATCAAAGGCCGAGATAGCTCCATTCTTTATGAGTTGTTTTACGCGTTTCTCATTAATGTGTCCCATACGGCAGTGCCATAGATACGTTTGATCTTTGTCACCAACCTTTAACTTCTTATTCATTACGTGCAATATTTCGGTGGTCTGATCTAAAACATAAATTCCGTTCATGGAGACTGCCTTGCCATAAATCATATCGTGTAATGAGAAAATGCAACTATTATTCTCTATTACAAATGAAAAACCAAGTTTGTCAAGTCGCGAAACGAAATAATGTTTTTGGATAGACTGGGTACATAATAGCGATTATATAAAAATAACTCAAATCCGCTAGGAAGCTGGATCACATATGTTCCCCTTGAGACGGCAACCACTCGTGCTCCATTCCCAACACGCAGGTCCACCTCACCCTTTACGAGGGGTTCGATGTTTCGGAGCCCCTGCACATGATTACACAGATGAGAACCACAACCAGTATCTAGTACCCAAGTTCCGTAACTTGCGTGGTTAATCTCAATCATATGAATAAAAGTAGAAGAGGAAGAAGACATACCAACAGGTTTAACGCGACCTGCTTTTATGTCCTCATGGTAAACAGGACATGTACGCCTCCAATGCCCAGTCTTGTGGCAGTGATGGCATTCCATGTTTTCGGTCTTGCTCTTTGTCGCGCCTGATGAGTTGCTCGACTCACCAGGCCCACTCTTACCCGATCCCGACTTCTTAAACTTCGGTTTACCTACCGCTAGATGTCGAGCTTTGCCCTTACCCTTGCCCTTGTTTGACACAACGAGAACATCCTGTTTCAAGCTCCCACTAAACTTCATATCCTTCTCGGTCTATACGAGTAGGGAGTGTAGTTCATGAGGACTTTTCTTCAAATCATTCATATAGTAATTCGCTCTAAAGAGCGCAAAACCATCGTGGAGTGAATGAAGCATGCAGTTAATCACGATGTTCTCGCTGATTTTACAATCAAGCGCCTCCAGTCTCTCGACATTCTCAATCATGCTGAGAATGTGTGGGCTAACCGGTTGGCCCTTCTGGAGTTTCGCATCAAAGAAGCGAGTGGTATGCTCATAGGTCACGATTCTCGGTGCTTTTCGAGAATTCCTTAGTGAGCGTGGTGAAAATCTTGTTTGCACCATGGGCTATGAAGCGTTTCGGCAAATTGGGTTCCATTGCAAAAATGAGTACGTTCTTTACCGCACCCGCTTCCATACGTAAATCGTTATACTTGGCGATCTCGTTAGCTCTAGCCGTGGGACCTGGGTTTGGCGGGATGGGCTCTATTAGATATTTGAGCTTCCGTCGGCAGCGGCGGCATTCCGTAATGCCGCCTCCCGGTCCGCGAAGTTTGATCCATCATTCTTGATCGAGTAGACGATTCATCGATTCATGAAGATCCGAAGCCGGGACTCACGGTACAATGTGGCACTTGGCATTGGGTCGTCAAGCACGGCCACCATTTTGTTATTAGCAGTTTAAGTGATCGTGATCTACACTGAAAAAGAAAGAAAAAACAAAACGAAATAAGCAACTCATCGAGGTGATTTAAGTCTATTTAAAATTCATTTTATTCGTGTAGACTCATTGCACTTGCATAATTGATCTCCCTCAAGAATAATACAAGTGATCCCAAGACTCAATTTCCGTAAATTGATAAGCCAACTGTTTAGCTAGTTCTATAGTTAGAACTCTTGGTCGATAGATTTCCGTAAATCCTATCTATAGTCCACCATAATCACAGGATCGTACGAGTGACCATAGTGTTGAGATAAAATAGGTCAATCAGTTCCAACTTACCCGACGTAGAAGGGGTCATATTATGCCTACCGACGAAGAAGGGATTCATTGGAGTTTGACCTATAAAGACTATTCTCAATTTTTGTTTATACGAGGAAGATCCCATCAACTTAGTTTTAATTCATTTTAAGTGAACGAAAAACTAGCAACTGCGTGAATGAATTAATTTAGGTGATGGCTTAAATAAAGCATGTGATATCTGTATATCAAAGAAAACTAACGCGTGACCTCTATATGAGTCAGTTTTCATGCAATTATTAGGTGGTTTGGTTTTAGGCGGAATATGATGCAAATTATCGTTACAAAAATAAAAGAATGCAAAACGTAAATAAAAAGTCCTAGTGTGGCCTATCCTAGTAAAAAGAACATAATACAACTTTGGAATCCACCGTTGGACCCGAGAAGCTTGTCTTGATGTTCCATCTTTGTCCATGCAGCGGGAGTGAGCATCCGGTCTCCATCTTTGGTCTTCTCAAAATTACAATTAAAATTTACAAAATATAAACCTATTTACATTCTAAATAAAAACTGTAATTACAAGAAAAAAAACCAAAACGGAGATACAAGATCTCAAAATACAACCAAGACCGTGTTCCATCATTACGGTAACACGTTCTACTAAGGCCACACTAAGTTACAACCGTTTGTAAAATTAAATACGTAATTAAAAAAAACATTCAAGGCATTCAAAATAACGATAAATAAAAATGCATCAACTAAAACAAATTTATTCGTGACATAATTCCGTAATTATGTTAATTTATCCAAACCACCTTTTAACGATTAAAATTATGCGACAAAACCGCTTCTATCAACTTAATTTTAATTCATGATAATCCGTTACTTTAAATTGCTTTAAAATAACTAAATGGCACGTGAGTGAACCGTTTCACTATCAAGCGAATGCACAAAATCCGTATTGTGCATTTGTTATGGCCGAAAAAAAAATAAAACACGAAAAAAAAATTTCTTTTCTTTCACGGCCTGACCGTGAACAGTACACAAATTTTTTTTTTTTTTTTTTTCAGCTAATTGCCGAGAGCAAGAAAAGGGGAAAAATTCCCAAACATCAAAAACCCTCGCAAAATCGATTTGACAAAAATTACCAATTGCAAATAAACCTAATCCGTATAGAATTGAAACTACAATTGATAAAACTTTAACATATTGCAATGAATATCGATTACAAAAACAATATGCAAAGAACAAATCGAAAACAAAACATCGTCTGATCAGCATAAAGCCGTGTGGCACGATTACCAATGCAAAAAAATTGTCACGGTTTGCTAAAAAAAAAAAAAACAGCCGAGACATGAAAAAAAAAATCTGCCGCACGGAATTTTATGCAAAAAAAAAATATCGATTCAATTCGTTTAATGAAAATCACAATGAAAAAATTACGTGGCCTCGCTCTGATACCACTTGTAGGGTAATATCCGTATAAAACCCTTAAATTTTAGGACTATAACGCAAAATTTAACATGTGATTATTGTCATAAAACAAAATACAAGAGAAAACGATAAAGAACAAGAATCAACCTTGGGTCCTTGTGAATGCGGCCTAAGATCAGAAATCAAAGTAGATTTCCTCCTAATCGTTGCACCCAAGACCGTCTGAGACTATGCCCCTTGTGCTAGAATGTACTCTCTAATCGCCTTGCAATATTGAGAGAGTTGTTGTGAGTTTTTACGATGTGAGATCTAGAAATTTCAGAGGAAAAATGCCCCCAAAACCCAATATTTTGCAAAATGAATGATTAGGTTACAAAAGGAGAGGAGCTCTCCTTTTGTTCCTCATTCGGCCAAACCGTGAGCCAAGGGGGGAAATGGGCTTTCATTTCCTCTTTATTTTAACTCGTGGTCCGACTCGAAAATGCTAAATGTATATGACGGGTTTTATTATAAATCGTCATCGGTTATCGGTTATTAAAACATCGACTAATAACACGGATTAGTTGAAATATTAATACATGTCCGACAAAGACAATATTGTATAATTAATTCAATATACATCAATTAAATATAATCGTTTATATTTAATTTACGAATTAACCGCTTAATTCGTCTTAGCCATTATTATTTAATCTGTATCAAATAATTGTCTCAACATCGCGTTTGACTAATTGTTAGTCAATAACTCCGACTAACTGCTTAGTCAAATTAGGCATCAACATGACTGTATTTTCATACCGTCACATCTCTCAAACGTATCCTATAGGTGTGACTTTTAGGGACCAGTTGATCACCGCCATCAGTATGAAAATAACGTCAAACTTATCTAGCAAGCCAACCGTTATTGATAAACGTGGACCAACTGATAATAATACAAAAGTATACCCTTTGATCCTTTTAGAGATTTATATGTCATTGCACTAACTGTAGAGGACACCAGCCCCAACAGAAGCGTCCTGAAAAATCCATCACAAATCAAAATTCCGAGATGGTAGGAAGTTTACCCATCATGCAAGGATTCCAAATACCAAGTTTCGTCGCAAATGGGCAATCCTAAGGCTATTTTCGAAGTGATTTACGGTTTAGTTGTGAAACCGTCTCAATTTCGCTCAAATGCTCAAAACTCAATGAAAATTCAAAACAAATACATGGTTATGATCCTTATATTACCAATTGGCCGTTTATAAAGTCAATTTTGCAAGGCAAAATCATTTGGGAGAAAAGCCCCAAAGTTTCGACTAATTAGGGTCGAAAACCCTAATTTTGTCGCTCTCATTTGATCAAATACGGAAGATAAATGCAAGATTTATACACATACCTCGATTAGTCATGGAAAATGCAAGCTTTTGGATCAAATTTTACCGGAAATGGT
Source organism: Silene latifolia (assembly GCF_048544455.1). Lineage (NCBI taxonomy): Eukaryota > Viridiplantae > Streptophyta > Magnoliopsida > Caryophyllales > Caryophyllaceae > Silene > Silene latifolia. The sequence continues at coordinate 222,796,308 of NC_133534.1, forward strand.
TGGAATTTGAGAGAGAAATTAAGAGTTTATGTTTCGAATAAAGGAAACAAACCCCTCTGTTTCATCGGGTTTTTACGCAGAATTGACACGCTCAGGAAAAGACGCAGCAGGTGTTGCGCCTCTTCCAAGGGATACAGCTCTTACTGCGCCTCTTCCTCAGTTTCCCTCCATAGGAATTTTCGAAGATTCGTTATAAGTTCGTTATTTTGTGGGCCCATCTTTGGCGCGCCTCTTCCTCGATGCCGTATCACATATTTGATCTGTTCGACGTATATTCTTCGCCCGGATCCGTATTTCCAAGCCAACAGCAAAATGTTGCCATGTTCTGCCAAGACCTAGCTTGTCACAACGAGCATTTCTTCTTTGACAGGTGTTTCGACACGCCTTTATTATGTTCCCCCAGCAAGAGTACACGGATAGACATTCCCTCTCGAGACATGGAGATCAGTTCCCGATTATGTTCCCCCAGCGAGAGTTCACGGATACACATTCCCTCTCGAGACATGGAGATCAACATTGACCCCGAGCTATTCCGAAGTTTGTTTGAAGCTGACTACAAGCAGATTTCCCCCAGCGATTCCAGACTATGTTCTGCTGTCTTCTCCCAATATCGCGTTTTGTTTCCCCTGGAGTTTCAAGGAATTTCAGGTATGGTCTCTTCTTATGGCTGGCGAGCCTCCTTACGTAGTCTAATGGACTTTAAACGACCCTTCCCGATAGTCGACAGGCTCTAAAATGTTCCCGACGATAGGTCCTTGGTTCAGACCCCTTGAACCGCCTCGCGTCCCCATAGTCGTCAGGTTGTAATCTTCGATTGACCTGATGGCTATACTTTGACTTTCGCCTTGTCCAAGCCTCAGTCAAAGTGGGGGCTCTGTAGATACCTCATTTCTGCACCTCCCGCAAACCACCCGGTGATGATTGGGCAGCATGTTTGGTAGGTGGAACGATTTGTGACAGTTTGTAAGTTTATCGTCAAGTGATCGCTCAAAAACTTGTGTCTACCTCTTAAATGTCATCTACACGCCGATACGGTCGTTTTGACAGTAATTAGAGTACATTTGGAGTCCGGGTCAAAAAACCGTCTTCATTTTCTAAAACCGAGTCAGAATGTTCTAGAATGTTCCGGATATTTCTATTCCATGTTTTCGCAATCTTTTAATCTTTGGCAAAGAATTTCCCGTAATATTCACACAAAATAATAAGGAAAACAAGATTAATCCGTTATTCCATAACCAAAACACGGAAATCTTTCTTCCGCAGGAGGAAACCACTTGGGAAAGGACGCAGCAGGTGCTGCGCCTCTTCCAAGAGACGCGGTGCCTGCTGCGCCTCTTCCCAAGTCCTTTTCTGCGTATTTTTCGTATCTTTTCATATCTTTTCGAGATTCACTTCCAAAGTTTCTCCGAAAACCCTAATTTCCTCCGTGTGATTAGTATAAATAGAGACCTTCGGTCTCACATATTTCTCACGCGAGTGTCCGCCCTTCTCTTCTCCCTTTGCATTCTAGACCACGTTCTTACTTTTTGGCGTCTACGTGCTTGAACATTCGACCACGTAAGCTCGGATCTTTCTGAGTACCAGCCTCATTTTGCATGACCTACCAATTTGACCAACTCCACCATAATCAACTTAATCAATCTGTTTAATTTTCTCTTACGAGGGCACTTTCGTCTACATTCGAGTCGAGCATCACTAAACGTATACTTAGTTCATCTCGTTTCGTCAAACATGTAAGTCTGAGGGTGTAAAATCCTTCTTTTATTTATTGTTCTTTACTTATTGATGTGACCATTATTTGCGCACATTTAGTCCCCTAATTGAGCCTATTTTGCATACTATTATAACATTCTATGGCCATTTTATCCGTCAAAACCTTCCTATTTGCTTTTCTATCGCATTTCATATGTTTTGTAGAAAAGAAGATAATAAGGCGGAAATTCCCCTCTTTCGTGCATATTTGGAAGCTTATTGATGATATTAAATGGACTAGTATGAAGAGGAGGCAAGAATGATGACCAATGATGTAAGAATAAAGAGTATATAGAAGGGTCATAAGGTTTAAAGCAAGGAGGAAAAGCAAGGAAGCCATTCAAGAAGAAATCGCTCGAAACCTGAACCAAGAGTTGCTCTTTTGGCTCTGAAAATATGCTAGATGGAACGGCGTCGAAAAAACAAGCGATCTAGGCTTTTGAATCACTCCAATAGGAGTCCGGATGAGAAAATGACGTCCGTTTTACAATCCGAGCTCAAACAAAGAAGTCATCTGACAATCCGCGCGTCTTACGTCAAGACGCTCGTCTTCCCTACAATCCGCTCGGATTGCTCAAAATCCGCTCGGATTCCCCACTACAATCCGGCGTCTTGCTCCAAATCCGCTCGTCTTCCTCTTCACCAATCCGCCCGTCTTCAACACAATCCGCTCGGATTCCCCTGCCACAATCCGTCCGTCCCGACAACAATCCGCCCGGATTCCTTTACAGCACAATTTCGTTCTTCAAGCTTCAATGAAAGACTCCCTTCCTTCGAAAAATACCGGAGTCTCCCTGCTCAAATCTCAAAAGTGTAATTACTAGTTTAGCCCTTAGTTAACCCTAATGCATCCACCTAATTTCCACTATAAATACCCCATTTGTAATAATCCTTTGACACATCTTTTTAGCTAGAAAAATCCTTCCTTAGATTAGATTAGGAGTAGATTAGAATAGATTACTCTTTAATCTTTCCACAAATTACACATTAATCTCTCCTTAATTATTGTTCAAGTTTATTATTCAAGTTTATTATTGGGTAATTGAAGATTATTGGGTTATTATTGGGAGATTGACAACCTTCCATCAATCAATCAAGTTTCTTCTATTATTCTTGCTTTATTATTTGGATCACCTCAAGTTGGTATAATTCCTTTACTCTTTAATCTTTATTGTTCATTTCTTCATTCTATTATCATGTTTATACTTGTTGTGATGATTGACACCATTAATAACATGTTTCCCATGATAATGAGTGAGTAGTTTCTTTAGCTAGGATTAATGGGTAATTAGGGGATACCAACATGGGATTGATTCATGCTTAATCTAATATGTTTTCATAATCAAAATTGCTTGCTTGTTGTGATGTCAACTTTATGCACATGTTATGTTTGATGAAATGCTAAGCCTATGAATCCTTGCATTTTTACCATCTCTTATCTACTCAACTTGACTTGTAAGATATAAACCAACTCGAGTCTTGTTAGACCATGCATAAAAGTTGATTAGGAGAAAAGTAAGTCGACTTGTAGGTGTTGTATAATCTAATCGATTCGGCTCCGGGACCCAACTCTTCCTAAGAACCGTAAGATATAACCCAACTCGGTTTCTCCACAACATTAATTGCTTGCAACTTTGTAAACATGTTTGTATGATCAACACCATGAATCCCCCATGACCCCATGATATCCTAGCACTTTTAATCATTTGTTTACATCCTTCCTTTTATTGCTTGTTTTACCTTATTGCTTGCATTAGTATAGACACAACTACAAATCCAACCAAATTGTGACACTAGCATAAATTGAGATAGATATACTTAGAACCCAAAGCACACCGTCCCATGGATCGACCTCGACTTACCGCTAACTAGTTGTATGTTGAGTATTATAAATGTGTTTGATTGGATGAGTGACGACCTCGACCGGATCACTTATTGTAATCATGATGTAAGGTTTATGTCGAAAGTACTCTTAAAACCGATTTCTAAAACCGTGTTTAAACCCTTTTTACGGATTATCAGAGGACAGCCGTCGAGAAAGGACGCAGAATCGCCGCGCCTCTTGAAGGGACGCAGCACTGCTGCGCCTCTTTGAGGGCTTGCAGTTCTCGCTTCCTTTCTTCTTCCTTCGTCTTTTGTTAATTTGTTTGTTTTTCTTTTGTTTTCAATCGTTCGTTGTTTCTTTGACATAATAACTTAAGCATAATAATCTGACATATCATTAATAAATCATTAGAAATTATTTCATCTTTTAGTTCCCGACTCAAATCCCAAGTAATTCATATTTGTGGGTTTTCGTCATTAAAATCAATTCTGGTTTTAGAGATTCGATTTACCCATATTGAATCTCTGGAATTCATCTTTGATAAACTTGTATTTGTTATTCATCATATCCGTCATTAATTCGTCATTAATAACTTATTTAGTCTAATTAATTTGTTTAGTTTGTTAATTTGTAATTAATAACCTCTTTAATCTTGTAAATATTAGTTCTAATCGGTTCCTTCCATGTTTCATTGATTTTATGACCTTAATTATATGTAATCAACCTGCTAATCACTTTCATCCGAGTCAATTATTCATAATCAATCATTAAAATCACCAACGAGTATTAACGATTTGCAATTCCGGCTTCACAGCCAGAACTGAGCCAAGGAACGGACGCAGCAACTGCTGTGCCTCTTCCAAGGGACGCAGCTCTGCTGCGCCTCTTCCTGGTTGATTTATGTCCCTGAACTCCCGTGTTGCTTTGACCTAATTTATTAGTTACGTATCTAATTAACTATTAATCGTATTATCACCCTAATTCCTGTTCGTCAATTTATTTATTCTTTCTTTTCTAAAACCATCTGTTTTAAATGTATTTTCGACATAAATCAATAAATACGATGTAATTATTGTAATTTTCATTATTGTATTTATTGTTGTATTTCTTTTGTTGTATTGTTTGTATGCTCTCACACGTAATCAACCTAATTCCTACTTCGACCCAATTGTATGATTAAATTGCGTGTTCACCGACTTAGTCTAATTCTTCACATGCTAGGATCAAAACGTTGGATGTTGCATTGCATGCATATAAATCGACAATATATCGAGTATAGATGATTTCCCTAGTCATTAGTAGAGGCCGCTATCGAGGCGGGCGGGATTAGGTGTTCGATCAAAAGAGCTTCCTAATACGTACCCTCACCCCTTACTCCAGATCTCTGTGAACATCCGTGTTCATTGGCATCCACGAGAGTCATTCTAGACATAGAATGCTAAGGGTAACGAGTTCTTGGTGTTCATGTCACTACTTTGTGTCTTGATATGACACGAGGTATTCGAACGGTTTCCAATTTTCCACAATAAATTGGTGGCGACTCCACAAATGCAAACGCTTGTTTCCCAAGCGCCCCCGTGGGCCCGCGTCCACAGTATGATGAGCGGGGATTTGGTGGGTACGGCTGTAGTCCCCCACTGGCAGGGCTGGTCCAGTGGACAGTCGGTGACGGAGATTGGTTGGAGTGGTTGTGACTGTGTGTGTGTGTTTGGTTTTGTTTGTAATTTGTTGGTACTGTTTGTTGTGTCATACCTCAGTTACTGACCTTGAGTGGCTGTCTTGTTTGTTTTGTTGTGTCTACCGTGATCCCTTATGGTGAGCGGTCCGTCTTAGCAGGTGCTGTCTGGGATGTTAGCTAGAGTCCGGGTTGGGATGAGTCCTCACGAGTAATGTCAGAAGTAGTTCTATAGCTTTGACGAGTTGTACCTTTGTTTTAATAGTTTAGATTTAACACTTGTAACATAACTGTAATTGTTCTTTTATCGACTTTTGATGATTACTTACCTCGGGCAACCGAGATGGTGATGCCCTTATATGCTAGGGAAGGTCTTGTTAAGGCTCCTTGGTATATGGGGGTGTCATAGCTACTCCGCTTCAAGACTTTCACTTGCTCAAAGCTACTCCGCTTCAAGACTTAAGTTCTATCTCACAGGTTTACAGAATCTTTGAATCTCAATCGTTCACTTAATGAACATGGAGATAACAATTAAGACCTAAACACGAGAATCATTGAACAAGCTCGAGATCGCAGATGCAAATGAATCGATACATGGAGATTTGACTCTTTTGAAAAACGATTGAAGACTTTTAAAATAGAAAACAGTTTTGCAAATAAGTTGAAGAACAAGAGCTGATGTTTTGCAAAGTGTTTTAACAATTAATGCTCAGAAAAGTCTTAGGTAATAAATGATGCAAAGGCTCCTTATTTATAGTGAAAACAATCACCTAAAGAGTACACTTTAAAATAATTTGATCCATTAATAAAATAAGTAGCCTTTGAGTGATGGTAAGTGTTAGGGGTTGCTTGAGCACACAAAACTTTAGTCTTTTTCAGAAAACTAAACCTCAAACACTCAACATGTGACAACTTACCACAAATGGAAGAGTGCTTTAGTACTTGACTAAATCAACTTTCCATTTATGTAAAAGTAGATGCACAACTTTAGAGGAGTCAACATGTGAGATTTGCAAATTGATTTTTCAGATTTGTTTTCAAACTGGGATAATTCAAATGTAAAATCTTTGAGAATATGAAATTTATAAAGATTTTGACACTTAAACATTTCGTATAAAAGTTCCTCCATACGGTAGTATCAAAAACCACGGTGCAGTGCACTGTTGCATGGTTTTGCAGCCACTTGACGTAAATGAAAATGTTACACTTACTCTTACATTTTTCGACTAATGCTAAGATCATATCATTGTCTTGACTTCTTCTTGACTTCATCTTGATCATGTTAAGCCGTCTTTGAGAGTCCATTTGATTGCTTCAATCACTAAGCATTTGTAATCGTTTACAACATTTGACTAAGGCTAAGGGATTTCTTGTCATAACTTCATCTTGATCATTCTTGAACCATCTTTGGAAATTCATTGAGTGCTTCAAATGCTAAACATTATAACTAAGAAGCAAACAATTAAATAACAATGAAACTTGACATCATCAATCAAGTGTGTTCTAACAAGTTATTAATTTCAGTTTCACTATTATAATTGTATTTTTCCTTGAAAAGTAGCAGTTCCAAAATCTTGGGTGTAAAAAATAAAATAGGGCTTTTCTACGGTATACACCATGTTTTTTTTTAAAATTCAACCTTTATACCCTCAATTTTTAAGAAACATGTAATATACCCATGAATTTCGAGATTAGTTCGTAAAACACTCCCAAGTATCCTAATTCAAATGGTTACATATTGTCACAAAAAATTGTACATTGATGAGTAAATAAGGATTATATCAATGGCTCTATGTATTTTGGATGAGTATTCAACTAAACTACTCAAATATAATATTTAAAATTATAAAGTTCTTAACATTTCGGGTATTTGTAGAACAATTTATTGAATTTAGGGATAATTTGTATGATTTTGGAAACCGGGGATATATCGTAGAATTTGAAAAAAAAAAATATAGGGGTACATCATAGAAAAATCCAATAAAATTAAAATGTTGTTGCTTTCGACAATGGGAGAGGAGAGTTGGGGGGATGGTGGTGAAATAGGTGGTAATAGATGTAAAATTGTCGGAATTTTAAATTTGGGTCGCTTTACTCATAGTCTCAAACATTTTGGGTAAATTGCACATCAGACAACAGCAAGGGCATCATATTTAGATGTGGCACTCGGGTCGGTTACGGGTCGTGTCAAAGCGGGTCAGGTCATAACGGGTTCGGGTTGTGCCGGGTTAGTGACGAGTTCGGTCGATTGCAGGTCATATCGGGCCATCTTCGGGTCGGGTCATTAGCGGGTCACTGCGGGTGGCAAGTCGGGTCGGGTCATTAGCGGATCAGTAACGAGTCAGATTATCAACTTATATTTTATCTTATGTATTTAGTTTTTTATGGTAATTTTATGTTTAAACAATGTGTAGGTGTATTAATTGTGGTTTTAAGTAAAAACAATCAAGATAAAAGTCAATTTGGTATTATTTACATCATTATTAAGCTAGTTCATTATTGGGTTATCCATAGATTGAGTCAATATCGGATCACGGGTCGGTCTGGTTGGGTTCGGGTTGGAAAAATTAATGATGTTATCGGTTATCAGCTCATGTTGTATTCAGATCGGGTCGATTTCAATTCACCCAATTTTCAGGTCCTATTAAATCGGTTTCATCGGGTCGGGTCAGTTTTTAGAGTCTCTAATCATAGTCCTTTACTCCTTGTCAATTAAATTGAGAAAAACCTCAGTCCTCTTATCTCATTTCGTTCCTCGTCATAAACCCTAAAGAAAACCGGCGAACTACGACAACTATTCTTCTCTCTTGTTTCAGGTATAAACCCTAATTTACATATTTTTAGGTCTAATTCGACCTTTTAATTTAGTACGGAATATAATAATTACTGTGCTTCTGTGTTTATATTGTATCTGTTTTTATATTGTAATTTGATTATTCTAAACACAATATGGAGAAATATTGTGAGTTTGAAGATGAAAATTGATTAGTTGTTTGTTTGATTTTGATTATTATAAACTTATGTTATTGTTATTAGGTTAGAAAATGCCGAGGCCGTTTGCTGTGAAACATGGAAAGAAGAGGAAGAAGAGAGAGGAGAACTATGATAGAGATGAGATAGAGAAAGAGGGGTCACCAGAAATTGATGGTGTTGATCCTACAGCTGAAGATAATAGAGTTGCCGACGATGTTGTTAATGATTTACCCGGCATTCCAATCACTATTTCTAATCAATCTAACAAGTCCGGAGCTATTTTCGTTCTTGAAAGAGCTTCCTTGGAAGTCGCCAAGGTCGGAAAGGTATATATATATATTTATCACTCTCTCTTTTACTGTCTACTGAAAATTGAGCATCTATTCAGCCTTCTCGTTTGTGCTTGTGTGGCTCTAAGAATCCGAATTTTTTAAAAGGTTTCGGCCCAAATAATGTGTATGGTTTTGTATGAATTTCCTTGTCAACGCGATGGGAGTATGGAGTGTCTTGTATGAATTTCTGAGGTTATTGTAGTGTTGTTGGATCCCAGTGCAGTGATAAGACACTACAAATTTATTTACGTGAATTTGCAGAGTAGAGGTTAGATGATAGCACGTCGCATGACTGTTCTTGTGCATCTCCTACTTTTATTCATGGGTGTCTCTGGCTAAAGCTCTTTACAGTTCCGTCTATTACTTGCCCCCCCACAGAAAAAGAAAGGTGTCTCTAGCAATATTTTAGGTTTCGAAGAAGACTTTGTCTCAATGTAGGCATGTAGCAAGTGAGTCACTGAGAAAGTGTACTTAATTGCACATTATCTAGGTTTTCTAATTAGACACTTGTTTAATCGAATTTTCTTGTCTTTAGAGGAATCGAGAGGAGAACTTTAGTAATAGATTCCATTGTGAGCATAGGCTGGTGATTGAAATACCATATTTAGCTTTCTATATGCTTATGCTCTTCGCTTGTATTGTCTAGGGATTGTTTCATTTCTCTCTTAAAAGTTGTTTCATTGTGCAATGGATAAGCTGTAAAGTAGTAAATTTTTGTCAGATTTTTAATTCTACTATGTATACTTGTGCAGACATACCAAATTTTAAACTCCGAAGACCATGCAAATTTCCTGAAAAAGCACAATAAGAACCCAGCAGAATACAGGCCAGACATTGTTCATCAGGTCTGTGAGATTCTTACCCGCTCTTTCATTACTTAAATTCTTTGTTGCAAGGAAAATATATCTCCTTTTTGTCTACTGTCGTACGAATATTTTTTGTATGCGGCTATGCCTGCATCTTTTTGTAATGGACTATTGTTTTTTAATCAGTTGCTTTAATAAACTCGTGTCCAGGCGCTTCTAATGATATTGGACAGCCCTTTGAATAAGTCTGGAAGAATACGAGCTGTTTATGTCAGAACTGAGAAAGGTGTCCTTTTCGAGGTTAAGCCTCATGTTCGTATTCCAAGGACATATAAACGTTTCGCTGGTGTCATGTGTAAGTGATGATTTAAACTTGTGTTTTAAAGTGGAAGAAGAATTAAATTGTGTAGCCTCTTGCATGAAATTTTTCCTTAGAGCTTGATATAAGCCTTGCATATGCAACCCACATTGCTATTTATCATTACAGTGCAGCTGTTGCAGAAGCTGAGCATAACTGCTGTTGGCAAACGTGACAAACTTTTCCGTGTTATAAAAAATCCAGTCACTCAGTATCTACCTGTTGATTCCCGTAAAATAGGTAACAACTTTGCTTTTTGGGCGCTCCTTTGTGATTGAGATAAAGTGCACCTTATACTATTTTCTCCATGTAGTTGACATTTATTTACTCTTTCATCAGGCTTCTCATTTAGCTCAGAGAAGCTAGTTGACATTCAGAAATATGTAGCTGCTGATAAAGCCGATGCCAATTACGTCTTTGTGGTATGTGTTAAAAGCGGCACTTATTTTGCTATGTTATTCATTTCTCTTTTGTGTTTCAGTGATCAAAATATATTTGATTTTGGATTATGATGGCATAAAGCAACATGGCTCACTAAATCGGCCATATTTTGAGTTAGTAGTCATTTGTCGCAACTTGTAAAAATATCCTCGTTTAATTTTTACTAAGGTGTTGCTCTGTGACCGTGAGGTCACGGGTTCAAGTCCTTGGAGCGGCCTCTTGCCAAAGTGGCAAGGGAAGGCTTGCCCCAATTACACCCTTGTGGTGGGACCCTTCCCCGGACCTTCGCCTAGCGGGGACGCTATCGTGCACCGGGTTGCCCTTTTTTATCTGGAAGTAGTCTCTCCATGTTCTTAACACTTATGTTGCTCGGACTCTTCCATATTACCGTGCATACCCGTGTTAGATACTCAACACTCGGATGTGAGTAGGACACTCGGACACTTCATTTCAGACCTAAAACATGAATTGTTTTTCAGAAAATAGACCAATCTGATACTTGGACACACACCCATGTCGGATACTTCTAACCGAGTCCAAGCAACATAGCTTAACACTGGGGAAAGGTTATGTGCATCTTAGTATCCTACCTCTTTACGTTGCTATTAGAGGAAACCCTTGAGACTCTAGAGTAATGTTGATGTTTTATTCATTTTTCCTTACTTGAAAGACTAGTTTTAATTGAATATTTGATTATTTAGGTTGGTGCTATGGCTCATGGGAAGGTTGATAAGGAATATGTGGAAGATTATATATCAAGTAAGATTACCAACTTCTTTAGCAAAGTTATATGATCAAGTAAGATTAAGCTTAAGAGTTAAGATGTAAAAGCAACCTGGATTTCTGTTGATGGCACGTTTTTTTAGCTTTTATGTTCTTAATGGATTAATTGACAGACAACTGGGAAGCCGTGTCCTACTGTATGCTTCTTGGAATATGAATAGTGCTGATAGTTTACTTCCTGAATTTGCAGTTTCAGGCTATCCAATGAGTGCTGCATGGTGTATAGCAAGAATTTGTGAGGGCTTGCAACAGAAATGGACCGTCCTGTGATCTGTGAAACCATTAGGCATTAGTTTACCAATAGCCTTGTTTAGCCGAACTTTGATCGAGTGTTGGGGGATCTGCTACTCTTAAACCCAAAGTTTAGCAATCTGTACTATGTTGCATAGACTATAGACATCGATTCTCATTGGTCTGCAGTTCAATTTTGAGGACTATATATAATTTACTCTTAATGTTATTGTTTTGTATGTACTATAAGCTTTAAGGTTCTGGTCACCAGAACTTTGAAATATCAGACCTAGTTAAAAAGTGTATTGTTGAGAATGCAAATGGTCATTTGCCAGCCATCATATGCAAGCAATGGAGAGCGAGGCAATGCATTTACAAGTAACCGCATTGTGCTTTTTACAGACCATGAAAGCTACTTTACATTTGCACAGCACAACTAGTTTGGTTGTGCATTTACAAGTAACCCGCATTGTCCTTTTGGTTGCCAAACACAAATATGAGAATTTGTGTTTGGATAGTGCACTCGTTTCGACAGGCATATTTAGGCATAAAATATACTGGTGAAAAGGTATAAGAAAGAACGTTATCAAGTAAGCTATGTATGACGTTTTTGTTTTGCGAGTTACATTTGACTTTCAGTTGCATTTTGAGAAAAATTATGAATAGTATATGATACAACTATAAATAAGACTTGCAAGGAGTAATGAATCTGCAAAAAAGATGTAAAAAGGAATGAAAAACTGGAAATAAAGCTGAGAATTGCAATAAAAGATGATAGAAGAATAGCCGTTCAATTAAGGAAAATTGATAGGCTATTACATTAATGATTCTGCAGTACCCAGTACACCTTTTCTTAGCTAAATTTAGGATGGTCCTTTCTAGCTTATTAGATGGCTACTTATAGTAGGTCCTAGGATACTGCTACAGAAAGTGACAGCTCATGGCTTAGTACAATAACGGCTAATAAAAGATAAGGATTTGACTGCATGAAATTCCTCCTATTTGGTTGTATTAGGTGGCCTCTTCTGATTGGGACAGCATATCTCCTCACGTGCCTCCAAATGTGTTGCTGGTAATTTGGGTGAATGGCAGTTGTAGTCATCACAGGTTGCATGGGCCACTGCAGTAGTCTGGACTGTATCAATACCCTCTCCTTGAATTGATCCTTGTCCCCAAGGATCAAAATTAGGAAACTTCTGTTTAATATCATACAAGTATTCCCAGGTAGCATCTTCTATTCCTGAGTTAGCCCATTTGACAAGCACCTTGGTGACATTAACTCTGCCTCTTTTTACTGACTTTCTGGCCAAAATGAATTCTGGTTCTTCTCTAGCGTCTACTGGTTCATCAATGACTATGGGTTCAGGACCATAATGCTTTTTGAGCAAGGACACATGAAAGGTTGGATGTATTTTGGAGCCAGGGGGAAGGGCTAGCTTATAAGCCACCTTTCCTATCCTCTGCATGATTTGATATGGACCATAGTACCTTTTAGATAGTTTTTGGTTGCTCCTGGTGGCCACAGTAGATTGCCTGTACGGCTGTAGCTTAAGGAACACCCAATCCCCGACCTCAAATTCTCTGTCACTTCTCTTTTTATCAGCCTGTTGTTTCATTCTGTTTTGAGCCCTTGCCAAGTTAAGCTTAATGCTTTGCAAAGCCTCCTCCCTGGCCGCTAAGGTCCTATCAACAGCATCAACTTTGCTATCTCCCGGCATATAAGGTAGGTGTAGTGGTGGAGGATGGCCATACAAGATCTCATAAGGGGTCGCTTTTAGTGAGCTGTGGTAGGTAGTGTTATACCAGTATTCTGCAGAGGGCAGCCATTTACACCAATCTGTTGGTGCCTCACTGCAAAAACACCTGAGATATGTCTCTATGCATCTATTTAACACCTCAGTTTGGCCATCTGACTGAGGGTGGTAGGCAGAGGTGAGGTGCAAATTAACCCCATGAATGGAAAACAACTCTTGCCAGAAATTACTCAAAAATAACGAATCTCTGTCTGTTATGATCTCCTCTGGCATTCCATGCAATTTGTAAACATGATCAAAGTAAGCTTGTGCTACTTCAGTGGCAGTGTAAGGGTGTTGGAGTGGTATGAAGTGGGCAGACTTACTCAGCCTATCCACCACTACCAAAATGGAGTCCATCCCCATGGATTTAGGCAGCCCTTCTATGAAATCCATGTTAATCCCAGTCCATACAGTGTTAGGAACAGGAATTGGTTGTAACTTTCCAGGACTTGTAGCAGTGTCATACTTACATTGCTGACAAGTAGCACACTGTTGAACATAGTTTTGGACATCCTGCTTCATTCCTTTCCAGTAAAACTTACTTTTGAGTCTTTGATAGGTTGCCTCAGCCCCCGAGTGTCCACCTTGTAATGTGTCATGCATAATTGAGATCATTTTCTGTTGTAAATCATCATGATTACCCACCACTAATTTTCCATCCTTCTTGAGTTGCCCTCCTTTCCAAGCATACTTCTTATGGGAGGCAGGATCTCTTTTAAGGTCTGTAATTATAGTTGCCATTTGAATGTCCCTTTCCCAAGCCTCTTGTATGGATGCATAAAGGTCAGTGCTTAGAGTGCTAATATAAAGCTGAAACAATTCTGAACTGTGCACCCTTGATAATGCGTCTGCTGCAATATTCTCCTTGCCCTTCTTATAAGTAATCTCATAATCATACCTCATTAACTTAGTTAACCATTTCTGTTGTAGTGGAGTAGTGATCCTTTGCTCTAGCAAGAACTTCAAGCTTTGGTGATCTGTTTTAATCACAAATGGCCTCTCTGTCAAGTATTGGCTCCATTTGGTAATTGCATGAATTATGGCCAGTAGTTCCTTCTCATAGATGGACATAGCTTGGTGCTTTGGTGATAGAGCTTTGCTAATGTATGCAATAGGATGATGGTTCTGCATAAGCACAGCTCCTATGCCATCCCCCGACGCATCAGTTTCCACTACGAAGGGTTGGGAGAAGTTTGGTAATGCAAGTACTGGTGCTGTGATCATGGCCTCTTTAAGCTTCTCAAATGCCCCTTGGGCAGCAGACCCCCATAGAAAGGCATCTTTCTTAAGCAGGTTAGTTAATGGTTTACTTATGATTCCATAACCCTGAATGAATCTTCTGTAGTACCCTGTTAATCCCAAGAACCCCCTGAGTTGCTTGATGGTTTTAGGGGTGGGCCAATTTTTCACTGCTTCAATTTTGGAGGGTTCAGTGGCTACCCCTTCCCTTGATATAATGTGACCCAGGTACTCCAGGCTCTTTGCTCTAAAACAACATTTGGCAGGTTTAGCATATAGTTTGTTTGCCTCCATTATCTTCAACACTTCACCTACATGATATAAGTGTTGGCCCCAACTTGGACTATATATGAGTATGTCATCAAAGAAGACCAGCACAAATCTCCTGAGATGGGCATTGAACACTCTATTTATCAAACTTTGAAAGGTGGAGGGTGCATTAGTCAAACCAAAAGGCATGACTAAGTACTCAAAATGGCCATGATGTGTCCTAAAAGCAGTCTTGTAAACATCATCAGGTTGCATTCTGATCTGGTGAAAGCCAGCTCTCAAGTCAATCTTGGTATAATAACTGGACCCATGTAACTCATCAAGTAGTTCTTCTATCAAAGGAATAGGGAATTTATCCTTAATTGTCTGCTTATTGAGCTCCCTATAATCCACACACATTCTCCAACTGCCATCTTTTTTCTTAACCAACACTATTGGAGATGCATAAGGACTGGTGTTGTGTCTTACTACACCATTTTCCAATAACTCTTGCACCATGGTTTCAATAATATCTTTCTGAACCATTGCATACTTGTATGGTCTTATGTTGACAGGCTCTGCTCCATGTTTTAGAGGGATTCTATGGTTGTGTTCCTCTCTTAATGGGGGAAGCCCCTTAGGTTCTTCAAAGACATTTGGGTATTGATTTATAACCTGCTGCAACTCTCCAGGGATCTCTATATTTGGTGTCAACTGAATAGCAAAGAATTCAGCATCTTCACTTGACTGTTGTATTAAGGCTAGCTGAGCACCGTCAGTTACTGCCCTCTCCATGTGTTTCAGATTTGGAGATTTGATCTTGGCCTTGCTAGCACCCTTGACCCTTACCTTCCTGCCTTCATAGATGAACTCCATAGTCAAGTTCATGAAATCCCAAGTGATAGGCCCGAGAGTCGCCAACCACTGTACTCCCAACACAGCATCACACCCTCCCAATGGAATGACAAAGAAGTCTGCACAAAAGTGGGTGTCCCTGATCTTCCATTTCAGCTGTTGGACCCTATGGGAGCAGGATAATTTCCCTCCATTGGCCACTGATATATTGAAAACTGGAATAGGGGTCAGAGGTAATCCCAACTTGGTGACAATCCCCATGTCCACAAAGTTGTGAGAGCTCCCACTGTCAACTAGAACACTGAGTGTTCTCTTATCAACTTGGGCTGGAATTCTCATGGTTTGACAATGGTGTTGCCCTGCCAAGGCATATATAGAGATTTGAGCACACTCTCCTTCCTTTCCTTCCTCCTCTATGAGTTCGTCCTCCTCTTCTATCTCTTCAGTTTCCTCAACTTCCATTACATATACCTGCCTCTTGTTTTTACAAATATGTTGAGGTGTATATTTCTCATCACATGAGAAACATAGCCCTTTGACTTTCCTCTCCTCATATTCTTGGTTAGCTGGCCTGAATCTAGGTGAGTAATTGGTTGGTGTGAATGTCTTTTTTTGGAAGTTTTGTGCTTGGGTAGGGGTTTTTGGTGGGAAGGTTTTGGTAGCCTGAACAACAGTGGTTTGTTGTGGAGAAAAACTGCTTTTATAGTTAGAAGTTGAGGTTGTGGGACTGTTTTTATGGTTATTTCTGGCACCCATAGCCACAGCTGTTTCCTGTAGCCTAGCCAACCCATATGCCTCCTTAATATCCTTTGGTTTAAGCATTCTCACCATGATAGCTATTTTTTCCTCCAATCCAGTTATGAAACAGCTGAGTGCATAAGAGGGTTGTAGCTCTAGTTTACTTAGCAATATATCAAACTGGTCATGGTATGATTGTACTGATCCAGATTGTTTTAACCCCAGTAATTCAGACATGGGATCCTCATGAGTGTTACCAAACCGAGCCTCAATAGCAGTCTTATATTCCTCCCACCCCAAAGGTAAGTTAGGGGGCCTGCCCTTAGTGTAGGCTTGGTGCCAAGCCAAGGCTCTGGATTCTAAGTGCATGGATGCATAGGTTACTTTCAGAGTATTGTCAATATCAGCCACAGAAAAAAATTGGTTACACTTAAACATCCACCCCTCGACATCATCACCATTAAAGATCGGAAATTTAATAGTAGGAGATCTAATGAGATTATTAGGGTCTTGGATTTTATTACCAGGCTGTAAGGTGAAGTTTGAGAGAGTCTCGACCAGCTGTGCCACTTGTGCCTTGAGAGTCTCCACATCTGCTGATAATCCATCATTTACCATTTTGACCCTGATGCTCCTTTGTCTGGTGAACTTTCCGAGGTTTTCTGGATTAAAAAGGTGAGAAAAAAGGTCTGCCTTTTTGTGAGTATTTTTTTTGTTGGGTTTTTTGGATTTTTCTCTAATGGTTGCTATTTGTTTATGAACGCAGGTCAGAGGAAGCACGGCTCTGATAACCACTTGATACAACTATAAATAAGACTTGCAAGGAGTAATGAATCTGCAAAAAAGATGTAAAAAGGAATGAAAAACTGGAAATAAAGCTGAGAATTGCAATAAAAGATGATAGAAGAATAGTTGTTCAATTAAGGAAAATTGATAGGCTATTACATTAATGATTCTGCAGTGACAGGCACTTGAGAATGCATTACCCAGTACACCTTTTCTTAGCTAAATTTAGGATGGTCCTTTCTAGCTTATTAGATGGCTACTTATAGTAGGTCCTAGGATACTGCTACAGAAAGTGACAGCTCATGGCTTAGTACAATAACGGCTAATAAAAGATAAGGATTTGACTGCATGAAATTCCTCCTATTTGGTTGTATTAGGTGGCCTCTTCTGATTGGGACAGCATATCTCCTTCTCACGTGCCTCCAAATGTGTTGCTGGTAATTTGGGTGAATGGCAGTTGTAGTCATCACAGGTTGCATGGGCCACTGCAGTAGTCTGGACTGTATCAGTATACCATTAGACCCATAAAATAATAGGAGTATAAATTAGTGTTAAACTTGTGCATTTCATGTACATGTTGCTTTTAAAATTTTATTCAAAAATGTACATGTTGCTTTTAAAATTTTATTCAAAATTATTGTAAGCAAAGTACCATCATACGATAATTTTTAAACAAAGAAGTACAAAAAATATGATTTGTAAACTATTAAGTACATATTACATTAATAGCTAACTTAATTTACAATTTCTTATTATCTACTCCCTTATATACTAAGTACATTTATTGTGATATTAGAGATGCCCTTATTATTATATATAAGAATTTTCAATTCCCTGTTGGTCACTCTAGAAACGGAATCGGCAACATAGAGTTGTCAATGAGTAAACACCGACCTAGGAA
Source organism: Silene latifolia (assembly GCF_048544455.1). NCBI lineage: Eukaryota > Viridiplantae > Streptophyta > Magnoliopsida > Caryophyllales > Caryophyllaceae > Silene > Silene latifolia. The sequence goes on from NC_133534.1 coordinate 222,814,048, forward strand.
GATATAAAACCAACATGTGAAATCAACTGCCTTGAGACTTGTTAATTTCATCGCACAACCTATTGTTATAGGGAATATCTTCTATATTCAAATGCACAATAAACCTGGTGGAGTCATTAGGAGTAAGTGTAACTTGAGAAATATGAACTCCTATCACCCTTGTTCTTACTAGTTACAAAAGTGGTCCTAATCACTCGAGACTGTAGGTTTATTACCAACAATCTTGTACTATCATTACAGAGTCCATGAAATTGATCAATGTTTATAAAAATATAACCATAGCTTCTACATGCTTTTATTTTCAACTCATGATAGGGAGAGCACCAAAACATTTAATGCTCTTAAGGATCTTAGTACAGTTCACTTACACTGAAACTTCACTCATCTTTGCTAACCTCATCCACGCTTAGGTACACTTTCTTTTTCGGGGATAAGAGACAACACATAGTCATTCACGATCTCGACAATTTCATAGGTAGGAGTCAAAAATTGTCCGTTCGGTCAAAAAGGTATTAATGGTTCCATAATTTACTAAGAAGGCCATGTAAATACTCTCTACAATGGCAATAATGAAATCAGTGACATTCTAAAAAAAAAGGATATCATTTGGTAACTCCAGCTCGATTTCCTCATCATTGGGACCTTCCGCTAAACCATCGCCACTTCTCAATATCCATTCAGAAAATCCCCTAAACTCATCGACTATGCAACTTAGACGTCCAATTTAGAGGCGCATATTCTTTCATAATGTCAATGCATAATAGCATTAGCATACACAAAACTTTATAAATAAGAAGAATTGATGTGAATAATTCCACCTTTACCTCATTTTCCCAAAATAATCTCAATGTTAACTAATCCAGAAATAATCTCACCTTTATATGTAGTCTTCTCAAATTAGTCCTTACTAAAACATGACCTGTTACTGCAGGTAATTGTAACCATTTGATGAACATTTTTATTATTATTATTAGGAAAAATTATAAATAACCACCACGTATTTGCGTATTTTTACAAATTATCACCACGTATTTACATTTTTACAAATAACCCCCAACCTTTCATGTATACTCCCCAATCACCACCGTATATTTGTTCCGAAACTCGTTTTTCTAATTTTCCGACTCGTTAAGTAACAATTTATTGAAATACCCAGATTGCCCTTATTAATTATTCTCAGTGAACATATCTCTCTTTCCTATAATCCCCAAATCCCTTATTCCCCCCAATTGATTCTATAATCCCCAAATTCTTAAATCCCCAAATCCCTATCCCTAAATCCTTTCATCCCCTGAATCTGCCTCTCTTTCTTTCTCTCAAATTTCTTTATCTATCTTAGTAATAATGGAAAAACACAGAAGAAAAATTGAAAAAAAAACGAAAACCTTATATCAGAAGAAGGGGGTTTATTAGCAACAAAGCATATTGGAGAGAAGTGTTACTACTTACTATGCAGCAACTTTAATTGATATGAAAAGTTGAAGCGGCTAATTTGTATAGCATGATAGCTTAAATCTGAGGCTGCACATGTTATAAAGTGAGCAAGTTACTAAATGGGACTGTCAAACCCATAGATATTCTCACTACATCTCCAAATGCAAAAATGCCGGGTATTTTATGTTGTCAACAATTGTAAGAAAGGGAAGGAGTAGTATATAATTGTTGTAAACACAAAGTGAAGGTGAAAATCTCACCTCCGGAATTTACTCCACCGTCCTCTCAGAAGTCTACATTTACTACAGTAAATATGGCAAATGTCTTTGGTGCATTTAATATATACACACCGTATTACGTTGTATAAATACCGTACTCGATGAATGAGAAAATACACAACTTTCACTCTCAATCTTTCACTCTCAATCGTAATCTTTAACACGTTATCAGCACGAGCTTGCTCCGAATTCGCAAGGTATCATTTTCAAAATACTCGTAATAATTTAGCTTTTATAATTTTTTTTTTTTTTCAAAACAATTACATTACTAAATAATATTTTTAACATGGATCACCAATGTCATGGAATCACCACTATTTTAAGTTATATCTCAAATTCTAACATATATTTCATCACCGATCCTACTAATGACTTACCTATAAATATCCCTGTTGTTTGCCCGCAACCGCAACCGCAACCACAACCACAACCGAGTGAACCATCGGTTGTTGCCCCACTTAATCAACACTTATCAAAACCGATCCGAATCAACCTCAATAGTCAAGTAGAGGGAAAACTCGAAAAGTGTCACAAAACCCGTCAATTTTTCCCCGAAAATACAGCAGGACCGTCTCGCTCAAAAAGGGCAAGAGACGATCAGGTATCATCTGGATCAACCGAATCCACCTGTGGCAAACGCCATAATATTAACGCTTCTAAAACGGTCACCGCTGTCGGCGGTCCCTTAGGACGACCACCTGGGCCGGCAACATCAGCCGAGGTACACACTTTGAACGATGACCTCCATCGACCACCTCTCATACCGCAAACCCAAAACTTCCCCAAAACTGACAACAATATGCCAAGTCCCGATATCCATAAATCATAAGAAAGGAGATATATATTTTGTGTATCTTTGAATCGTAGAATAAGCAAGTTTGATTCATAAAAGGTAGAATAACATAGGTGAAAAAAAAAAGGGTGGGGAGTGATAATGAAAAAAAAAAGGTGTTTGAAAGAGTAAGCATATAGTGTGTAATAATTGATAGATACTAGAGTTTGATGTGGTGATGCATAAAAACGACATACGTAAGACAATAAGTTATGGTCTCCTATCCTTCTACTAATAAATATAGGTGGTTGGTAAGTCTTAATAAATCTTTGCAGACATTACATCGGACCGTGTGAGTCCCATACTGTCTTACTACTATTTTTTTTTCTTCCTTTTATCATAAGACTAATACTAGGTTGTATGTGTAAGTTACATATTGACATACATATATTATTTATATGTATTATGGGTCATAAATTCTTCTATATACATTATATCTTGTACCTAAATAGTTTATGTATAGAAAAATTATTAGCATCTAAATTACATATATGAGTACCTTTTTTTTGAAATAGCCTTTTGTTTTATTTTATTTTTGCTAAACAAAGTTTATTTTTACTATTACAACTGACGCTACAGTATTTTTAACCCCTATAAAACCCTTATAAACTCTATCATTTTACTCACTTCTTCTCTTATCCAAAATCTTCTTCCCTTATCCAAAATCACGAAAAAAAAGGATAATAATAAGGATACAATACTCGAAGACGAGCTCATGCGCTCTATTAAGAAAAATCTTCGTGAGTTAGAAATCCGGCTTAGTTGGTTAATGATAATAATAATTGTATTAGTTGCCCTTTTCGCTATGTTTTTAGCTCATATTATGAATAATAAGTAAGTTTTATGCATATTTAGCTCTTGTTACATATTGTTATTTATGCTTTTATATTAATTTTATTGTAATCTTTTGATTAAGCTGAATTATCTTCCTTTAAATAATCTTAATTTATGACCAATTTGAATTATAATAAATGAATAAGAAGACCACTAACCGCAATAAGTTAATAATGTTGAATTAATTAAGGTAAAAAACTTGAACATAACTATTCTTGTTTTCTAACAGTTTTTTTTTTTTTTTTTTTTACGTTACATAGAAAAATGTCTCACATTGCCAAAAGAGACTTCGATATTCTTGATTTATCTGGGCAGAAATTCCTGCTATGGAAAGACGATGTCATAGCCCATTTGGGAGCCAAGGGCCTCGAACATACTGTTGAGGTAGGTAATTTTGGTACCTACCAAGAAAAGCAACAGACTCATATATTTATACGACATCATATGGATGAAGGGCTAAAAAATGAGTATTTGTGAATAAGAGACCCTTCTGAATTATGGGCTCGCCTTCAGGAAAGGTTTGGACATCAACAGTATGTCCTACTCCTTAAACTTCGCCATGAATGGGAAAACTTACGTTTCCAAGATTTTACTTCGGTAAACGAATATAATTCGGCCCTATTTCGCATTGCCTCACAATTGGAGTATTGTGGTCATGAAGTTAGCGACTTCACTAAAATCGAGAAAACATTCTCAACTATGGGCAAACGCAATATTGATTTTCAAAGACAAATAAGGCAAAGCAAAATTGAAAAATTCACTGACCTCATTGCAATACTTTTAGTCGCTGAACAAAATGACAATGTTTTGTTAAAAAACGACAATTTGAGACCAAGTGGATCTATTGCAATACCTGAGGCAAATTTTGGTGCTAGAAGTGGGCGTGGACGCTGGATCAATAAGCGAGGACGCGGTAGAGGACGTGGTTCTGGCCTAAGTAGAGGTCAAAATACGTTTAAAAAACCACATTACGGAAAGAGGAAGGCTTATCCCGAAAATATTGAAAAACCTAGAACTACTTGTAATAAGTGTGGTCTAGGAGGACACTGGGCTCGCGCGTGTCGCACGCCAAAACACTTTGTCGACCTCTACCAGACATTCATCAGGCAAAAGAATAAAAGGCCTGAGGCACATTTTATTACTGATGCCATACCATTAACAACCAATATGCCTAAATCAAACATGGTTGAGACTGACATGCTTGAATCAGATATGATCGAAAACAAAAAAACTTTACGGATGATGGCGCGGGAGTAGTGGATTCAATATGACATCTACTATGTAGAAAATATGTTACCTTTATTTTAAATCTTACTATGCATGCATGTTTACTATGCTTTTATTTCTTACCTCAAATAAATGTAATACACTAGTTTCCATTTTCATTGCATTCTAAACATAATTACTAAACAATATTAATAGTCTTTATTTTAATGTTTTAGATATGATAACCGATGCAGAAACATGCTTAATAGATAGCGGCACAACTCATACTATCTTGAAACAGCAGAAATATTTCACTGAATTAATGCCAACTAAAGCATATGTGAATACTATATGCGGCAACGCTGAAATAATTGAAGGTTGTGGAAAGGCTATCATCATACTCCCAATGGGAACAAGCATAACAATATATAAAGCGCTATAATCAAGCAAGTCGCAACGAAACCTGATCAGTTTCAAAGATATGCGACAAAATGGTTATCATATTGAAACCATGACAGAAAATTATAAAGAATACTTTGTCTAACGATAATAAAATCGGGCAAGAAATGCATATTTTAGAAGATGTCATCATACTCTTATGGTTTATATTATACACATATAAATCCCATTATAACTAGCATGATGTCATCAACAAAAATAAATGATAAGACCACATTTACTTTGTAGCATGATAGGTTAGGTCATCCAGGACCTGACATGATGACAAAAATCATTGAAAGTTCACTGGGACACCCTTTAAAGAATGTCAGGGTAATAAAATCTAGTGATTTTCCTTGCAGTGCATGTTCACTGGGAAAATTTATTACAAGACCATCAATAAGCAAAATTAAGAATGAATCACCCGGATTCCTTGAAAGGATTCAATGTGATATATGTGGTCCAATTAATCCACAATGTGGACCATTTTGATATTTTATGGTACTAATTGACGCATCTACGAGATGGTCATATGTAACGCTTCTTTCCACAAGGAATTTTGCTCTTGCGAAATTACTTGCTCAGATAATCAGACTACGAACGCAATTTCCAGATCAAAATATTAAGAAAATTCGTCTGGATAATGCGGGGGAGTTTACTTCTCAAGCATTTAATGAGTATTGTATGTCGATTGGCATAGATGTTGAACACCCAAAGAGCACACGTCCATACACAAAATGGGTGGCCGAGGCAATGATAAAAAGATTGCGACAAACAGCCTAGGCCGCTACTAATGAAATCAAAATTACCAACATCAGCATGGGGACATGCTATTCTACATGCAGAAACCTTAACCCGGTTAAGGCCTACTGCATATCATAAATTTTCCCCCTTATAACTGGTAACAGGACACTCTCCAAATATATCACATTTAAGAACATTTGGTTGCTCTGTTTTTGTACCGATTGCTCCACCCCAAAGGACTAAAATGGGTCCACAACGAAGACTGGGTATATATGTTGGATTCATTTCTTCAAGTATTATTAAATACCTTGAACCTATGACTGGAGATTTATTCACGGCACGATTTGCCGATTGTCATTTTGACGAACATACATTCCCATGTTGGAATATGTGTCATCCGACAATAATGCGATCACGACTGTTGATCATAATGATCACATGTTTAAGTCTCATTTTAAAGAATACAATTGGGAAGTATTTTTACTATCAACTGATCAACATATATCGGTAATGATTGGCTGACTAGAGTTTGACATTACTGTCGTGCGACGGTGGTGATCAGTTGATCCCCTAGGTCATACCTATAGGGCAACACTCTTAATTGATCATTTAATTAATCGTATAGCGTTACGAGTTAATTAAATTACTTGAAAATTGACGGACGATTTTGGAAGTAAATTTTACGTATCACATTGAAATTTGATTAAATGAGATACGGTCTGAGTAATCGAATTGTATCATTGCTCAGATGAAATTATTGTTTAAAGAAACAATTAAATTTGAATGAATTATTATAAATACAATTTGTTGTGATTTATAATTGGTAAAATATTTTGGTACAAGTAATTATGAATTACTAAAGTCAATTTTGTACATGACGTATTTTTATTAATACGTTGATTTTTAATATGTTAAAAATACATAACAATTCTATGTAACATGTGACATGTGGCATATTGACAAATTGACAAAGATAAAATGGAATCCATTTTATCCTCATATGGACCGAAATATTGGGTGTGATTAACAATTTATATAATGTTAATTAAGACTAGTGGAATACATGATTATTTCTCTACAATAGGCATGCATACCTAGTGTCTTTTGTGGAAGAGCACCATGCCCATGCTTAAAATATGATCATTCACTACATGCTTAAGTGTGTGATAATATTATTCATTCATCTTATCAAAAATATTTTTAGAGAGATAAAAATATCTTTCTTCCTTCCTCTTCCTCCTACCCGGTTTTAGGAGACAAAAACCAAAATTATTTTGGGTCAATTTTTCTTACAAAATTAATATTGTACTAGTATTTATAATATTGATTTTAATTAAGAGTAAGCTTTGGGTATAAATCCTTGGGAGAGATGCTACACTTGGGTCTTTGTTCATCCAAAAGGAAAGCTCAAGAACAAGAGAGAAGGAGATCTCTCTTGTGCCCTAAAACCGAAAATCCAATGTAAGATGATGGTTTCTTCCTTATATTGTTTATTAGTTTGCATGCATAAGATCATTTGTTAATTTTATGACAAATTAAATTATAACATATATGAGTATGTTAAGTATATATATAGATCTACTTTTCCTTCAATAGTCTTAGGGGGAGAAAGGAAAGTGGACCAATGACCAAAAGAAATTACATGGAATGCAGATTCATTATTATACCCTGATCCAAGAAATGGTTCTTGTAATCAAGAAGTACAAAAGATAATTCATTTGCAAAGTGTTGCTAATCAATTACCTGATGCATTTACAAACTCAAAAGGGGCCACAAAGTCTCATATTCCAGCAGCAAATGCGCCTGCCAGAATTGACATTCCTATAGAAAACTCTGACAAGTCAATAGCAGAACAATCTATGGCACGTAGGAAACGTGGGAGACCACCGGGCTCAAAGGATCTCAAACCTAGAAAATCTAAGAAACAAAAGGAAATATCATGTGATAAAGATAGTGAAGAAGAAACACTACTAGAGTTACCAAGAGATCAAACTTTGGAAAATGTAAATGATGACAACCAAGAAATTTCAATGAATTATGTTCATACGGGAATTGAATATAACCGAGTAGAAGTCAATATCGACGAAATATTTGTATGCTCCATCGCAACAGAAATCATGACAGACAAAAATGATATTGAGCCAAAATTTGTTAACGAGTGTCGTCAAAGACACGACTGGCCAAAATGGGAGGAAGCAATGAAAGCAGAATTGAAGTCTTTTGAGAATAGAGAAGTTTTTGGCCCGATAATACAAACACCAAAGAATGTAAAACCGGTAGGGCATAAATGGGTCTTCATCAGGAAACGAAATGAGAAAAATGAAATTGTAAGATATAAATCAAGACTTGTTGCACAAGGCTTTTCGCAAATGCCAGGAGTTGATTATGATGAGACATATTCTCCTGTAGTTGATGCAACAACTCTAAGATTCCTAACTGGCCTTACAGTATCAAAGGAATTATACATGCGCCTTATGGATGTCGTGACTGCATATTTATATCGGTCACTTGACACAGATATATACATGAAAATCCCAGATGGTGTGAAAATGCCCAACGATTACAACTCTAAACTACCTCGGGAGATGTTTTGTATCAAACTGCAAAAGTCTTTATATGGATTAAAGCAGTCAGGGCGAATGTGGTATAATCGTCTGAAAGAATATCTTGTGAAAGAAAGTTACAAAAATGATCCCATTAGTCCATGCATTTTTATTAGGAAAACATGTAATGGAATCACAATCATTGCGGTGTATGTCGATGATTTAAACATCATTGGAACTCCAGCCGAGCTTGAAGTCACGGCAAAATATCTAATGAAAGAATTCGAGATGAAAGATCTCGGACGAACAAAATTCTGCCTTGGACTACAAATCGAGCATCTTAAGAATGGAGTTCTTATTCACCAAGAAAATTACACCCAAAGAGTCATACAAAGATTTGGAATGGCTAGATCACATCCACTTAGTTCTCCAATGGTTGTTCGCTCTCTTAGTGTTGAAAAGGACGAATTTAGGTCAAGAGAAGCCAATGAAGATATCCTAGGACCAGAAGTACCATATCTTAGTGCAATAGGTGCATTAATGTATTTGGCAAATAATACTCGACCAGATATAGCATTTTCGGTTAACTTACTAGCAAGGTTTAGTGCATCACCAACTAAAAGACATTGGAATGGAGTTAAACACTTGTTAAGGTACCTTCAAGGAACCCAAGATTTAGGATTATTTTATCCTAGAAAGAAAGATGCTACGTTGATTGGATATGCGATGATCTTTGGATACTTGTCAGACCCACAAAAGGCAAAATCTCAGACAGGATATGTATTTACATATGGCGGTACACCCATATCCTGGAAGTCAACAAAGCAAACTTTGACTGCCACATCATCAAATCATGCATAATTAATTGCATTGTACGAAGTTTCAAGAGAATGTGTATGGTTGAGATCCATGATACAGTACATTGAAAAGGAATGCGATATCAAGACAAGTGATCATCCGACAATAATATACGAGGATAATACGGCGTGTATCGCTCAAGTAAAGGAAGGCTATATCAAAGGAGATAGAACTAAGCATATAGCTCCAAAATTCTTCTTCACACATGATCTTCAAGAACAAGGAACAATTGACATCCAACAAGTCAGGTCAAGCGAGAACCTTGCAGACTTGTTCACAAAGTCACTACCATCAAAGCAATTCCAAGAACTAGTTCGCAAGATCGGAATGAGACGGCTCAAGGATATGTGTTGAATCCAGGGGGAGTACTATATGCACTACACTCTTTTTCCCTTAGTCAGGTTTTATCCCATTGAGTTTTTACTGACAAGGTTTTTAATGAGGTAGTACCCTTCAAAGCATATAGTACAATCCAAGTAATTATAAGGTGAAATTTCCAAGGGGGAGTGTTGTAAACACAAAGTCAAGGTGAAAATCTCACCTCCGGGATTTACTCCACCGTCCTCTCAGAAGTCTACATTTACTACAGTAAATATGGCAAATGTCTTTGGTGCATTTAATGTATACACACCGTATTACGTTGTATAAATACCGTACTCGATGAATGAGAAAATACACAACTTTCACTCTCAATCTTTCACTCTCAATCGTAATCTTTAACAATAATAACTATATATTGGGTGAGAGTAATTGATAAGGGTAATCTGGGTATTTCACAAAAATTTTTACTTAACAAGTCGGAAAGTCAGAAAAACGAGTTTCGGGACAAATATACGGTGTTGATTGGGGAATATACATGAAAGGTTGGGTGTTATTTGTAAAAATATAAATACGTGGTGGTAATTTGTAAAAATACGCAAATACGTAGTGGTTATTTGTAATTTTTCCTTATTATTATTATCACCTTCTTTCTTTAAACGCATTTTCTTCTTTTATACTTCTACCATATGCAATTTGTGAATCCATATTTTGGCCTAGAATGTAACACTCACTCTTACCCGGCCAAGGTAATCGGGAGTGTCACCATCTCGATTTCCCGAGGCAGTGAATCGGAACTCTAATTAAGTAACATTTTATTAAGATGCATATTTAGTATGATGCTAGATCCTCAAATCCCAAGATATATCTTCTTGAAGATGGTAGGAATTGTTTAGAGAGGGTTTGAGAAAGTTTAAAGTTTGTAAAAATGAAGAAGAAATTTGTAAAGGAAGTATATATAGCAAGGCCCAACACACGGAGCCCAACACGCGAAAACTAAGTCTAGGCCCGAGGGCCCGTACACGCGGTCGACTGCTCGAAGGCCCTCGGTTAAGTGCACCAGCCACTCGGCCGAGTGACACAAAACCAGAATATAGGTTTAAGCCAATAAGACACTCGATTACCAAACTCGGTCGAGTTAGTGCCGCTCGGTCGAGTACTCTTCCGTACTCGACCGAGTGCAGAGCTATAAATTCAGGGATATTACATAGATGAACAATCCATGGTGACCTTGTGTTTCCTTCATGGTTACACCCCTTCATGTTCATGCACCACAAACGAATAGCAAAGTGTTCGTGCACCACACACAAACACTCTGCCACTAGTTCGTGCAACTTATACTGTCAATACTAGTGAGGATCCTCTGTCCCATTTTTGTGTCTCATCTCCTGTCTCATGCTCTCTCCTTTTGACACATAGACATAAAAACCACATATATGGTATATTTATTATCTGTTATGTTGATGTGTCAAGCAAAGAGTAGCATGAGACAGGAGATAGAACAGAGGATCCTTACTGTGCCAATACAGGAACTGTCTCGTGCAAGTGACACGAACTATTCGCAATTCCTCAAGAGCTTTTAGTCAACCATGACAATCAAGAGTCAACTTTGTTATACTGCAATTCTGGACAACATAAGAGCATCAAGTAGTAATATAAGGAAAAGATTCTAAGAGCTGGTGCATTGCGCATGTGGCTTTATTCCTTGAGAATTTGGGGTTGGAGCAAATTATAAATAGTTATGACTTGTGAAGTATATGAATAAGAGGGGAGATAGAGATGATGAGGGTACAAATTCAGCCTAAAAATTAGAGGCCTAGTGCGACATGGTCACACAAGCCCAAAGACGGGCCTGCCCACACGCCATCAATTAACGATGACTTAATGAATAAAATGAAAAATTAATTCAACAACAGTATATTAACGAAAAAAAATAGACAAGACTTATTCGTGTAAGCAACACGAAATGACCAGGCAAGTTCGTGTGTATTGTCGTTGAAAGTATTTTCGTTATTAGTCGTCATATTCTTGCCTTAATTTTAATAATATATAGTAGAAAAACCTGACGTTATCTAAATGTATTAAACAACATTAGAAAATGAAGAAAATGTTCATTTATGGCAAATATAAATGAAGTACAAAACGAAAAATTCGATAAAAAAAGTTGAGGCGAGATAAGTAAAACCGGGCGAGAGGTGGTGATTTTCATAGTACGCATCTTACTCATCGCAGAACGTATTGGACCATAATACTCCTCTCATTTTCACGTTTGGACTCAACTAAATTATACTACACTCAGAAAGTGAAGAAAATAAAAACAAGGTAACAAGATACTGTTAGCTTCAAGCCACCCACAACCTCCCCAACCACCACCACCTCTTCCACAGTCCATCCATCCCACCCTCCGCCGGACCACCCCCGGCCAGCCGCCGTCCTTCCTTTAGGTCACCGTACCCTGAGGCCACCACCCTCGTCGCCACCACCTCGAGGCCATCACACCCTCACCTGACATAGCGCCTCCCTTGGCACCGTCGACCCCTTGCCGCGCATCCTTGCCGCCAGCCCACCACCACCGTCTACACTAACCCACTGCCAGACTACTGTTGGAAATGATGGCTGTAAAGCCAAGTTGATTTGTCCAACTATTCCTTTGATATCCCGCATCGGGGGAATAGCTTGCCTTCCATGTGTTTATATTAACTAGTGTACTCCACTAGTTAATTGTGTGGACCAAGGAGGCTTTTGTTGGGAGTATTGGGCCAGTGGGTTTGGGTCCAAACACACGCGCACCGGCCCGGCCCGGCTCGAGCTCGGGCTCGGGTAGAGCACCTGCGGTGCAGGCCAAAGGCCCCTTTTTTGCTCTTGTGTGTTTTTGGGCTTGGCTTGGTTTGTGTTAACAGTCAGTCAACACGACTGTTAGTGGGAGAGAGTCTTACTCCCACTTTCTCTCGGTTTGTTGCCTGCGGTTTAGGAACACGTTTTTGCTCCTCTACCTGCTCATATTTCCTATAAATAGAGCAACAGGCACACACTGCTAAACACACAAACAATCACTCTCCTCTGTTCTTTCTCCTCCTCTCTTCTTATATTATTTTTGGGTAAAGATAATTATTTTCGTTCCAAGTCTCACAGTTCCGACTGGGCGAAACTGAGTGGAGACTGTAGTGTTATCCTTGGAGAACTACCGGCACTAGCTGATCGCCACCACGGTCGTACCGGAATATAGTTTTCAAGGCAGTGGCTCCCTTACCACGGCACTACGAATCGGGTTATATTTCTTCTGATTTCCTTGTTTTTCATTGTTACTGCATAGTTTACTCCAACAATTTGAAAACTATATATCTGTTGTTGTTAATTGCTGTAACAATGTCGTCTGTATTGTCCAAAAATATTTCTGAATTGCCTAAACTTGAGCGTCTAGATGGTAACAACTACAAACGTTGGTCACAAAAATTGCTGATGTATATTGAACAACTCGAAATTGATTATGTTCTGTTTAGTGACCCTCCGCCTGCTGTTACCAAGACTGCTGCTACTGCAGAACAGACCCCTTCTGTTATTTCTGTTGTTAAGTCGAATGAAGAAGTTATTAAGAAGTTTGATAAGGACAATAAAACTGCTAAATACCATCTACTGAACAACATGACTGATATCCTGTTTGATTTATTTATGATTCATAAGTCTGCTCGTACCATTTGGAAATCGTTGGAAACAAAATATGGGGCTGATGAGGCAGGGGAAAGAAATATTTTGTGGGTAAATGGTTGGGATTTCAGATGGTCGATGGGAAACCTATCATGGAACAAGTACATGTGTATGAAAATTTGTGTGCTGATGTAGTTAATGAAGGGATGAAATTAGATGACATTTTCCTGGCCAATGTTCTCTTAGAACGTTTCCCCCCTCATGGTCAGAATACCGAAACCACCTAAAACATAAGAAAAAGGACCTTTCACTCCAAGAACTAGTAAGTCATATGAGGACCGAGGAGGCAAACCGTCTCAAAGATAAGCCTGTTAGTCAAACTTCGAATGCTACTGTTGCTGCTAATTTGGTTGAGTCTGGTGGGCCGTCCAATTTTGAGAAGTTCAAGGGTAAAGGTAAGGACAAGGTTGGTCAAGGTAAGAACCAGGGTCCGGCTAAGAAGAATGGTCCAGGGAAGCATACCAAACCAATTGCTAAAATTCAGAAACCTAAGGGTCCTATTGTCTGCTATGTGTGCGGAAAAACCGGCCACAAAGCCTACCAATGTACCGAGAAGAAAATTGCTGAAGCCAATGTTGCTGTGACTGATGATGTCATTGTTGCTATGGTTGTGGAAGCTAACCTGGTGGGTAATGTTGCTGAATGGGTACTGGATACTGGTGCTTCTAGACACCCCTGTGCTGATAAGGGGTTATTTGCTGAGTTCGAGGAAGTAGCTGATGGGGAATGTGTCTACATGGGTAACTCTTCATCCGCATTGATCACAGGCAAAGGCAAGATCTTTCTCAAACTCACCTCGGAGAAAACACTTGCTCTCACTAATGTTTTATTTGTACCCTCATTGCGTCGAAACCTCGTGTTTGGTGCCTTATTGAACAAAGCTGGTTTAAAACTTGTTTTTGAGGCTGACAAGGTTGTAATTTCGCGTAATGGGGAATTTGTGGGCAAGGGTTATCTTTCTGGGGGTCTTTTTGTATTGAACACTGATTCAGTTTTTAATAATATTGCATCTACTTCTGCTTATATCGCTGAGTCTATTGATGTTTGGCATGGTAGATTAGGTCATGTGAATGTTGACTATATTAAAAAAACTTAGAACTATGAGTTTAATTCCAAGTTTATCGAGTCAAGAATTCTCTAAATGTGCTAGCTGTGTTGAGGGTAAATTCACAAAGAAACCTAGTAAACCAGTTACAACTAGGAACACGAGTCTTCTTGAGTTAATTCACACCGACCTAGCTGACTTCAAAAATGTTGCAAGTAGAGGTGGCAAGAATTATTATGTGACCTTTATAGACGACTGTTCAAGGTACACCCGAGTTTATTTACTTAAGACTAAAGATGAAGCAGAACATTCGTTTATAAGCTTTAAAAATGAGGTCGAAAATCAACTCGACAGGAAAATTAAAAGGGTAAGGTCTGATAGAGGCGGTGAGTATAAATCCAGTTATCTAGTCGACTTTTGTGCTGCAAACGGTTTAATACATGAGATTAGTCCACCTTATTTACCCCAATCCAATGGTGTAGCTGAACGTAAAAATAGAATTTTAAAAGAGATGATGAATGCTATGCTTTTAAGTTCTGGCCTTTCTGACGACATGTGGGGGGAAGCAATACTTTTTGCTTGTCACATTCTTAACCGTGTACCTCATAAGAAAATTGACAAGACACCCTATGAGATTTGGAAGGGCTATCCTCCTAACTTGAGTTACCTTAAAGTGTGGGGGTGTTTGGCTAAAGTAGGCTTACCTGACTTTAGAAGACCCATCGTTGGACCAAAGACCTATGATTGTGTTTTTATAGGTTATGCTCAAAATAGCTCTACTTATAGATTTATGTCTTTAAGTGACCGTTCTATATCTAAGGCTAGAGATGCCGAATTTTTTGAGCATGTTTTTCCTTTTCAGAAAAAGGTTGTTTCATCTCCTTCTTTACCTGTTGCATCTATTGATTTGTCTTCACATGCTAGTAGTAGTAGCACTCCTATTGATCATACTGTTGAACCTAGGAGAAGTAAAAGACCTAGATGTCCAAAGAACTTTGGTGATGATTATGATACAACTATGTTGTCTGAACTTGGATACACTGTTTGTGCTAGTGATGAGTTTGTTTCAGTCTTTTTAATAGAAGATGACCCAAAAACCTATAGTGAGGCAATGAAATCCATTGATGCTAATTTTTGGAAAGATGCTATTAAAAGTGAACTTGACTCTATTGTGTTAAATAAGACTTGGGAGTTGACTGATTTACCTAAAGGTAGTAAACCCATTACAAGTAAATGGATCTTTAAAAAGAAAATGAGACCTGGCGGTACAATAGAGAAGTTCAAAGCTAGACTTGTAGTTAGAGGCTTTACACAAAAGAAGGGTATTGATTATTTTGATACTTACTCTCCTGTGACCAAAATTTCAACTATTAGGACTCTTGTCGCCTTAGCTGCTATTCATAACCTTGTTATATATCAGATGGATGTTAAAACTGCATTTTTGAATGGTGAACTAAGGGAAGAGATCTATATGTCTCAACCTGAAGATTTTGTGATTGAGGGTCAAGAGAGTAAAGTGTGTAAACTGAACAAATCACTTTATGGACTGAAACAAGCACCTAAACAGTGGTATGAGAAATTTAACAACACTTTGATAAGTAATGGCTATGTGGTTAACAATTCTGATTCATGTGTTTATTCAAAAATAATGGGATCTGATTGTGTAATTATATGCCTATATGTTGATGACATGTTAATACTTGGTAATAATTTGGAGGTGATAATTAGAACCAAAGAATTTTTGTCATCACAATTTGAGATGAAGGTTTTAGGAGAAGCCGATGTTATCCTAGGAGTTAAGGTCATCCGAAACCCCAATGGAATATGTCTAAGTCAATCTCATTATGTTGAAAAAGTGTTGAGAAAGTTTAACTGCTTTGATGATGTGCCTGTTAGAATACCCTATGATCCTAGTGTACCATTGTGTAAAAACTTGGGCAAGAGTGTTTCTCAAGAAGAGTATGCTAAAATCCTAGGTAGTGTGATGTTTTTAATGAACTGTACTCGACCAGATATTGCTTATGCGGTTAGTAGACTGAGTCGTTATACACATAACCCTAGTAATGAACACTGGAATGCTCTTCGTCGTTTACTAAAATACCTAAAAGGAACAGTTGACTTATGTTTGCATTATGGTAAATTTCCTGCTGTGTTAGAAGGATATTGTGATGCGAACTGGGTTGCAGGTAACGATGAGATTTGTTCTACTAGTGGTTATGTCTTTACCATGGGTGGAGGTGCTATATCGTGGAAGTCCTCTAAACAGACTTGTATCGCACGCTCTACCATGGAATCTGAGTTCATAGCTCTTGAGTTGGCAGGACAAAAGGCTGAATGGTTGAGAAACCTTTTAGCTGATATACCAGTGTGGGGCGGACGACTAACACCAGTCTCCCTGCACTGTGACTCGCAGGCTGCTATTGGTGTTGCAAAGAATAGTGTCTACAATTCGAAAAGAGACACATTCGAATAAGGCACGCTGCAGTTAGACAACTCCAATACAATGGAGTGATTCTCTTTGGACTATGTGAAGTCCGAAAATAATCTTGTTGATCCCTTTACTAAAGGGCTGGCTAGGAGACTAGTCGTTGATACGTCGAGGGGAATGGGGCTTAAGTCCTTAGGTCAAGAGTGAGACTTGACTAGGTCTAAAGCTTCTATTCCTATGGCGTTGTATGATTCATAGCCTTTATGGTGGTGCTTTTGAGACGCACTTGATGGATCATACACCAGGTTGGACTTCGGTCCTTAATGACTCATGTGAGAAGTGCTATTGAGAAGCACTCGAGTCACCTATGTAGGTGTAACGATCATTAGACTATGAGAAGTCTTCTGAACACATCTATTAGTACTGAGGTAAACGCATAGCTCTAAAAGAGCGTGTTGCACTTTGAAACGCGGAACGATCTTAATTCTGAAGGTATGATATGTGTTGTGGGGGGTATCGACCGAAGCTCAGCTAGGAATTCAAATCGCAAGACATTCTCTCGCTGTGAGTAAGTTGTTTCCTCATTTCACTAAAGTGTCAATTCAAATCGAAAGATATTGATACCTAAGTATCCAATCCTTTCTTTACCCAGGAATTTCTTCTCTTTGCTTTTCTTCGCCATCTGTAGGGGATTGTTGGAAATGATGGCTGTAAAGCCAAGTTGATTTGTCCAACTATTCCTTTGATACCCCACATCGGTAGAATAACTTGCCTTCCATGTGTTTATATTAACTAGTGTACTCCACTAGTTAATTGTGTGGACCAAGGAGGCTTTTGTTGGGAGTATTGGGCCAGTGGGTTTGGGTCCAAACACACACACGTGCGCGCGCGCCGGCCCGGCCCGGCTCGAGCTCGGGCTCGGGTTTGGGTTTGGGTAGAGCACCTGCGGTAGGGGTGTTCATAAAAAACCGAACCGTAAAAACCGAACCGAAAAATCGAAAAACCGCATGTTTTTAAGGTTCGGTTAACCGAACCGTTAGACCACAGCCGGTTCGGTGAACCGAACCGTTACACATACACCATTCACAGTTTGGTTTCGTCTAGCTATATAATAACCACGGTGAACCGAACCAAACCGCTTAAGCACACTTTTTTTTTTTATAAAAAAATATCTGACTAAAAAAATAAACCATCACCCTCTCATATCTCTATCTTTCATTCTCACCACACATTCTAACTTTAAAAACCCTAAAACCCAATTCTCACACCCATCTTGCATCGCCGCCTGCTTCTTTCTTTCGCCGCCTACTCTAGTCGTCTGCTTCTTCCTCTCGCCGCCTCCTTTTGTCAGATCTCATTCATTCACTTATCTGGACATCAGATCCGTAAGAGTGAAAGTGTTCTCGATTTCGATTCTTGCAACAATTTCAATTCTTGCTCTATTTTCAATTCTTAATTTTGTTGTTTAATTTCAATTTTTATTTCATTGTTGTAGCTTTAATTTCAACTCATTGTTGGCTATAAATGTGCATCATATACACCCTTTTCATTGAATCCCTAGTGGAAGTTTTTAGAGCTTTGGTTGGTCAATCATATACACACTAACATTAGATTTCCGAACAATTCTTGTATTAGCATCGCATCATACTGTAGCTTCACAATTAATTGATCTTAATTTCATTATTGATAAAATCCTAATAATTTCAACAAAACATATCCAATAATTGCTAAACAATTAAATTATTTCACTAATTGGAGAATTATAATTCATTGTTCAAAATTTAGAGGAGTTAAATTCAGATTTTAGGGGAAATGTACATATAAGATTCTTGGGTAGACTTAGGAAAAAGAGTATAATGTGGAAAATTAATGAAAAAAAATGTATATAGAAGAGTAAAATCCGTATGTGAAAAAGTAACACCGAAAATTATACTGCGAAAATAAATTACCGTGTTCTAAAAGATGCAGACCCTTAGAGCTGATTAAAAGCGGGCTTAGGCCAGGCCCAACTGCTAAAAAAGTGTCCGACGGGCCTTATTTTATAGCCCGAGCCCGCTAAGTGGGCCAGTTTCCATTGTGCGTACCCGCCCACTTCAAAAGAGCGGGCCAGCCCGTGGGCTTGACTAAAATCAAATACAAAAAGTAGTGTTTCTATTAAAACACGAGTTTGTTATTGCTACATCTCACTAAAACTTAACATTTGTCTTTAAAAACTTATCCTTAAGAAAAGTATACTAATTTTCAAATGATAAGTTTACTAGATTTTGAAAAAAAAAACACAAGTTTGACAATGTTCTACTACAAACATAAAAAAGTTCATTTTTGCTTTGGTCTTTGTGCAGCATTGTTAGCGGTTACATACACTCCCGTGTAATAAATACTTAAAAGATACTATCTTTATACAACAATCCTGTTAGCATGTCCATTTTCGAAGAATTTTTATAGGACAAGTGTAAATACCGACAATCTTCCACTTATACATAAGGCATAAGTATTCATTTCCGCTACCTAATTGGTTTATAGTGTACAAATTGTAAATAATGAGCAGAGAACGTCGGAGAATTGAGGGTTTTTGAGAACTTTTATGAGGTTACTTTTAATAGTGGGCTTAGCGTGTCGCCCATGGGCAATTTTGTTTAGTCCAAGCCCGTCCAATTATTCTAACGAGCCTATTTTTTTCTTGTCCGTTACCCGCTTAATTTTTTTATTTTTCTTGTCGAAGCCCGCTATTTTAGCAGGCCGAACAGACTGGGCCAAATGGGCCGACCCGCACTTGATCAGCTCTAGTTCCAATTCGGCAATTCCCAAAGGATAGTAGAAGAGGCGGGAAAGTAAAAAAATCAAACAGAAAAATCACAACGCCTAATTTCTCCTGACCACCTCAAATTCCAGATCGACGCGCCACAAACACTGTCGCCGTCAATGGTTCACATTTCCGACGACCAGCAGTTTCGTTAAGCTCAAACTTCTTGAACTTGAAATCGAAGCAGCAATGGAGAGAATTTATGTGACCGTTAGAGCAAGACCGCTTTCGTCTGAGGATGCCAAATCAACTCCTTGGAAAATCTCCGGCAATTCCATCTCCTTCGCTAACACTTCCTCCAAATTCGATTTCGGTATCATTTTCATGTTTTCTATCTACTTCATTTTGAAACCTCAGCTTGTTATGTTATTCTAGGGTTTTGACTTTTGTTTTGATTGTTTAGATAGGGTTTTTCGAGAAGACTGCAAGACTCAAGAGGTGTATGAATCTCGTACTAAGGAAATTGTGACAGCTGCTGTTCGTGGTTTCAATGGTTCATTTTCTCACCCATTTCTTCTTATTTTTCAAAGTTGTTTACTTGGTGTTCTATAACCATTCTCAGATTCGTTGAATAACACGAGGCCTTGAAATGACTGTCAAAATTGCCTTTTTATGAGTTTTGACAGTGATGAATTGATTCGACTAATCTCAATATTGCCCTAATGGCGTTTTGAATTAAGTTATGGCTTTTGTTTTTTTTGTAAAAACTGTACAGATCAAGGTACGAGTAATATTTTTTTCCAAGTTTTTAGCTCCGGGCTTAGTTTATTGCCACTAAAACGAAGGTTGTGTTTTGGATAAATTGGGGGAAAGTAGTTGTCGAGGAAGCTAGAGGTAAAAATAGTTTTATGAGCCAATTAGTTAGCAGTTAACTGATATTTACGAAAGTTGTTAGAAGTTAGTTACAACTTACAAGGTTGTTATTAACCGCCTTATAGCTTTTCCTATATATACAGCTTATGTTTGATGTAATAGACTATTTGATTCAAAATGAAATACAATTAATTCTAAGGGACTTTGGACGGATATCATTGAGAGCCTATTCTTGAGTTGTATGCTCTTAAGAAGGATCTTAGGAATCTTACCCAAGATAATTCTTCAATAATTGAGTACTATGGTAAATTGAAGTATACATACGAAAATATAGATAATTTGGATCCTATTTCTCAATGTGTCTGTGGTGTCAGAGCTAAGTGTTCTTCTCAGTTGCTTAACTGTCTTGTTGAAAGGGAAACACATACCAAACTGATTCAACTGTTAATGGGTCTTACTTCTGGCTATGTGCATGTTCAAACCACTTTATTGTCCATGGATCCTTTACCCCCAATTAAAAGAGCTTTAGGGATGTTACTGAAAATTGAAAGGTAATAGCATATCAGGGATAATGCTATTGAATTGCTTGTTGAATCTGCTTCTTATACATCCAAGAAGAGGATTTATAATAAGAATTGGTAAACAGTGTTTTTTATGGAACATAAATGTGTTTTCTAGGCCCCTTCAAGTAATGCAGTTGTAGCAGAGTGAGAGGCAAAGAGATTTGGGAATCTTTATTGATTTAGATTACTAGCACACATGTAACTAAGTTTTCTGTTCAGAAATATTACCGGTAGTCATTGTAATAGCAATGATCCTAAAGAAACTGATATAGCTCTTATTCATGCTTGTTTTGGACATAGTTCCTTAGAAAAGTTGCATCATGTACCTTGTGTTAATTTGAAGTGAATTAAGCATTTCTTTTGCCTTTTTTTTCCAAGGAGTATTTTTCATGCAAAGATTTGTTTTGATCTAATTCACGTGGATGTTTGGGGTCCCTAGTTGACAGGTGCGAAGTCATTCTTAACTATTTTAGATGACCATTCTAGTAATACTTGGACCTTTTTAGTGCACAACAATTCACAAGTTCCTGGGTTAATTAAGGAGTTTGTAGCCTATGTTGAGACTCATTTTCACATCAGAATTAAAGTTATCAGATCTGATAATGGCACAAAATTCTTTCAAGTTCAATGTAAAGAATATTCTAAAAGGTATTGTGCTTCAAAGAAGCATTGTAGGCAAGCCTCAGCAGAATGCGCGTTTAGAGAGGAAACATAGACATTTATTGGAGATAGCTAGGGCTCTTAAGTTTCAATCTAATGTTCCTCTTAAGTTCTGGGGTGATTGTTTACTTACAGCTACCTATTTGATAAATAAAATGCTTGTAAGCTGTTAGGATGGAAGACTCCATACGGAATATAGTTTCAAGAATCTTCTTCATATCAAGAGTTAAGGGTTTTTGGCACTTCATTATTTTGCTACAATGCTACCTACTTCTACTGACAAATTTCAGAAAAGAGCAAGGAAATGCTTGTTATTGGCTATCCTTTTAATCAAAAAGGGTACAAATTGTATGATTTGGAGAGACATGTGGTTTTTACTAATAGAGATGTTACTTTCAAAGAGGGAATATTTCCGTTCTCACAAACATGGCAGCAACCTACTCAATCTTCCCATTCTTTGGATAATTTTATAGCTTTGCTTGATCATACCACAACTGAGAATCATTCATCCATAGGGTCTGGGGACAATACTTCAGCACCTGTTTTATCTTATCAGCCTGGTAGTTCTGCTGCCCTTGATAACACCAATACTACAATTATTGAAATTATCCCAAGAAGGTCTGATAGGATAAGGAAACCATCACTTACAGATTATCATTGTCCCTTACCTCAGCTTTTAATCATCCTAGTGCTTTGCATGTTAAAGTTCTTAATGAACTTACCACATTTGATAAGGGCTATGTTATGTCCCTTTGTAATGTGGTGGAAGAGCATGAGCTTAGTAGATATAATCAGGCTTGTACAGATAGTATAAATCAGACATGGGAGTTGACCTCCTCACCACTGACGAAGAAAGGCTATTGGCATCAAATGGGTGTATAAGATAAAACACAAGGCTGATAGTTCAACAAAGAGGTTTAAGGCCAGACTTGTTGCAAAAGGGTGCAACCAATAAAAAACAAGGACTATAAATACACCTTCTCTCCAGTAGCTAAATTTGCTAGTCAGGACTCTCTCAGCAGTTACTGCTATAAAGAACTGACCTTTGCACCAGTTAGTTACAAGGTTTCTATAAACCAACTTATAGCTTTTCCTATATATACTGCTTATGTTTGATGTAATAGACTATCTGATTCAAAATGAAATACAATTAATTCTTCATTCTCTCCTTTCCTATCACAACTTCTACTTCATCATTCTTCTTTTTAATTTCACTCCATTAATGGAGATATATGATTTCATAAGTTTGCTTATATAGTGATCAATTGGTTGTTTCGATCAGGTGGTTTATGTCGATTATAAAAAAGAATCACTTTGAAGCATGCGTCTTTGCTATGCACTTGAATTCTTGCATTTAGAACTTTTTGGTATCATATTGTCTAGTGATCTTTAATAGATGTGTATAAATGATGATTTACTTTCCTTTTTTAGGTACTGTATTCGCCTATGGTCAAACTAATAGTGGAAAGACACATACTATGCGTGGATCTTCTGGTGAGCCTGGAGTCATTCCTCTTGCTGTGCGAGAAATATTTGATATCATTGAAGAGGTATATCCTATATTGGTGTTTTAGGACAATTTTTACAGGAACTTTTCCTGCTAACAGTAGACCCAAACTAAAACTGAGTACTTCTTCCCCTATGCCCCTACTCCTACTAAGATCCCATCTCCAAAGTTTCCGCTTATGTAACTCTCAAGGTATAGATGGACAACAAATTATAGACAGATTAGTTGCTCATAACCTCATTGAATAAAGTTTTGATTGATGATACTCTTCTTTTTAGTCTGTGAAGTTTGTGTCCATAGACTTCCCAAGGCAATTATTTTTTTCCTGCTGCTGTAGGTGCCAGACCGTGAGTTCCTTCTACGTATGTCTTATATGGAAATTTACAACGAGGAGATAAATGATCTGCTTGTTCCTGACCACCGCAGACTTCAAATTCACGAAAGTCTTGAGGTATAATTCGATGTTTTTACTGTTCCCATAAGCACAACTGCTTTGTGATGCCTTTATTAGATGATTTATTTTACTTTATTCTCTTGCAGCGTGGGATATTCGTTGCTGGTTTGCGTGAAGAAATTGTCGCCTCTCCTGAGCAAGTCCTTGATCTTATGGAATTCGGAGAATGTAAGTATGTAACCCTTCAATTTTGTTGTTTCTTCTTATCCTTGTTGCAAATTTGGTGAACAAGCCACAATGTCAACATGAAAATTGTCAAGTGCTGACATTTGACCTATTTGGTAATATCCTCTTTTTGTACCAAAGCAGTTCTGTTCTACTAGTCTTTTACCGAGCATGATTTTATGCAGTTGATGACAAAATCTTTGTGCCATAGTCTTGAGTCGGCTCTCATGTTACATGGTTACCTAGTAGATGAATGTTATATGTCTCAACTAATTAATATTATTACCTTGCAGCACATCGGCATATAGGAGAAACTAATATGAACTTGCACAGTAGCAGGTCTCATACAATATTTCGCATGGTATGTTTCTTTCGTCCTGGCATATTTTTGGTGTGATCTATGCAAATTTGTCTCACTAATTCTGCTGTTTAGATAATTGAGAGCCGTGATAAAGCAGGAGATGACGAATCAGGCGATTCCTGTGATGCTGTGCGCGTCTCTGTCTTGGTAAGGGGCTTCTGAACATTGAACAATGATTGCCTATTCTTTCAAGCGATTTCCTCCATTAGGAAAGATGTTCAAAAGAATGCTGATCACACAAATGCTCTGCTGATCTTCCTTTTAGTTATTAATATTTTTTTTAAATCATTTCACAATCACAGAACCTAGTTGATCTTGCTGGTTCAGAGCGTGCTGCGAAAACCGGAGCAGAAGGTGTGCGCTTGAAAGAAGGTTCTCATATCAATAAAAGTTTGATGACACTTGGAACAGTTATAAAAAAGTTGAGTGAAGGTGCCGAGGGCCAAGGGTAAGATCCTTTTTGTAGGGTTCGTCACCTATTTCCAACTTTAGTTCCTCATTTGCTCTTTTGCATATGAGGCAGGGGTCACGTTCCTTACCGAGACAGTAAACTTACCCGTATTCTGCAACCTGCTCTTGGAGGGAATGCTAATACAGCTATAATTTGCAACATCACTCTTGCACAGGTTAGATAAATCTGCATCCAAACATCATTAGTCCTTTTAATTTTCTTTCTAATCTTTAACCTGTTCTATTGTAGATTCATGCAGATGAAACTAAAAGTAGTCTTCAGTTTGCAAGTAGGGCTTTAAGAGTCACTAATTGTGCACAAGTGAATGAGGTCTTACCTCGATCTTTGCTTTAGCTATTTTTCAAAACTAAATCTCTCATGGTTAATTCTCCTTGATAATGGGTAATAATTTTTTTTCTTATTTCAGATCTTAACTGATGCTGCCTTGTTGAAGAGGCAAAAGAGAGAAATAGAGGAGTTGCGGGCTAAGTTACAGGTTTTCATTTTGTCCTGCATTTTACATTCTAATTGTATTTTCCAGGTTATTATTTGAGCTTGTGTTCAAGATGACACCCCTTTTTTTGCTCTCTTCAGGCTTCTCAGTCTGAACATCCTGAAGAAGACATCTTCCACTTGAGGAATACACTATTACAGGTTCTACGGTGCTTTCTGTTAAAGAACCTTTGATGACATATTGTGAATATTATCTAATTTGCAGTATTTCCAAGTAGACTGAATTGGAGAGAGAAAGAATCGCTTTGGAGTTGGAAGAGGAGAAAAGAGCTCAGATAGAACGTGAGAAGAGGTTAGAAGAACAAGATAAGAAAATCAAGAACTTGAGTTCTATGGTGTTGTATTCAAATAGGGATGAAATTCGTGATTACTCAAAAAAGGTTTGGTTTTAGAAAAATATGCTCCTGTCAAAATGCATAGCTTTTCTTGCTCTTCTCTGGCACAAATGAAAACGATAAATCTATATTGAGAGCATATGCATTGTTCTGATACATCTCTCTTATGCGTATAAAATCTTATTAATGTGCCTAATACCTTATAATATCTGAGGATTGAGCTTCAGAAACTGCAACTTAAAAAAGTTCCTTATTTGACAATCTTTTGTTATACTTCAGTTTTCAGTGCATTCCTGTACTTAGACTGTAAGCTAAAAGCCTAGAGATCCCTTCATGTTTCAAGTTCCCTATTGGTGAAAACATTGATATCTTGCGCTTCTATCTCATCAACTATTTGCTTATAAGTTGGTCTTGCACGTTGCATAGGTCTTAACATTAAAATTAAAATTCATAATCAAAAGTCTTGTTTTCATTGTTAATTTCCTTAGTATTGACAATGGAAAAAACACATTAAAAAGGACTTTCTAGACAAATTGGTATGCTGTTTAGAATTTAGAACGAATGTACCCATTTTCCTGCTGTCCTCTGTATATATAAAGCTGTTAGTCAGTTATATTTTGGCTGTTCTGTCGAAAAAGTTAATCCTAGGTATTTAAACAGATTTATAGGGTGATGCTCCTAATGCTGTTGAAACAAGCATCATGTTTTTTTTTTCCCTTGGAATTTGACAACCTGCATGTGCTAAAGGTCTACATAATGTTTATTAGTGAGAGTAACTTGTATTATATGTCTTTGCATTTGGTTTCTTGACTTAAAAATTATATATACGCTGGGAACCTGCTCTTCTAACTTCTAAGGGCAATCCTTCAACACAAAGAAAAAGAAGCGTTTATTTAACCAGCATCAGAAGACAAAATAGTCTTATCATTTCTTATTTTCTTTTGTGGTAAACATATTTTCTTCCTATGTGGAGAATTTTTCGAATGTCATATTCACAGGCTTCTTGTGGTTTTGTTATTTATTTCCAGGATAAGAGGCGGGATACATGGTGCCCTGGCAAACTCTTACGGGAGGCTTCCAAAGAGAAAGAAGT
Source organism: Silene latifolia (assembly GCF_048544455.1). Classification (NCBI taxonomy): domain Eukaryota; kingdom Viridiplantae; phylum Streptophyta; class Magnoliopsida; order Caryophyllales; family Caryophyllaceae; genus Silene; species Silene latifolia. The sequence goes on from NC_133534.1 coordinate 222,840,429, forward strand.
AAGGATTTCTGTGCTTGACCAAGGCACATACTCTCATGTATTCTGTTAACTTTTCACTAAGCGAATAATAACAGAGTAGCCTCTTATTTTTGTGCATTATCGTGCAATTTGGATAGTTAACTGTTTTTGCTTCTTGGTTGCTTTTCCCCTACTCTGCTCCTGCTGCTTCATTGTTAGATGTTTCTTTTCATATTAAACCTGACTAATGTTTGCTGTAATCATCAACTGGTTTTGTAACTTCAGACACCAAAAAAGTTGGATTCCAGGACTTCTGGAAGATCGAGACAAGCGCGTGAGTCAGAGCCACTTGTTCCTTTTGATGAACTTGTTGCTGGAAGTCAAATCCTGGAGGACACTAGCAACCCGGAAATTGATAGAAATGATCGCATTTTAGATGACAGTGTAATCCTTCCAGATCCATCTGCTTTGTTGAAAGTGACGAATAGGAAAAAGTCGTCACAAAAGAAGAAAAACACCCTTGTGGTCCGTATGATTGTTGCTTTCTCTTTGGCCTCCTTTCTCTTAACATTTTCTTTTTCGCTGTTTGGCCTTTTATGTTGTCTTTTTTTGCAATGTCCCCTAGATTGATTGGAGACATCTCTGACATCAGAAAGCATTTTTTTTTTTTTTTTTTTGATGACAAGGGGGTTGAGTCCCCCCCGGGCCCATGCATTCCCGCACCACCACATAGACCATGTAAGCCACCCCCTTCGGGGGCTGCAGTGGCCAAGTGATCATCGCCCCAGCTGGTAGTCTAGTCGTCTAGTCGAACCTGGGACTTCTCAACTCCTGCATTTCTGCAAGCTTCAAGGTTTAACCCAGCTACCACTGGACTAACACCACTTGGTTATACATCATCATCAGGTGAACAATGAATTGCGTGAACTGGAAATGCAATACGAAGACCTGCTTTTGAAATTTGAAGCTCAGGTCTTTACTTTTGTCTTTTCACTAATTGATCCAGACTGAGATTTGGTAGGATAAATATGTATTTTTTTTAAAACGGGATATATATGTAATCAATCTACTCTAAATGCAGAGAATCATGTATGAGGTGCAAATCGATTGCCTGAAGAGAAAGCTGTCAGAAACCCATGAGAATAATCATGATCCTTGCACCAATGGTCTCAATGATATATCTACTTTGGGTGACATGCACTCAGTTGATACAGATGCCAATTATGTAATCGAACAGTTAAAAAAACAGGTATTTATCGCTCTTTCTTAATACTCCACTTTCCCTCCTTTATGTACCCTTCTTTGCTACTGGTTTTCTATTTGTTTTTCATCTCTTCATTGGTGTGAAAGTCTGAGCTATTGTACACTAATATTCTAAGTGGCTATCTTCCTCCTCTTTTTTAAGATCAAGGAGCTGCAGGTGGAAAAAGTATCTGGTGATCGGAACTTGGAAAATGCTATTGATTTGGCCAAGAAACAGAATACTTTTGCCACTGAAAGATACGAAAAGGTAAAAATATGCTGTGTCTTGATTTCCAGTTTGCTTGGATGCATACTCCTAGAATCATGTATTCTACAGGTATTAACTTGAAGAATCTGTAGCTATGTACCACAGGTGTACATTATTGTAGTCCACCCTTCTAATATCTTATCACATTCAAAGCTGTTTTAACTTCAAAATTTTACTATATTGTGAACCTTCTTTCTTATGTCGTAAGAAGTACAACATCCATGACATTGATATATAGAACCAACTGAAAGCCCTGCATTAGAATGTGCATTCAAACTTCTCTTTGAAACGTTCCATACCTTTTCAATTAGAAAGTAGTGATGTCTCCTTTCTGTCATGATAATGGCTTTCTCACTATCAGGAGGATGAGATTCCTGTATTCTTTTCTCCCCTGTGCTTAATATTTGGATCCCTTCTATGATGATGTTGATACGCTTACATTAATAGCTTTATGCGGAGCTTCAAATGTCAAAAGAAGAGGCTATAGCTCGTGATGAACTCCGTGGAAAATGCAACAAATCAATGGAGGTAAACATACTGTTTTTATTTTGCATAATTGGGTTGCAATGTTTTATTAAATCTATTTCATTTCCAAGAAGCCGTTTTATGCTGTTTACTACTCCTCCAATCCAATCCAATGGAAACCTTTACTTTTGGGTGGTCTTCGAGGCAACACTATGAGTGTATTTTTCTTCATTTATTCATGACTTTTGTTTACAAAAAATATGCTAGTTTCATCTTTCAAAGTTTCATATTTTGTATTTACTATATTTACGGTCAAAGTTTTCTAAGTTTGACCTCCAAAAAATAAATGTTACCATTGGATTGCATTAGAGCGAGTATTACATTAATGCAGTCCTTAGAGCTGTTTGGTAATGAGCAAGTTTCTAAATAAAATGGGTTTTGCATTGTGCTGGTGTCCTCCAGGAAGGCTTTTCTAACTCGGTGTCAGAGCTTCTACTGGAGGTCAAACAAACACTGGATGAAGCCCAAAATTTGAGTATTTTATCTGGAAGCATGTCATCAGTCACAGAAGAACTTCTTGAGAGTCATTCCTCTCGCTTAACCAGTTATCTGTACGTTTTTCTCTTATTTCATTATTCTTGCCAATCTTCTTAAATATGCTGATAGAATAGGTCATTATTCTAGCCGTTTTCTTGTATTTGCATTATCTTAGTTCTGTTATTTGCTGCAATACTGTCTAATCTGCTTTAGTTTGTGCAGAATTTCAAATTATATATGTGTGAGAATGCTGAGTTGCTGAAGTCCATCTTTGATGATCATGGCAAGCTAATCAATTGCTTGAAAAACAGAATATCTGAACTTGAGAGTGAGAAGGTGTGATCATAGTTTGTCTCTGATGGTATCTAACGTTTTCTAGTTTTTCACCAGTTGTGTAATCTCTCTTGCTTATTGGGATATGCAGCTTCAGTTGCAAAGTAAATCTGAAGATCTTATCGAACAATTGCAAGGTGTGAATAGAAATGCTCAGAACACTGAGAAAGCCTTTGCTGTAAGTTGTCACTTGTTAAATTGTTTTGTTTATCTTGTGAGCATTGTTATTTTATTCTTCTCAAAAAATTTATTGTATTTGGCAGAGTAACTCTGAGCAATATGAGCTGGAGAAATCTGAACTTCTTTCTCACATTGAGATCCTTGAAAGAGAAATTTACTCGTTGTCATCTTCGTCCTTGTCTAAAGAGAAGGAATCTTTGAGGAAGGAGTTTGAGAAAACAAGAGCTAAGTTGAAAGAAACTGAATCTAAGCTTAAAAATACTATTCAGGAGAAAACCAGGCTTGAGGTTCTCTGTTAATTGCTTTAGTTTCATCCCGTGAACCCATTCAATTTCTTTCCATCTCATATTGAGTTGAGTGTTGTTATGGGCAGGGTGAGAGAGCTAATGCAGAAAGAGAGATAAAAAAGTTGCATGGTCAGAAGGCTCTCTTAGAGCGTGATATTAACAAACGTGAGTCCCTTGCTGGTAGAAGACGTGATTCTTGTCTCGATCGACCCAGGGCTATTGATGCTAAGAAAGCTAGGGGTCAAGAAAACAGTATGCAACAGACACTGCAGGTATTTGAAACTCTCACTATTTGTCAGGAGTAATGAATACTAATGATTTAAAATTATAACGGTTTGTTTCAAAATCAAAGAATGAAAAGGATATTCTGGTGGGTTAAAATCTACCCAACATAAGCTGCCCGGAAGAATAATATGCTCTTTAAGCTTAAATTATAATTCCCATCTTTGATGTGTATTTGCTTTCATGGGTTCAGGAAGATTATAGAACGCTGGAAGTTCTTGCCTCTGAAATGGAAACGACTATTGCATCTTTAGAAGAAGAACTTGCAGCTGCAAATCTAGAGAAGGAGGAAATGCTTGCTAGAAATGAAAGTTTGAGTTTTGAACTAGAAATGTTATCTGACAAACTTGAAACATCAAACACTGATTTGACTGCATTAAACGAAGAACTTTTGGAGCTTGTAAGCTTCCCTGATCTTACTATAGGTTTCTAGAGCTACACATCTTCCGAATTTTCGGATAATTTTACCTTCACTTTTTTCTTATTGTCAATGTTCTAAGAAAAATCTTTCCAAATTTATTTCTTCTTATCAGAGATCAAAGGTCGAAGTTTCTGAAGCCTCTTACCAAAAAATGGATAGTCAGATGAGTCAATTGATGGAGGAGAAAGAGGAACTAGCCACGGTAGCTTAATTTTGTTTGCATTTATATATAGAGTAATTTTTTGTATCTGTTTTTCCATGTTTGATTACTTGAAGGTGCTTTTTCAGCAACTTACAAATGCCCTTTTAGAAATGGAGGAGGAAAGAGCAGTGTGGTCTGCAAAGGAGAAAGCTTCTATTGAAACCATAAAAGACAAAGCAAGTATCTATAATGATGAAGTTACAGCATTATCAAGTGAACTATTGAAGGTAAAAAAAACTTAGGAACTCTGGTCTTTCTCTCTCTCTCTTTTTTTTTTTTTTTTTTTTTTTTTTTTTTTTATGAGCCATAGTTTTCTATCAAACATTTGGAAACTGTTGATTATCTAGTCCAGTCTTAGATGCAAGTCTTGCAACAGCTCAGGAATTTAGTTTTCAACTTCTATTGGGTCCTGGGTGGGTAGGAAGAGGGCAGATAAGAAGTGTTGGAATAAAGCAACAATAAGTAGTTCAAGGGAGTGGTTTGAAATTCGTTCACTCATCTCCAGCAAATTTTCAATCCAAGTATAAAGTAAGCAGGCAAACTCTAGGATACACTTATCTAGCCAGTGACTGATTTTTGTAAACATAGAATTTTCCTCATGTTGATATTCCTTCTGAATGACGGTGCTCTCTGTTTCTTTCTTTTTTCGACCAAGAGTAGTTTTCTGTTTAAAAAAACTGAATGTATGACGAAAATATGTACTGAATTTAGTTGCGTGCTTTGCATGTGAAAGGTGAGAAATGAAATGATTTCCTTGAGCAAGGAATATGAGGTTCTTCAAGAGAAACTTAAAGATACAGAAGAGCATACACAATTAAAGAGTTTATGCAGGTATGCAACTTTTGATCAAGCTACTGCTGAAACCTTATTTCTGTTGTCATGTTGGGTAAATCTCTATGTAATATCCCCCGACCCTACCCTTAGGCGAAAGAGGGCCAGTTGATATTATCATAGCAGTGAAGCTTTTGCATGTGAACTTTTTTCTTTGAGCAATTTCAACTTAGGACTTGCATATACAATCAGATATTTCATGTAGGAAAACTTGTATATTCTGACTCGATACCTTGAAGTATTTATATCACTTTCTCTTAGCTTGCTACCTTTTCTTAAAAACAATTTACCTGACTGCCTTTAACCTTTTTGGACAAAAGATTGCTGCTTAAACAGTGTCAGGCAAAATAAATGCTTTCTAAAGGGCATTCGGGTAAAAAAGAAAAGAATATTCCAGCAATTTGTCAGTTCTCCCATCCCTACCCCAGTTTGACTGCCCTCGACTTCTCCTTCCAAAACAACATTCATTTGAGTAGAAGTATCATAAAGTAAAAATAATTTCGAAAAAAATAACCGACCATGTCGAAAAAATATGAATCTGAAATTGATTTCGTCTGCTGAAAATTCTGTCGCCGGTGACGGAGATTGTGGCGATAGGCATTAAGGATGGCTAATGGGGAGGGTTGAGGGGGGAGACTGAGTGTGAGGGACAGGGTAGAATTGGAAGAAGTAATATATTAGTTTTCCTTAATTTCGTGCCTAACTTAGACGTATAGATGAGTGTGAAGGAAGGAGTATTACTAATATATTATTCTTTGAAATATTTTACTAATGAGCCAATTATATGTCTAAGACCTTACTTTAAGGGGCGTAAATAAAGATAATTGCTCACTTTCTTATGACCGACCATAGAATCAATTTGTTGGATTAAGATCGGTTTCAAGAAAATTGCATCACAAGATTTCACAAGGTTAAGATTCTACCTCGGATCGAGATCGATCACAACCTATACGATCGTAAGATCCGGATCGTGATTATGATGAAAATGAAACAATCTCTCTAGGACTCTAGGTAACTCATGGGTAAGGGTGAGAGGCTGCGTACATGTGAAACACCCCTTGTATCCTGCCATTTGTGGGAGCCCTTGGAACACTAGGGTAATGATATTGTTGTTGAATCCACAACATAGACCATCTCTCTATATTGAATTTTTAGTTTTTTTCAACCTAAGGTTTAACTTTTTTTCTTATCTCCTCATTTTATCCAAATAGTGTTGGGCCAATTAAGGGTTTCTTAGAAAGAAATACGCAAAAGTTCTAATTGACCCCCTTAACTTCGGTCAATTGTGAGATTAAGTCTCTTAAGTTTTGATTGTAGCAATTAAGCACCTTAACTTTGTCCAAAAGTGAAATTCAACCCAATTTTTATTTTTAACCAAAATTTCATCAAAAAATATCATTTTATATCTGTTTATACAGATTATTGACAAAAAAAATTATTTTATCGTCATATATTTTAGAAATAAATTTCTTTGCATGAAGTACATAGAATTTGATTTTTTTAATGTATAGAATTTGATTTTCAAAACATCGTTTTAATTTGTATTTTAGATTTAAATTCTAAATTTTTATAAAAGAAATATGAGCTTTGATTTTCAAACCTATGAGTTTAACTTGACTTTTGTATTATGTTTCACTCTCCATTTGGTTTTCACTTTTCTTTTTCTATATTTTCGCATTTTGAGGTCTACGATCACACATGAACAGTTCTAAAGGATGATTCATGTCAGCCGACCTAAATCATTTCGGGATTAAGGCTCTGATGTTGTTGTTGTTGTATAGAACACATGCATGAATTGTATTAAAATAGGTAAAACTCAAAAAAATAAATTCTAAATATTATGTTAAATTGTTTATCTATGTGCTTGACTCCTGTGTTACTCCGACACGTTAGACCATTGGCGTATCCCGTGTTGACACGATACGATACGGAATACGACACGGGATACGTACCTGACACGCCGGAATGGGACACGAGTCGGGTACGGCACAAAGGAATGAGAAAACTTACCTTGTTGCTCTCACGAAGCTCTTCAGATATGAAGATCTCGACTTTCACCCAGATCTGGTTACATTGGTGGATGTAATCAGTGCTGGGAGAAGGAGAAGATCTCACAAAGTTAGCGTTATGTGTGTGAGGAGGAGACAACGAGAACTGAGAAGGGAGAAAAGAAGAAAGAGAGAGAAAGTGTAGTGGGTTGCATATTTAGGGTTTCATTTTTAGGAAAAGAAGAGCAAGTGGGTACTTGGACAGCTTTAAAGTGTGGACACGTGTAATATTTTACTCCTCACCTTTGCTAAAGTTCTAAATTGTACTATTACATGTATATACATATCATACAAACCACAAGTCTACAATATATTTTTTTATTATTTCCCAATTTATGTAAAAAAAAAAAGAGAATATATATATATAATAAATAAGACGTGTCGTATCCGTGTTTAAAAAATAGTCAAGATACTCCTTTGACCGTATGCCCGTATCTATTAAAATTCAAAATCACGTGTCGGATACCCCGATACGTATCGGATACGATACTTTGTATCCGTGTCTGAGTAACACAGCTTGACTCTCCACTTATTGTGAATTTCGTATGTTTTGTTGCAAAAGTGAAGTATCCTAGTATCTAAATTACAGAGGTGCGTGCTCTGTGTTAGTTTTTTGGGACGGGGTTGGCAAAGGAGCACAACCGATTTTTTCGTTTTGATTCTGGAATTCATCTCAGGCTTATGGATAATATGCAAGACTTGCTTTTTAAGTGAGGAAAGTCACATATCCTTATTTTTTCATTCCTACAGCACGGAGAAGTCATTAGAGATTGATCAACTGAGACATGCTCTTGAAGTGGCAAAATCTGAGAAGATGGATGCTGAAAAAGTTTGTTTTCTGATTATAGTCTAAAACAATTTACTATACACTTTAACTTTGTAAAAATGGCCGTATATGTAATGTCTTGCTCTGTCCTCAGTTAGCAAGAGCAAAACTTGACGCGTTATCATTGGATCATAGTCTTGCCTCTGAAGAAGTACAAAAGCTTCAGCAGGATTTGGCTACTCTTAGGAAGGAGCGAGAAGATTTATCAGCTAAAGTCAAAGATCAAGAGCTGGCAGCCAAATTTTCCAGTGACTTGCAGGTTTTGTTACATGTCTATAATCCGAGTACTTTATTGAGTCAGAAATGCATTTCGTTTGATCATGAAGATGTTAAAGTCATGGTTTGGCTGACGTCCCAACTCTTTGTGTTCCTATAGATAAGTAAAAGCCAACTCCTGCATATGGAAGAAGAGAGAAATATAATGATGGCAGAAATTGAAAAGCTGCAGGGTAAGGAGGCTGAAGTTGCGCTTCTTGGAAAGGCTTGTGATGAAAAGGTGAAGTTGGGAGGGAGATTTTTTTGCTATGCTACTCTGACTCAGCTGCAAGCATCTCATTAGAAACACTATCAGTTACATAACTATTGTTTTGAAAACGTTTCATGTGTTTTTGCCTAAAATGACGAGTCGTGTCGGGTTGTTGAAGACTTAAGTGTTGAACACAATGACACAGCCAAACTATCTTGGAAATTGCACACATGATACCACCAAAGTGTCAAACACAACTTTCTTGGTGATCTTGTAACTAAAATTCGTGCCAGATACTTATGTATTTGTTAATGCAGATATCAAGGGCACAACTTGAAGCAGAGCAGCTGTCTGGGAAATTGGCTGATCTAGAGCATAAGATGCATGATGTAAGTGTCGGTTACCAATTTTTGCTTTATTATTTTATTTTTTCTGTGGTTATGCTTATGCTGCCTGTGCATTTCTATCAAGGCAGCTTATCGCTGCCACCCAAAGTCATTACCACACATTTGAGACAACTTAACGGAGTATAGTGACAGAAGGTAACGGTTTAGCATTCATAATAAAGTTTGGGGGGGAGGGTACTAATGATATTTCTTAAAAATGAGGGGTGCCACGTAGAAATTAAAAAAATGAGAAGGTACCACATAATTTCTCATTCTTTCATCAAACTTGAACTACTTTCCTTAGCAAACGCCCTACTCTCTTTTACCAAGATCTGTGAATCTCTTTTCTACATCACACCTTCGTAAGCATTGAACTAATACTCATGATGGAGGTAAACAGTCTATACTGTTCTTGTATGTTAGATACATTAAGATAGACACTTAGAACTATGTTAAGTTACATGTTCTTTCTTACTTGTCACTCTGGAAGAGCAGTTTACCTCTGGTTTATGAGATATATGGAAGAGCAAATTTTAGTGTATTGGAAACTGATTCCTAAGCAAAATGAGAGTCTCTATGCAAACAGGCCAGACACAATCTGTCTGACCCAAATGACCCGATCTTAATAACGTGACCAGAATGATCGGGATGACTTGAAGCAATAAAGCCTTACTAGTGAGAAATGAGAATATGTGTATTTTGATATTGGATTGCATCACTAGTTGGTGAATGAACTTCCTTTTGTGTAATGTACTAATCCATTGGATTTTACACATTGATCAGGACGGAGTTAAGAATGGCAAGGAACGGACAAAGCTGAGGATGAGACTTGGATCAACGCAGGCAAAATTAGATGCCTTGCGTGAGAGATACAAAGACGCGATAGAAGAGCAGGAGTTCATGCACAAGAAATTTGAAGAAGCTTCGAGCATGCTTAAAGATCGGTTGGCTTCATATGGTCTTGAAATCCTCAACTTGAAGAAGCAGATAGCCACTTCCAAGGCTAGTTGAGTTGAGTTCTGCATAGATTTATTTTGTATATTTATATAATGTCACTATGTCAGTGTGTTATGAAGGGTAGGAGTTAGGAGGTTGTAAACCAAATGTAGATGATTCCCATTGTATGTTACTCCCTTGTAACATTAATGTTGAATACTTGACATATTCTATGGTTCTTTGATTCTTATTCAACCATGCAAACAAAATTTAGATTTCATTCTATAATTCTCTTGCATGTGCCCTATGCTGACAGATTAATTTCAGCTGACCCATAACAAAGTTAAGTCACTCAAGGGCTCGAACTCACATTGCTCGACTTGTGCTCATAAAACAAAACTCGAGATCGCTTGAGCTTAATCGAGCTTGGAAAAATCGTGCTCATTATCAAGCTTGTGAGCTTTAACGCGAGCTTGAGCTCATATCGAGCTCAACTCGAGCCTATTTATAATCGTGCTCATTCATTCATTCATGCTATATATATTTCATGATTTCATCTACTTGTAGGTTTCGAATTTTTCAAATTCATTGTAAACAACCACACAAGCAACGCAGGGACGTAACACAGCATGATCGTAGTAAACCTCAGATTCTGACCTCAACAACACACAGCATGGATACTGGGAGTACTTCTCGTCAACACGACAACACCAAACTTATATAACAAATTAAAAAAGTAGAAATTACATAATGTAGAAATTTGTTTATTTGTACTAGCATTAGAACTTGATGAAGAAAGCATCAACTCGTAAGCTCAAATGCTGAATTAGTTAGTATCCCCAACTTTCCCGATCCTCAGGTAAATAGGAAACCTGACTACCTTTTCATTGTTTCCATCACTACTCCAAGCACGCTTGAATTTCTCGACCTGTTCATCCGGCAACATCTCCACTCCTTTCAGTTTAGCATCATTGTATGCTGACCACGACCTAATATATGTCAAGTAATCATCCAAGGTCATCACCTTCTCAGACACGAACTCAAACGGTCCAGTATTATCCACTCCATCAACAGGTTGAAACGGAAAGTGAATACTCGTGTAGTGATCGTCCACTGCTCCTGTTGCCTCTGCCCATCCCGGCCCAGAAAATCCCTTGTAGAACGGCCAGAACACGGCGTCCACTTCGTTGTCCACTTGGGGAGTGGTATAGCACCATGCTGCAATCACTCCATTAGGCTTCTTAAGCGCACACCTCACTAGTTCATAGAACTTGGTGAGATCAAACCAGTGCATTGCTTGGGCTACGGTTATTAGATCGATGCTTGATTGCGGCCCCACCATTTGTTCCAGATCGGAGACCGAAATGACAGGAGGAGTGGCATGATACTTGACATTGGGGAGTTTGGGTGCGGAATCTAGTTGTGTTTGGCTGATATCTGTTCCTACAACGTTCTCATATAACTCTGCTAGCTGAAACATAATGAGCGGGTTTGTAAATTAAGTGTACAAGCATCGATCCTATACATGGAAATATTAATTTCCATGGAAATATCAGATTTTCAAAACTTGGGTAAGACGATCTTCCACTTTTGAGGGCGAGACTTTAAGCTACTGCCTCGGTCCTATACATAGAAATATTAATCTTACAACACAAATACATAAATTTGGCAAATCAAAGGACATGATGTGACCAGGGAAAATGTTGTAACAGAAGAAAGAAAGAACAAATAAAAACAATAAAGACAAAACGCACAGATTTACGTGGTTTACTAACGGTGTGTTAGCTACGTCCACCGGGAAGGTATGTGAGGAGTTTTCAGATTACAGATTCAGACGGTATGACTGCTAGGTAGAGGCTTCGAGAGTTTATATAATACTTTTCAGATTACAGATTCAGACGGTATGACTGCTAGGTAGAGGCTTCGAGAGTTTATATAATACTCTCTTAGACCTAATACAGAATGACCTAACCCCGCATAGTCGTTCGACAGAAAAGATGGTGGGAGAGGACTGCACAAAATCTATTATGATCTGAATTTCCTATTGATTTAACAAACAAAACAAAAGGTAGAAATAAATGAAAATAAGAAAAGATGAATAGAATTTAGAGGATGAAAAAGAAAAGGAGAAGTGGGTGGGGGTTACATACATGAGGAATAGCTTGACCAGTGCCAGTGCCAACATCCCAAGCAAAATGATGATCAGGTGTTTTGGATGCTATGAATTTGAAGAGTTGAATTGGGTATGATGGTCTCCCACTCGAGTATTTCTTTGCATCATAACTTGGTTTTGGCAATTGCCCTTTTCCTGCCATTTTCCTGTCACTCACTCAATGTGATTAGAATCATTTCAAGTTTAATAAACAAGAAGGGTTGGATAGTCAACTACCACAGCAGCCTTACAAGAATGAAATGACCAAGGTTAGGCTTGTTAATAATCTGACTACAGGTGAACAAACGGCTCAAGCCTCTATCGACTCGAACCAGTCCGGTCCGCTTTTTTAAAGGGCTTGAGCCTTTTATTTTGGCCAAAAAAAACCCAACGTATTTTTGGGTCGGGTTTGAGTCAAGCGTTTGGTCAAAATTTTGGCTCAGCCCCACCCATATTCACCTTAGGCACTATTGGGTCACAATTCACAAACAAGCTTGTTAGTTGGCAAAAGTAATTACCATTTCCCACAAGCAAAGCAAAGCCAACTAAAACCCCCAACATCAAGTCATCAAAACTATTCCAATCCAATAAAATACTCCGTAGATAACAAATTCAACATATTATTTATACACCCAAATTCATTCAATTAAATTAAATGTGATGTTATTGAATGTTAGTTAAATGTGTGGATGGCGATGGTGTGGAGCATTAACATGTGGATATCAAAGATGGTATGGATGGCGTTAGTGGGTTGGGTTACATCTTGCTTGATCGTCGCTGATGACATCGCTCGCTCTATTCGCTCCGGCGATATCGGCGCTTTTCACATTGGTTGATCTTCCTTCTTCGTTAGTCTCTCTCTCTCTCTTTCTCTTTATTGTTGACTTCAGGATTGTTTCTCTCTATTGTCTTCTGTTACTTTGTTTCCTCAATTTACTTTCATCTTAAATTTGATGAGATCAGACAAAACTGATCCGGCCTTAGCAGAATATCCCCAAAATAATCTGAAATCCAAATTGACCTGATCTGACTTGAATTTTGGCGGTCTATAACTGACCCTTACGGCCTTACCTATAAGTGACTCATAAAAGTATAAAACATACATACTTGCACTACTAATGACCCATCTGAATGAGAAGGCCAAGATAGCCAAAATGACATGTATCATTCATACCCCTGTTTGTTTGTCAGGTCTACTGCTGATTCTGATCCTGATCCTTTCCAGAGTATTCTATAGTCAAGTGCAAAGCAGCAGATGTTCTGGTCTAGCTTCATTCACATGGTTCTGGTGACAACATATTTCATACTCATACAGTCCTACAGCCTACAACTTACCAACAATGATTTGCGAGGGAAACTGTCTCAAGCCTCACAGCTGTCGGATAGCATGGATACTGGGGTACTTCTCGTCAATACCAAAAAGTAGCAGGGCAGCAACTGGTATAACTTAATACATTTACTTGTAGGTTGAAATATTCAAGGCGATTAAGTGACACTTTATGTACTCAAATCATCTAATCTAATGAACCTACAAGTTCAGTAGGTCATGTTCATACTATAAATAAAGTGTACAAGCATAAATACTTGTAAATACCACAACTGCAAAATGATGTTCAGGTGTTTTGGATGCGATCAAGTTGAAGAGTTTAGGTGGGTATGATGGTCTCCCACTCGATCACTTCTTTGCATCGTAACTTGGCTTCGGCAATTCCCCCTTTCCTCCCATTTTTCTGTCACACACTCAATCACTTTCTCTATATTTAGAACCCAAATTTACTATGCGTAGAACTGAGTTTAGGAAAGTAAGTAATGCAATTGTGTGTGACTAACTAATTACAGTTGGTCTTGCTTTTGCTTGTGACGGGCACTACCCATTAATTTAGGGTCAAAACTCAATCCGACTTGCTCGACCCGATAAATCAAAGATAATTTATGTTAAGTTTGAATGTAAAATGAATAAGGCATACATATTAGCAATTCGACTTGCTCGACTCGGTGTATCAAAGATAAATTTATGTTAAATTTGAATGTAAAATGTATATGACATACATATTAGCAAAATATTAATATTAATATATTTTATTTAAAATAGTAACTAAATTAAAAATATTAATTGAAGTACAAAACAATTTAAAATCAATTTAAGACCTTTTTTTTAATATAAGCAATGTGAAGAATGAATAAGATTAACATATTAAGATCAAACTAGCTTTGATGCCCGGCTACGCCCGGGCTACCTTTATTTACCATTTATATTTTATTTCTACGAAATATAATTCGGTAAATTTGGGTTAACACATACATTTACAATTTATATCTTGAAATTATCATGGGATGTAAAATTAATCAACAAATTATGAAGACACGTTTACCACTCCCGCTGTTAATATTATTACTTTCACTACATTCCATGTTAATACTATTATGTTCGCTACTTCTTCGGTTACTGTTGTTTCTTTAACTACTCCTGCTATTTTTACGGTTAACCCGTTAGTTTTGTCAAACGCATATATTTAAAATTAATATTTTCCTAAAATCGAATTGTTAGTTAATTTTTCATACTCTCACCCTTGTTTCTATTGTTACTTTCATTACATGTGTTGTGACGACTATTACTTTCACTTCTCACGTCGTCATTATTTTTTCTTTCACTACTCCCGCATTTATTATTGTTAATTTCACTATTCCCGTTATTGCTAGTATGACTTTCACTACTCCCACTGCTATTATTGTTGCTTTTACTACTCACGTGGCTGATTACTATAATATTAGTTGATTATCTAGTTGTATTAGAGTTATATATTTAAATAAATCTAAAATATTAGATTAAAATATTATTTAAGAGCAATTATTATTATTATTATTTACTAATTAAATTACAAATCTAAAGAATTATGGAATATTATATTTTTTGGAAATCTAAATTGATTTATTTACCTTTTAATAGTTTTCAAAATATAAAATACTTATATTATAATTGTGTATGTTAAATAATTAACATCTTTATATTAATTAATATCATAAGTGAGACCAGTTTATTTTAAGGAAACTCACCATATTCTGGTATTCTCTAAATTTATACTTCAACCAAAACTATATAATATTTACATTAAAGTCCCTTGTTTAGGTCCATCACACAGCGTTATCGATTAAAAACTATATAGTATAATTAATTTGTATAAATTTATTTAATTACATAAAAGTCCTTTGGTTTATGGAATATATATAGTACTAGGTTTGATGTCCGGCTACGCCCGGACTACCTTTATTTACCATTTAATTTTATTTTCTATGTAATATGATTCGTTAAATTTGGTTAACACATACATTTCCAATTTATATCTTTGAAATTATGATGAGATGTAAAATTAATCAACAATTTATGAGACACGTTCACCACTCCCGCTGCTAATATTACATACTACTTTCACTACATCCCCGGTTAATACTATTACTTTCACTACTTCTTCGGTTACTGTTGTTTCTTTAAATATTCCTGCTATTTTTACGGTTAACCCGTTAGTTTTCTCAAACTCATATATTTAAATAAATTAATATTTTCCTAAAATCGAATTGTTAGTTAATTTTTCATAGTCTCTCCGTTGTTTCTACTGTTACTTTCATTTCATGTATTGTAACTACTATTACTTTCACTTCTCCCGCCGTCATTATTTTTTCTTTCACTACTCCCGCATTCATTATTGTTAATTTTACTACTCTCGTTCCTGCTAGTATGACTTTCACTACTCTTGTTTATATAATTGTTGCTTTTACTACTCACATGGGTAGTTAATAGCTGCTAGTATGACTTTCACTACTCTCGTTTCTATAATTGTTGCTTTTACTAATCACATGGGTAGTTACTACGGAGTATCATATTAGTTGAGTATCTCGTTGTATTAGAGTTATATATATTTAAATAAATCTGAAATATTAGATTAAAATATTATTTAAGAGGAATCATTATTATTTACGGTTTTTTCCCATGGTACCCTCGAACTTTGACAGATTACACATGGTACCCTTCATTTTAAGTTTCTACATATGGTACCCCTGTATTTACCTTTTTCCTTCCCAAAATACCCTTTATCAAACTTCCGTCATCACTCCGTTACTTATCTCACTAATAACCCTCTTTTTTTTTTTAATACACTAATTCTTCATAATATATACACTAAACTAACTTTAGCATCTAAATCCCCAACCACCCACTATCATCATCTTCATCTTAACTGCCGCCACCTGCCCCGCCCTTGTTGACCACGACGGTACCACCACGACGGCGCCACCATACCAGTCCCACCATTGCCGCCTCTCTCCTCTTCCCTCCCACCAATCCATACTCCCCACGTCCATCCTCCCTCTATGCCGCCCACCCCGCGACCCTACGCTACCCCCCACCGTCGCCCCTCCCACCATGTCGACGCCACCACACTAACGCCAAACCTAGTTGATTACAAATTCAAGATCACATTCATATTTTTCTTTTTCATTTTGTAAGTATTCAATTGTTTTATTTGAGATTTGGGGTTTTAGGGTTTGTGTTGGTTGTTGGGTTAGGGGACGACGTGGTGGGAGGGGCGGCGGTGGGTGGGGGGAGCGTGGTGTCGCGAGGTGGGCGACACATAAGGAGGAGGGACGGTGGGGACTGGGGAGTACGAATTAGTGGGAGGGAAATAGGAGAGAGGCGGCAATGGTGGGACTAGTATGGTGGCGCCGGTGTGGTGGCGTCGGCGTTGGCGTTGTGGCCAATGAGGGTGGGTGAGGTGTCGGCAGTTAAGGAGAAGATGATAGTGGGTGGTTTGAGAATTTAGATATTAGAGTTAGTTTAAGGTATAATATGAGTGATTAGTGTATTAAATAACAAAAAAGAATGGGTCATTAGTCAAGTAAGTAACGGAGTGATGACAGAATTTTATCATAGGGTATTCTGGGAAGGAAAAAGGTAAATACAGGGGTACCATATGTAGAAACTTAAAATGAGTGGTACCATGTGTAATCTGTCAAAGTTCGAGGGTACCATGGGAAATTTCCGTATTATTTATGAATTAAATTACAAATCAAAATAATTATGGAATATTATATTTTTTTGGGAAATCTAGCTTGATTTATTTACCTTTTAATAGTTACCAAATTATAACATACTTATATTATATTCGTGTATGTTAAATAATTAACATCTTCTTTGTACTATATGATACCATAAGTATGACATGTTTATTTTAAGGAAAATCACCATATTATGATGTTCTCTAAATTTATACTTTAACCAAAACTATATAATATTTACATTGAAATCCCTTGTTCAGGTCCATCACACAATGCTATGATTAAAAATTATATAGTATAATTAATTTGTATAGATTTATTTAATTACATTAAAGTCAATTGGTTTCTGGAATTAATATATAGTATTGATTGATTGATACCTATGATTTAATATTAAAAGAAAATAAATTTTAATTTACAAAAGAAAAAATTGGTGGGAACAATCCCAACTACATGTTATTTCGGGATTAATCCCACCTTTCAACAAAGATAATATGACTTCACTTTAAATCTCTCTTTAATTTCTTTAACACTAAAACTTTGGATAAACAGTTTGTCGCTAAATTATTGAGATACCACTTTTATCGTACCCATTTTACGTACTTTTTGGTACCCCTTTTATTGTTGATTGTGGCCCTGTTTGGTAATCAGCAGATTGATATTAGCAGAAGCAGATTGACCAAGCAGATTATAAATGACATATTAGATTAACAGGTTTGACTAGTATATTTCAATTAGCAGATTTAGTAGAAGTGTTTGGTAATTAGCAGATTTTGGTTAAGAGATTGTTGTATCTATGTGTAAATTGTTGACGGATTCATATTTCACAATCAACTAATGTGAATATGCTAAGTAGAGCAGCATATTGGAAAACAGTACATTGAGCTCTAATCTACTCTTTCAATATGTCATTTACCAAACACTCAAAATAGTAGATTGGTGAGTCAAACATGCTAAAAGCCTTGAATATGCTGAAAATTTCTCAATCCGCCGTTTACCAAACACGTGTAAAATGTCTCTTTCATTTGGTACATGTTTTTATAATTAGTGTACTTATTTTAGGGTGTTGATTTTCGTAGTACAAATTTTACTCAATACAGTACATATTTCCCAAATTGCCCCTCTCATTTCCCCCATGTACTACACTAAGTATACTGTTTTTAAAAAAAAAAGAGAAAAAAATCGTACAACTTCTACCCCACAACCACCCACCACCTTCCCCCGCTCCCGCCGCCGCCGCAACACCCACTCCATGTAACACCTCCATTTATCAAGGAGCCTTAACAAGACCTTCCCTAACAGATACGAGCATTACCATCTCGGTTGCCCGAGGTCAGTAATAATCAAATGTCGATAATAGAATGATTATGTATTATTACAAGTGATTTAAAACAAACAAAAGATATAAAAGATATAACCCGTGATAACTATCAACTAGATGAAGCTATCTCTGCCATGACTCGTGATAGACTCGTCCCTCCCAGCACCCAGCTATGATCCATATACCAACCTGTTAAGACTAACTGCTCACCATAGTGGATCACGACAGACACAACACATAAAGACAACACAACAAAACCACACAAGGTCAGTAACTGAGGTAACAAGTACAAAAGCAGACACACCCAAATACAGCAATACATACACACCACCTCCTCCAACCAACCACACACCTCTGACTGCCCGAAGGTCCAGTCCTGTCGGATTACCAATCGCAACCAGTAACCCACACCGCCAGTGGGGGGCCGCAGCCGTTCTGTGACACCCTTAAAAATTAGCGTTATCTAATTACTTAAATGCGTAAATTCTACAGAAAAACTGGTAGGATATGTTTGTAAATGGTTCAACTAGTCAAAAACCTGCAATTTCAAAAAAATTTCTTCCTAAACCATTCACAACCAATCCAACTCAAGAAGTCCAACATTCCCAGAAGCGGGTGCCAAGACCCTGCGAAAGCTGATGAACTACTTTACATGCCAAAGCTAAATAAGAAAGTAGAATGATACAAACCCAAAATTGAAAAGGGAGACATATGTCCCTTCAAATAATATACAAACCAAAAGATAAAAGGTTATATATATAACCAAAAGATAAAAGGTTTCTACAAAAGAAAACCAAACTAGGTCCAAGGTTCCTTGCTCACTAGCTCGTCTGTGACCCCCAACAAAGCATCAACAACCTGTCAATCGCATTTTATACAAACACGAAAGCCACAATTCAGTGGGGAGTAACTTCGAGTCCCCCCAGCCACGAATCGTCATAATTAATGTAACATGTAATAAAACATGTAAACTATATGATAATTCATCTAATTTCCAAGCATCCTAACATATGAATGCTAAATTGACTAATTTAAACAATCATGTGAAAAATTTAACAAATTGTAATCCAAACTCTATCAACCATAGCCGACTTGCATCTCACCTTCTATGATTCATAGAATCATCAAACAAGAAAGGGCAATATATCAAAGACAGGCATAAGTTCTTAGTACCGTCAATAGTCACTTTGTAACTCGAGTCTATACCACGAGGTAGGGAAGGTAATCGAACCGGTATCTTGGCTCAGCGGTTAATATTAATAAAACATGGCCAAGAGACAACACAACCCTAGCCTAAAATCTGCGCAGACCTAGACATGCGGATACACACCACCGCACCCAAGACCCACAACTTTTTTTAAAACAAAGTGAAGTGAGTACCCTAA
Organism: Silene latifolia; assembly: GCF_048544455.1. NCBI lineage: Eukaryota > Viridiplantae > Streptophyta > Magnoliopsida > Caryophyllales > Caryophyllaceae > Silene > Silene latifolia. The sequence goes on from NC_133534.1 coordinate 222,860,004, forward strand.
GGACACCACCGAAGGGTTGGCTAGTACTTAAGCTGACCACTTACTATCAAAATAAGTAACTGAGGTCATGCCCCAACTTGGATAAACATCCACTAGTCAGGAACACAAAGGCTATCAAGCAGTGAACATATACTCGTCAAAGACTATAAAGACCTATCTATGATGAAGGCCGAAATACTCACCTAGGACCTAGTCCCAGCTAGTCCCAGCTTGAATACCTTAGCCCACACCACACAAGACTCACCACACAAGTCAAGTAAGACACCCACTTAACCTTAAGAGGGCAAAAAGTCCTACTTACCAACCTAAATGCTAACATTCTATCATGTGAAAGGCTATATAAATGTCTATTTACAGCATACAATCCAACAGAATCCTCAATAAGTATTCAATACTAATTTCTAATTCTAACAATAGTAACCATATTAAAGGCTTTAGGGGAATCTAGGGCCATTACTACAAAATAAGAAGCTATTTAAAATCAACTAACTAAATAAGAAGCTATTTAAATTCAACTAACTATACATGTGAAATAGAGATGTAATAAATGGCCTAAAACAAGAAAAAGGCCGATTATCTAATTCATTCAACCGAATTTTTACCCGCAACCCAGCCCCTGCGGCAGTGTACGGGTCAAATTGCGGTGACCAATCACTCAATTAATCGACATCGCATCATCAAAGGGACTAAGGCTCGATTTTAAAGACAATCAACAAAACATTACAATTATCACTATAAAATTCATTTTGAGCCTATTAATTACAATTTCATTTTGTAAACTATCCTAACATGTGATAATTGTCAATATAACATAATTTTTCTATCATTAGCATAACTTTTAGCTACTATTATGATTCCCTTCACAAGTTTAACCATGTATACTCATTCTAATTATATCCTTGATGAACCTAAAATGACGGACAAAGCATGGAAAACCGCGAAACAAGCAACGGACCGAACCGGGCCAACCGTGGGCTAGCCGTGGGCCTGCCACGGGCCTGCCGGCCTGCTGCCCGTCCCCTAACACCCTCTTTTTTTACCGTTTTTCTTCATTTTAACTCGTTTTAAGCATTATCTAATCGTTCCCATATCATTTCCATACTATTATGATAATTTAATCTAACGATTGACATGCATGCAACCATTTTAAACATGTGAAAATTACTACACAAACAAAAATCATAAAACATACAAAAACAACACAACATGTGACGATCTTTCGTCGAGTAACTCGAAATATGTGACCTTAAGCTAGAAAATGAGCAATTAGCACCTCAAAACCGAAACCCTAACAACAACTAGCCGCTATCCTCTACAATATACGAGTCCCCGAACTCATCTTCCAAATCTTCACCTAATTAAACAATAAAAACACAAAGATAAGTACCTAAAACCGAATTTCCGAAAATTGGTCTTAAAACAACTTCAAGAAAACTGAAATTAAACTATACCAAGTTGTAGATCTTGGCGAGGGGATTCCGGAAAGGTAAATTATGCGAAAAACGGACTAGTAACGAAGAAATTGTGACGATTTTTGCTTGAGTTTTTATGTAAAAATGGAGTTTTGAAGGTTTAGAAGGTGATAGAAGGGAAAAACCAGAAAAAATGAAAAGAAAGGGGGAGGGGATGCCGCGTGAGGGAGGAAGGAAAGGAGGAAAAGGAAGTGCGGGATTTTTAGTCGGGATTTTTACGAGTCGGGTTTGACTTGTTTCAATAATAATTAAATCCGTAAGTCAAATGCAAATTCCGTCAAGACCAAAGTCTTTAAACACGAGATTACAATAAAATTGAGTATTCATACGACCCATTTCCAAATTCGTTTACCCAATGTTCAAACGAATTGTCATTTTCCCCCGATACGCCCTTATTTCGAAATAAAAAGTTTTACACGGTTCAAACTATTTTTAAACATTTCGAAACTATAAAAATAAATACTTTTCTTCAAAATATAATAAAATTATATTTTTTTGAATTATTTTTACTTTAATTACTTTAAATATCAAATTTTATTTGATTAATAAATTATTTTCGAAATATATTAACGGTCCGAAATTACGGGGCGTTACAATCACTCCTCCTTTTAAAAAGTTTCGCCCTCGAAACTTAGAAGGAGAAATTATAGTTATAAGAAAATATAGGTATCTCTTCAATGAAACGGTGATACTCTTGTTGATCAGACAAGAACATCCATATTCATATCAAGATATAAAAAATATTTCTACACCAATAAATGAGAAAACCCATTATTGGGACGTCACCAACAACGAGATTCAACATTCACTAATGTTAAAACCATTGAAAATCATACAAGCATTTTCAAACTTTTAGTTTAAAATTCTATAGTAAGAATACTATCTTTACTAATTATGATTATACAAGGTTTAGTAACTCGGAAAAATAGTAAGAAAAGGAATACCTTACAAGAATAATTCAGGATATTTAGCTAACATAGAAGCTTCAGTCTCCCAAGTCTCTTCTTCGACATTTCCACAACGCCAAAGAATACGGACTAGAGGCACAACTTTGCTCCTAAGTTGCTTATTGGCTTTTTCAAGAATCCGAATTGGCCTTTCTTCAACCACCAAGTTAGGCTCCAATTCAAGAATTTCTTCTTGGATGATATGGCTAGGGTCACTAATATACTTCCTCAATTGAGAAACATGGAAGACATTGTGAACCTTGCTCAGATTTGGGGGCAATTCTAAACGGTAAGCAACTGGACCAATCTTTTCAATCACCTGAAAAGGTCCAATATATTTAGGGCTTAGCTTCCCTTTAACGCCAAACCGTTTCACCCCTTTCATAGGTGACACTTTAAGGAATACTTGATCATCAACCTCAAAGGAAAGTGGTCGACGACGGACATCAGCATAAGATTTTTGACGGTCCTGAGCGGCCTTCATCCGCTCCCGAATGATCTTAACTTGTTCAATGGACTCGGTCACCAAATCAGGTCCTAACATTGGAACATTTTGGGTTTGATCCCAACATACAGGAGTACGGCATTTTCTACCATACAGAGCTTCATATGGTGCCATTTTAATGGAAGCTTGATAGCTGTTGTTATAAGAGAATTCAACCAAAGGTAAACATTTCTCCCAAGAAGTTTGGAAATCTAAAGCACAAGCACGAAGAAGATCCTCTAAAGTTTGAATTGTTCTCTCTGTTTGACCATCAGTGGCGGCATGAAAAGCAGTGCTCATTAATAGTTTACTACCCAAGGCCTCCTGTAATGCAGTCCAGAAACGAGAACAAAATCGAGGATCCCGATCTGAAACTATATCTTTAGGAACCCCATGATAGCGTACTACTTCATTTACATAGGCACCGGCTAGAACTTCTAAACTCCAGGTTTCTTTGATGGGAATAAACCGAGCACACTTAGTCAATCGGTCCACAACCACCCAAATAGCATTCTTCCCAGTGGAAGTGCTGGGTAAAGCCATCGCAAAGTCCATGGAAATAGACTCCCATTTCCAAAGAGGAACATCCAAGGGTTGAAGTAAACCCCCGGGCTTTTGATGTTCTATCTTTACTTTCTGGCAGGTGAGGCATTTACTGACATACTCCATAACTTCAATTTTCATCCTAGGCCACCAGAATTGTAATCTCAAATCTTTATACATTTTGGTACCTCCCGGATGAATGGAGTAAGGAGAAAGGTGCGCTTTATCAAGAACTCTTTTTCTCAAATCAGCTGCACTCGGAACATAGATTCTACCATGATAACGGAGATACCCATCATCATCAATCTTACAATCCTTAGCTTGCCCAAATTGAATTTTAGCTCGAATGGATATGAAAGTAGGATCATTAGGAAGGCAAGTACGGATCTCACGGTGGAAGTCAGGTTCAGCTGACATGGCATCAAGATGATGAGAGCCCCTTTTTACAAGGCTTACTCCCAATTTTTGAAGTTCTAAAGCAAGTTCAGGAGGTAAGTCCCGAAAAGAATTCAAAGAATGACAGGATTTTCTGCTAAGAGCATCAGCCACCACATTAGCTTTTTCTTCATGATAAATTAGATTGGCATCATAGTCATTCACCAATTCTAACCATCTTCTTTGTCTCATGTTCAGCTCTTTTTGGGTAAAGAGATATTTCAAGCTCTTGTGGTCGGTATAGATGTTGCAATGGACTCCAATGAGGTAGTGTCTCCAAATCTTCAAAGCATGTACTACCGCAGCTAATTCAAGATCATGAGTCGGGTATTTAACTTCATGAACTCTAAGCTGTCGAGAGGCATAAGCAATGACTTTCCCTTTTTGCATCAAGACACAACCCAAACCATGCTTAGAAGCATCACAGTAAACATCAAAGTCCACTCCTTCTTCAGGTAAGGTTAACACCGGAGCGGTAGTCAACCTCTTTTTCAATTCCTGGAAGGCATTTTCACACTCTTCAGACCACACAAACTTAGACTCTTTCTTCAACAGCTGAGTCATCGGCCTAGCAATCTTTGAAAAATCCTTCACAAATCGTCGATAGTAACCCGCCAAGCCAAGAAAACTACGGATTTCAGAAACATTGGTTGGACTTTTCCAATCAACAACAGCTTCAATTTTGGCAGGATCTACCATAACACCCTCTTTTGAAATGACGTGCCCAAGGAAGGTCACTTTAGGTAACCAGAATTCACATTTAGAGAATTTAGCATACCATTTTTCACGGCGCAAAATCTCTAAAATAACACGAAGGTGCTGGACATGTTCTTCTTCAGATTTAGAATAGATCAAGATGTCATCAATGAACACTACAACGCATTTGTCAAGGTGTTCCCTGAAAGTACGGTTCATCTGATCCATGAATACAGCTGGAGCATTGGTCAAACCGAATGGCATCACCGTAAACTCGAAATGACCATATCTCGTACTGAAGGCGGTTTTAGGAATGTCAGCTTCTCGGACTGGAATTTGATGATAGCCCGAACGAAGATCAATTTTAGAAAAAGTAGAAGCACCACGGAGCTGATCGAAAAGATCATCAATTCTAGGAAGAGGATATTTATTCTTGATAGTAACTCGGTTAAGTTCACGATAATCTATGCATAATCTCATAGATCCATCCTTCTTTCTTACAAAGAGAACAGGAGCACCCCAAGGTGAAAAGCTAGGTTGAATAAAACCTTTGGCAATCAATTCATCTAGCTGAGTCCTCAGCTCTTTCATTTCAGACGGTGCCAGCCTATAAGGAGCTTTAGCAATAGGGCCGGTACCAGGATTAAGATCAATAGCAAATTCAACTTCCCTTTCAGGAGGAATTCCCGGTATCTCATCAGGAAAAACTTCGGGAAACTCACATACTACAGGAATGTTCTCTTTAAGAGGCAAAGAGGAAGAATTTGAAGTAGTCACCATACACAAAAAGGCTTGATGACCCTTTTTCATTGCATTGACAAACTTCATAGCAGAAATTAGTTTAGTACCGGTTTGTCTTTTAACCATTTGATAAGACACACGGTGACCTGAAGGGCTTGTAAGAATTATTTTCTGATCTCGACATTCAAATCGAGCATGATAAGTATGTAACCAATCCATGCCCAAAATGACATCAAATTCTTCAAGTGGAAATTGGAAAAGATTTGCTGGAAATATAGATCCCATAATAGAAATAGGGACTTCCGGATAGATTTTAGAATAGGAAAAGACATCACCAGAGGGTAAGGATATAGACGTGCTTTCTTCTTGTGAGGATTCAAGTGATAATTTATTGGAGAGTTTTATGGAAATAAAAGATAAAGAGGCACCCGTATCAAATAATACCAAACAAGGAACATCAAAAATAGAAAATGTACCGGTAATGATATCAGGATGTGCCTCAGCTTCAGCTCGGCTCATAAGAAAGATCCGACCCTTCGGCCTCACTGGCCTCACTGGGGCGTTAGGAGCAGTAGGAGCTGTCACCTTCCTCTCCGGGCAAACATTAGCTTTGTGGCCCGGTTTGTTACAAGAAAAGCATATAATAGGATCAATGAAGCATTTACCAGGGTGTGCTGGTTTCTTGCAGTTATAGCACACTCGGTCTTTAGTACTTTTATTATCATTAACAACTGAAGATTGACCACCCCGGTTAACTTGCACATTAGAAACAAATCTCCTCTTGTTTGGGTCAGAGGGAGATGAAATGAACCTAGGTGAAGGAGTAAAGGGCCTAGAAGAGGGATATAAAGGCCTCTTGCCAAGATTAGAACTCGTTGCACGAGCTTCATTTTCAATGTCTTTTAGGGAATTTTCAGCCCACAAAGCATCGTTGTAGATTGAAACAAAGCTAGTGGAGTCTTGGCGGACCATACTTTTGATCTTAGGAGAGAGCTTTTCAAGATAGAAGAAGGCTTTTTGATTGTCATCCTTCACCAATCGAGTTGCATAATGAGCCAACTCGTTAAATTTATCGGTGAAGGCCTGAACTGGAAGGCTTCCTTGCTTCAATTCCATGAATCCCTTCAACTTCTGCTGTTTCAGCTCTGATACCAACTGTGACACCCTTAAAAAATAGCGTTATCTAATTACTTAAACGCGTAAATTCTACAGAAAAACTGGTAGGATATGTTTGTAAATGGTTCAACTAGTCAAAAACCTGCAATTTCAAAAAAATTTCTTCCTAAACCATTCACAACCAATCCAACTCAAGAAGTCCAACATTCCCAGAAGCGGGTGCCAAGACCCTGCGAAAGCTGATGAACTACTTTACATGCCAAAGCTAAATAAGAAAGTAGAATGATACAAACCCAAAATTGAAAAGGGAGACATATGTCCCTTCAAATAATATACAAACCAAAAGATAAAAGGTTATATATATAACCAAAAGATAAAAGGTTTCTACAAAAGAAAACCAAACTAGGTCCAAGGTTCCTTGCTCACTAGCTCGTCTGTGACCCCCAACAAAGCATCAACAACCTGTCAATCGCATTTTATACAAACACGAAAGCCACAATTCAGTGGGGAGTAACTTCGAGTCCCCCCAGCCACGAATCGTCATAATTAATGTAACATGTAATAAAACATGTAAACTATATGATAATTCATCTAATTTCCAAGCATCCTAACATATGAATGCTAAATTGACTAATTTAAACAATCATGTGAAAAATTTAACAAATTGTAATCCAAACTCTATCAACCATAGCCGACTTGCATCTCACCTTCTATGATTCATAGAATCATCAAACAAGAAAGGGCAATATATCAAAGACAGGCATAAGTTCTTAGTACCGTCAATAGTCACTTTGTAACTCGAGTCTATACCACAAGGTAGGGAAGGTAATCGAACCGGTATCTTGGCTCAGCGGTTAATATTAATAAAACATGGCCAAGAGACAACACAACCCTAGCCTAAAATCAATGAGACCTAGACATGCGGATACACACCACCGCACCCAAGACCCACAACTTTTTTTAAAACAAAGTGAAGTGAGTACCCTAAGGACACCACCGAAGGGTTGGCTAGTACTTAAGCTGACCACTTACTATCAAAATAAGTAACTGGGGTCATGCCCCAACTTGGATAAACATCCACTAGTCAGGAACACAAAGGCTATCAAGCAGTGAACATATACTCGTCAAAGACTATAAAGACCTATCTATGATGAAGGCCGAAATACTCACCTAGGACTAGAGCTGATCAAGTGCGGGCCGACCCATTTGGCCCAGCCCGTTCGGCCCGCTAAAATAGCGGGCTTGGACAAGAAAAATCAAAAATTAAACGGGTAACGGACAAGAAAATTAGGCCCGCTAGAATAAATGGACGGGCTTGGACTAAGCAAAATTGCCCATGGGCGGCCCGCTAGGCCCGCTATTAATAGTGACCTCATAAAAACCCTCAATTCTCGGACTTTCTTTGCTCATTTCATTTGCAATTTGTACACTCTAAACCAATTAGGTAGCGCAAATGAATACTTATACCTTACGTATAAGTGGGAGATTGTCTGTATTTACACTTGTCGTATAAAGATTCTCCGAGAATGGACATGCTAACGGGATTGTTGTATAAATATATTATTTTCAAGTATTTACACGGGAGTGTATGTAACCGCTAATAGTGCCGCACAAATACCGAGGCAAAAATGAACTTTTGATGTTTGTAGCAGAACATTGCCAAACTTGTGTTTTTTCCAAAATCTAGTAAGCTTATCTTTTGAAAATTAGTATACTTTTTTAAGGGTAAGCTTTTAAAGACAATTGTTAAGATTTAGGGGATGTAGCGATAACAAACTCGTGTTTTAATAGAAACACTAATTTTTGTATTTTATTTTAGTCAGGCCCGCGAGCCGGCTCGCTATCTTGAAGTGGGCGGGTACGGACATTGAAAAATGGCCCGCTGAGCGGGCTCGGGCTATAAAATACGGCCCGTCGGACACTTTTTTAGAGGCTAGGCCCGGCCCATGTTCGACCCAAGCCCGCTTTTGATCAGCTCTACCTAGGACCTAGTCCCAGCTAGTCCCAGCTTGAATACCTTAGCACCAAAATTGGTCTTAAAACAACTTCAAGAAAACTGAAATTAAATTATACCAAGTTTTAGATCTCGGCGAGGGGATTCCGGAAAGGTAAATTATGCGAAAAACGGACTAGTAACGAAGAAATTGTGACGATTTTTGCTTGAGTTTTTATGTAAAAATGGAGTTTTGAAGGTTTAGAAGGTGATAGAAGGGAAAAACCAGAAAAAATGAAAAGAAAGGGGGAGGGGATGCCGCGTGAGGGAGGAAGGAAAGGAGGAAAAGGAAGTGCGGGATTTTTAGTCGGGATTTTTACGAGTCGGGTTTGACTTGTTTCAATAATAATTAAATCCGTAAGCCCCACTCATCTCATCCGAGCGATAACCCATGTTCCTTAATGTGCACATCCCTTCTGTGGCGGGTTCCACAGAAGACGAATCAAGGGCGTAAAGCCACTCCCGCAAGTGACTCCACTCAGCCGAGGACGCACCTAGAGAACCACAGACAATCAATCACAACCAGCTGTACAATCAATCATCACCAACTATCAAATCCAACACGATACTGATCAATCAACCACAACCAACCAATAACAAAGGCGCTAAACCAACTATACAACAACAATAGACACTCTAGACAATCAACAGTACTGAGTAGGCGAACCTAGCTACTTTTAGCAACCGCAGCGATTCCGCGACCGACCACAAGATTACAATCAACCATCAAAACCACCTATAACAACCAGCATAACCATCTATTACTACTAACATAACCATAACTGAAAACAAGGGAGACGATGATGACGATGACAACATACCTATACAAAACAATCCGGCGTCAAGACCGCTACCCGACTCAAGCATCCCATCCCCATTGTGAAAACACTCTCAAAGACCTCAAGGAGATGATTCATGGTGAAGGAGAAGAGGAATGATGACATTTAGGTTTAGGAAGAAAGGTGGAGAAATGATTTGGGCTTCACGATTATACGATTTATAATTTCCCGCTGAACTCAAGTTACTCGATCGAGTAACACACTTACTCGATCGAGTGACCTCTACTCGATCGAGTTCCCAAGCTACTCGATCGAGTAGCCTCCGCTAGATCGAGTACCACAAACTCAAAGGTTCACAACGTCACAAGGCTTAACTCGTAAGGTTTCCGAAGGTTAAGATAAGTGCCTAAGGTCAGTCAACGTCGGTCAACGGGTCTCTAGAAGGACGGTTATTATAGTCTTTCCTCCTTAAAAAGAACTTCGTCCCCGAAGTTCAACTCATCCTCCCCCCGATACAAGGCAAACAGAGACTTAAGTAACCTACAACTACCCATTCCGACAACGACAAGTACAAATGCTCCTAACCACCACCCCACTATGAATGCTCATCGTCCATCATCATCATCTATCTTAATACACATTACACAACACGACTTCCTATCAAATCACCAAACTACATATTAAATCACCAAGCACACCTTGTATACAAGAACAACCAACTCGTCTATCACTTGTACTCATCTCATGTTATTACTCAAATTAAGCCAACACGACTATCTATTTATTCCTCCATCAATTACTTGCCAACATTCAGCTACTCACTCAAATCAATTACTTGCCAACAGTCGTTTGTTATCAATTACCCAAAAGCAGATCACTTACACACAACAACATACCATTCCTTTGCCTTTACATTAATTCCTTTATATTATTTCTATTACTCAAACGTGCAACAACAATTCAATTTTTTTAACAACTACCACACCATTACATAACAACTTTGTGGACAAATACTTGAAAACGAAATACAACAACATGAGAATTTATTCAACAACTGCAAACTACCACTCAATTATACAATAACTACTACTAAATTACTCAAACAACCATTTAAAGTACTATAAAATTGTCATAATTACGTCATTTTCCCATGCGACATTACTCTTTCCCTCTTAAAAGAAACTTCGTCCCCGAAGTTCACCATCAAAACAACTTAGTTATTACACAAGGCGATAAATTCTTATTCCATATTGACATTACGAACAAATCATATTATACATCGATACTCACAATGATCATGACACATCCTTGACATTACATAGATATGATCCATTTATATGAAACCATCGGATTAGTGAACCACACAATTACGCATTCCGTCATCCATTATTATTCATAACATCATGTTCCGGGTGTAATTTCGGAGCAGTGTTGTGACCACGTAAGCTTGTAGAATGATGTCGTTGCTTGTCTCTTCCTTTCACTCTTTCCTGTTTAAGATGAACAAACTGAGGGCTCGGCTTGGGGCCGAACGTACTCACTCCGACGCTCAAGTCAGTAAACTTAGAGAGATAAGTTGTGTGTTACTTGGCAAAGTATATTGTAGAGAGATAAGGGAGTTTATACCAGATTATTATGGTTTTCGGATGTTATTTTCTGATCCTTTTCTCAATGAGAGAAGTGGAGTATTTATAGACTTTCACCTTTTGTCACGTAGTGGCCAAGTGGCAGAGCAGGTAGAAAGACTATCTTGCCCTCGGCCGAAGGACCCTGTTGGAGCCGGTGTCCTTCAGCTAGTGCGGATAACGTTATTGCACGTACACTTGTACGGACAAGTGGGAGCTTGTTGGGGCTGGTGTCCTCCATAGTTAGTGCAATGACATATAAATCTCTAAAAGGATCAAAGGGTATACTTTTGTATTATTATCAGTTGATCTATGTTTATCAATAACGGTTGGCTTGCTAGATAAGTTTGACGTTATTGTCATACAGATGGCGGTGATCAACTGGTCCCTAAAAGTCACACCTATAGGATACGTTTGAGAGATGTGACGGTATGAAAATACAGTCATGTTGATGCCTTATATGACTAAGCGGTTAGTCGGAGTTATTGATTAATAATTAGTCAAACGCGATGTTGAGATAATTATTTAATACGGATTAAATAATACTGGCTAAGGCGAATTAAGCGGTTAATTCGTAAATTGAATATAAACGGTTATATTTAATTAATGTATATTGAATTAATTATACAATATTGTCATTGTCGGTATGTACCAAAAAAAAAAATATTGTCATTGTCGGACAAGTATTAATATGTCGACTAATTCATGTTACTAGTCGATATTTTATTATCCGATAACGAGTGACGATTTATAATTAAAACCCGTCATATACATTTAGCGATACGAGTCGGACCACGAGTTAAATAAGGAGAAAGTGGAAAGCCCACTCCCTCCCCTAAGCAAACTCACGGCCGAATGAACAAAAGGAGAGCTTCTCTCCTTTTGACCTAATCCTTTTTGTCATTTGCACAAAAATTAGGGTTTCGGAGCAATTTTCTCTGAAATTCTAGATCTCACATCAAAACTCACAAAAAGGCTCTCTCAATATTGCAAGGCAATTAGAGAGTAATTTCTAGCACAAGGGGCATAGTCTCAGACGATCTTGGGTGCAACAATTAGGAGGAAATCTACGTTGATTTCTGTTCATTAGGCCGAATTGCACAAGGACCCGAGGTTGATTCTTATTCTCTTATCGTTTCTCTTGTTTTTCGTTTATGACAATTAATCACATGTTAAATTGCGTTATAATCCTCAATTTTAATGGGTTTTATACGGATATTATCCCACAAGTGGTATCAGAGCGAGGCCACGTAAATTTTTCATCGTGATTTTCATAAAACGATTTGAATCGATATTTTTTTTTTTTTTGCCTTGAAAACCGTGCGGCCGGAATTTTTTTGAAAACCGTGAGATGTTGTTCTCGGCTGTTTTCATGTGCTCGATCGTTTGGTTTTGTTTTCGTTTCGTTTTTGCATATTGTTATTATAAACGGTCATTATAGCAATATGTTAAGGTTTTATCAATTGTTGATTTAATTTTATACGGATTAGATCAATTTGCAATTGGTTTTATTTTGTCAAAACGATAATGTTTTGATGTTTTTGCTCTCGGCAAAACCGCTGAAAAAAAAAAAAAAAAATCGTGTTTTTTTTTTCTTTTGTCCGAGCTGTTTTTTTTTGTTCGAAATTTGTTCGAAATTTTTCCTCTTTTGGCCATAAAATGTACATTATACGTATTTTGTACACTCGCTTGATTGTGAAACGGTTCACACACGTACCATTTAGTTATTTTAAAGCGATTTAAAGTAACGAATTGTAATGGATTAAAAATTTAGATGATAAAAGCGGTTTTGTCACATAATTTTAATCGTTATAAGGTGGTTTGGATAAATTTAACATAATTACGGAATTATGTCACGAATAAATTTTTGTTTTAGTTGATGCATCTTTTATTTATCGTTACTTTTGAATGCCATGAATGTTTTTTTATTACGTATTTAATTTTACAAACGGTTGTAACTTAGTGTGGCCTTAGTAGAACGTGTTACCGTAATGATGGAACACGGTCTTGGTTGTATTTTGAGATCTCGGATCTCCGTTTTGGTTTTTTCCTTGTAATTACAGTTTTAATTTAGAATGTAAATAAGTTTATATTTTGTAAATTTTTAAATTGTATTTTTGAGAAGACCAAAGATGGAGATCGGATGCTCACTCTCGCTGCATGAATCAAGATGGAACATCAAGACAAGCTTCTCGGGTCCAACAGTGGATTCCAAAGTTGTATTATGTTCATTTTGCTAGGATAGGCCACACTAGGACTTTTATTTACGTTTTGCATTCTTTTATGTTTTTCATCGTAACGATAGTTTGCATCATATTCCGCCTAAAACCAAACCACCTAATATTTGCATGAAAACTGACTCATATAGAGGTCACGCGTTAGTTTTCTATGACATACAGATGTCACACGGTATTAATAAGCCATCACCTAAGTTAATTCATACACGTTATGCTAGATTTTCGTTCACTTAAAATGAATTAAACTAAGTTGATGGGATCTTCCTCGTATAACCAAAAATTGAGAATAGTCTTTATAGGTCAAACTCCAATGAATCCCTTCTTCGTCGGTAGGCATAATATGACCCCTTCTACGTCGGGTAAGTTGGAACTGATTGACCTATTTTATCTCAACACTATGGTCACTCGTACGATCCTGTGATTATGGTGGACTAAAGATAGGATTTATGGAAATCTATCGACCAAGAGTTCTAACGGTAGAACTAGTCAAATAGTTGGCTTATCAATTTACGGAAATTGAGTCTTGGGATCATTTGTATAATTCTTGAGGTAGATCGATTATACAAGTGCAATGAGTCTACAAGTTAAAATGAATTTTAAAATAGACTTAAATCACCTCGATGAGTTGCTTATTACGTTTTGTTTTTCCTTCTTTTCAGTGTAGAACACGATCATTTGAACTGCATATAACAAAATGGCTGGTCTTATAGACGACCCAATGCCAAGTGCCACATTGGACCGTGAGTCCTGGCTTCGGATCTTCATGAATCAGATGAATCAGTCTACTCGACTAAAGAATGATGGATCAAACTTCGCGGAATGGGAGGCAGCATTACGGAATGCTGCCATTGCTGACGGGAAGCTCAAACATTTGATAGAGCCCATCCCGCCAAACCCAGGCCCCACGGCTGGAGCTAACGAGATCGCCAAGTATAGCGATTTCGTCATGGAAGCGGGTGCGATCAAGAACGTACTCATTTTTACAATGGAATCCAATTTGCAGAAACGCTTCATAGCCCAAGGTGCAAACAAGATTTTCACCACGCTCACTAAGGAATTCTCGAAAGCACCGAGAATCGTGACCTATGAGCATACATGTCGCTTCTTTGAGGCGAAACTCCAGAAGGGCCAACCAGTTAGCCCACACATTCTCAGCATGATTGAGAATGTCGAGAAACTGGAGGCACTTGATTGTAAGATCAGCGAGAACATCGTGATTGACCGCATGCTTCATTCACTCCACGATGGTTTTGCGCTCTTCAGAGCCAATTACTATATGAATGATTTGAAGAAAAGTCCTCATGCACTACACTCCCTTCTCGTACAGACCGAGAAGGACATGAAGTTTAGTGGGAGCATGAAACAGGATGTTCTCGTTGTGTCAAACAAGGGCAAGGGTAAGGGCAAAGCTCGGCGAGACCTAGCAGAGGTGTCGAAGTTTAAGAAGTCGGGATCAGGTAATAGTGGGCCTGGTGAGTCGAGCACCTCACTAGGCACGACAAAGAGCAAGAACGGTAACATGGAATGCCATCATTGCCACAAGACTGGGCATTGGAGGCGTACATGTCCTGTATACCATGAGGACATAAAAGCAGATCGCGTTACTCCTGTTGGTATGTCTACTACTTCTTCTTTTATTCATATGATTGAGATTAACCACGCAAGTTACGGAACTTGGGTACTAGATACTGGTTGTGGTTCTCATCTGTGCAATCATGTGCAGGGGCTCCGAAACATCGAACCCCTCGTAAAGGGTGAGGTGGACCTGCGTGTCGGGAATGGAGCACGAGTGGCTGCCGTCTCGAGGGGAACATATATGATCCAGCTTCCTAGCGGATTTGAGTTATTTTTATATAACTGCTATTATGTACCCAGTTTATCTAAAAACATTATTTCAGTTTCTGCACTTGACAAACTTGGTTTTTCATTTGTAATAGAGAATAATAGTTGCATTTTCTCGTTACACGATATGATTTATGGCAAGGCAGTCTCCATGAATGGAATTTATGTTTTAGATCAAACCACCGAAATATTGCACGTAATGAATAAGAAGTTAAAGGTTGGTGACAAAGATCAAACTTATCTATGGCACTGCCGTATGGGACACATTAATGAGAAACGCGTTAAACAGCTCATACAGAATGGAGCTATCTCGGCCTTTGATTTTCTATCATTTGGCACGTGTGAATCATGTCTCATTGGTAAGATGACTCGAATTTCCTTCAAAGGTGTTGGAATGCGCGCTGCTGACCTATTAGGACTCATACATATGGATGTGTGTGGACCTATGTCAATCACCGCACGAGAAGGCTATAGGTATTTCATCACTTTCACGGATGATTTATGTAGATATGGCTATGTCTACTTAATAAAGCATAAAAGTGAGTCCTTTGAGAAATTCAAAGAATACCAGAATCGGGTACAGAACCAACTGGGTAGAAAGATTAAAACAATACGTTCAGATCGTGGTGGCGAGTATCTTTCACACGAGTTTGATCAACACCTTAAGGACTGTGGGATTGTCTTACAGTTAACTCCACCTGGAACACCTCAGTTGAATGGTGTGTCCGAACGGAGAAATCGAACACTACTTGATATGGTTCGATCCATGATGAGTCACACCGTATTGCCTGATTCATTGTGGGGTTATGCTCTTCTGTCAGCTGCTCTAATACTTAACCGAAGTCCGTCTAAAGCTGTTGACAAGACTCCATATGAACTATGGAAGGGAACGGTCCCTAACTTGTCCTTTATACGGGTTTGGGGCTGCGAGGCTTTTGTCAAGTGGAGACACGAGGATAAGCTCGGCCCGCGATCGGTCATGACATACTTTATAGGTTATCCTAAAGGAACATTTGGTCATTACTTCTATTCGCCAACCGAACAACGTGTATTTGTTGCGGCTAGTGCGACATTCTTAGAGAAGGAGTTTCTCGAGAACGCGAAGAGTAATAGAACCTTCGAGCTGTCGGAGATTCCAGAACCAAATGCCGAGCAACCGTTGGAGGAACTAGTTCCTTCAATCCCGGCTGCGGTTAATATTCCTGAGGAACCTAGGAGGTCGGGTAGAGTCTCTATTCCTCCGGACAGATACATTGGTATGGTCGAGGAACATAACATAGATGACATTCTGCTCTTAACGAGTAGTGAACCCGCAACCTATAAAGGTGCCATGACTAGTTCCGACTCAAAGCTATGGCTTGAGGCCATGCAATCTGAGATGGACTCCATGTATGAGAACAACGTATGAGATCTTGTTGACTTACCTGCTAGGTTCGTCCCCTACAATGCAAATGGCTTTACAAGATAAAGCATTCTGTGGAAGGTCAACAAGATATCTATAAAGCACGACTAGTTGCTAAAGGTTTCACCCAAGTGCCAGGTTTGCACTACGATGAAATTTTTGCACCTGTAGTCATGCTGCGTTCCATTCGGATTATCTTAGCGATTGCCGCTTTTCATGACTATGAAATTTGGTAGATGGATGTGAAAACCGCCTTCTTAAACGGTTATTTGGAGGAAGAGTTATACATGGTACAACCCGAAGGTTTCATCGATCCTGAACATCCTAAGAAAGTGTGCAGGCTTAAGCGTTCCATTTATGGACTTAAGCAAGCTTCTCGGAGTTGGAATCATCGCTTCGACTAAGTGATAAAGGAGAATGGATTTACTCGATCGGTCGAGGAACCATGTCTATATATCAAGTCGAGTGGGAGCAAGATTGTCTTCCTAATATTGTATGTTGATGACATACTCCTGATCGGGAATGACATACCTCTCTTAACTTCGGTAAAAGTATGGTTGAAGAACCATTTCCAGATGAAAGATCTGGGTGAGGCACAAAGAATTTTGGGCATCCGTATCTATCGAGATAGATCACGTCGGATGTTAACTCTCAGTCAGGAGTCTTACATAGACAAGATCCTAGAGAGATTCAGCATGACTAACTTCAAAAAGGGGTTTCTTCCTATGGCTCCAGGGGTGCATTTGAGCAAGTCTCAGGCACCAGAGACACCGGAAGAGAAAGAGCGCATGACCCGGATTCCTTATGCTTCGGCTATAGGATCAATCATGTATGCCATGATATGCACACGTCCGGACGTCGCATATGCATTGAGTATGACAAGTCGATTCCAACAGCATCCAGGTGAATCACATTGGATGGCTGTCAAGAACATTCTTAAGTACCTACGGAGGACTAAAGATTGGGCATTGACTTATGGAGGTGATCAAAAGCTATGCGCAACCGGTTACGCAGATGCTAGCTTCCAAACGGATCGAGATGACTCGAAATCTCAGTCTGGATTCGTTTTTACTCTTAATGGCGCTGCAGTCAGCTGGAAGAGTTCCAAACAAAGTGTTACAGCAGATTCTACGACTGAGTCCGAGTACTATGCCGCGTCTGAAGCTGCAAAGGAAGCGATATGGATGCGTCAATTCTTACAAGGACTATCTGTAGTGCCTAGTTCGAATGACCCGATCACCATCTATTGCGACAATAGAGGGGCCATCTTCCAGGCTAAGGAGCCTAAGTCTAGCAACAAGTCTAGACATGTACAACGGAAAGCTCATCTAATCCGAGATTACGTGGAGCAAAAAGAGGTAGTGATAGAAAAGATTGCTACAGATGATAATATAGCAGATCCTCTCACTAAACCATTACGACAAGATAAGCATGAAGGGCATGTTAATTCCATGGGAATTAAATGTGTTCCTGAGTTGTAGTACTCTTTTATGGATTAGATTCATTTTCTCGTGTACTCTATACGACATCATCGTTTTGATATTTATATATTTTGTTTTTCATGTGGAGTTGTACGACAATTTTGAACACCACAAAGTGAACTGAACAAACATTATATTTTGGTCCTTAATTGCCCCCGTGAGCTGATAACTCTGGCAATTATTTTGTGATGTTGGTTGATGGTGGGTTCAACGAGCCATAAGTCAAACGCTTGACTGACCAATCACAGAGGTGAGTTATACGGATATCTCGTAGGACACAATTGTGACAACGACGTGGAGTCCTAAATGTTTTATAACATTCGGTGCCAGGTCGTGGATAGGACCTCCATGGTGATCCTAAGAGTCGATTCTTTTGACTATCGACTGTCTCTTGAGATTAAGGCAGATTTTGGGTGACTTTGGTTTTTTTCTCACGGTCATCCGTAACAGGGGGCCAAGTAGATTTTTTCTGGGTCATTTCATGCTGTGCTTAGATCGGCAGGAGTCGAGTTGAAGGAAATATTCAGCCTTTATCAGGTACTCGATATTTCTCAGGGCCACTCGAGGAGTCAGAATCGAAATGCATGGCCATGCTCGAATACGAATTCGTTTTATCAGTTAAGTTACTCTCTAGTCGGGGAAACCACTCTTGATACAGATCGTTTGTAAAATACGACCATGCGGATACGGATCTGCAAATTGTTTTACATTGAGTGGGAGAAATTTTAAATGGATATGAGAATCGGTTATCACACATACACTTGTACGGACAAGTGGGAGTTTGTTGGAGCCGGTGTCCTCCAGCTAGTGCGGATAACGTTATTGCACGTACACTTGTACGGACAAGTGGAAGCTTGTTGGGGCTGGTGTCCTCCACAGTTAGTGCAATGACATATAAATCTCTAAAAGGATCAAAGGGTATACTTTTGTATTATTATCAGTTGATCCACGTTTATCAATAACGGTTGGCTTGCTAGATAAGTTTGACGTTATTGTCATACAGATGGCGGTGATCAACTGGACCCTAAAAGTCACACCTATAGGATACGTTTGAGAGATGTGACGGTATGAAAATACAGTCATGTTGATGCCTTATATGACTAAGCGGTTAGTCGGAGTTATTGACTAATAATTAGTCAAACGCGATGTTGAGATAATTATTTAATACGGATTAAATAATACTGGCTAAGGCGAATTAAGCGGTTAATTCGTAAATTGAATATAAACGGTTATATTTAATTAATGTATATTGAATTAATTATACAATATTGTCATTGTCGGACAAGTATTAATATGTCGACTAATTCATGTTACTAGTCGATATTTTATTATCCGATAACGAGTGACGATTTATAATTAAAACCCGTCATATACATTTAGCGATACGAGTCGGACCACGAGTTAAATAAGGAGAAAGTGGAAAGCCCACTCCCTCCCCTAAGCAAACTCACGGCCGAATGAACAAAAGGAGAGCTTCTCTCCTTTTGACCTAATCCTTTTTGTCATTTGCACAAAAATTAGGGTTTCGGAGCAATTTTCTCTGAAATTCTAGATCTCACATCAAAACTCACAAAAAGGCTCTCTCAATATTGCAAGGCAATTAGAGAGTAATTTCTAGCACAAGGGGCATAGTCTCAGACGATCTTGGGTGCAACAATTAGGAGAAAATCTACGTTGATTTCTGTTCATTAGGCCAAATTGCACAAGGACCCAAGGTTGATTCTTATTCTCTTATCGTTTCTCTTGTTTTTCGTTTATGACAATTAATCACATGTTAAATTGCGTTATAATCCTCAATTTTAATGGGTTTTATACGGATATTATCCCACAGACCCATGGCAGGCCGGCAGGCCTGGTTGACTCCATGCCGAGGGGACTGGATGTGAGTACGCGGATATGCCTCTCGGCCGGCTAGTTGCCGAGACCGAGACCCAAGTGACAGGCCGGCATGCTTCGTCGGCTAGGCCGTCCTTCTTGTTGGCTTGTTGTCTTTTGGCTTTGACCTTGGTCAATATGTTGACTTGGTCAGCGGGTGCAGAATATGCCCCATCACATCAAATAATATCTTATGTGACCACACCACATATGCAAAAAGAAACATAACCACCATACACTATATTACTTGAGATAATTTGATTTAGCATGTGAAATTATGTAAACAACACCTAAATTGTATAAACCACACAAATACTTACAACCGTATAACCACACTTGAGACTCGACAATGATGTCATCCACCCAAAACAATAAACATTATCACAAGAACCACCAGCTTGAAGATACAAACAAATTGGAAGCGAAATATACACCATACAGGGGTACTCGATCGAGCTCGTAAAACACTCGATCGAGTTGACGTTACTCGATCGAGTTCATCAGCTACTCGATCGAGTAAGTCGAGATCAGAACACACCCCCAAAGTCACTCCTGCAGTTACTCGATAGAGTGAGGGGCACTCGATCGAGTAGCCATAGGTCGGAATTCTCCAAAGTGCTACCTCGTGAAGCTAAGGAAACATGCACATAAGTCGGAAATTCATTTCCGACACTAGCAACCTGCATCATAAGTCTGAAAAGAATCCAAAATACGGCCTTATGGCCAAAATACAAACCAAAGTCTACGAAAGTACTAATAACCAAGTACCAACAAACCAACAAACCATCAAAACAAGTATCAACTATGACAAATCCACGGAAACGAGTATATATATAACAAGACCAAAGAAATAAGCATCACTCCACGGCCTGCTCATCCATCTCCTCATCGCCACCACCGCCTCCGGATGTGCCCGCTCCAGCTGTACCCTCACCCGCGATACCGCCAATGCCGGAATCTGCTCATACTTGCCACACGGTGCCAAGCAATCGTAAGGGTAACTCAGAGGCGCTCCCCACGTAGTCCGGTCCACACCATAGGAGTGAAAGACCCCGCTGTCATCTCCAACACCTCTCCACCACACCGGTTGTGCTGCCTCGGTCCCAATGCCCTGAACATAAGCCATCTCATGGAGGTTCCGGAGTGTCAAGGTGGCAGACACTCTCTCCGTGAGCTCACTCACCCTCATCTGAGGACTGAAGAAGGAAGGATAGCTGGGAAACTGCTGCTGTGGAGGCACATGTTGCTCTGGTTGGGTCTCAGCAACCCTCTCCCTCACCCGTCGCGGTCCTCTCCCCACTCTAGGCTGCCTATCCTCGGGTTTAGCCTGATCCCTCTTTGTCGGCTTATGCATCACCTCAAAAATATCCGGATCAATGAGGTAAAACTGCCGCGTAGGAACCTCCTCCTCATCATCAGAATCTGCTGCCACAACTGCCGCCGGTAAAGGCTCGGTCACGGGAAGGTGCTCGGGGGTAGGTATCCTCATTCAACTCATCCCCCAAGGCCCAAACTCTCCAGACTAACCCACCACCCTCCAAAGTTCTCAACCATTTCTGGTCGAGAAAGTACTCACGGTCAAAGGTAGGGACACATGTGGCCAAAGGTGTATAGGTCGAGGAGGCCTCAAAGGTGGTCAACCGCTCCGCCAACCGTGTGGCATTGGCACCGTAACTCAAGAAACAGGTCTCAGAAGTGGCCATCAAAGCTAGGCTAGCACATACTATGGTCGGGGCACTGAAAGAGACTCGGGGCTCGGGTGGGGTTAAGGTAGGCAACAAGCAACATCACCTCATGTGAACTAAGCTTACTCACATCCCTCCGGTCATAGAGTAAGCAAGTCAAGGCACGAAGAAAGATCTTCAAAGTGATGTATTGCACATCATTGATCAACATGTTGCTAGAGGTGGGGGCATTCTTACCGGTAAAGCAAGGCATGAAACTATTGGCTCCACACTCAGTTGGGATATCTCTAAGGGCTCCCTTCTCCGGTCGGGCAAGGCCAAGGTGGCTAGCAAACAAGTCAATGGTCAAGAGGAAACTAGTGTTCATGAGACGAAATTGGACGGTTTTAGCCGCCGCATCATAAAGAAAAGAACTCATGAACTCCAAAGTCAAGAAAGCATATGAATGTTTCCTAAGACGGTACAAACCGATCAAACCCAAAGTCTCAAAAATATGCCTCACATCCGTCTCAACCCCTAGGTCCTCTAAGAGTGTGGTGTCGACACAACGGGTTGGTTTCAGACAATGTTTTTGTAACTCAACAAAAGCATCTCTTTGCTTGAAATCAGCAAAGACGATGATAGGGTACTCAGGCACAGGTGGGACCATAGGTCCCTGACTCCCTTCTCCAACCTCAGGCTTAGTAGCCCTCCCCCTCTTACTCTGACGGGTACCAACTGTGGGTCTCGGCATCTGTTTTCAACACAAATTTTAGGCACACAAACGAACACTTACTTGAATATACATAAACTTTCATGCATAGTTATAAAAGAAAGAACGACTATATACACACTTTCACCCAACAATCCAAAAAGGTTCAAGCATACAACTTCCAAGTTCTCGTCAGACGGTCTTTATAACTATCATAATTATGTAAAGTATGACATCAATTAACAAACCCACTAACAAATTAAAGTATTAATCTTTCAAAATAGCTTCAGAAATAGACAAGTATCATAAAGAACCGGGGCGAATTTCAGTTTAGGGCACTTTTAAGACGGAGTTTTAAGACAAAATTTTGGGCAAAACCAATCAAAATCAACACTAAACATGATACCCATAATATACATTACTCAATTTTTCCCTTTCATATGCAAAAGACAACCAAAATTTCAATTTGAATCCCAAACCCTAGAAATTTCGGTCCACATAAACCCCCATATGATTCAATTTTTTTCCTACTTCTAGCATCAATAATCAACAAAATAAAGCATTTATACCATGTTACAACAATTATAAGTAAGAATACATGTATATAAACCGATTTTTCAGAAAATGGAACACTTTATATTGGTCTAATTGATTAAAAACAAAGAAAAGAATAAACATTTTTACCTTGAATGATTAGTAAGTGAGAAGGATGAATTAAACAAGGAGAACACCAAGAAAACAAGCACAAAATCACCAAGGTTTGAGAGCAAAGAGAGAGATTGAAGCAAATTAGGGTTTAGATTATGAAAGAAATAAGAAGAAAAGAGATAGGAAGGGTATAAGAATCCCGTCTATTTGCGGGTACTGTAGCACTTACTCGATCGAGTAAGTAGGGTACTCGATCGAGTGGCCTATACTTGATCGAGTTGGAGCTACTCGATCGAGTTTTCGCTGGCAGTTTCAACTTTTTCGATCTTATAGCTCCTCAACTAGATCGAATGAGGTCTACTCGGTCGAGTAGGCACTCTTACTCGGTCAAGGAAGGTTGGATACACGATTAAAAGTTACGAGTTTAGTTATCGATTCCTGCAAAACAACAACTCGTGTCGATTCCAAAGTGTATTTGGAGATCGTCACAGATTATTTCATCCAATAACGACACATTATTCTACTCAATCGTAACACAACTATTTCACTTGAACATTATACATATCATTCCCTCCTATGACAATCATTATGCAAGGTAACTTGCTATCGTACCAACTTATACACATATATAATCAACACATTACTTCACAATTGTTTACGCATTTGCAATTTCAACTATCCAACTAATGTATACATTACTCTAAGCATCCATCTAACAATGAACCATCCTATATTACTCAAGTTTGCAAAAATTCCAAATATGTCACAACGATTCAACAACCAAATACCCGACTTAATTATGTCGTAGCACAAAAGTACTCAACAAATTCATCCATTGCAATTCCAATTACTACTTGACAAACGCTATCAACTAGTACAATACTTACAACTCATTATTATCATCACATACAAAGCTTACAATTTCCTTCATAAACTAGTACGCATACAAAGACTTACAACTCATTATTATCATCACATTATCCAATACTATAATGCAACTATCAATACTTTCACCATCTCCACTACATCCACACACACTTCCATTCAACCACAAACCTCCACAGTTCATCATTACGGATTACACACAGTAAACATTACCAGAGATTCCATCACAGTTATTTCTAACTTATCTATCAGACACACTAAGCACATAATTCCCGACTCGATATTCCCATACCCGGTGACTGGCTTAAGCACAATGGGGCCGTGATTTTGAAATGAGGGCGCCTACTCACCCAAAATCAAGCATCAGCTGGGGCTCCCAACATACATACATCAGGTTCATTTTATTAGACTCACTACGTTTATTGGGCTCATTAGTTACAGGTTCCAAAATCGTCGCTCTGATACCACTTTGTAACACCCCCATCTACCAAGGAGCCTTAACAAGACCTTCCCTAGCAGATACGGGAATTACCATCTCGGTTGCCCGAGGTCAGTAATAATCAAATGTCGATAATAGAACGATTATGTATTATTACAAGTGATTTAAAACAAACAAAAGATATAAAAGATACAACCCGTGATAACTATCAACTAGATGAAGCTATCTATGCCATGACTCGTGATAGACTCGTCCCTCCCAGCACTCAGCTATGATCCATATACCAACCTACTAAGACTGACTGCTCACCATAGTGGATCACGGCAGACACAACACAACAACACAAGGTCAGTAACTGAGGTAACAAGTACAAAAGCAGACACACCCAAATACAGCAATATATACACACCACCTCCTCCAACTAACCACACACCTCTGACTGTCCGAAGGTCCAGTCCTGCCGGATTACCAATCGCAACCAGTAATCCACACCGCCAGTGGGGGACCGCAGCCGTTCCCACCTAAGCCTCGCTCACCTCATCCGAGCGATAACCCATGTTCCTTAATGTGCACTTCCCTTCTGTGGCGGGTTCTAAAGAAGGCGAATCAAGGGCGTGAAGCCACTCCCGCAAGTGACTCCACTCAGCCGAGCACGTACCTCGAGAACCACGGGCAATCAATCACAACCAGCTATAGAATCAATCATCACCAACTATCAAATCCAACACGATACTGATCAATCAACCACAACCAACCAATAACAAAGGCGCTAAACCAACTATACAACAACAATAGACACTCTAGACAATCAACAGTACTCAGTAGGCGAACCTACCTTTAGCAACCGCAGCGATTCCGCGTCCGACCACAAGATAACAATCAACCATCAAAACCACCTATAACAACCAGCATAACCATCTATTACTACTACCATA
Organism: Silene latifolia; assembly: GCF_048544455.1. NCBI lineage: Eukaryota > Viridiplantae > Streptophyta > Magnoliopsida > Caryophyllales > Caryophyllaceae > Silene > Silene latifolia. Next base: position 222,884,955 of record NC_133534.1, read on the forward strand.
ACCATAACTGAAATCAAGGGAGACGATAATGACGATGACAACCGTACCTATACAAAGCAATCCGGCATCAAGACCGCTACCTGACTCAAGCATCCCATCGCCATTGTGCAAACACTATCAAAGACCTCAAGGAGATGATTCATGGTGAAGGAGAATAGGAATGATGACATTTAGGTTTAGGAAGAAAGGTGGAGAAATGATTTGGGTTTCACGATTATACGATTTATAATTCCCCGCTGAACTCAAGTTACTCGATCGAGTAACACACTTACTCGATCGAGTGACCTCTACTCGATCGAGTTCCGAAGCTACTCGATCGAGTAGCCTCCGCTAGATCGAGTACCACAAACTCAAAGGTTCACAACGTCACAAGGCTTAACTCGTAAGGTTTCCGAAGGTTAAGATAGGTATCTAAGGTCAGTCAACGTAGGTCAACGGGTCTCTAGAAGGACGGGTATTACACTCCCCTATGGCAACGCTGCCGAACCCCCTTCCCCTCACCTGTAACCACCACATCCTCTCCCTTCCATCACCTGCTGCAACTTAATCCTCCACCTTCGAAACAAACCTACTCCTCTCTATCAGTCTGTTCTCCACCATTGAACCCAAAATCATCGTCGTCCCTATGATGACTCCACCTTCGCCGCCCTACTCTCGCCAACCGCAGTCCAAGCCGCCAGTTCAACATCAACAACAACCAATTTTCTATGACTATAGTTCTTAAAACAAAACTAACCCTAAATTATACAAAACCATTCTAAAAAACATCCTAAATAGATTAATAAGTATGTAATTAACAATTTAATTTATGTTTTTAATTCAAATTATAGTTTATAATTGAAGAAATTCGATTAATTGAAGAGGTTGCACAAAGCAAATGAGAGAATTAGGTTTGGAGTTAATTTTAGGCAAGGATATGAAATGGAAAGTTCTGCGCAAAATGTACTCATTTGAGTAAAGTGTGTACTGCAAAAATAAATTCCGTTATTTTATTATTAGGAAATTTCTCGTGGTACTTCTTAATTGTGTCAGATTTTTCATGGTACCCCTACTTTTAAGAATCTGTCCATGGTACTCTTGAAGTTCCATTTTTGAGCCCATGGTACCCCTTAATTTATCGGAACGTTAAATTTTGATGATGTGACAATAATTAGTTAATTAAAAATTAATGATAAATATGAAATAAAAATAAGAGTTTGAACATTTTCCATGGTACCATGTACTTTATATATTATTCTCATATACCTAAGATGTAACAATTTTATGATACCCTTGAGTTTATACAATTTACACTCCTGATTTAGCAATGCAATAGCTTGATAATGGGGTCGTTTTGCTATCATTCTATGTGTCATCTTGATTTACTTTTACTCAACCTCAACATGTATATAATCAATGCTACTTATGTTAAAATATAAGTGGTTCGATAAAAATTTTAATCTTTGCCTTCATGTCACCATTAACTTTACTCCTCATATCTTTCTTTTAGCTAACACAGCCATGTTGGACATTTTCCGAGTTTCTTTTAGTGAGTTAACATAACCCAGTAAGACATGATTTATTTCTTACATAAATTATACTTAAATCCATAATCTTGTTAAGTTTTTGGGTGATAAGTTGTACTGACAAAACATGACACTTTCTTTTGTTGTAATTTAGGCATATCCGGGAAAGAATATAGAAAGTACATTTCTAATATGGGAAATGTTCAAATTTTTCTCTTTATTTCATATTTATTACTAATTTTTAATTAACTAATTATTGACACATCATCAAAATTAACGTTAGCGGCCGTTACATTAAGGGGTACCATGAGCACAAAAATGGAACCTTAAGGGTACCATGGACAGATTCTTAAAAGTAGGAGTTGTAACACCCCCTCATACCAAGGTACCTTACCAGGACTACCCCAGCATGAAAGGTTGTTACCATCTCGGTTGCCCGAGGTTAGTATAGATCAAAAGCGTCCGTCCTAAACACATTTATTAGAAGTACTGTAAAGTATTAATGTTTACAACAATCCAAATCCAAACCAAAACCAATAAAGTGAATACAACTGAGGACAACTACAAAACCACAACTAAGACTCGTGACTGTGCTACTACAACTGGTGATGACGACCTCCCCATGACCGCCCAAGTTCACCAAAAGCAATACCTGTCAAGTCTGCTCACCATCCCCGAATAGATCACCGCAGGTTTGACACCCTCAATTTTAGCCTTAAATAAAGAGGTAAATTCTACGGAAAAACTGACAGGATGTGTTTGTAATTGGTTCAACTAGACAAAACCTGTAATTTCAAATTTTTTTCCAAACCAATCACAAACATTTCCAACATTCCCAAGAGGCGGGTGCCAAAACCTGCAATGCTAACGAACTAATTTACATGCCATAGCTAACGATAAGAAAATATAATGATACAACCCAAGGAAAAAGAGGGAGACATATGTCCCTTCAAAATATATACAAAACCAAAAGTTAAAAGGTTTACTATAAAAATAACCAAACTAGGTCCAAGGTTCCTTATGCTCACTAGCTCGTCTGTGACCCCAACAAAGCATCAACAACCTGTCAATCGCATTTTATACAAACACGAAAGCCACAATTCAGTGGGGAGTAACTTCGAGTCCTTCCAGCCACGAATCATCATATTTAATGTAATATGTAGTAAAACATGTAAACAATATGATAATTAATCTAATTTCCAAGTATTATAACATATGAATACTAAATTGACCAATTTAAACTATCATGTGAAACATATAACAAATTGTAATCCAAACTTTATCAATTGTAACCGGCTTACATCTCACCTATTACAATTCATAAAATCACCATACAAGAAAGAGCAATATATCAAAGACAGGCATAAGTTCTTAGCACCGTCAATAGTCACTCTGTAACTCGAGTCTATACCACGAGGTAGGGAAGGTAATCGAACCGGTATCTTGGCTCAGCGGTTAATATTAATAAAACATGGCCAAGACACAACACAACCCTAGCCTAAAATCTGCGCAGACCTAGACATGCAGATACACACCACCGCACCCAAGACCCACAATTTTTCTAAAACAAAGTGAGTACCCTAAGGATTCCATCAAAGGATTGGCTAGTACTTAAGCTGACCACTTACTATCAAAATAAGTAACGAGATCATGCCCCAACTTGGATATAAATCCACTAGTCAGGAACACAAAGGCTATTAAGCAGTGAACATATACTCGTCAGAGACTATAAAGACCTATCTATGACAAACACAACAACCTGCAAGAGATATTCAATATCCATTTCAATTCTAGCAATTTTAACAATATTAAAGGCTTTAGGGAATCTAGGGCCATTTTTACAATATAAGAAGCTACTCAAATCAACTAACTACACATGTGAAACATAAATATAATAAATGGCCTAAAACAAGAAAAAGGCCGATTATCCAATTCATATAAAACTTCATCCAACCGAATTTTTACCCGCAACCCCAGCCTGCGACAGTGCGGGTTAAATTGCGGTGACCAATCACTCAATTAACTGACATCGAATCAGTCAAAGGGACTAAGGCTCAGTTTTCGGCACAATCATCAAAACATTACAATTATCGCTATAAAATTCATTTTGAGCCTATTAATTACAATTTCATTTTGTAAACTATCCTAACATGTGATAACTATCAATATAACATAATTTTTTTTTACCATTAACATAATTTTTAACTACTATTATGATTCATTTCCTAAGTTTAACCATATGTTACTTATTCTAATTATATCATTAATGAACCTAAAATGACGAACAAAGCATGGAAAACCGCGAAACAAGCAACGGCTGACCCGAGCGACCATGGGGCCAGCCGTGGGCTGCTTAGGGCTGCTGCCGGCTCGCCGCCACCCCCACACCTCCATTTTTCCATTTTTTTGTTCAGTATAAGACCGTCTGAAACATAATTAATCGTCCCCAATACTAACATATTAACTTAAACTATCCAAAGGACATGAATTAAACATGCATGCAATCATTTTAACATGTGAAATTAACTACTTAATTAAAAATCACAAAAACATACAAAAATCAAAGCATGCGACGATTTTTCGTCGAGTAACTCGAAATATGTTACCTTAAGCTAGAAAATGAGCAATTAGCACCTTAAACCCAAACCCTAACAAGCAACTAGCCGCTATCCTCGACAATATACGAGTCCCCAAACTCGTCTTCCAATTCTTCACCTAAATAAACAATAAAAACACAATAAATAAGTATAAATACCGAAATTTACCAAAATTCGTCTTAAAACAACTTCAAGAAAACTGAAATTAAAACATACTAGGTTGTAGATCTCGACGAGAGGATTCCGGAAATGTAAATTTTGCGAAAATCCGATAAGAAATGAGGAAGTTATGTCGAATTTTGACTTTAAAAGCTTGAGTTTTATATAAATGGTGTTTTTGGAAAAGTTGAGGATGATGAAACAAGAAAATCAGAAAAAAGAAAGGTAGGGGGAGGGGGTGCCGCGGGTTAGAGGAGAAAGAGAGGAAAGGTGCGGGTTTAGTCGGGATTTTACGAGTCGGTTTTGGCTCGTTTCGATAATAATTAAAACCGTAGGTCAAATGCAAATTCCGACAAGACCAAAGTTCTTAAACACGAGATTACAAGAAAATTGAATACTCATACGACCCATTTCCAAATTCGTTTACCCAATGTTCAAAAGAATTGTCATTTTCCCCTCGATATGCCCTTATTTCAAAATAAAAAGTTTTTACACGGTTTAAACTATTTTTAAACCTTTCGAAACTATCAAAATAAATAATTTTCTTCAAAATATAATAAAATTATATTTCTTTGAATTATTTTTACTTTAAATACTTAAATATCAAATTTTATTTGATTAATAAATTATTTTCGAAATATATTAACGGTCCGAAATTACGGGGCGTTACAATCACCCCTCCTTTTAAAAAGTTTCGTCCTCAAAACTTAGAAGGAGAAATTATAGTTATTAGAAAATATAGGTACCTTTTCAATGAAACGGTGATACTCTTGTTGATCAGACAAGAACATCCACATTCATATCAAAACATAAAAATATTTCTACACCAATAAATGAGAAAACCCATTATTGGGACGTCACCAACAACGCGATTCAACATTCACTAATGTTAAAACCATTAAAAATCATAAAAGTATTTTCAAAATTTAAGTTTAAAGTTCTATAGTAAGAATAATATCTTACTAAATTATAATTAAATAAGGCTTAGTAACTCGGAAAAAGAGTAAGAAAAGGAATACCTTACGAGAATAATTCAGGATATTTAGCTAACATAGAAGCTTCAGTCTCCCAAGTCTCTTCTTCGACATTTCCACAACGCCAAAGAACTCGGACTAGAGGTACAACTTTGCTTCTAAGTTGCTTATTGGCTTTTTCAAGAATCCGAATTGGCCTTTCTTCAACCACCAAGTTAGGCTCCAATTCAAGAATCTCTTCTTGGATTATATGGCTAGGGTCACTAATGTACTTCCTCAATTGAGAAACATGGAAGACATTGTGAACCTTGCTCAGATTTGGGGGCAATTCTAAACGGTAAGCAGCAGGACCAATCTTTTCAATCACCCGAAAAGGTCCAATATATTTAGGGCTCAGCTTCCCTTTAACGCCAAACCGTTTCACCCCTTTCATAGGTGACACTTTAAGGAATACTTGATCATCAACCTCAAAGGAAAGTGGTCGACGACGGACATCAGCATATGATTTTTGACGGTCCTTAGCGGCTTTCATCCGCTCCCGAATGATCTTAACTTGTTCAATGGACTCGGTCACAAAATCAGGTCCTAACATTGGAACACTTTGGGTTTGATCCCAACAGACTGGAGTACGGCATTTTCTACCATACAGAGCCTCATATGGTGCCATTTTAATGGAGGCTTGATAGCTGTTGTTGTAAGAGAATTCAACCAGAGGTAAACATTTCTCCCAAGAAGTTTGGAAATCTAAGGCACAGGCACGAAAAAGATCCTCTAAAGTTTGAATTGTTCTCTCAGTTTGACCATCAGTGGCGGCGTGAAAAGCAGTGCTCATCAATAGTTTACTACCCAAGGCCTCTTGTAATGCAGTCCAGAAACGAGAACAAAATCGAGGATCTCGATCTGAAACTATATCTTTAGGAACCCCATGATAGCGCACTATCTCATCCACATAGACATGAGCTAGAACTTCTAAAATCCAGGTCTCTTTAATAGGAATAAACCGAGCACATTTAGTCAATCGGTCCACAACCACCCAAACAGCATTCTTCCCAGTGGAAGTCCTGGGTAAAGCCATCACAAAATCCATGGAAATAGATTCCCATTTCCAAATAGGAACATCCAAGGGTTGAAGTAAACCCCCGGGCTTTTGATGCTCTATCTTTACTCTCTGACAGGTGAGGCATTTACTGACATACTCCATAACTTCAATTTTCATCCTAGGCCACCAGAATTGCAATCTCAAATCTTTGTACATTTTGGTACTTCCCGGATGAATGGAGTAAGGAAAAAGGTGTGCTTCATCAAGAATTCTTTTTCTCAAATCAGCTGCATTCGGAACATAGATTCTATTATGATAACGAAGATACCCATCATCATCAATCTTACAATCCTTAGCTTGCCCAAGTTGAATTTTAGCTCGAATGGATTTGAAAGTAGGATCATTAGGAAGGCAAGTACGGATCTCACGGTGGAAGTCGAGTTGGTGACATGGCATCAAGATGATGAGAGCCCCTTTTTACAAGGCTTACTCCCAATTTTTGAAGTTCTAAAGCAAGTTCAGGAGGTAACTCTCGAAAAGAATTCAAAGAATGACAGGATTTTCTGCTAAGAGCATCAGCCACCACATTAGCTTTTCCTTCGTGATAAATTAGATTGGCATCATAGTCATTCACCAATTCTAACCATCTTCTTTGTCTCATGTTCAGATCTTTTTGGGTAAAGAGATATTTCAGGCTTTTGTGGTCGGTGTAGATGTTGCAATGGACTCCAATGAGGTAGTGTCTCCAAATCTTCAAAGCATGCACCACCGCAGCTAATTCAAGATCATGAGTCGGGTAGTTAACTTCATGAACTCTAAGCTGTCGAGAGGCATACGCAATGACTTTCCCTTTTTGCATCAAGACACAACCTATACCATGCTTAGAAGCATCACAGTAAACATCAAAGTCCACTCCTTCTTCAGGTAAGGTCAACACCGGAGCGGTAGTCAACCTCTTTTTCAATTCCTGGAAGGCATTTTCACACTCTTCAGGCCACACAAACTTAGACTCTTTCTTCAACAATTGAGTCATCGGCCTAGCAATCTTTGAGAAATCCTTCACAAATCGCCGATAGTAACCCGCCAAGCCAAGGAAACTACGGATTTCAGAAACATTGGTTGGGCTTTTCCAATCAACAACGGCTTCAACTTTGGCAGGATCTACCATAACACCCTCTTTCGAAATGACATGCCCAAGGAAGGTCACTTTAGGTAACCAGAATTCACATTTAGAGAATTTAGCATACCATTTTTCACGGCACAAAATCTCCAAAATAGCACGAAGGTGTTTGGCATGTTCTTCTTCAGATTTAGAATAGATCAAGATGTCATCAATGAACACCACAACACATTTGTCAAGGTGTTCTCACGAAAGTACGGTTCATCCGATCCATGAATCTTGGAGCATTGGTCAAACCGAATGGCATCACCGTAAACTCGAGATGACCATATCTCGCATCTTGAAGGCGGTTTTAGGAATGTCGACTTCTCGGATTTGGAATTTGATGATAGCCCGAACGAAGATCAATTTTAGAAAAAGTAGAAGCACCTCGGAGTTGGTCGAAAAGATCATCAATTCTAGGAAGAGGATATTTATTCTTGATAGTAACCCGGTTAAGTTCACGATAATCTATGCATAACCGCATAGATCCATCCTTCTTTCTTACAAATAGAACCGGAGCACCCCAAGGTGAAGAGCTAGGTTGAATAAAACCTTTGGCAATCAAATCATCCAGCTGAGCCTTCAGCTCTTTCATTTCGGACGGTGCCAGCCTATAAGGAGCTTTAGCAATAGGGCCGGTACCAGGAATAAGATCGATAGCAAATTCAACTTCTCTTTCAGGAGGAATTCCCGGTAGCTCATCAGGAAAAACATCGGGAAATTCACATACTACAGGGATGTTCTCTTTAGGAGGCAGAGAGGAAGAATCAGAAGAAGTCACCATACACAAGAAGGCTTGATGACCCTTTTTCATCGCATTGACAAACTTCATAGCAGAAATTAATTTAGTACCGGTTTGTCTTTTAACCATTTGATAAGACACACGGTGACCTGAAGGGCTTGTAAGAATTATTTTCTGGTCTCGACATTCAAATCGAGCATGATAAGTATGCAACCAATCCATGCCCAAAATGACATCAAATTCTTCAAGCGGAAATTGGAAAAGATTTGCTGGAAATATAGATCCCGCAATAGAAATAGGGACTTCCGGATAGATTTTAGAACAGGAAAAGACATCACCAGAGGGTAAGGATATAGATGTGCTTTCTTCTTGTGAGGATTCAAGTGATAATTTATTGGAGAGTTTTATTGAAATAAAAGATAAAGAGGCACCCGTATCAAACAGTACCAAACAAGGAACATCAAAAATAGAAAATGTACCAGTAATGATATCAGGATGTGCCTCAGCTTCTGCTCGACTCATGACAAAAATCCTACCTTTCGGCCTCACTGGCCTCACTGGCCTCACTGGGGCAACAAGAGTAGTAGGAGCCGTCACCTTCCTCTCCGGGCAAACATTGGCCTTGTGGCCCGGTTTGTTACAAGAAAAGCATATAATAGGATCAACAAAGCATTTACCGGAATGTGCTGGTTTCTTGCAATTATAGCACACTCGGTCTTTAGTACCTTTATTGTCATTAAAAGCTGAAGATTGACCACCCCGGTTTGCTTGCACATTAGAAACAAATCTCCTCTTGTTTGGGTCAGAGGGAGATGAGATGAACCTGGGTGAAGGAGTAAAGGGCCTAGAAGATGGATATAAAGGCCTCTTGCCAAGATTAGAACTAGTTGCACGAGCTTCAATTTCAATCTCTTTCAATGAATTCTCAGCCCATAAAGCATCATTATAAATTGAAACAAAGCTAGTGGAATCCCGACGGACCATGCTTTTGATCTTAGGGGAGAGCTTTTGCGGATAAAAGAAGGCTTTTTCGTTGTCATCCTTCACCAATCTAGTTGCATAATGAGCCAACTCGTTGAATTTATCGGTGAAGGCCTGAACTGGAAGGCTTCCTTGCTTCAACTCCATGAATCCCTTCAACTTCTGCTGCTTAAGTTCTTGCGGATAGAATCGGGCCTCCACTACTTCCTTGAAACGTTCCCAATCAAATCCTGGTTCAGCTGAAACGGTAGGCCCAGTCATGGACCACCACCGGTCTGCTTCTCGTACTAGGAAGTGAGATGTCAGCTTTACTTTATGTTCTTCCTTGACATCATACAACGTAAAGCTTTTCTCCAACTCCCAAAACCACCCTGTAAGAGCAGCTGGATCAATCTCTCCACCATAAGTGGGAGTGTTGATTCGGGTTAACTGATTAGCCACCCAAGTATAGGTGCCTGGAGTACCCTCAGCAGGCGGAGGAGGAGGAGGAGCTTGTTGATTCTGTTGATTTTGTTGGTTTTGGAGAATTTGAGTAAGAACTAGTAAGATAGCATCATCAATGTCTCTTCTTGGCGGAGCCATCTTACAAAAGAGAAAATTAATTAGTACCTAACAATTAGCAATCACAAACAGACTACCACATAAAATCCTAAATCTACCCATCCTACCCAACTCTCAAGTTTATTATTTAAAGGTCAAGTGATTTTAAGTGGGGTGCACAAACGTGCGTCGGGAGCAATAGGCTCTGATACCAACTTTGACACCCTCAATTTTAGCCTTAAATAAAGAGGTAAATTCTACGGAAAAACTGACAGGATGTGTTTGTAATTGGTTCAACTAGACAAAACCAGTAATTTCAAAAAAATTTCCAAACCAATCACAAACATTTCCAACATTCCCAAGAGGCGGGTGCCAAAACCTGCAATGCTAACGAACTAATTTACATGTCATAGCTAACGATAAGAAAATATAATGATACAACCCAAGGAAAAAGAGGGAGACATATGTCCCTTCAAAATATATACAAAACCAAAAGTTAAAAGGTTTACTATAAAAATAACCAAACTAGGTCCAAGGTTCCTTATGCTCACTAGCAAATCCGTGACCCCAACAAAGCATCAACAACCTGTCAATCGCATTTTATACAAACACGAAAGCCACAATTCAGTGGGGAGTAACTTCGAGTCCTCCCAGCCACGAATCGTCATATTTAATGTAACATGTAGTAAAACATGTAAACAATATGATAATTAATCTAATTTCCAAGTATTATAACATATGAATACTAAATTGACCAATTTAAACTATCATGTGAAACATATAACAAATTGTAATCCAAACTTTATCAATTGTAACCGGCTTACATCTCACCTATTACAATTCATAAAATCACCATACAAGAAAGGGCAATATATCAAAGACAGGCACAAGTTCTTAGCACCGTCAATAGTCACTCTGTAACTCGAGTCTATACCACGAGGTAGGGAAGGTAATCGAACCGGTATCTTGGCTCAGCGGTTAATATTAATAAAACATGGCCAAGACACAACACAACCCTAGCCTAAAATCTGCGCAGACCTAATAGACATGCGGATACACACCACCGCACCCAAGACCCACAATTTTTCTAAAACAAAGTGAGTACCCTAAGGAGTCCACCAACGGGTTGGCTAGTACTTAAGCTGACCACTTACTATCAAAATAAGTAACGAGGTCATGCCCCAACTTGGATATAAATCCACTAGTCAGGAACACAAAGGCTATTAAGCAGTGAACATATACTCGTCAGAGACTATAAAGACCTATCTATGACAAACACAACAACCTGCAAGAGATATTCAATACCCATTTCAATTCTAGCAATTTTAACAATATTAAAGGCTTTAGGGAATCTAGGGCCATTTTTACAATATAAGAAGCTACTCAAATCAACTAACTACACATGTGAAACATAAATATAATAAATGGCCTAAAACAAGAAAAAGGCCGATTATCCAATTCATATAAAACTTCATCCAACCGAATTTTTACCCGCAACCCCAGCCCTGCGACAGGTACGGGTTAAATTGCGGCTGACCAATCACTCAATTAACTGACATCGAATCAGTCAAAGGGACTAAGGCTCAGTTTTCGGCACAATCATCAAAACATTACAATTATCGCTATAAAATTCATTTTGAGCCTATTAATTACAATTTTATTTTGTAAACTATCCTAACATGTGATAACTATCAATATAACATAATTTTTTTTTACCATTAACATAATTTTTAACTACTATTATGATTCATTTCCTAAGTTTAACCATATGTTACTTATTCAAATTATATCATTAATGAACCTAAAATGACGAACAAAGCATGGAAAACCGCGAAACAAGCAACGGGCTGACCCGAGCCAGCCATGGGCCAGCCGTGGGCTCGCGGCTGCTCTTCGGAACTCTCGCCGCCGCCACCCCCACACCTCCATTTTTCCATTTTTTTGTTCAGTATAAGACCGTCTGAAACATAATTAATCGTCCCCAATACTAACATATTAACTTAAACTATCCAAAGGACATGAATTAAACATGCATGCAATCATTTTAACATGTGAAATTAACTACTTAATTAAAAATCACAAAAACATACAAAAATCAAAGCATGTGACGATTTTTCGTCGAGTAACTCGAAATATGTTACCTTAAGCTAGAAAATGAGCAATTAGCACCTTAAACCCAAACCCTAACAAGCAACTAGCCGCTATCCTCGACAATATACGAGTCCCCAAACTCGTCTTCCAATTCTTCACCTAAATAAACAATAAAAACACAATAAATAAGTATAAATACCGAAATTTACCAAAATTCGTCTTAAAACAACTTCAAGAAAACTGAAATTAAAACATACTAGGTTGTAGATCTCGACGAGAGGATTCCGGAAATGTAAATTTTGCGAAAATCCGATAAGAAATGAGGAAGTTATGTCGAATTTTGACTTTAAAAGCTTGAGTTTTATATAAATGGTGTTTTTGGAAAAGTTGAGGATGATGAAACAAGAAAATCAGAAAAAAGAAAGGTAGGGGGAGGGGGTGCCGCGGGTTAGAGGAGAAAGAGAGGAAAGGTGCGGGTTTAGTCGGGATTTTACGAGTCGGTTTTGGCTCGTTTCGATAATAATTAAAACCGTAGGTCAAATGCAAATTCCGACAAGACCAAAGTTCTTAAACACGAGATTACAAGAAAATTGAATACTCATACGACCCATTTCCAAATTCGTTTACCCAATGTTTAAAAGAATTGTCATTTTCCCCCCGATATGCCCTTATTTCAAAATAAAAAGTTTTTACACGGTTTAAACTATTTTTAAACCTTTCGAAACTATCAAAATAAATACTTTTCTTCAAAATATAATAAATTTATATTTCTTTGAATTATTTTTACTTTAAATACTTAAATATCAAATTTTATTTGATTAATAAATTATTTTCGAAATATATTAACGGTCCGAAATTACGGGGCGTTACAGCAGGTTTTACAAAACAACAACAACGGGGTCAGTACTACTCAATCAATCTAAGACAACAAACAATACCACCAGCTGATCATCGATCTCACACAGTAACCGACTACACACCGAAGTGTGTAGCCCTGCCAGATTACCCATCGCAACAGGTAATCCTCGCCGCCAGTGGGTGACCGCAGCCCATCCCCACCTAGTCCAGCTCATCAATGAGCGACTAACAATCCCTGTCCCTTAATGTGCACATCCCCTCCCGTGACGGGTTCCACGGAGGGCGAACTAGGGTGTGAAGCCACTCCCGCAAGTGACTCCACCGCAATCACACAACACCACAGCATCACAGCTGTCACAACACCACAACCGTCACAACACAACCACATCACCATCGTCATCACAACACCCATACTCCGATGATCAGTAGATAACAACAATTACAACACAAGCACAGTCTTAAATCAATTAACAGTAACTGAGTAGGGGAAACCCTACCTTTTCGCAATCCGCTTACGCTGCAATCAATCATACAAATGCATAACAATTACCACATCGTCACCTACAACAACAATCATATAATTCTAATCACTAACTGCAAAACCCCATTTCCCCCAAATTCATAATCAAAGACAAACCCTAGAATAATCATCAACAAACATGGGGATAAAGACTTACCGACGGAGGAATAAAGGATCGAATGCGATTGCTACGATTATCCACACATACAGAGGAGAGATTCGGAGTGATTAGAGCGTCGTACGATGATTAGGTTTTGTAAATTATGTTTAGGAAACTGCTTAACGAAATATATATCGTTCTAATTACTTCCGAATCAACCCGCTGAAATATTACTCGCCAGACCGGATACTCGGTCGAGTATAGGGCATACTCGGCCGAGTATCCTCTACTCGGTCGAGTATTCATCATACTCGGCCGAGTATTCCTCGGCAGAACCCAAACAAACTACACCCTTGACACTACTCGGTCGAGTAGGCTCTACTCGGTCGAGTATTTAGCTTATGAAAATCCGTAGTGTTACAATCTTCCCCCCTTAAAAAGAATTTTGTCCCCGAAGTTCCAACCCAACCTATAAAACATGGACACCTAACACCAGCTCCACTAACCACGCTTACTAGATAACATATCGACACCTAACACCAGCTCCACTAACCACGCTTACTAGATAACATATCCTCTCGATATTGACTCCATAATATTATCGAATAACCACAAAATAATGTTTCCAATCTTGTCTCACTTCCATAACACTCAATAGCACTCAATACAAAGACAATCCACAAAAGAAGATCAACCATCAAAACGGAATGTTACATTCTACCACTCTTAAAAAGGAACTTCGTCCTCGAAGTTTACTCACACTCATCAACATCATCATCCAGCTGCCAAAACTCTCGAACTCATAAATATCATCATCCACTTTTATCGACACTATCGAAAATTTTCACACTCCTAAACATCGAACTACTACAAGCACAACCATGGCCTTTTAACACCATCAAACCCTATATGTACCCATCCATTCCTTATGCTACACCAACACTCTATGTCCAATAATATTACGACATGCACAACCCTCAAACGCTCTTTGCCGCATCCTACTCCTCTTAAGACACATGTTACGTCCTCGTAACTCACTAATACTAGATCCTTAGCTATACCTCTCATTATCTTCATCACCACCACATGTGAAAGATACCCGCCTATAATCTAAACACTTACTATTCCTATATCCAAGGCTCTCTTACTTAAACAGTTCTCATACCTCAACTCATTCTGCACTCCATCTAACCAATACCACACAATCCTGATCATGACAAACACTATAACTCTTCAACATTACCGCAACACGACATACCTCTCTATATAAACTATATAAAACTCTTATCGCCAAAAGCATAACTCACGATCCACACTTGTTACGTACACTCACACTAGATCCTCAAGTTCTTTCCTTCATTACCGCAAAACTCATATATAACTTAGCATAACACTAATTCCCCAACACCCTACACTCACTATCTCAACAAAGGATTATGAACCACCTGCATCTTTCAGGTCATTACCACACATGTTTTACGAATCACTTGCCATTACCATGTCTACTAAAGCCTTATCTAGAACAAGATCAAAATTACTGTAACAACCTATCACTAACGTGTCCTATCAACAGAATATCACTATACCATGACAACAACGAAAACATATACAACTCTATTTCATATCATACTCTACCCTCATTCCCAAACTTAACCTGGTAAAGAAAACATCAATAAACAAGACAACTGTCTATCTGCACAAACTGAAACTCGCAGGGAGCAACATCAAACAAAACAACAATCTATGTATGACTGGTATGTACTGTCGAAACTCGAATCATAATCATCCCGCCAAATCCACCACAACCGGTGACGGCATCGCAACACCGCCACCAACAGCCGCACCGCAATGCGAAAATGCCCGCATCACAACATGAAGTACCATGCCCGGATCACCACTCGAGGCACAACAACCACATCGATAAACATCACAATCACATATAATTCCCATAAACACTGACTCAGTATGACATTTCGAACAAGAAAACTCATTCAAAACCGTTTTACTAGATTATAACACAACATATTATACGGAATAAACTGACAAGAATCTCATGAACATCATCCTTACCATTTCACGGAATAAACATGTATCATCAATACACATACAATTTTAACTATCCATGCCAGATCAATCAAATTATTACCTTTTGAACCTCATTCCATTAGTATACCGTACCCAACATAAATTACAAAACATTCATATAACAACTTTATAATTATCACACCATACCACTTCTTGTGAGGTCAGAACCTCACACAAACATTTACACATATCATACACCCGTAATCACATCCAACTAGTCAATCCTGATCACGTAAGTTACCACCTGCATAAAAGTTACCTCTCGCCCGAGCTTAACTCGTACACCCCTCATAACATATTCTCCCATTCGCATAACCATCACCCCCTGCCAAATGTAACCATACTATTAATACTCAACTACTAACAACCGCCTCATATAACCACATCTTATACTCTCTCACAACTATACATATCAATCTGGTCTCTACAAAATCAACCTCATTAGAACAACTAGCTTCCCTAAAGTAACATCATTCTCAACCACTAGTGACAATACTATGACACCAACATCCTTCATGTGACTACTCTCTTACTATTACTTCTTAATATCACAATCTGGTTTCTCTCTTTGGTTATCATCCCAAATAACGAACATCCAATCCATCAACAAAATATACCTCAACATTATTCCCAAGTCTATCCTTTATTATATCGCTACTTAACTCTCCACCAAAATCTCAGATCTTGCAACACTCCACAAGCTTATTATTCCCTTAATACCTCGAAACTCATGGCTAACACGTCGTCCTGCTCTCCTATATAACCACTAACTTACACCCTCTAGTGGGAATATCGTACATTTCATAATTTCCTACCTTCATGCTCCTTAACTCCGGTCAACGTTCTCTCAACTTACTTCCATCCCTCTTTCCCTCCTTTTACTCAATAATGCCAAATAATAAGTCATCTCCTTTCTCTTTCTACCTAACTCTCTAGTCATTTGTTTATTTTCCGTAGCTCCACAACTCTAATTCCATTAATTCATATCAATATCTTATCATTCTTCTTATCATTTATCATCTCTCATCTTGCTTCACACTCACCCTTGTCACCATCAAGTCCACGCACTAACAGTTACTCTTCAATTAGTCGTATCTCCCTTTCGCATCTCTAGAACCCAAAATTCACTTCATACCGTTTGTCCAAAGAATTACACACTAGGCTCACCCCTTGATATTCCAACTTCCCAAACTTAGCCACTATCTACAAATCCACATCGCGATATAACTTCCTTTAAGTTCACTATATACCTCTCTTTCCTATCTTCTTACAACAACCTTCCGTTACATATATCCTTAAGCAACTCTATCCTAGCCGTCTTCCTCCATAAATCCTTACACATCCAAATATGCCACTATTCGTATCCCTTATCTCAATCTTTCATTCTCATGCTTCTTTACACTTACATCACCCTTGCCCATATACACTTACTTTTATACTACTCAACACACGACTATATCACTCATCATATCTCACAAAACATGCTCTTTACCTCGATTAGCTCATCATTCTTCCCTTTTCTTTTTCCACTATCCTTCACAACCACATTAACACATGTCTTCCTTACCCAACACATGTCCCTCATAAGCCATCAATCTCCATGTCATAACTTCCGGTAACTTACGTATCAAGACCGTCTCACATATAAAAGAATGTGTTAAGACTCAAAACATACATGTGTATATACCCTACGACTCAAAACAATGTAAAAACATAGCCACCGGCTCAAAACAAAAGTAAGAACATAGCCACCGACTCAAAGTGGCCGCCCAACGAGGTACTCGGTCGAGTACAAGGTACTCGGTCGAGTAACTATATTACTCGGTCGAGTTTTCGACTCCAGAAGCAAACTCAATTGTCGCAGTAGGATTATTCGGTCGAGCATTGGGAATACTCGGCCGAGTAGACCTTACTCGGTCGAGTATGAGACTACTCGACCGAGTTCACGACTTCAGACGCTAAACAGTATTATCACAGAGATATTACTCGGCCGAATATGGAATACTCGGTCGAGTATAAAAGATACTCGGCCGAGTAGGGACTACTCGGTCGAGTATCGGCAGATTCTCAAGACCGTCCAGTTTTCGTAAAACAGTCATATCTCACTCGTTACTTGGTCATTCTGGGCGTGTGACCTATCGTTAGAATCGTAATAGGACAAGCTATCACCTCAACTTGGAATCACAGCAATATCATTTCTATAACTCGACTTATGACAGTTTTAAGACAACCTTTCAAAAAATCGGTTTGTATACAAATCAAAATTCCTTAACAAAACAACTTAAACATGCATAAAACAAATAATAACGACCCAATACTTCTAAAAACCAGTACAGAGGTGAACTTTTATCATACCCACATGAAAATTAAACACGACATTCATATGCTTAGGCGCATGACCTTAATCACATGCTACTACCAACAACCAAACATTAACATTATCATGATTATGTACCCATGTACCACTACTCTTTTGAAAGCCACATAATAAACACTTAACATGACAACATATTTCATACCAAATCCGTTTCAACAAGTTTCACCATATCTTACACATGTTTCCACACATCTCACTTCCTTTCACATGATTCAACCATTCAAGTTCCACATACCACACACACGCATCGAAAAGACTCACAACAAATCCCCCCTGGTGACCGGCTTGATATTGTGAGGGCCATAGTGCGACTTCGGGACGTCTCCCAAGTCCTTGAGGTAGCTCCAAACAACTCTCCCCGGGGTCATTTTATTTAGACTCCCTAAGTTCATTGGGTTCATTAGTTTTAGGTGCCAGAATCTTCGGCTCTGATACCACTTTGTAACACCCCCTCATACCAAGGTACCTTACCAGGACTACCCCAGCATGAAAGGTTGTTACCATCTCGGTTGCCCGAGGTTAGTATAGATCAAAAGCGTCCGTCCTAAACACATTTATTAGAAGTACTGTAAAGTATTAATGTTTACAACAATCCAAACCAAAACCAATAAAGTGAATACAACTGAGGACAACTACAAAACCACAGCTAAGACTCATGACTGTGCTACTACAACTGGTGATGACGACCTCCCCATGACCGCTCAAGTTCACCAAAAGCAATACCTGTCAAGTCTGCTCACCATCCCCGAATGTATCACCGCAGGTTTTACAAAACAACAACAACGAGGTCAGTACTACTCAATCAATCTAAGATAACAAACAATACCACCAGCTGATCATCGATCTCACACAGTAACCAACTACACACCGAAGTGTGTAGCCCTGCCAGATTACCCATCGCAACAGGTAATCCTCGCCGCCAGTGGGTGACCGCAGCAGCCCATCCCCACCTAGTCCATCTCATCAATGAGCGACTAACAATCCCTGTCCCTTAATGTGCACATCCCCTCTCGTGACGGGTTCCACGGAGGGCGAACTAGGGTGTGAAGCCACTCCCGCAAGTGACTCCACCGCAATCACACAACACCACAGCATCACAGCTGTCACAACACCACAACCGTCACAACACAACCACATCACCACCGTCATCACAACACCCATACTCCGATGATCAGTAGATAACAACAATTACAACACAAGCACAGTCTTAAATCAATTAACAGTAACTGAGTAGGGGAAACCCTACCTTTTCGCAATCCGCTTACGCTGCAATCAATCATACAAATGCATAACAATTACCACATCGTCACGTACAACAACAATCATATAATTCTAATCACTAACTGCAAAACCCCATTTCCCCCAAATTCATAATCAAAGACAAACCCTAGAATAATCATAAACAAACATGGGGATAAAGACTTACCGACGGAGGAATAAAGTATCGAATGCGATTGCTACGATTATCCACACATACAGAGGAGAGATTCGGAGTGATTAGAGCGTCGTACGATGATTAGGTTTTGTAAATTATGTTTAGGAAACTGCTTAACGAAATATATATCGTTCTAATTACTTCCGAATCAACCCGCTGAAATATTACTCGCCAGACCGGATACTCGGTCGTGTATAGGGCATACTCGGCCGAGTATCCTCTACTCGGTCGAGTATTCATCATACTCGGCCGAGTATTCCTCGGCAGAACCCAAACAAACTACACCCTTGACACTACTCGGTCGAGTAGGCTCTACTCGATCGAGTATTTAGCTTATGAAAATCCGTAGTGTTACAATCTTCCCCCCTTAAAAAGAACTTTGTCCCCGAAGTTCCAACCCAACCTATAAAACATGGACACCTAACACTAGCTCCACTAACCACGCTTACTAGATAACATATCGACACCTAACACCAGCTCCACTAACCACGCTTACTAGATAACATATCCTCTCGATATTGACTCCATAATATTATCGAATAACCACAAAATAATGTTTCCAATCTTGTCTCACTTCCATAACACTCAATAGCACTCAATACCAAGACAATCCACAAAAGAAGATCAACCATCAAAACGGAATGTTACATTCTACCACTCTTAAAAAGGAACTTCGTCCTCGAAGTTTACTCACACTCATCAACATCATCATCCAGCTGCCAAAACTCTCGAACTCATAAATATCATCATCCACTTTTATCGACACTATCGAAAATTTTCACACTCCTAAACATCGAACTACTACAAGCACAACCATGGCCTTTTAACACCATCAAACCCTATATGTACCCATCCATTCCTTATGCTACACCAACACTCTACGTCCAATAATATTACGACATGCACAACCCTCAAACGCTCTTTGCCGCATCCTACTCCTCTTAAGACACATGTTACGTCCTCGTAACTCACTAATACTAGATCCTTAGCTATACCTCTCATTATCTTCATTACCACCACATGTGAAAGATACCCGCCTATAATCTAAACACTTACAATTCCTGTATCCTCTACTCGGTCGAGTATTCATCATACTCGGCCGAGTATTCCTCGGCAGAACCCAAACAAACTACACCCTTGACACTACTCGGTCAAGTATTTAGCTTATGAAAATCCGTAGTGTTACAGGAGTATCACGGAAATTCTAACAAAATTAAGGGGTACCATGGAAAATTTCCGTTTATTATATATTGTAATCATTTTTATTAGTACCTTCTTTTATAGTATTCGTACTCATTCTATTGTTTTTTTGTACCATTTCTCCATAAGTTTGTAATTGATCTCTCAATAGGCTTATTTAAGAAGACCTACTCTTCCTTTTTTTTGGAACAAAACCCCAAGGGTTCTCTATTTATTACGCAAATCAGCCGCAATCAAATAAGCGATGTTAATCGGAACATCCACGCCCCAAATGTCCTAGTTCCCCAGGAATAAAATGCGCTAAATTATGAACTACCCTATATAATTGTCGGCAAACAAAAATAAAAGAAACAGAATCAAACCAACTACAAGCATTAAAAATATCCTCATAAACTAAAAAATATCACTTCTATCCCGCTTCCTGGCTTTAATTGCATTGATAACCATTTGACAGTCACTTTCGATAATAATTTTCCACTCTCGAGCTCGTCTAGCCTCCTTTAGTCCATGTAGT
The DNA here is from genome assembly GCF_048544455.1 of Silene latifolia. Lineage (NCBI taxonomy): Eukaryota > Viridiplantae > Streptophyta > Magnoliopsida > Caryophyllales > Caryophyllaceae > Silene > Silene latifolia. The sequence continues at coordinate 222,905,834 of NC_133534.1, forward strand.
ACAACCATAACTTCTGCAAATTCTGGATCCCATTGCTCTTGCACTTGAATTGTGCACGCCCATCTCGCCATACCATCTTCACCACGACACACCTACCCCCATCCCACACCTACATTCTTCCGCAAATCCGCATCAACATTAGCCTTAGCCACACCCACTTCAATACACCGCCATCCCTCCCGAACAGCCTCATCCCGTCCTTCTATGCCTCCTTCACCATCCCTGTTCCTCCTGAGCACCAATCGATCACCCCTCGTCATACCTCTACCCCCATCACTCCCTTCCATCTCTATGATCAGATCCTAAACCCTCTTAACAATCCAATCAGATCGCCATTCTCCATCCTCGAAAATCGCCTTATTTCTCCTCTCTCATATAGGCCAACATCCTGTCATAAACACTACTCTCTCATATCGATCAAGAAACAGTAAAACCTCCTCAATCCATTCCCTCAAATTCATCTCCATTGCCATCATATGTTCCTCACATCCCAACCCGTCCTATAACCCCCGCCCCCAACCCACCCACAATCCCTAACCACGTGGAGACAAGTCTGCACGCAATCATGGCATCGCGGGCAAAAAGAATCCGTCAATTTCATATTCATCACCAATCCTTTCTCTCTCATAACATACGACAATTTTACTATTTATCCAAAAATGATCACTCATAAAATGATCATTATTTACTCGACGGTTTTACTATTTATCCAAAAATGATCACACATAAAATGATCATTATTTACTCGTCGCATTATTAGAGAAAAAGGAACATACAAAGGTTTTTTTGATGTTGATCAGGAATATCCCTTACCGACAATTGGGACAATCTCCTTCGGGACACTGAAGGTAATTAGGTTGACTCCTCCCAAGTTTGGCTTTTTCATTCACCAGAAATTAAACCCATAACTATTTGTTTAAGAGATAAAAGTCTTACCACTCACCCGGTAAAACAAAAACAAAGTAGTAAGATCTCCATACGAGCAACGACCTATACGTCGACAACAAAACAAAAACAAATCAACTCTCGTGTCTGCCTCCGTTTCATCAAACTCCCCCACCAGTTCCACCACCATTAAAAATGTACCGAAGCAGCACACTCCGACGATCGATCACATCTCTCCACCGCAAATACCACCTTCATCCCACCACCACAACCCCATTACGACAATTCTGCTCAGTCTCCTCAAACCCATCTTCAACTCCATCCGAAACTCGCAAATACATTGGCTACTCAATCCTCTTATTAGCCTGCGGCGCAGCCACTTACTACTCCTTCCCTTTCCCCGAAAATGCCAAACACAAGCGTGCTCAACTCTTCCGCTACGCCCCTCTCCCCGAAGACCTCCACACCGTCTCCAATTGGAGCGGCACTCACGAGGTCCACACTCGCACCTTCCCCCAGCCCGAGTCGGTTTCTGAGCTGGAGAAGGTTGTTAAGGATGCGCACGAGCGAGGACAAAAGATTCGCCCTGTTGGGTCTGGTCTGTCCCCAAATGGGGTGGGACTGTCCCGGGCTGGGATGGTTAATTTGGGTTTGATGGATAAAGTGTTGGATGTTGATGTGGCGAATAAGAGGGTTACTGTTCAGGCCGGTATTCGGGTTCAGGGACTTGTTGATCATATTAAGGATTTTGGTCTTACTCTGCAGAATTTTGCTTCTATTAGAGAGCAGCAAATTGGGGGAATTCTTCAGGCAGGTTTCTTATTTCTTAGAATTTGATTTAGTTTGAAGTAATGTTGAGTTTAAAAATGTGTATTTTGAGGTGTGCAATTATTCGATAGCGGTTCTAAAAGATGATTCATGTCCACCATCCCCAAACCATTTTGGGATTAAGGTTTTTTTCCATGGTAATTTAAAGTGTGGCGTGCTACTTGGTTTGATTGAGAATGTAGGAGGTAAAAGATCATATCTTGAATTTTGTTTGATTCAGAATTTTGTTCCTATTTACTTGAAATAACATTGATGTATCTGGTTACATTACATTTGATAGTTGAATGCTGGAGGTATGATTTTCTGGTTTTGACTCTGAATGGGGTTATTTTTGTTCCTTTATTAGCTTGTTTATAATACCCGATGTTTATAGGTTGGTGCACATGGTACGGGTGCACGATTGCCTCCAATTGATGAGCAAGTAATTGCAATGAAGTTGGTGACTCCTGCCAAGGGAACTATAGAGCTCTCGAAAGAGAAAGATCCAGAGCTGTTTCATCTCGCTCGAGTTGGTCTTGGAGGACTCGGGGTAGTAGCTGAAGTCACACTCCAATGTGTTGATAGGCAGGAGCTTGTGGAGCACACCTATATCTCTAACATGAGTGAGATTAAGAAAAATCACAAGTAATTTGTTAACTTTGTATATATTTGATGATTTTAATCATTGGTTTTGACTATGTGATTTTTCTTTTCAAGAAATATCTGGGTGTTGGGTGTGGGACTGTGTACAGTCCTCTTGATTATTTGCATTTTTCTTTTATTTTTTTGGCTTCGGACATTTGAACCCACTATGTCATTAATCAGTCTGATATTCCCCTCCCTCATTATCATACCAAAACATAGTGCCTTGTGACCCTACACCCTAGTCGTTTATGGTATGGCAGCCCTCTCTATGATCATGCTCTTTCTATCACACATCATCGTCATAATAACCGCTGTGTTTTCCCAATAGTGATTGTTGGACTTTATTGGAAATACTCTCTCTAAACGCTTACAAATGATAAAACATTGTCTTGTCTAAGTGACAAAGGCTTGATATACACGACAAGTGGAACAGAATTTAACACCCTGTCGTTTCTTGGTGGTGGTGGTCTTATGTTACATTTTATATTTTACTCCTTACTACTATCTGGACCTCATTTAAGATCTAAGAAGCACTGATTAGAAACTTTTGATAGTTTTATGCGTATTTGACATCCTCTACAGTAAAGCTAGTTGTAGAATTATTTACATCAGAACTAATGCAATTTGTGGCTCTCTTTCCAGGAAGCTACTCTCTGAAAATAAGCATGTGAAGTACCTGTACATCCCATACACGGACTCTGTTGTGGTTGTGACATGTAATCCTGTATCAAAATGGAAAAATCCAAAGAATTTCAAACCTAAATATACAAAAGAGGAAGCCCTTCAACATGTACAAGATCTGTACAAGGAATCTCTGGAGAAATATAGGTAATATTTATAATATCGCTCCACATCATTGTCTAATTTGTTTGCTGGATCAGCATGCAGTCACCAACATTTGATTCATGCCTCATTACTTGTTGATGCTTCAAAACCTACTCAATTTTTCTTTCTTTTCTGTTTGCACTCTAATTATGCTTTTAGGCATGGATGGTTCTTTTTGTTTCTTTAGTAGGTTACGTTTTGGTACTTGGAATGTTGGCTCTTTGACAGGGAGATTAGCTGAGGTAGGGGAGGTTATGAAAAGGAGGAGAGTGCATATAATGTGTCTACAAGAGACAAAGTGGGTCGGAGATAAAGCAAGGGTGATAGCGCCTTGGGGTTATAAGCTTTGGTACACGGGTAAAGACAAAAGTCGTAATGGAGTGGGTATTGTCATTGATAAAGATTACATCGATGATGTGGTAGAAGTATCAAGAAAGAGTGATAGGATTATGAGCATTAAGCTTGTAGTCGGGGATGAGGTGGTGGCTGTTATAAGTGCTTACGCACCTTAAGTAGGTTTGGATGCTTCTTTTCGACGAGTCTTCTGGGAAGATCTGGAAGAGGTTGTAGAACGAGTCCCTATTGGAGAGAAATTGATCATTGGTGGTGACCTCAATGGGCATGTGGGTACTAGTCGAGTTGGCTTCGAGAACATTCATGGGGGTTTTGGGTTCGGGGAGAGAAATGAAGCAGGAAGTGACATATTAGATTTTGCTTTGGCATATGACTTGGGTGTAATGAACACTTGGTTCGAGAAAAGACATTCTCATTTGGTGACTTATAGGAGTGGAGGAAATGCTAGTCAAATTGACTTCCTTTTGGTAAGGAATGTGTGGAGGAAAGAGTACACCGATTGCAAGGTCATACCCGGGGAAAGTGCCGCAACACAACATAGACTAGTGGTGCTTGATTTTCGGTGTAAGAGACTTGAGGAAGGGAAAGATAATCGGTGAGGCACGAATCAAGTGGTGGAAGCTAAAAGGGGAAAACCAACAAGCGTTTTTGGATAAGGTTGGAAGTAGCGATATTTGGTCGGATTGCAAGGAGAAAGTTATTGATGCAACATGGGATAAATTGGAGCATGTTGTAAAGGATTTGGCGAGGGAGGCGTTAGGGGAATCTAAAGGGAATAGACCATCAAGTAAGGACACATCTTGGTGGAACGATGAGATGAGACAAGTGATAAAGACAAAACGTGAATGTTATTAAGGTTTTGGGGAAATGCATGAGTGATGAGAATTTTGAAAAGTACAAGGAGGCTAGATGAGCCGCTAAAAAGGCAGTACGGAATGCGAGGGCAAAAGTTAACCAAGAAGTGTATGCCAGCCAGGTTGGACACGAGAGAAGGAGAGATGGATATCTATAAACTGGCTCGCATAAGAGACCGAAAGACGAGAGATATTGGGAGAGTTAGGTGTGTGAAAGATATGGACGACAAGGTTCTGGTTCAGGATAACGAAATAAAGGCATAAAGGCTAGATGGAGTTCTTACTTTGATACTTTATTCAATGGACATCAGGAACAAGGAACAAGGTTTTGGGGATGTAGAGGTAACACCAAGCATGGTTAATCGGGAATTTGTGCGTAGAATACAAAAGAGTGAAGTTAGAAAGGCGTTAAGGAAGATGGGGTCAAAGAAAGCAGAGGGACCGGATGGTATACCCATAGAAGTTTGGAGGTGCTTCGGGGAGAAAGGGATCGAATGGGTAACCATGCTCTTCAACAAGATTTGTAGGAGCAACAAGATGCCATCTTGGAGGAGAAGCACTCTTGTCCCTTTGTACAAGAACAAAGGCGATGTTCAAGAGTGTTCCAATTATCGGGGAATTAAACTTGTGAGTCATACGATGAAATTATGGGAGCGGATAATCGAGCAAAGGCTTAGGAGATGTGTAGAAATCTCGGATAACCAATTTGGATTTATGCCCTGGAGATCGACTATGGATGCGATTTTTATCATGAGACAGTTGATGGAACACCATCGGGACAAGAAGAAGGACTTGCATATGGTTTTTATTGACTTGGAAAAGGCATATGATAGGGTACAAAGAGAAGTACTTTGGTGGGCTTTGGCGAGAAAGGGTGTCTCGAAAATATATTGACCTCATAAAGGACATGTTAGAGGGGGCTAGTGCAAGTGTTAGCACTAATGTTGGGAGAACGGAAGAATTTCCCATTACCATCGGGGTGCATCAAGGTTCCGCACTTAGTCATTTTCTCTTTGCTATAGTTATGGATGAGTTGACATGACAGGGGATATTCAGGACGACATCCCTTGGTGTATGATGTTTTGCTGATGATATTGTGTTGATTGATGAAACGAAAGAGGGAGTGGAGAGAAAATTGGAATTGTGGAGGTAGACTTTAGAGACTCGTGGGTTTAGGCTGAGCAGGAGTAAGACTGAGTATTTGAGGTGTCAGTTCACTAAAGTGGCGAAGTGGCGGGGTTGAGATTGACAGAGGCGGGGAGTATTATTTTCGATGGGAATGTTGTTGAGGGGTCAGATTTCTTCAGATATGTAGGATCTATTATTCAAAAAGATGGGGAGTTAGACGGAGATGTGGCTCACAAAATTAAAGCGGGATGGTTGAAATGGAAGAGTGTTTCAGGGTTTTTATGCGATAAAGATATGCGCAAAAGATTAAAGGGAAAATTTTATCGCACGACAATTAGGCCTGCCTTACTTTACGGTTTCGAGTGTTGGGCCGTGAAACATTGTCACATTCAAAAGATGAGTGTTGCGGAGATGCGTATGTTAGAGGTGGATGTGCGGACATACAATGAAAGATCGATTTAGGAATGAGGTGATTAGGGAAAAGGTAAAAGTGGCGCCAATAGAGGACAAGATGATGGAAAACCGACTGAGATGGTTTGGCCATGTGAGAAGGAGACCTATGGACGCTCCAGTTAGGAGGCGGGAGAGGAGGCTGGAGACTTGGAAAACAGAAAAGGTCCCTAGAGGTAGAGAAATACCGAGACAGACATGGTTCAGAGTGATAGAGCACGATATGAGATTTCTGGGGCTTGAGGAGAGTATGGTGACGGAGAGGGCACAATGGAGGGAAAGGATACATGTGGATTTTTAGTATTTGATGTTTTTTTTGACATATTTAGTGTTTTTATTTAATTTTAAAAAATTAAATTATTTGTTCTTCTCTCCTTTATTACACTTTTTTACCAACCACTTTCTTATATATTTTACTTGGTTTACTTTTAAGGCATTTCGGATCCTTAATTCTATTTCGGTTTTCAAAATCGTTTTAATCTTTTCTCTCAATTTAAATTTTAAGTTTTTATAAAAGAAATCCGGAATTCGATTTTAAAACCTCTAAGTTTACCTTGACTTTCCATTACATTTTCGCTCTCCCTTTTGTTTTTCATTTTCCCTTTTCTATTCGCATTTTGAGGTGTGCGTTCACCCATGGACGGTTCTAAAGGATGATTCATGTCAGCCGACCCCAAATCATTTTGGAATTAAGGCTCTGATGTTGTTGTTGTACCGCTTGCGGGCGGTAGAACTAGCAAAATCTATCCCAAACCTAGAAACATGGAGCAATAAAACCTGTAAATAAGGTGAACCAAACTGACTCAACTCCACCCACGGGCAAACTGAAAATCTACGGTCTCTTATTTGTAACTAATAAAACCTGTAAATCAGGTGAACCAAACGGACTCAGCTCCACACAAAGGCAAACAGACCACATATTCACTCTTATTCATCCCCCCAGAACCAAAACCAATTGTAATGATGGTTGGCCCTATTGACAACGAATTAGCTTACAAATGAGCTAAATCAGAACGATTTTGCATTTAGCTTGATAATTGCATCTTAAAAACACTGCGAAGCATAATACATAAAAATATTTTTCCGAACTTGAATGATGCGATGAAATGGCTAATAACCCAGCCCAATAATGACCCAAATCAAATCAGATTCGATTCGGAGACCGAACTTGAATCAACTTTGAAGGTAAACTTGACCTGAAACAACTTGAATCTGTTATGACCCTTCCCACCTTGGCCTACTCAAAACCAAGTAACCAACAGCCACCTCTAGCCCATTTGCATCAAGGAGTAAACTCTGTCGTGAGTTAGAAATAAAATTTATGAGTTATCAGTATCACCAGTGGTGATCAGTTGTTTCTTTGTGAATCTGTTCAATTCGTGTTCTCTTATATACTCTTCCTGTTGGTTTCTAGTTTTACGTTGGTTTCTTTTTCAAGTACGTAATTGCAAGTCTTTGCTTTCTTAGGAAATCTCCAGTATTACACTAGACTTGTCTGTGTCTAAGCTGGCATTTTGTTGGTGAGAGAACCATTCAGTCCGTGAGGGTGACAGCTAGTTGTTCTGTGTGCAGAGTGTCACCAGAACGAGATATAAATGAGCTATCATTCACAGAGCTTAGAGACAAACTTCTTGCACTAGATCCTCTAAATGACGAGCATGTCATCAAAGTGAATAAGGCCGAAGCAGAATTTTGGAGGAAGTCAGAAGGATACAGAGTTGGATGGAGTGATGAGATCTTAGGCTTTGATTGTGGTGGTCAACAGTGGGTCTCCGAGACCTGTTTTCCTGCAGGAACCTTGGCTAAGCCTGACATGAAGGACCTTGAATATATAGAAAAACTGAAGGAGCTGATAGAGAAGCAAAGAATTCCCGCACCAGCTCCCATTGAGCAGCGTTGGACTGCTCGGAGTAAGAGTCCTATGAGTCCAGCTTATAGCTCTGGGGAAGATGATATTTTCTCATGGGTAATCTCTTCACTTCTATTTTCATGTTTTCCTCTGAAGTATGTAAGATAGTTCTATTGTATTACTTATGTACATTTTGAAACAATGGAGTTTGGGTTCAACCACCTTTCGTTATCATACGGGCTTGCTTGGAATGAGTTGTAAATGTTATTAGGGTTATATCAGTCAGAATTAAGGAAACATGTGGAGGTAGTGGTGACATTGGAAGGAGTTGGGGGAGAAAGAGAAGATAACCCATTAAGGGGATTATAGATATCCACCTCTTCCTATTACCGTGAATGGGGTAGTATTAGCCTCTGGTACTCCCATTATAATTGTAATTATTTCAACAGAGTCCTGAAGAGTAAAACAAAAATTGTCACTTTGGTCTATTTATCACTTCGATGAAGGTATAAATGATTTGTTTTTCATATAAATGAATATTTTCAACATAAAAAGTGCAAAGCTGAACAATATTGTAAATTTTGAAAGTTTTCACATTCTTTTGCTATGACAAATTATTTGTGTTTTTGGAGAAAATTTTTGTGACGTTACACTTAGAGTCACCAAATTAGAAAAGGTCACTAAATTGGCAAATATCCCAAACCTTGTGTCACCAAAGTTAATTATGTGAGGTCGTGTTTGAATGAAGGGATATATAATCCCTTGTTTGGTTAGCAAATGAGGGTGGAGGAAACTAGAGGGGAAGGGAATTGTAGGGATCTATTTTCCCTCGTCCAAGGCAAATCAAGATCCCTCCACCTAGGGATGGCAATGGGTCGAGTTGGATCGGGTTTTGCAAGATCCAAACCCGATCCACTTACTTATTGGATTACAGATCCATATCCATGCCCGATCCATATCCAAAATTTTAAAATCCATACCCGATCCATTATACTTTTTTCAAACCCATACCCGCTCCAATTCCATACCCGATCCATTACATAATCCAAAACCCAATACGAAACTTGTTTTGACTACATAAAAATTTAATCTTATATAAGAAAATTTAAATTTCAAGGTTAATAAAACCTAAATTTTCAATAATATCCACTTGGATCGGGTTCGGGTATGAATGGATCGGGTTTGAATTGGTTCGGGTTTTCCAATAGTGGATATGGATATGGGTTTTAAAATAGTGGATCGGGAATGGGTTTTTAAAGAGTGGGTATGGATCGAATTTTTTCCTTCGGTTCGATTCGGGTTCGGTTCGGTTTGAGCCATAATTGCCATCCCTACCTCCACCATAGGAAAGGTTGGAGGTAAATTGTATCCAAACACCCATACTCCATTCTCCCTCCCCTTCTCCTCCCTCTTTTTCCTTCCGTCTATCCCCCTCCCTTCCCTTTCCTTCCTACTTTGTTATCGAAACAAGCTGTAAAGTGGAAATATTCCTGGGATACAAGTTTTTTTTTTGACAAACAATACCCGAAAGTTTCATCTTTTTTTTTGTTTAGAGCTATTGAAAGTTGTTTTTGTCGAAACACTGCCTACTACCAAATCATTGTTCCTACCAAAAAAGTCAAGTTTTCGACATCGACTTGCCTTTTTTTGCAAGAAACTACCTACCTTTCTTTTTCTTTTACAGAAGACTATCTACCTTTCTTAATATTTTCGCCGCAACTTCCTTATTGTTGACTTCTGTTATCCTTCTTTATCTTCCACCCAGTTTTATTATCGTTTATTTGCGAGGACGAGTTTAGCGTTAGCATTGCTCACAAAAACAAAACACCAAGGTTATGATCTTCCTTCACTAGAGAGCTAAATTTTAGATAGTGTTGGACAAATAATGAAACTCGAGGCAGGGGGATTCGCATAATGACCTAAATTATAGGTAGTTTTGACAAAAATCTCTGCGAATATTCTAAACGGTAAAGTATCATTTGAAGGTTGAAACAGAATTTGGGTGAGAGTGAATGTTGAATCATACTGAATATTTTTTGTTGTGTTGATTTAGCACATATCTTCCTTAAGCTGAACCTGTTGTTCTAACTAGGTCAGGTGTCAGGTTGCTATTTGAGGGAGGGCTATTAGGGTAAACTTTTGGTTAGTGAGTTGATGTTGTATTTACTCATATTTTTCTACCTGGATATTGGTGTTGTTTTTCAGGTTGGTATTATAATGTACCTTCCCACAACGGATCCTCGCCAAAGAAAGCAGATAACCGATGAGTTCTTTCACTATAGATATCTCACACAAACAAAGCTTTGGGATTCTTATGCTGCTTATGAACACTGGGCTAAGATTGAGGTATATGATTCATCGTACTATCTGACAAGCATCCTGGTTTCTTGATTATTTTCACTGGTTATGGCCATTGCAAATGTTTGATGGATTATTCGCGACCTGGCAAATTGGTTATTCCAGTTGGGATCGAGTCATTTTGTGAGTGCTATTTGCTTGTCATTTGAGATAAGGGCCAGATTGGGTTTGGGATGTTTAATGTTTTGAGGTCAATGGTACTTGTTAGTAGGGATATTTTTCCTTTTTAGTTCACAAATCAGTACACTTTGTTAAACGTCTTCTGAAAACTTGTAATAGCCTGCGTTATGTTCTCAGATTCCCAAGGACAAGGACGAGGTGGCCGATCTGCAAGCTCGGTTAGGTAAGCGATTTCCGGTGGATGCATACAACAAAGCTCGGAGAGAGTTGGACCCCAAGAAGATCCTGTCCAACAACATGCTTGAGAAGCTTTTCCCATTACCCGAAACAGTTTAAGCCCGCTAGTATCGAAATTGAGAGATCTTGCTTGGATTACTTTGATATGAATATAATCTTAGGATAATTTTGATCTTTATTCTTTTTTATTTTTTATTTTGAGTCCCGGTGGAAATAGAAAGTTAGAAATCTGACTGCAATGTTGTTTCATTAACCATCATATAGCAATGGCACCTCAATGTTCAACAATTGTGCCGCAATATATTCAATAAAGCACCAGAAACATCGAGACTGCTTGAGTGGTATATGTAGTTTATCTTTTCTTCCTTTTTGTTGTAAGTTGGAAAATTCTAACGCATAACTTTCATGTGTATTCCTAGAAAAAGTATGGTTGGAGATGTCAACAAGTTTAATCGGTAAAATCATGAGTGGTGATACTCATGACCTTGGTTCAAACCTCGTGAGCATCAATATTGCTATATCGCAGTTGTGGCTCCCTTTACACCAAAAGAAGGGCTGATTTTTCTGGTTAAAAAGAGGAATACTAGTACTGATATTACTAAATGAACACATAAGGTTTGCACGTTGTATCTGAAATACATACAATAAAAGCGTAAACAAGAGCTGTCACAGCCCTATATAATTAACTGACTGAGGAACAAGAATTTAATTAACCAGAGAAGCCATCAGGAATGCAACCACAAACGGTCGCGAAGTCTTTCTTCACCAGCACCAAACATCTCGTCAACCCTTTCACCATCACGATAGAAGTGGAATGTAGGCGTGTATCGGACTTGTTGGGTGGTCTCGGGGCATTCATCTATATCGGCATACACGAAGGAGAGCTTGTTTGAGAACTCGTTACTGAGCTTGTGAAATGCAGGAAGAATCTGGTTGCAAACCCGGCACCTGCCGTAGACATTCATCACAAATCATTTGCTAGTTACTAAATACTACTAATCATCTCCTAAATATAAACCAATTTAGTTTTCTCAAAGATAGACAAATCATTTTCTAGTTACTAAATACTGAAAGCTGAAATTAAAAGAGGTACAAGTTGGTTTGATACGAGAATTTGGAAACTCAAATTAATTACAGTAGATAAATTGAAGAAACATAAGAAGACATAGAAAAAATGAAAAAACAAGAGAAAAACTGACCAAGAAGCGCCGTAATTAATCACAGCCTGCAAATAACCAACAAAGGGCAAAAAATTAGAACTTAAATGAAAAAAGGAGTAGATAAAATTGATTAAAAAAAAGGAATCGAAAACAGACGGGAGTTTTAGAAGAGTTAATTTGAAGAAGGATATCGGAGAGGTGTTGGTCACTTGATGCTGTTTTCACCTTACTACTTTGCTCCTCCTGCTTTTCCATTTTTCGGGAGTTAATATGTATATGCGGGTGTGCTGTGTTAATTGGGGTGTGAGTGTGTATATGAGCAAATGGGAGAGACGCTCCAGTTTGTTGATAAGCAATACAAATTCTTACGACGCTTCAACAAACCACTACAAATCCACTTCATAAAATCCTCCTTTTTTATGACAAGTTTTACGAGTTTTGTTTTAAAGAATATGAATTTTATTATAATGTTTATGATAAATTACCAAATAGTCACCATGTATTTGCTTTTTTTTTTTTAGTGAATTCAAAACGTGACCAACCAACTTAATCTTTGCATAATTCATACGTTTTTCAAAGAGCAGTCGCACAATCATATACATTGAAAATACCTTAATTAACCATACTACTAATAGAAATAACTAACGCGCAACTCGGTTTAAAACAGATTATTTTCACACATTTATGTGCGAACGGTGAGTTACTATTTATTAAAAGAAGTATTTACTATTTATTAAATCATAAAAAAAAATACATAAAGTGTTGCCCGTGGTTCGAATTCAAGTTACGTATTTATTGTGTGTGACATTCGTATGATGAGATTGATAAAAGTGGCCTATTTATAAGAAGTAGTTAACATTTTGTGTAAAAACGATAGTATTTAAAAAGTGATCCATTTTTAATAACAAAATAATGGTAACTTTGTAAATATAAAATGCTAAATTTTTACCATAAATGGTCACATTAATGTAGTCGCCCCATATAACGGTCTCATAGTATAATTTGTGATTGAGAATAAACTCATTTACTCACTACAATAAACTCATTACCTAAATATATTTCATTTTCTCAATCAATAAGGATAATAACCTTAATTCCCAAATTCATATCATAAATTTTTCTTATTCAGTAGCTTCTCACTTCTCAATCATAAATTTCCCCAATGCAAATAATGACATTCATTTGATATTCTCCAACTCATTAACAATGAAACACAATCAATTTAGTGGATTATTTTCTTAGTAGTTTCTTCTCCAATAATTCGTTGAGCACAATTAAGAGCATCTACAATGGTAAGTTACAAGAGCTTGTAGCTTGATTTGCCATGTCAATATTTCAAGCTACCTCGCTTTCCAGCTACATACACCTTCAATGGTGAGCAGCAAATAATTGTAACTTAAGTGATCCCACATCACCTTAATCGACCAATAAAATCAAACAACTTTGTTTTTGAAAGAGTTAGTGTGCCCATATGTTCGGAATATTGTAATAGTGATTAATTCTATGGGGCTATGATGTTCTGCTAGGAGCCGCTTGTAGTCTGAGTCATAAATGAGTTATGATTCAGATAGTATTAATCGGTCCTACAATCACACACTATAGATGGGTTTTGGGCAATATTATAATTAATATTGATTAATTATAAAGGTAATAAGAATAATTAAAGATTATTCTATTAAACTTTCCTAATCCTATATAGTTTAGGATTCTCCTTGAACTCCATATATAGAGATAGATATAAGAGGAGATATTTACTGATCAGTTTTTCTAAAAATACGAAATCTCAAGGGTGTATAAAGGGAGATAAGGATAGAGGCGCAACACTTGGGGCATTATGTGAGACGGTTTCACGGATTATTATTATTATTATTATTATTATTATTATTATTATTATTATTATTATTATTATTATTATTATTATTATTATTATTATTATATATTTTTAAAGACCTGAACTTTTATTAAAAATAATCAACATTTTTATAAGAAATTAGTGGGCAGCCGAGATACAATCTGGGCCCCCACTCCCTTACCGATAACAAAGCTAAGTCTAGTAAAAATGTAAGCGGCCGCGCGAGCCTCTGCTGTAATACCCGCCCTTTTAGAGACCCGTTGACCAGCGTTGACTGACCTTGGGAGCGGGAATAATCCTTAGAAATGTGTGCCAAGTTACCTTGGGTTGTGAGTTATGCGTGGTACTCGATAGAGTAGAGGCTACTCGATCGAGTAGCTTGGATACTCGATCGAGTAGGGGGATACTCGATCGAGTATGTGGGACACTCGATCGAGTAACGGGTTTTCAGCGAGGGTTTATAATCGCGTTTTGTTAAATCCGCAAACCATTTCCGCCTCATTTCTTCAGACCCTTAGGTCGCCTCCTTCCCTTCCCTTCACCATATAACCTCCATGGAAGCCTTTGAAGGTTCTTGTGCCTTAGGAGAGCGTAACTTGAGTCGGGTAGCGGTCTTTTTGCCGGGTTTATCCTTGTAGGTATGTCGTCATCATCATCCGTATCCTTGTCTTTCAATTAGGGTTTGCTTGGTAGTGATAGATGATTGTGTTATGGTTATAGGTGTTGCTTGATTGCCGGATGTTTCGTATGTTGGCATGGAGTGGTTGCAGTTGCTTAAAGGTAGGTTCGCCTACTCAGTCTCTGTAGATGGTCTAGTGAGTCGGTCGTTGTGGTTATATTGTGGTTGTGTTTGTGTGGCAGTATGTATACGGTGGTCAGTCGGTATATACAGTTTGTTGGTTGTGTTGTGTTGCAGCTGTCTGTGATTGTTTGTCTCTGGTTCTCGAGATGCGTTCTCGGCTGAGTGGAGTCACTTGCGGGAGTGGCTTCACGCCCTAGTTTCGCCCTCCGTGGAACCCGCCACGGGAGGGGATGTGAACATTAATGGGACAGGGTTATCGCTCGGTATGATGAGCGAGGATTTGGTGGGTATGACTGCGGTCCCCCACTGGCAGGGCTGGTCCAGTGGACAGTCGGTGACGGAGATTGATTGGAGTGGGTGTGCTTGTGTGTGTGATTGATTGTGTTGTGTTGTGTTGTGTTGATAGTTGTTGTTGGTATTGTCATGTCTTATCTCAGTACTGACCTTGTGTGGTTGTCTTATTGTTTTATGTGTCTGTCGTGATCCCTTATGGTGAGCAGTCTGTCTTAGCAGGTGTTGATGTCGTTGATAGCTGGAGTCCGGGCAGGGATGAGTATTCACGAGATTTGATAGTAATAGCGAGTAGCCATTGAGTTGTATCTTTTATATCGTCAGTTGGTTTTAAATCACTTGTAATATAACATAATCGTTCTTTTGTCGACATTTGATTATTACTGTCCTCGGGCAACCGAGATGGTAACGCCTTTATATGCTAAGGAAGGCCTAGTTAAGGCTCCTCTGGATATGGGGGTGTTACAAAGTGGTATCAGAGCGACGATTTTGGAACCTGTAACAAATGAACTTAATGAACGTAGCGAGTCTAATAAAATAAACCCGGTGTATGTGTGATGGGAGCCCCAGCTGATGCTAGATTTTGGGTGAGTAGGCGCCCTCATTTCAAAATCTTTGCCCCATGGTACTTAAGCCAGTCACAGGGTATGGGAATGTGGAGTCCGTGTGTATGTATGTAATGTGTATGTTAATTGTGTCGGAGATATTTGTGGTCGAGTCCTTGCTAACGCAAAAGTGGGTATAGTAGTTGCGTTTGGATTGTGTATAGTGAAGATTTGGCATGATTAGTGAGCTTGTACGATGATTATGAGAAAAGTGACAAGAGTGTATGCTGTAGTATGGAAGGTGGACATGTTGGTGTTTACTTTAAATTGTTAGTAATAGCGAACCTATATGAGTTTAGAATTTCTACCGTAGCTATAATGATGATAGTTAAGGAGGTGTTGAGATATAGTACGAGAATTGGTAATTAATGATGCGTGTATACAATGCTCGATGATTGAAACTTTCCGCTTGCGTGGTGTTTAATTGTGTGGAATAATTTGCTTATATTGGAACTGGAACATGCTAAGCTTTAATTTACTATGTAGAATATACATTTGAACGACATATGAAAGAATGATTTATCGCTAATTATATGTTTCATGTTGATGTGAGCACGAATCATATATTATATTAAAGCAGAAACCATCTGCCACGTGTCATCGGCAAATGGCTTCTGCCACGTGTCATCGGCAGATGGCTTCTGCCACGTGTCATTTGCAAATTAAATATTTCATTTCCGTATAATCAGCATAATTTCCATATTTGAAAGATTTTTAACAGATTTTCCAAAACAAGAGGAGTATCTTTTCAAAATCTATCCTTTTAAACTCATTATCATATATTACCTATAAATCAAAAAGAATCTTTCCTGAAATCCCTAAAAATCATGTGCAAAGATGATCATGTAACTTGGCCTGATATTATAACTTTGATTATAACTATGCTTTTCGATGAATTAATATTAAAATTTATTTAAATTAGCAGAAATTGAAATATAGGTAATTTTGAAGATAGAGTATATTTGATTAGTAGGATGAAGCATTAAGAGTTGATGATAATTATGAAAGACCGAGTCATCCGTTAATACTTAATAGCGCCGCTTTCATCTTTTATTCTTTAGGATTTTTGGTAATTTAAATACTTTTCCTATTTTTAAAACTCTTCTTCTTTTTTTTTTTACAAAAAATATTATTTCGTCTGTTATAATTTGAAAAGATTTGAAGACGATTTTAATTGTTGAGAAAACGATTAAATGTTTTGTATTAGTTATATCATTCTAAACTCACAGATTGTAGAATAAGACGGTTTCACATATAAGGCGTCTTTTTATCTAAGAAAACAATAATTTAATGCTATTAGTGAATAAATATGTGTTTTTTATATAATGACAATCACATACATTGTAAAACCGTTTCACAGTAATTATGGAAAAACCTTATATATAACATCACTATTTATTTGTGAGATGATTACTTTATGAGAGGTTATATTCTATAACGAATTTGTTACTATTAATAAATATATTATATAGATAATTAGATAATTAGACATTGAACAATATTTTACGAAAATATGAAAGTATTGCTACTTGGTGGCACAAAAAAAGAATATATTTTTTAATTTCATATATTAATGTGTATCCTTAACGCATACGTTCAAAAAGCATTTTTATTATTTATCGAAAACATATTTCAGTAAAATGATACTCTTTCATTCCACTTTTATTGTCTTATTTTCTATTTTGAAAAAAAGTTATAGTTTTATGAATAAGATTGGTTCTTAATCCATTTAGCATACTATATTTAAAAATAAGACAATTAATTTGGATTAAGTTTTAGAGTATGAATAAGATTGGTTGTTAATCCATTTAACATACTAAATTTAAAAATAAGACAATTAATTTGGATTAAATTTTGGAAAAAAGAATAAAATGAAATGGAAGAGTAATTACTTAAAAATATTACCAAGACAAACGTATAGCAAAAAAATGAGTCATTTTTGCAACTTAGGAAGCTTGAACCTTAAGAGAATATCATTCAGTCACTTACAGGTACGAGGTAATTAATCATGAGACTATTGCATCAAAGTATGGAAAATAGCTATTTTTTTTGGTGCAGATGGAAAATAGCTAATTAAAGTTGTGAAATAGCTAACC
The DNA here is from genome assembly GCF_048544455.1 of Silene latifolia. Lineage (NCBI taxonomy): Eukaryota > Viridiplantae > Streptophyta > Magnoliopsida > Caryophyllales > Caryophyllaceae > Silene > Silene latifolia. Next base: position 222,923,152 of record NC_133534.1, read on the forward strand.
AACCGACCAGTAAGAAACTGATTAATTTTGTTACAAATACAAATTTGTTTGTTTGTGTCAAAATATAAACGATGAAAATAGAATTGAGGTAAATGGAAAAAAAATGGTTTAGACTGGTAAAGGAAATATTAAAACCTAAGAATAAATATTTTTAGCATATAAAGAGTTTTGGCCAATTAAATTTGAGTTTGGTCAATTTAAATGCTTAGTTTGTAAATTTAAGCATATCTTTATTTCACACCTAATAACATTTCTCCAAATAAGTCCATAATATATATTAGGTCATAAGCAATAGATAATATAGAGTTACAAAAAATCAATTTAGATACTTAGTATTATTTTCAATTTATAAAAGTTGGAGTGACTTTAAAAAATTATCTAACAACTAACGCATAACATTATGACATTGTAAGGAAATGAGTAAATAAGTTGTTAGTAAAAAAATGCTTTATCCATTTTAATTTTATTGTTCAAATCACTCATTTTAAATTATCTCAAATTAACAATGTTGAGAGACAAGTGTTAACAATTAACATGACTCAATAAACAAAAAAAAAATTTGGCGACTTGAAAGGCGAATGAATAATGAGCGGTGTTGATGGTGGGAGGTCGTGATAGGGGATGGGTCGCTATGAGTGGGTAATGATAGGGTGAGAAGTCGCATATTGTTAGTCGAAGGGTTAGGGATCACCCATGAGGGTAGGGCCGAAATGGTGGTTATACTGGATGACGTACGAGACGTACGGGGATGGTGAAGGGCAAGATGGGGTAGTATTGTTGAAGGACGTATGATACGCGAGGGGGTTGTTGAGATAGGGGTTGAGATAAACGTCGTGTCTGAGATGTTGGGTGCGTTCACCACTACGGTGGAGGGTCTGTTGGTGAATCTCGAGGTAATCAGTCAGTGATAGCGAACGCTAGCTCCTTTCACATGTTCAGGCGATTGTGGGTGGGAGAGAAAATGAGAGATAAGGTAGAGAATTGAGAGGATAACAAATAATAGGGGTAATCTGATATAAAAACGTACTACAATGACTAAAATTAAATGTATATTGCCTAAATTAACAGGTTATAAATATCCAATAACTTTATATCCGCTTTTCAGATTTCACCTCTCATATGTTAAAAACTCGAGGAAAAAAAAGCAGGGTACTTTGATTAAAATTAAGCAACATAAACTTAATAAAAGTATATGGATAGTCAAAGCGAACTATTCTTAAAATTTAGTTATTTACTAAATAAAAAATACATAAGTTTTTACTTTTAATAATACTTTTTATTACTACCCGTGCAGTGCACGGGTTCAAAGACTAGTTTGCTAGTAATGTAGTAAGACGAGTTTAAGTGTGATATGGTAATGTAATAGTGTATATAAATGACTCGGTAGCAGGTAAACCGAGTTGGGTGAATTTGTTGTAGCGCAATATGACATAAACCTTATTTGTTGAGACCGTATGATACGCTTGAGTAGTAATGGTAATACATGAGCAAGTGTAATAATTAGTGGCGAATTCCGAACTTAGTTTGGAATCGACACGCGATATTGTTTTTGCAGGAATCTTCGATTTATCTCGTACTTCTGACCGAGTACTCAACCTTACTTGACCGAGTGCGAGTGCTTACTAGACCGAGTAGACCTCACTCGATCTAGTTAGGAAGCTATGACATCGGGATGTGAAAATTTTCTGCAGATACTCGACAAAACAGCACCTACTCGATCGAGTAGAGGGCACTCGATCGAGTACCCTAGGCACTCGATCGAGTAGGCTACAGTACCGAGTTCTTACGGGTTTCTTAAACCCCTATTCCTTCTTACTCTCCTCATTCCTTCTTCTTTATTTGGAACCCTACACTCTTACATCTCTCACAAATCTCTCCTCTCTTCTAGTATTGGTGGTGATTAGTTGGGTTATTTGCTTGTTAATTTCGTTCTTTTACTTTCTTTATCTAATCAAGGTATGATTTTCTCCCTTATCCATATGTTTCATAACATTGAATTTGTTAGAATGATAGTGTAATCTGAAATTTTCGATTCATATGGGCGAATTATTGCTTAAAATTGTTGTAATATGATTCACATGCTTTCCCTTCATGAATGTTGGTGATTAATTGCTGTAAAATAGGCTAGAAATTGCCAATTTGGGGGCCGAAATTTTCTAGGGTTACAAAATCAAAAATTTTGTTTGATTTTTTTCTACATGTTGGATGATGAAATTGAGTACTACATGTTGTATATACCATGTTGAAAGTTGGATTTTAGTAATTTTCACTTTAAAACTTGCCTTAAAACTCCGTCATAAAAGTGCCCCAAATTGAAATTCGTTTTCTATATTTGAAATTTGGTGTTGGATATGATTGTTAAAGTAAGGGCTAAACTTCAATATGATAATGGTGATGTTAATTGATGGTCAATATGTCAAAATCATTGCAGCTGTAGAGACCGTCTGACAAGTCTAATTGAGTTGTTTGTTTCTAATATTGAAGGTTGATGATGATATGTTTAAAATTACCTTTCTATGGGCATGTACGGATATCTCATATGTTATTAAGTATGTATATAGAGTAGCATTTGAATCATGCTAGAATGTCAGAATTGGTGGAGTAAACCATGTTTATCATGCTAAGCTTTTCACAACTATAGAGATTGTCTGAGTTACTGAAATTATATATCAAATTGGGAACTTGTTGGTGAAAGTGTGTTCCTAGATGAGTCTTCAAAGTTCAATTGTGTGAATTATGTGCTTTACATGTCTATACAAGTTTGGTTTAAACCATATGCTGAAACAGATGCCGAGACTGAACATAGGGACCCAATAGAGCAAGAGGGGGAGGGCTTCACAGCCCGAGCCTGGGGAAGGTAGTGGACCCGAGGTACCCGCGGTACCGGAGTACCCTACGGTTGTGTTTGTGGACTTTAAACAAAGGGAGCGTTTTGTGGCGTTGCAAAAACGCAAAATGAGGCATACCCGTTGTGTGGATACCATACTTCTGACTGATTTGGGAATAGAGACGGATGTCCGTCACATATTTGAGACTTTGGGATTTACGGGGTTGTACCGGCTGAGGAAACATTCCTACCCTTTTCTTACTTTGGAATTTATGTGTAACACCCCCTCATACCAAGGTGCCTTACCAGGACCACCCTACCATGAAAGTGTGTTACCATCTCGGTTGCCCGAGGTTAGTATATATCAAAAAGCGTCCGAACTGAGCACATTTATTAAAATACTGTAAAATGTAAAGTTTACATCAACCAAACTCAAATACTGTGATAACAAAATACAACTGCAAAGTCTGACAAATAAAGAAATCCAACTAAGACTCAGACGGTGATGCTATGACTCGTGATGGCACTCCTCCCAAGACTGTCCCCAAGCTCACACTAGCAATACATGTCAAGCCTGCTCACCATCCCCGAATGGATCACCGCAGATTCCACAAACAACACGGGGTCAGTATTACACAAACAAGTAAGACAAACAAACGGAGCAATTAACTGATCATCGCCAGTTCCCAATCCTTCATTCACACACAGTAACCGACTACACACTGAAGTGTGTAGCCCTGCCAGATTACCCATCGCAACAGGTAATCCCCGCCGCCAGTGGGTGATCGCAGCCGATCCCACCTAGTCCAGCTCCTCACGAGCGACAATCATCCCTGTCCCTTAATGTGCACATCCCCTCCCGTGGCGGGTTCCACGGAGGGCGAACTAGGGTGTGAAGCCACTCCCGCAAGTGACTCCACCACAATCATAACCGCAAGATATCACAGCCATCTCAACACCCTTACACCAACATCATCACCACAACTCCATATTCCGATGATCAACAGATAACAATAAACACAACAACATGTCTTACAATAACAGTAAACTGAGTAGGAAACCCTACCTTAGAAATCAACTGAGGAAATGAACTTGCACACTCAGAAAGGCTCCTCTACGAAGTCTTCTCCTATATCATAATCATATCACACAATTACACATTGCACAACCCCCATATTCCCAATTCCATAATTATACAAAGAACCCCAACAAATGCAACAACATAGAATAAAACTTACCAATAGTGGGATGAGGATTGTACGTAAGGACTCCGAAGGTTTCGCAAGCAACAAAGCAATTGGGTGATTAGGGAATGATTAGGGTGTAATTAGGGTAACGTAGAAACTGATGAAGTTGAAATGATGTTTTGAAAACTGACGCGGGATATAAAATAAACTTAAACATTCCCTAATCAAACCGTCAAAATAATACTCGCCAGACCGAATACTCGGTCGAGTAAAGTTATACTCGACCGAGTATCCTCTACTCGGTCGAGTATTCACTATACTCGGCCGAGTATTCATCGGCAGAACCAAAACAACTCATAACAATAGCACTACTCAGCCGAGTAGGCTCTACTCGGTCGAGTAGTCAGCAAAGAAAATCCGTAGTGTTACAATCTTCCCCCTTAAAAAGAACTTCGTCCCGAAGTTCACACTGTACTATCAAACAAAACACAACACTACACCCCAAGACTATACTAACCACATATAACAATGCCAAGGAACTATATAAGTCACCACAAAAGTCATTACCCCAACTCACAGCAAAACAACAACCAAGACAAAACACAACAAAGCAAAACAACAAACGAGACTAAACACGACCGCGACCATCTCCTACCCCCCTAAAAGAACAATGGTTACGTCCCCGTAACCAAACATACCTGATCGAAAAGGTTAGGAAAACGTTCTCGCATAGCTTCCTCGGGTTCCCATGTGGCTTCCTCCACATTATGATTAGACCAAAGGACCTTGAGTAAGACCGTTTCACCATTCCGGGTCTTACGAACCTTGCGATCAAGAATCTCCTTAGGAATATCGGCGTAGGACAAGGATTCATCAAGCTCGATGTTCTCCATCTCAAGGATATGCGACGGATCGCTCTCATACTTTCGAAGTTGAGATACATGAAAAACATTGTGTACTCTATCCAAGGCTGGTGGTAACGCTAATCTATAGGCCACCTCGCCAACACGGTCTAAAACCTCATAAGGACCTATAAACTTTTGGCTTAACTTACCCTTTTTCCCAAACCTCATAACACCTCGCATAGGTGACACTTTTAAAAAAACCTTGTCACCTACCATAAACTCAATGTCCTTGCGGTGCAAGTCGGCGTAGCTCTTCTGCCGATCTTGAGCTGCTCTTATCCTTTGCCGAATCAACTGGATTTGCTCAATCATATCCTCAACCAGCTGTGGCCCTAAAACCACCGTCTCAGAACTATCATCCCAACAAACTGGACTTCGGCATTTCCGACCATACAAAGCTTCAAAAGGTGCCATCCCAATGCTTGTATGATAACTGTTATTGTATGAAAACTCGATCAGATCAAGCCTGTCTTCCCAACTGCCCCCAAAGTCCATAATACATGCCCTCAGCATGTCTTCTAAGGTCTTGATGGTCCGCTCTGTCTGACCATCGGTTGCCGGATGAAAGGCTGTACTCATCTTTAAAGTCGTACCCATCAGCTCTTGCCAAAACTTGGATATAAACCTCGCATCACGATCAGAAACGATATCCTTAGGTATACCATGTAACCGAACAACATGCCTCCTGTAACCCAATGCCAGCTGCATCTTAGACCAAGTATCTTTCATGGGAACAAAATGGGCTGACTTGGTTAACCGATCAACAATTACCCAAATCATGTTGTTACCTTGTTGTGACCTAGGTAACTCCACAATGAAATCCATGGAGATCGACTCCCACTTCCACTCTTGTACATCCAAAGACTGGATCTTACCTTGTGGTCTCCTTTGTTCACCCTTGACCTTTTGACAAGTCAAACACCTGGCTACAAACTCAGCTACATCTCTCTTCATGTTTGGCCACCAAAAAGTCTTCTTAAGATCTCTATAAAGCTTGTCACCACCCGGGTGAACTGAATAAGGAGTGCAATGAGCCTCCGTCAAGATCACTCTCCGCAACTCTGCATCCTCAGGAACACACCATCTCCCATCAAAACGAACACTCCCATCTGGATGAATAGAAAACCTGGAAGCCGTTCCACTCTCTACCTTTGACATCCACTCCTGAACCTTAGGATCAAGCTCTTGCTTACTTTTGATGTTCTCATACAACTCTGGCTCGATCGTCAAATCCCCGATGGTATCCCCCTCTCGAATTATAAAGATCCCCAAACTAGACATCTCATCCCTCAACTTCAGCAAGGACATAGCTGTACATAGCGAATGAACGCTTTTCCTACTCAATGCATCTGCAACAACATTAGCCTTACCCTCGTGATAGATAATCTCCATATCATAATCTCCAATCAGCTCCATCCACCGTCTCTGTCGCATATTAAGCTCCTTCTGAGTGTAGATATACTTTAGACTCTTATGATCGGAGAACACCTTAAAAGTTGCTCCATAAAGGTAGTGTCTCCAAATCTTAAGAGCGAACACAACTGCACCCAGCTCCAGATCATGAGTAGGGTAATTCTCCTCATATTGCTTCAGCTGTCTCGAAGCATAGGCGATGACTTTCCCTCCCTGCATCAACACACAACCAAGACCATTCTTTGAAGCGTCGGTATATACCTCAAAGTTCTCACAACCCTCTGGCAAGGCTAGGATAGGAGCTGTGGTCAAGCGTTCCTTTAGGGTCTGAAACGCCGTCTCACAACTCTCATCCCAAACAAATCTGACTTCCTTTCTCATCAAGGATGTCATAGGTCGCGCTATGGTAGAGAAATCTTTCACAAATCTTTTGTAGTAGCCGGCAAGACCTAAGAAACTTCGAATCTCAGCGACATTCTTCGGCGATTCCCACTTGGTAACGGCCTCAATCTTACTAGGATCCACGGCTACCCCATTCTTAGATATTACATGGCCCAGAAAAGCCACTTCCTCTAACCAGAACTCACACTTGGATAGCTTGGCATAAAGCTGATTATCCCTCAAGGTCTGCAGAACTATCCTCAAATGCTCCTCATGCTCTTCCTTAGTCTTAGAATAGACTAAGATATCGTCGATGAAAACAACCACAAACCTATCCAAAAATGGTGCGAAAATCCGATTCATCAAATCCATAAAAGCCGCTGGCGCATTGGTCAACCCAAAAGGCATCACTACATACTCATAATGACCATATCGAGATCGGAACGCTGTCTTAGGAATATCCTCATATGCTATCCTCAGCTGGTGATACCCCGACCTCAAATCAATCTTGGAAAACACACCTGCTCCACTAAGCTGATCAAACAAGTCATCAATCCTCGGCAACGGGTACTTGTTCTTCACTGTGACACGATTGAGCTCTCTGTAGTCAATGCACAGCGTCATACTCCCATCTTTCTTCTTTACAAAAAGAACTGGAGCTCCCCACGGTGACACACTAGGCCTGATATAACCCTTGCCTAGCAACTCATGTATCTGCTTTTTCAGCTCTACCAACTCTTTAGGTGCCATACAGTAAGGTGCTTTAGATATAGGACCCGTTCCCGACTTAAGCTCCACGCTGAAATCAACATCCCTCTTGGGAGGCAAACTTGGTATCTCCTCAGAAAAAACATCGTCGAACTCTCTAACCACAGTTATCTCAGAAGTTGTCGGTGCCTCTACTCGGTGATCTCTCACATGACAAAGAATCAAAGGACACTTCTTCCTCAAACATGACTTTAAAGTCATCACAGCTATGAACCGACACTTAGGCTTTACCACAAACCCTCTATAGGACACTCTAACACCCTTGGGACCCTTTAAAGACACTCTCTTTTGACGACAATCTATCCTGGCATCATACTTACCTAACCAATCCATCCCGACAATCACCTCGAACCCATCCATAGGAAACTCTAACAGGTCTACTGGTAGGTCTACCCCTCCAACTACCATGGATACTCCCCTATACAGCTTGAGACATGACACGAGACTCCCCTCGAAGGTATGCATACATCATCTTTTACATCCTCAAACTTTCCCAAACCCATAGACACAGCATGACTCTTAGACACAAACGAATGTGTAGCCCCGGAATCAAACAAAACAAAGGACGGTACATTATGAACAAGAAAGGTACCGGTAACTACATGAGCATCATCCTGTGCTTCCTGCTTGTCCATCATAAAGAGCTTTCCACTGTTTTTCTGTCCTCCACCCCGAATGAAGCATTGGAGGTACTTGGCTTAGCTGCCGAATCCTAGTGATTATTTGTTGTTCGGCGCTAATAAGATCCACCACCACCGCGGTTGAACCGCCCGATTGCCCTGTCCACCTCTGTTGCCCCATGAACCTCCTGGTCGGTTACTAGCAAAACTCTGAGTCGGCCCCTGAGAAAAATTCCCTGATCGAGCTCCTGAACCATTGCCGGGCTTGTAGCTCGTGCATTCCCGTCTTTTGTGGCCTATCCCACCACAGTTGAAGCACGTAAGGTTGGTGTTGTCACTCACAGCCCGACCCCCATTCTTTCCCCAGCCACGAGAACCTCCAGAGAAACCAGCTCCACCAGAAAAAGCCTTAGCATGGTTGAAATTCCCTTTCTTGTTGGTTGGCTGACTGTTGTTTCCGCCATCAGCCTTCCTCTTTTCTGTAGCGGTCCTCTCCTCGATCTCTCTGGAGAGATCTACCATTCTCTCAGCTTGACCCGCTCTCAAGTACACTTCCTTGAGGTCAGTAGCAACCTTGGCTGGCATACGACTCACGATCTTAGCAGATAGACCCCTCTCAAAACGGAGAGCCAAACCTCTCTGTCCTAGCTGCATATCTTCAACATAACGAGATAGCTCCAAAAACCGATGATAGTAATCAGTGACTGTCATCTCCTCGGTCATGGTGAAGGAATCAAAGTCGGATCTCATCTTGTGTCGGATATGCTCCGGCACAAACTGCTCTCTCATAGCACTCTTCAACCCAGACCACGGAATAGCCCCTTCCGCATGGTAGTAAGCTCTAGCATCTTCCTTGACATTCTGCCACCAAACTGCAGCTTCACCTCTTAGCTAGTACACTACCTGCTCAACAATCATGTCCTCGGGGCACTTAACCATTTCCATGAGAGCTTCAATCTCACGGTGCCACTTCTCGAGTAGCTTTGGTTCACCTACTCCGTCATATGTGGGAGGGTGGAAACGAGCAATGTTGATGCTAAGCTGGGTTGCATCCATCGACTTCTCGTTCCCTTTTCCCACATTTTTGAGAGCTTCAAGGAGAGCCTCTTGTTGCTCAATCATGCGAGCAACCTCATCAAGAGTCATCTCTGAAGCTTGAATCTGCACAAGAGTTCTTTTGGGCGGCATTTTGAGCTGATAAGACATAAGGAAATGTAAGCACAAAAAGCCTACGGCTCAAAATATAACGACCTTCCGCCGTAAGAACACTCGGCCGAGTATAAAACATACTCGGTCGAGTAACGACTACTCGGTCGAGTATCTTTGATACTCGGTCGAGTATTCGACTCCAGAAGCGAATGCCAAAAACTCATAAAACATCACTCGGTCGAGTAAATCAACACTCGGCCGAGTATACACTACTCGGTCGAGTACGCTTTCTTACTCGGTCGAGTTACCACATACAGTAGCCACTACTACTCACTGCAAATCAATACTCGGTCGAGGTCTTGGTTACTCGGCCGAGTGCTCCCTACTCGGTCGAGTACCTGCCCTGCTCGGCCGAGTCACAGAATAGACGGGTATACAGTATAAAGTTCCCCTATCATGCTCACTATTCCCCGCAGCAAACGCATAATATTACGAGTTTAAATGCCACGTTATAATCACATCAGCATGCAATTCATATCTCAAGAACTTTAATGCCACATTAGAATCATATCAACATACAATTCATACATAAGCTAAATCCAACATTCACAACCCGTCACATCCACCGTTCCTCCCATCACAACATTTAGGAAATTCAACACACATACTTTCAACTAGCAACTTTTACCAACATGCATCTTCACATACATGCACATACAAAACCTAGCTCTCATCACACTTCCCATGTTACCGGCTCGAGTTAGTGAAGGCCAATTTGCGACTCCGAGACGTCTCCCGAGTCTTTGCGGTAGCTCCAAACAACTCTCCCCGGGTTCATTTTACTTAGACTCCCTAGGTTCATTATATTCATTTGTTTAGGTGCCGGAATCTTCGGCTCTGATACCACTTTGTAACACCCCCTCATACCAAGGTGCCTTACCAGGACCACCCTACCATGAAAGTGTGTTACCATCTCGGTTGCCCGAGGTTAGTATATATCAAAAAGCGTCCGAACTGAGCACATTTATTAAAATACTGTAAAATGTAAACTTTACATCAACCAAACTTAAATACTGTGATAACAAAATACAACTGCAAAGTCTGACAAATAAAGAAATCCAACTAAGACTCAGACGGTGATGCTATGACTCGTGATGGCACTCCTCCCAAGACTGTCCCCAAGCTCACACTAGCAATACCTGTCAAGCCTGCTCACCATCCCCGAATGGATCACCGCAGATTCCACAAACAACACGGGGTCAGTATTACACAAACAAGTAAGACAAACAAATGGAGCAATTAACTGATCATCGCCAGTTCCCAATCCTTCATTCACACACGAAGAATCGACTACACACCGAAGTGTGTAGCCCCGCCATTACCCATCACAACAGGTAATCCTCGCCGCCAGTGGGTGACCGCAGCCGATCCCACCTAGTCCAGCTCCTCACGAGCGACAATCATCCCTGCCCTTAATGTGCACATCCCCTCCCGTGGCGGGTTCCACGGAGGGCGAACTAGGGTGTGAAGCCACTCCCGCAAGTGACTCCACCACAATCATAACCGCAAGATATCACAACCATCTCAACACTCTTACACCAACATCATCACCACAACTCCATATTCCGATGATCAACAGATAACAATAAACACAACAACATGTCTTACAATAACAGTAAACTGAGTAGGAAACCCTACCTTAGAAATCAACAGAGGAAATGAACTTGCACACTCAGAAAGGCTCCTCTACGAAGTCTTCTCCTATATCATAATCATATCACACAATTACACATTGCACAACCCCCATATTCCCAATTCCATAATTATACAGTAACCCCAACAAATGCAACAACATAGAATAAAACTTACCAACAGTGCGATGAGGATTGTACGTAAGGACTCCGAAGGTTTCGCAAGCAACAAAGCAATTGGGTGATTAGGGAATGATTAGGGTATAATTAGGGTAACGTAGAAACTGATGAAGTTGAAATGATGTTTTGAAAACTGACGCGGGATATAAAATAAACTTAAACATTCCCTAATCAAACCGTCAAAATAATACTCAGAATCGAATACTCGGTCGAGTAAAGTTATACTCGACCGAGTATCCTCTACTCGGTCGAGTATTCACTATACTCGGCCGAGTATTCATCGGCAGAACCAAAACAACTCATAACAATAGCACTACTCGGCCGAGTAGGCTCTACTCGGTCGAGTAATCACCAAAGAAAATCCGTAGTGTTACATTATGAGCTCGTTTAGTTACGACCCAGCTGCCCAAACCGTTGAGTTTCGTTTGATGAACACAAGTTTCTTGTTGACCATGGACCTTTTCGCGTCTCACCTTGGGTTGGCCAAGCCTCCCAAGGATTCCATCACTGATATTCCTGCTGAGTGCGGTGTCTGCCACCTAATACCTTGCCTTACCGGAAAGCCAGCTCCCACCTCAAGCAACATGCTGATTAATGATGTTCAGCATGTTACCTTGAGGATCTTTCTTCGTTCGCTTTCGAACCTCCTTTATGATAGACCAGATACCAGTAAACTGAACAACCATGAGGTGTTGCTTCTGATGTCTTACCTCAACCCGGAGCGGACCGAGAGGGTGGTCTTTAATGCTCCTGCCATGGTCTGCGCTAGCCTTGCTTTGATGGCTATTGCCACTTCCCGGTACTTGAGTTGTGGCGCTATCGCCACTCGGTTAGCTGAAAAGCTAACCACCTTTGAGGCTTCTTCCGAGTATGTTCCTCTGGCTACACCGGTGCCTACGATGGACCGAGAATACTACCTCGACCTGAAATGGTTGAGAACTTTAGCTGATGGCAACCTAGCTTGGAGGGTGTGGGGCATGAGCTGGATGAAGATTCCGGCTCCTGAGCACCTCCCACCGACAGAGCCGTTAGACCCGGTAGTCATAGCTGTGGACTCCGATGAGGAGGAGGAGGGTGATGACGGACCTCGACAGTTGCGGACGTACCTCATTGATGATACGATCCTCCAGGTGATGCCCGAGCCGAAGAAAGGAGAGAATGCAGCCGTAGTGGAGGAGAGGCCCAGGTTGGGGAGAGGATCCCGTCGAGTGAGGGAGAGGACCCCTGAGACTAGACCACGGCCGGTAGCACCACCGCTGTAATACTCCGTATTTATAAGTCTTGGGGTACTCTATCGAGTAGGCCTTACTCTGTCGAGTAAGGGTAAGTTGCGAAATAAAATAGTTTCTGACCTGTTGGGTACTCGATCGAGTAGCTGGGGTACTCGATCGAGTAAGGGGGTACTCGATCGAGTACCTTGGGTACTCGATCGAGTGTCCGATTTACGGGGAGTTTTCTCGGGTTTTGTTAATTATGCGATTAAGGTATTTAAGCATCGTCGTCATTATTCTAAATCACTTTTCAAAAACCTAAATCCCTGTTTAAGAGAGAAAGCAACCAGTTCATCTTCCTAATCGCATTCTTAGCAATTCCGGAGTTCGACGGTCGAGTTCTTGTCGTTATTCGTATCGTTGAGTTCCTTGCGTCGAGGGTAAGATCTATGTACCCTTTTTATTGTTTTTCCCCTGATTTGGTTAAACCCTAATTTAGAGATTGGGGGTTTTTGTGTGTAGTATGTGATGTGTAGCCTCTATGTGTTATATGATAGGAGGAGGGTTCGTAAAAGAGGCTTTTGATACAAATTTGTTGATACCGTCTCGATGTTGTGCTTTCGGGTAGAATTTCCTACTCGTATTAGTCCCATAATGGGATATTGGTGATGTGTGGTATTTGGTTGTTTGATATAATGATTGTATTGTGTTTGTGGTTGTGATTGCGGTTGATGGTTCTCGAGATGCGTTCTCGGCTGAGTGGGGTCACTTGCGGGAGTGACTTCACGCCCTAGTTTCGCCCTTCCTGGAACCCGCCACGGAAGGGGATGTGCACATTAATGGACAGGGTTATCGCTCACTATGTGGAGCGGGGATTTGGTGGGTACGGCTGCGGTCCCCCATCGGGTGGGGTGGTCCAGTGGACGGTCGGGATTGAGATGATGGGAATTGGTTGGTTTGTGTGTGTGTGTGTGTGTGTGAGTTAAGCTGTCTGTTTATCTTATTATTGTTACACATGTTGATTGTGTGATTAATCGACGACCGGTGTTGTTTTGTAAACTGCGGTGATCCATTCGGGGATGGTGAGCAGATATTGAGCAGGTATTGAGATGAGTCTGGGATAGCGGGATGCCACGACATGATGATAGGAGTCTTCCGCTGTAGCCTTTAGTTTATTTACATTTCAGTTAGACAGTCAGTTTGAAATCATGTAACATACTTTTGGTTTGGTTTTGAGGATTGTATCTATTCACTAAATTATTTATAATAAACATTGTTTCTTTATTGTTGTTTGATTATCATTGCCTCGGGTAACCGAGATGGTAATGTCTTCATACCTGAGTGGTCCTGGTAAGGCACTTGGAGTATGGGGGTGTTACAAATGGTATCAGAGCGACGATCCTGAAACCTGTAACCAATGAACTTAATGAACATAAGGAGTCAATTAAAATGAACCCGGGGTAAAAGTTGTGGGAGCTAGTGCAAAGGCTTGGGAGACGTCCTAAAGTCGCAAGGGTCGCCCTACAACTTTGAACCGGTCACACGGGGGAAGTGTTTGTCGAGTCGTATGTGTGTTTGGTTAACTTGTTTACGAATGTGATGGAATGTGTTAATTGTTGGATGTTGAAGTAGAAAGTTGAGCATGTGAAAGAAAATGGTGATATGAGGAAACTTGTTGATGAGATGATAACATGTTGGATGATTTACAATGTGGCATTTAATAACATGATGAAATGGTTTCGTAGATAGTAGAAAAGATGCGTAGAATGCTTATTATGATATAATGTGGTTTATAAAGTTTAGCATGTTAGCATATGACGTAACATGCGGGTAGCTTCTATGAATTAGTGTTACTCGATCGAGTGGGACTGACTCGATCGGGTGGGTTTTTGGCGATTTTGAGTCCAGAATCGAGTTTTGGGGCACTCGATCGAGTAACTAGGGGTACTCGATCGAGTAGGGGGTCACTCGATCGAGTAGCCTAGATACTCGATCGAGTAGGTAAGAGATCAGAAGGTCTGTTTGGGGTCTGAAGTTTGGGTACTCGATCGAGTACGTGGGGCACTCGATCGAGTAGCCCGTTACTCGATCGAGTGTGTTTGGGAACTCGATCGAGTGGGTTCTGGGCAGCGTGTTTTCGTGTTTTGAGGTTTAGTACGTGTGTTTATGTTTACCCTTTCTTATATAGCTTCAAGATGCCGCCCAAGAAGACTGCTTTGTATGCGAGAGCTGAGCTCATGACCATGGATGACATCGTTAAGATGTTAGAGCACCAGGATGCTCTTACTGAGACCCTGAAGAGAGTGAATGAGGACAAGGATAAGAATAAGGAGAAGGAGGTTGATCATTCTAAAATCAGCCTCTATATTGCGAGGTTTAACCCGAAAGAGTACAAGGGAGTTGGGGAGCCTAATCTGCTTGATAGTTGGCTGAGAGAGATGGAGAACATCTTAGACTTGGTTCATTGTCCTGATGAGATGAGAGTGGAACAGGCTGCGTTCTATCTGAGGGAGGCAGCAGGCAAGTGGTGGGATTTGCTAGTCATTTAGACCATATTAATACTCATCTTATGATATTAAAATTACAAATTAATTAACAATGGTCTAAATCTACATGCATGCAAATAAAATGTATAAAAGATGGTGTAAAGCCATCTTAAGACAAAAGTTCCTTACATTGTTATAAGGCAAAATGGGCACAACTCAAGGACTCCTTCCTTGATATTGTTCTTGAGCTAATCCAACAAGGATGATCCTCCAACAACTCCAATTACCAAAATAGGTAATCTCCTAAGGTGGCACCCAAGATTAACCCAAATATACTACTAAAATTAGTAACTAGTTAATTATAGTAGTAACCTTGTATGTAGTATATTTGATGTACTAATTAATATTATTACTTTGATAATATTATTAGTTAGTTTATATGTGTTTTTGTATAAAAAGATGAAGAAAAATAAGAAGCAAAAATTGGTCTAAGGAAGATTATAGAAACCGGCCAAGCACAACCAAGACCAAATTTTTACTTCAATTTTTCAACTCTAGAAATGGAGTGTTTAGGTGGGTATATATAGCCAAATATGGGAGACAAATCTAAGTGGGATTTTCCACTTAAAAGGACACTTGGTGTCTTCTAAATAAATAGGCCAAATGGACTTATTTGAGTCCATTTCAGTTTACGACATTTGCCCCACAAATGCTTATAAGTCATATATTTAATTATCTTATATAATTAAATATTAATTTAATTATTTAACACTTAAATAATACAAATTAACTACCAATGACTACTTAACCATTATGTAATCATAAGACCATTTTATCAACATACAATGTGTCAATATTAACCCATTTAGCTAATTTTACAACCTCTTGTAAAATATAATAGCTAATTAATTCCACCTCAAAACATATACACATATCGTATAAAATTAATTAATTAACAATTAATTAATAAATTCTAATCATTTATTATTTAAATATCTCATAATTAAATAATAAATCTCATTGTCCCGAGTTCGTAACCCGTCATCAAATAATACATTTACGTGACTCATTAAAAGTCAAATAATACAAGGAATTTAATTATCTCGTATCTCATACAAACAATTAATTTATTCTATTTGGGCGTCATCCTATAGGTGTGACCTAAAGGGATCAGCTGATCACCGCCGTCACACGACAGTAATGTCAAACTCTAGTCAGCCAATCATTACCGATTAACGATGACCAGCTGACAAATAAATAAATAAATCCCTGATATTCCTTTTACGAGATTTATTATGTAAACGCACTTATTGTGGAGGACACTACTCCAACAATCTCCCACTTGTCTGACACAAGTATGCGTTACCAATTCTCTTGTCCAATAATATCTCCCACTCAATGCAAGATGTCTTTCAGGTCGTTCTTGCACGTGATCATATCATAAAGTGGTTTCCTCGATCGGAGAATGATGCAATCGACCGGATAATCTACTATAGATCTCATCCGAGCGTGGCCACGCATTTACAGTCTTCTCTCCTCGAGTGGCCTTAAGATAGAATGTGACATAAAAGGACAATCCCGTTGACCTATTTTTTTCATTCGATATAGATCACAATGACCCAGTAAATGCTCATCGGCCTCCTTTTACGGTGCGACCTAGAACAAAAACCAAAGCCACCGGAAAACCATACCAACTCAGACAAATAGTCACCAGTCTAAAGAATTGACTCGAAGGAATAAATAGAAGTCCTTGCCACGACCTAGCAACAAAAGGACTCTATAAACGGTCACTGTCCGACAAATTGTCTCACAATATGCCTATGTAATCGACCAGTCATCACTATGACCATATGACGATCGAACTGTCATCTATCGCCTTACAATCTAGTCACTCCGAGACGTCACCTCATTAAGTAACTAGGGACAAAATACAATGTCAATCCAGTTCACTTAATAGGGTTCGACATTGTCTTTACAACCTATTTGGAGAAAACAAAGTATATAAATTCAGACATAAAACTGAATATAACGATAAATGCAACTTATCATATATGAAATAATAAATACAATATTTGATTATTACATATCATATAATTTACAATGATTCGGCATTCGTCTCAACCCCATCGAAACTACATGACTATCATGTTTAGCTTGAGACAATGGCTTGGTTAAAGGATCGCGATGTTGTCACATTTGTCCCAACCTTACAAACTGCAATTTCTTTCCTTTCTATTAAATCTCTAATTACATGAAATTTCCTAAGTACATGTCTAGACTTGTTACTAGACTTGGGCTCTTTTGCTTGAAAAATAGCCCCACTTTGTTATCACAATATAAAGTGATAGGATCCTCGGTCGGAACTACTTTCGGTCCCTCTAAAATTGCCTAATCCAAACAACTTCTTTTGCGGCTTCAGAGGCTGCAATGTAATCGACTTCCGTTGTAGAATCAGCGATCACAAACTCTTTGAAACTTCTCCAACAAACCGCCCCTCCGTTCAACAAAAAGACAAAACCAGCCTGGGATTTCAAATCATCCCTATCGGTTTGAAGCGGCATCCGTATAACCTCTTATACGTAATTCGATTCTCCTCTAAACACTAAGAATGAATCTTTAGTCCTTCTCAAGTACTTCAGAATATTCTTGACGGCTATCCAGTGACTCTCACCGGAGTTTTGAAAACGACTCGTCATACTCAAAGCATACGAGACGTCAGGACGAGAACACATCATAGCATACATGATCGATCCAACAGCGGAAGCATAGGGAATCGATTTCATGCGTTCAATATCATTAGGCTTAGTAGGACACTGTGACTTACTCAAAGTGATCCCACTGCCCATTGGTATAAAACCTCTCTTGGAGTTTTTCATATTGAATCGGTCAAGAATCTTATCGATATATGCTTCTTGACTCAATGCTAATATCCTTTTGGGTCTATCTCTATAGATCCGGATACCCAAGATGCGCTGAGCTTCTCCCAAATCTTTCATTTGGAAGTGATTTCCCAACCACTTCTTAACAGAAGCAAGCAAATCAACATCATTCCCAATGAGTAATATATCGTCCACATAAAGAAGTAAGAAAACAACTTTACTCCCACTAAACTTCATGTATAAACATGGTTCCTCAACACTTCGAGAAAAACCATTTGTTTAATAACATGATCAAAACGATGATTCCAACTCCTTGACGCTTGCTTAAGACCATAAATGGATCTCTTAAGTTTGCATACTTTGTTAGGATTTTTAGGATCCACAAAACCCTCGGGTTGTGTCATGAACACTTCCTCTTCCGTAAACCCGTTCGGGAAAGCGGTTTTGACATCCATTTGCCATATCTCATAATCATGAAATGCAGCAATCGCTAACATTATCCGAACAGATCTAAGCATAGCAACTGGTGCAAAAGTTTCATCATAGTGTAAACCATGAATCTGAGTGAAACCTTTTGCAACCAATCTAGCTTTGTAGACATCTTTATGTCCATCCATGCCGATTTTAATCTTGAATATCCACTTACACTGAAGAGGTCGAACATCTTTAGGTAAGTCAACCAGGTCCCATACCTGATTATCGTACATGGAATCCATTTCGGATTGCATGGCCTCGAGCCATAGCTTAGAGTCAGAACTCATAATAGCTGCTTTATAGGTCTTGGGTTCATCACTTTCTAAAAGTAAAACCTCATACTCACCATCTTCCTCGATAATACCAAGGTATCTATCGTGGCGACTAACCCTTTTCGACCTCCTAGGTTCGAAGGAACAAAAACCGATTCGGACGTAGAAGGAACATCTTCTGTATTGTCATATCAGTTTGTGGCTCTTGAACTTCGTCAAGTTCAAATTTTCTCCCACTCTGTCTTCTAGAAATAAACTCTTTTCTAGAAAGACAACTTCACGAGCCACAAACACTTTGTTCTCGTTACTATTGTAGAAGTAATATCCACAAGTTTCCTTAGGGTAGCCTACAAAAATACACTTTTCGGAACGAGGTGCAAGCTTATCGTCAGACTTGGTCTTAACATAAGCATCACAACCCCATACTTTCATGTATCGCAGATTCGGGACTTTCCCTTTCCATATCTCATATGGAGTTTTGTCAGTTGCTTTATTGGGACTTTTATTAAGTGATTGTACAGCAGATAAAATGGCAAAACCCCAGAATGACTTAGGTAATTCTGTTTGACTCATCATCGATCGAACCATATCTAATAAAGTTCGATTCCTCCTTTCAGCCACACCATTTAATTGTGGTGTGCCAGGAGGAGTTAACTGAGATACAATACCGCAGTTTATAAGGTGATCTTTAAAGTCATTGCTTAAATATTCCCCACCACGATCTGATCGTAATGCTTTAATCTTCTTATTTAATTGGTTTTCTACTTCATTCTGAAACTCTTTGAACTTATCAAAAGCTTCACTTTTATACCTCATTAAGTAGATATATCCATATCTACTCATGTCATCGGTAAAAGTAATGAAATAGTCATAATTACCTCTAGCAGTGACTGTCATTGGGCCACATACATCGGTGTGTATTAAACCCAATAACTCACTAGCTCGAGATCCTTTTCCTAGAAAAGGTGAACGAGTCATCTTGCCAAGAAGACAAGATTCGCATGTACCAAATGATTCGAAATCAAAAGGTTTAATTACACCAGTCGACACTAGTCTTTTAATGCGCTTCTCGTTGATGTGTCCTAATCGACAATGCCATAAATAAGATAGATCAGGATCACCTGTTTTGAGTCTTTTATTATCTAAATGATAAACATCGTTGCAGGTATCTAGAATATAAATTCCATTGATCGAAATAGCTTGGCTATATACAATCCCATTAAGGGAAAAAGTACAACACTTGTCTTTAATTACAAAAGAAAACCCTTCTGTGTCTAACACAGATAAAGATATTATATTTCTAGATAGCGTTGGTACAACATAACAATTATTTAGATGTAACTCCAACCCCGAAGCTAAACTAAGTACATAAGTTCCTACCGAGAGAATGACTACTTTAGACCCGTTTCCCATTCGGAGATCGACATCACCCTTGTTTAGCTTTCTTATGCTTTTTAGGCCCTGCAAATGATTACACAAGTGAGAACCACAACCAATATCTAATACCCAAGTTGTATTTGAAGCATAATTTATGTCTATCATAAAAGATTCAGTTAAGAAATTACATGTCGGCTTCACAATGCCAGCTTTTATGTCATCCAGGTACTTTGTGCAATTACGTCTCCAATGTCCCTTGTTATTACAATAATTACAAGTATCTTTAAGAGGATTACCCTTTATGGATTTTGGCTTGGTAGAGCAATTCGCAATTGCTTTACCTTTGCCCTCCACCTGAAAGGGCTTCTTACCTGCGTTCCTCTTAAACTGCTTCTTCCCCTTCACGTTAATCGCAAGCACATCATTCCTCGTACTCCGACTCAATCCCATGTCCTTCTCTGCTTGCACAAGCAGAGAATGGAGCTCATGTAAACTCTTTCTCATGTTTGTCATGTTGTAATTTACCCTAAATTGGGCAAATCCCTTGACGCGCGAGAGAGAGTGGAGCACTCGGTCCACCACTAGTTCGTCGGGGATCTTGCATCCCAACCCCTCTAAAGTTTCCACGTACTCAATCATTTTAAGTACGTGTGAACTTACAGGTTGACCATCTTTGAGGTTAGCCTCAAAGAAACGGACTGCGGTGTCATACTGAATTATTCTCGGGGCTTGAGAAAACATAGTTGAAAGCCTCGAAAATACTTCATGTGCATCACGAAACTTGACACATTGCCTTTGTAAAGCAGGATCCATTGAAAAAATCAAAACATTTTTTATGGCAGCGGAATCCTTTTGATAATTTGAAAAAGCCTCCCTTACATCGGCAGTGGCCCTAGTACTAGGCGAAGGGGGAGAGGGATCGACAAGGTAACGTAATTTGCCATCACCTGCGGCAGCTAATCGAAGTTGTTCTTCCCAATCTTTAAAATTACTACCGTCGGCTTTTAATACATATTTGTCCATAAAAGAACGTAGCCATGAATCTCTAGCTATGGTGGCGGTTTCACTAGTAGAAGTCATCGTGATTACTACAACGGAAATAAAGGAAACATTAACATTTATCGTCTAGAAATATTTAACTTGTGAAACTATTTAACAAGTTCCCATTTATATAATGATCTCCCACTGAATTATATAAATGATTCCAAGATCCAATTTTATATAAACACGGGCACGGTGGACCGATTCAACCTATATTTATATAAATTTGGTGAGTCAACAACTTTGACTGATTCTACTACTAGAACTCTTGGTTGACGGATTTTCTTAAAATCTATCTTTTAGCCCCAGAATAAATATGGGCACGGTGGACCGATTCAACCCATATCTATCCCGTTGAGTCCAACCAATTTTCACGTGTAATAACCTTTATTACCCTACTTACCCAACGTAAAAAGAGTGTACCTCGGTGATCCGAACCTACCTCTAATGAAGAAGGGATTCATAGGTGCTATTATTTGGTAAGGCTTAATCTCAATTTTAAACAAATGTGAGAGATCTTATCAAATTAATTGTCTATCACTTTTAAGTGAACTAAATTGGTGAATGCTAGACAATTAAATCGATAACAAAAGAAATAAAACATGTAGTGACGATTTGGCATGAATGCATAAAAGAATTAAAACAAACAAGTCTTAATATGGCCACCTAGTTAATCTAATTAACTAAAATTATTACACTTCGGAAACCAACTCCTTGGTCCCTTGAGTCTTCATAAATAGGCCTCCTTCTTTAGGATTTCGGAACGCCTTTCCGAAAACACCGTCTTCATGAAAACTCCGTCTTTAGATGCTTCATCTAATTACTAATAATTAAATTACATAACAATACCCTATTATACAATTTGTAATAAAATTAAAATAAAACTATTAATTAATTACAAATTAGGCGATACGAAATCGCAATTAATTACAAAACAAGTCAATATTCCCTTACATTTCGGGAAATACCAACTTCTACCTATGGCCATATTAGGAAAAATTACATAATTATAATTCTAAAAACCATTCATCTAAATGAATAATAAAATGCATTATGTAAATATGACATGCCAAATCGTCTAACTTACCAACAACGATCATTTGAGCTTGCTTTGACGGAATTTTTACCAATAAAAATTCATAATCAATTCTTAAAACAATTTTAAGACTTACTCATCATACTAATCTGGTCTACTATCAAAATAATCATTCTCAACAATTATCTTGATTTTATATGGGAATTAAAACACAATTGTGACAAAAAATGATATAATAATTCACAATTATCATATAAAATTCCATTTAATATAAAATTTATGGAAAAATAAATTTCAAAACCTATGAACATTCTGGTCTTACACCATAAATGCCATGCAAGTGAAAATTTTTGATTTTAAGATTTATTTAAAACGATTTCACAATTTAATCGGTAAATCGACAATTTTTACGATTTAATTCTAAATCAAACCATAAAAATTGAAATTACTTAAAATAAAATTTTATACATTTTGGAACAATTTACAGGAGCTAAAAATTCAGAAATTTCGAGCCCAAAATTAAAATCAATATTTATTTACAAAATAACCATTATTTACCCATTTTTATCAAATAAAAATTAATAAACAACCTAAATTAATCACATTAATTTATAGTATCTACTTATCTCATAAATAGAACATGCATGTGGTTATTTCTAAATAAACATGCATAAAATTAACATGCAACACAATTTAATTAACTCTTAATTAATTTTAATGCATTTTTACTCAATTTTATGCCAATTTAAGTTATAAAAAGTGGAAAAATTTAACAAAAATCAAATTTTCGTCCCATATCATCCTAAGACCAGATTATATACATGCAAGACTATATTATGTGATAAAACGAATTTTAGTAACATAATATCAATTTTATTAATTTATCTCATAAATTGCTAAAATCGTCTTAAGACAACATGCATGTATTTAACAATGCTCTGATACCACTTGCTAGTCATTTAGACCATATTAATACTCATCTTATGATATTAAAATTACAAATTAATTAACAATGGTCTAAATCTACATGCATGCAAATAAAATGTATAAAAGATGGTGTAAAGCCATCTTAAGACAAAAGTTCCTTACATTGTTATAAGGCAAAATGGGCACAACTCAAGGACTCCTTCCTTGATATTGTTCTTGAGCTAATCCAACAAGGATGATCCTCCAACAACTCCAATTACCAAAATAGGTAATCTTCTAAGGTGGCACCCAAGATTAACCCAAATATACTACTAAAATTAGTAACTAGTTAATTATAGTAGTAACCTTGTATGTAGTATATTTGATGTACTAATTAATATTATTACTTTGATAATATTATTAGTTAGTTTATATGTGTTTTTGTATAAAAAGATGAAGAAAAATAAGAAGCAAAAATTGGTCTAAGGAAGATTATAGAAACCGGCCAAGCACAACCAAGACCAAATTTTTACTTCAATTTTTCAACTCTAGAAATGGAGTGTTTAGGTGGGTATATATAGCCAAATATGGGAGACAAATCTAAGTAGGATTTTCCACTTAAAAGGACAATTGGTGTCTTCTAAATAAATAGGCCAAATGGACTTATTTGAGTCCATTTCAGTTTACGACATTTGCCCCACAAATGCTTATAAGTCATATATTTAATTATCTTATATGATTAAATATTAATTTAATTATTTAACACTTAAATAATACAAATTAACTACCAATGACTACTTAACCATTATGTAATCATAAGACCATTTTATCAACATACAATGTGTCAATATTAACCCATTTAGCTAATTTTACAACCTCTTGTAAAATATAATAGCTAATTAATTCCACCTCAAAACATATACACATATCGTATAAAATTAATTAATTAACAATTAATTAATAAATTCTAATCATTTATTATTTAAATATCTCATAATTAAATAATAAATCTCATTGTCCCGAGTTCGTAACCCGTCATCAAATAATACATTTACGTGACTCATTAAAAGTCAAATAATACAAGGAATTTAATTATCTCGTATCTCATACAAACAATTAATTTATTCTATTTGGGCGTCATCCTATAGGTGTGACCTAAAGGGATCAGCTGATCACCGCCGTCACACGACAGTAATGTCAAACTCTAGTCAGCCAATCATTACCGATTAACGATGACCAGCTGACAAATAAATAAATAAATCCCTGATATTCCTTTTACGAGATTTATTATGTAAACGCACTTATTGTGGAGGACACTACTCCAACAGGATTCAGTGAAGGTGAGTGCTAAGGAAATATATACCAACCAAGGCTTACCTGCTATACCTTGGGAGGAGTTTCGTAGGGCTGTGAGAAAGGAGTTTGTACCGGAACATGTGAGGAGTAAGTTGAGAGAAGAGTTTGATGGTTTTAAGATGATCCGAGATGTCCGTGGTCGAGTACTACAGTCTGTTCAATGAGAAGTCTAGGTATCCGAGGACATGGGTTTGAGTGAGGAGAATTTGGCATTGAGGTTTGAAAGGGGGTTGACCACCAAGATTATGGATAAGTTACCCGTGGGGATCCTTACTGATGTTAAGGAAGCTTATGAGAGGGCTGGGAGAGCGGAGAGGTTGGTGGAGATGGCTCAGGAGAGGTCAGGTGGTGAGAAAAGAAAGTCCGAGAGCGAAGGTGGGGGCCAATCGAATCACAAGAAAGGCAACCACAATCAGTCTAAAGGATTTTCTTCTGGGTCTGGGTTTAGTCTTTGGGGCTTCCTTTGGGCGTGGCCGTGGAAGTGTGAGTAATAGTTGGGGAGTGACTTGCTATGGTTGTGGTGGTGTAGGCCACAAGATACATGAGTGCACGAGTGCACGGGATCTTTCGAGAGACTCGCACGAGCTTCGCGAGCAATGGACCCGGGTGGATCATGGCCAAACCGGGAAGTCGAGTTACCGAGTGGAGGCAACCACAACGACGGTAATTCTTATCGAAAACACCGACGAACAACAACAACAATCAAGGGTCGGGTGCTAAGCCGACCGCATCAGCCAAGATCTTGTCCGGGGAGGTGGACAAGACCGATGGCAAGTTATTCATGATGGAGAAGAAGGTGAGGAAGATGCGCACGTTATCACCGGTACATTCCTTGTTAATGGTATTCCTACCTTTGTTTTGTTCGATTCGGGGCTTCTCGTCGTTTGTGTCTTGAGTCATGTTAAACATTGGGTTTAAGAGTATATGAATCTGTTAGTGAGCAAGTTTTCATACCTTCGGGTGAGTCTGTATCGTGTGGGAGGTTGTTTAGAGATGTATCTTTGATAGTTGGGCAAGTTGATTTCCCTGTAGACTTGCTGGAGTTTCCTTTTAACGGTTTTGAGATGATAGTTGGGATGGATTGGTTAGGAAAGTATAAAGCTAAGATAGACTGTCATCAAAAGAAAGTGTCCTTAAGAGGTCCAAAGGGTGTTAGTGTGTCTTATCGTGGGTTTCTAGTCAAACCCAAAGTTAAGTTGATTCAAATTGTTACCTTGAAGTCTTATACGAGGAAGGGATGTCCTTTGATCCCTGTGCCATGTGAGAGATGACCGGATAGAGATTCCGACAGTTGATGAGATACCAGTGGTGGGAGAGTTTGCAGATGTTTTTCCAGAGGAGATTCCGGGGTTGCCACCGAAGAGGGAGATAGATTTCACCGTTGAGTTGAAGCCAGGGACGGGGCCAATCTCTAAGGCACCGTACCGTATGGGTCCTAAGGAGATGGAGGAGCTTAGGAAGCAGTTGGATGATCTGATAGAGAAGGAATACATTAGACCTAGTGTATCGCTGTGGGGAGCACCAGTTCTTTTCGTGAAGAAAAAAGATGGGAGTTTGAGGTTGTGCATAAATTACAGAGAGCGGAACCGAGTGACAGTGAAGAACAAGTATCCTTTACCAAGGATAGATGACCTGTTTGATCAGTTGAGTGGTGCATCAGTCTTTTCTAAAATTGATTTGAGGTCGGGGTACCATCAGGTGAAGATTAGAGAGGTGGACATACCGAAGACAGCTTTCACGTCGAGGTATGGCCATTATGAGTACATGGTGATGTCGTTTGGGTTATCTAATGCACCGGCTGTGTTTATGGACTTGATGAACAGAATCTTCAGACAGTTTTTGGACAAGTTTGTGGTGGTGTTTATCGATGACATCTTAGTCTACTCTAAGACTAAGGAGGAGCATGAGGAGCATCTGAGGATTGTGTTGCAGACTTTGAGGGAGCATGAGTTGTATGCTAAGCTGTCCAAGTGTGAGTTCTGGTTAGAGAAAGTTGCTTTTCTGGGGCATGTGATCTCTAAGGAGGGAGTAGTTATGGATCCGGCGAAGATTGAGGCAGTGACAAAGTGGGAAGCACCAAAGAATGTTGCTGAGATCAGGAGTTTCTTGGGTTTAGCTGGATATTACAGACGGTTCGTGAAAGATTTCTCCAAGATAACTAGACCTATGACAGCTTTGATGAGGAAAGAGAACAGGTTTCGCTGGGATGAGAGTTGTGAGAAGGCGTTCCAAACATTAAAGGAGCGTTTGACCACAGCCCCTATCTTAACATTGCCTGAAGGGATCGAGAACTTTGAGGTTTATACAGATGCCTCAAAGAATGGGTTGGGATGTGTGTTGATGCAGAACGGTAAGGTGATTGCCTATGCTTCTAGGCAATTGAAGCCGTATGAGGAGAACTACCCTACTCATGATCTAGAGTTGGGTGCAGTGGTGTTTGCTCTCAAGATTTGGAGACATTACCTTTATGGGGCGACCTTTAAGGTATTTTCGGATCACAAGAGTCTCAAGTACATCTTCACTCAAAAGGAGTTGAACATGAGACAGAGGAGGTGGATGGAGCTGATTGACGATTATGACATGGATATTATCTACCATGAAGGGAAAGCCAATGTTGTTGCAGATGCTTTGAGTAGGAAGAGTGTACACTCTCTGTGTACAGCTCTATCTTTGATGAGGTTGAGAGATGAGGTGGGGAATTTTGGGATACATATGATGCAGAGAGGGGATGCTGTGGGAGATTTGACAGTACAGCCTGATCTTTATGATGATATTCGAGGTAAACAGGCATTGGATCCTAAGATAGTTGAGTGGAGAGCTGGAGTAGAGAAAGAGACAGTGTCCCGCTTTTCTATTCATACAGATGGTAGTTTGAGGTTTGATGGTAGGTGGTGTGTTCCTAATGATGAGGAGTTGAAAAAGACTATCATGACAGAGGCACATTGTACACCATATTCAGTACATCCAGGTGGTGACAAGCTATACAAGGATTTGAAGAACACGTTTTGGTGGCCTGGGATGAAGAAAGAAACAGCTGAGTTTGTGGCCCTTTGTTTGACATGCCATAGGGTTAAAGGGGAACAGCGACGACCACAAGGTAAGATTCAGTCTTTAGAGGTACCTGAGTGGAAGTGGGAATCCATTTCTATGGATTTTATCGTGGGTTTGCCAAAGAGTCAACAGGGTAACAACATGATATGGGTGATAGTGGATTGACTAACCAAGTCAGCTCACTTTGTACCAATGAAAGATACATGGACTAAAGCACAATTAGCTTTGGCTTATCGAAAGAATGTGCTAAAGTTACATGGAGTCCCTAAGGACATAGTGTCTGACAGAGATGCGAGATTTATCTCAAGGTTTTGGAAAGAGTTGCAGGAATCTTTGGGAACAACTTTGAAGATGAGTACTGACTTTTCATCGACGACAGACGGTGATCTGAGAGAACAATCAAGACTCTTGAGGATATGTTGAGAGCTTGTGTGATGGATTTTGGTGGTAGCTGGGAGCAGAGGTTGGACTTGATAGAGTTTTCTTACAACAACAGCTATCACACCAGTATTGGTATGGCACCGTTTGAGGCTTTGTATGGGAGGAGATGTAGGAGTCCAATCTGTTGGGACGACAGTGCTGAGGCAGTGGTTTTAGGACCAGAGATGGTGCATGAGATGGTGGAATAGATTAAGATGATCAGGGAAAGGATGAGAGCAGCTCAGGACAGGCAAAAGAGTTATGCAGATCTACATCGCCGGGATATAGAGTTTCAAGTTGGGGACAAGGTTCTTTTGAAAGTTTCTCCTATGCGCGGAGTTATGAGATTTGGGAAGAAAGGCAAGCTAAGTCAGAAGTTTATAGGGCCTTATGAGATCTTAGAGCGAGTTGGGGAAGTTGCTTATCGTCTGGCTTTACCAGCTGCGTTAGAGAGAGTGCATAATGTGTTTCATGTATCGCAGCTGCGGAAGTATGTGAGTGACCCGTCACATGTGTTAGAGGCAGAGAGCTTAGAGCTAGATGAGTCCTTATCATATCTTGAGGTGCCTAAACAGATTCTAGACCAAAAGGTTAGAAAGACTAGGGGTGGTGAGACAGTTTTGCTCAAAATCCTTTGGTCTAACCACGAGACCGAGGAAGCTACATGGGAGCCAGAGGAAGCTATGAAAGAGCGTTACCCTTTCCTCTTTGATCAGGTATGTATGGTTACGGGGACGTAACCTTATTTCTTTTAGGGGGGTAGGAGATGATCGCGAGCAGTTTTTAAGGTTTTTAAGAGTTTTTTTTTATACCTTTCTTAGTATGTTGTGTCAATATGGTTGTCGGGATGAGTTGGGTTAGTATCATGTTTTATGTTGAATTTTGTTTTGGTTGTGAGTCGGGAATATATGGGAGTACCTTTGTTTAGTAGTGGTTTGAACTTCGGGGACGAAATTCCTTTTAAGGAGGGAAGACTGTAATACTCCGTATTTATAAGTCTTGGGGTACTCTATCGAGTAGGCCTTACTCTGTCGAGTAAGGGTAAGTTGCGAAATAAAATAGTTTCGACTGTTGGGTACTCGATCGAGTAGCTGGGGTACTCGATCGAGTAAGGGGGTACTCGATCGAGTACCTTGGGTACTCGATCGAGTGTCCGGTTTTACGGGAAGTTTTCTCGGGTTTTGTTAATTATGCGATTAAGGTATTTAAGCATCGTCGTCATTATTCTAAATCACTTTTCAAAAACCTAAATCCCTGTTTAAGAGAGAAAGCAACCAGTTCATCTTCCTAATCGCATTCTTAGCAATTCCCGGAGTTCAGACGGTCAGTTCTTGTCGTTATTCGTATCGTTGAGTTCCTTGCGTCGAGGGTAAGATCTATGTACCCTTTTTACTGTTTTTCCCCTGATTTGGTTAAACCCTAATTTAGAGATTGGGGGTTTTTGTGTGTAGTATATGATGTGTAGCCTCTATGTGTTATATGATAGGAGGAGGGTTCGTAGAAGAGGCTTTTTGATACAGCTGTTGATACCGTCTGACTGTTGTACTTTCCAGGTAGGATTTCCTACTCAGTATTAGTCCCATAATGGGATATTGGTGATGTGTGGTATTTGGTTGTTTGATATAATGATTGTACTGTGTTTGTGGTTGTGATTGCGGTTGATGGTTCTCGAGATGCGTTCTCGGCTGAGTGGGGTCACTTGCGGGAGTGACTTCACGCCCTAGTTTCGCCCTTCCTGGAACCCGCCACGGAAGGGGATGTGCACATTAATGGACAGGGTTATCGCTCACTATGTGGAGCGGGGATTTGGTGGGTACGGCTGCGGTCCCCCACTGGCAGGGCTGGTCCAGTGGACAGTCAGGATTGAGATGATGGGAATTGGTGGTGTGTGTGTGTGTGTGTGTGTGTGAGTTAAGTCATCTGTTTATCTTATTATTGTTATACATGTTGATTGTGTGATTAAGATCGACCCGGTGTTGTTTTGTAAACTGTGGTGATCCATTCGGGGATGGTGAGCAGATATTGAGCAGGTATTGAGATGAGTCTTGGGATATTTGGGATGCCACGACATGATGATAGGAGTCTTCCATTGTAGCCTTTAGTTTATTTACATTTCAGTTAGACAGTCAGTTTGAAATCATGTAACGTACTTTTGGTTTGGTTTTGAGGATTGTATCTATTCACTAAATTATTTATAATAAACATTGTTTCTTTATTGTTGTTTGATTATCATTGCCTCGGGTAACCGAGATGGTAATGTCTTCATACCTGAGTGGTCCTGGTAAGGCACTTGGAGTATGGGGGTGTTACAACCGCAGCAGCACCCTTTTCCGTGCTACCCCTACCTCGACACCCCAGATATGCGTTCGAGCTACTTGGCGGAGAGAGTGTCATCTACTTTGACACTCCGGAATATGCATGAGATGGCGTACACTCAGGGGATAGGGACCGAGGGACCACATCCAGTGTGGTGGAGTGGAGTCGGGGACTATAGTGGGGTTTTCCACTCTTACGGGGTGGATCAGTCAGCTTGGGGGACACCTCAGTCCTTTGCTTTTGGCGACTTGACCCCATGGTATGTGAGTCCTGGAGCTGGAGCGGGGGTTGATGCGGGTATTGGGTCATCGGGAGCGGGCACATCGGGAGGCGATGGTGGCGGAGATGAGGTGATGGAGGAGGAGCAGCAGCAGCAGCAGGAGTGATACTCCTATTCTTTACCTTTGTGTTTGGTGGATGGTAGTCGTCGTTAGATTATGGTAGTCGCTGGTTGTTAGAACTTTTATTTTGGATTTGTATGGTTGGCCATAAGGCCGGATTTACTAGCTTGACTTGATTGCAGGATTTTAGGAGTCGGGAAGTCATCCCGACTCATGTTATGTGACATTATGTATATATATATATATATATGCGGGTTATGACAGGTTTTCCAAGATTTTGACCTATAGGTACTCGACAGAGTACCCCATACTCGGTCGAGTAGCTACAGGTGTGGCAGAAATGAAACATTCTGATCTCAGGGCTACTCGATCGAGTAGCCTAAACACTCGATCGAGTAGCGGGCACTCGATCGAGTACCACTACTAATTTACATGTTTGGTAAATGGCATATTTAAACAGTAGATTGAGCTTCAATCTACTATTTTTCAATATGATGCTCCACCCAGCATATTCATATTAGTAGATTGGGAAAACTAAATCTGTTAACCATTTACATATAGATACAACAATCTATTAACCTAAATCCGCTAATTAACAAACACTTTTATAAAATCTGCTAATTAAAACATACTGGTCAAACCTGTCAATCCAATCTGTCATTTATAATCTGCTTGAGCAATCTGCTTTTGCTATTATTAATCTGCTGAGTACCAAACATGGCCTTAATCTTAATACTTAACATGCGTGAGATCTTGGTTATTCTGTAATTCAAATTTGTTGAAAATCGTTACAGAGCCCTTCAGTGGTATTAGAGCGAACATGTATTGTTAAGCATTAGATTAAAAGGTTGCACCTTTAGATATAATTGTTATATCTATGTGTTTGTTCTAGGATTGCGAGATTGGGGCTTTGAAATTGAATTAGTTCAATTATATGCAATTGTTGTATGTTGTTAAATATTAAATTTAGGATTATATCACGTTAGATGTTGTATTGTATTGTGGTATTTGATATTATGATTATTATGATGTATTCTTTTAATTCGATTAAAGGAACCCTAATTTAATTGATTTGAACAAGAGCTCCTAATTTGTAGTTAATACCTAATTTTAAGAGTGTCTTAAAATCACCAATTTGATTGGATCTAATTAGATTAGATAGGTAACAAACCCTAATTTGATTAGGTGATTAAATTGTTTAATTACATTTGAAATATTTTTAATTATGATTAAAAGAAAAAAAAAATTACCGTTTACTATTCACGTTACTGTTCATGATTGTAGACCTGGCAAATGGGTCATTCGGGTCGGGTTCGGATCGGGTCACATTGGATCGGGTCATTTTCGGGTCAATATTAGTCGGGTCAGTTTCGGGTCGGGTCATTTTTGGGTCGGGTCACTTCGGATCAGGTCGTTTTGGGTCGGGTCAATCTGGGTCGTTTGTGTCATTTCGGGTCATGATTTTGCCTTAATTAAGACATTTCGGTCATTTTGTGCCAGTCGAGTCATTTTGGGTCACTTAAATCGGGTCACTTTGGGTCGGGTCATTTTCGGGGCGGGTCTGTCGGGTCACTTTAGGGTGATGCATTTCTGGTCTCGGGTCAGCCTTATCGGGTCGCGTCATTCGGGTCGGCTCAGCTTGGACAGGTCTATTCATGAGCACCGTTCACGCATAAATTATTGTTCACTAATTTTAAGTGTCAGATTTTAACATTACAATAGTATTTTTCGAGTGTGAACGGCATTCTAAACAAGACTGAAAAGTAGGGTCGGCGTTTTTAAGCCAAATTCTGACATCTTCATGGACTTTCAGATCGTTTTTGGTTAAAAATTATGATTTTTTGATTTTTCTTTCAAAGGATATATATTTAAGTTACAAGTAAATGCTAAACAATGCCTTCAATTTATACATGAACAAGAATCAATGATCGGGGAAGGGAGTTCTGTAGGAAAACGCTATGGCATTTACCACTCCCTATGGTTTGGAAAATACTTCTCTGGAAGATCATTGTGAAGGCTTTACCCACCGGGAGTGAGTTCCTTAAACGAAAGCTGGATGTTGATCCTTACTGTAGTATGTGCAGAGGCGATCAGAAATGCATTGAAACAGTGGAACATCTCTTTCGCGACTGTAGCCTCACTCGAAGATTATGGGCGGGTTCAACCCTAGGCATCCGGGTAGAAAGTGCTGCAGGTATTTCGATTTCGGACTGGATTTATGACTGGTTAAGTTACTTGTCCAATTCTGAAGGGAGTGAGGACAATTTGATTACCTTTGTGGCAGTCCTGTGGGGTTTGTGGGCGTTAAGGAATAACGTCATTTTCCAGAAATTGGATTTGAACTCGTTTACGATAACGGGATGCTTTTATAATTCAGTTAGGGAGAAAATACAAATGCTGTGCAACTCCTCACCCACAAAGCAACCTCTGTCATTGCTACAAGCTTCCGAAGAAGGTTCGTCGTATGAAGAGAGGGAGGCTATACGCAATGGACACCCCGTCTGCCTTATTGGAAATCACAGCAATTGCGCGGTGGTAAGGGTCAAAGTGGACGCTAGCTGGGTACGGGGATTGGATGCGGCGGTAGGGTGGATTGCGTTCGACCATACGGGGCAGGAGCTCGAGAGGAGGAAGGTGCGCAACAGTGCCGAATCAGCATTGCAAGCAGAAGCGTTAGGAATCAGAGAAGTTTTGGTATGGGCACAGGAGAGGAGGTTTCTTCACATTGACTTATCGTCCGACTGTTTGCAGCTTATCAATCAAATTGCGGGGCTCGAAAAGGAGGATCACATGATTGCGGGGATTCTTGCAGATCTTCGTGATCGGCTTAGTTTCTTTCATTGCTTAAGTCTTAGTTTTATTCCGAGGCGTCTGAACGTTATAGCGCATGGGTTGGCCAAACAAGCCATGCGATTGTAATACCCTATTTTTTTACAATTTTGTCAAAAAAAAAAAAAAAAAAAAAAAAAAAAAAAAAATTATACATGAACATGTCCTTTTGTCGGGATTTATCTTCTGACAAAGAAGGTATACTTCTTGGGAGAAAAGCTTCTATAATTCAAAAACATTTTTATATAATCTATTACTTTATCAGTCGCTGAACTGTAATTTTCAGCTTTTCAGTTTTCAGTTTTCAGCTACATTTTCAGTTTTCGGGATTCTTTCAGGTAGTTCTATCTTTTCAGATTTCAGCAATTTTTTTAGGTAATTTTACCAAATATAGCCTTAGTGTAATTGCATGAAATAGTTTCAACGACTCGAATGACCACTGAAGACAATGAGAAACATATTTAATTTATTTTTGAAATTCACCCACACACTGATCGATAATAGAAAGACAGAAACCTTTATACATAGAAGAGTATCAGAATAATAAGACAAATTAACACAAGCGGAATATTAAGGTTTGGCTCCAAACACTGGAAGGGAAGGAATTAGCAGCAACACTCTTCACAAATCCAACAGCAGCACAGAGTAGCAAGGCTGCAATACATGGTTAAACGGACAATACATTAGCCCCACACACAAATTCATAAGCAAAATCTATAACTCGCCCATACATCAGCTCACTATTAATGGAAAATGCTACAGACCGGGGACTATTAATATTTTGACATAAATGAACAAAAATTATATCCTATCAAGAAAATACAAGAAAATATATTGATTGAAGAAAACACGACACTACACAATCCACCCTCAAAATCTCAGCCTTTTTTGTGCATGCTCATGTAAATTTTGCAAAATATTCACTTGAAAGTTATCAAATACGGAGTATTAGATTGAACAAAGGAAGTAACGTGTATTAGAAAGGCGCAGATGAAAACATACCATCCTTCAATGAAACCTTTTTCACCCCTCTGTTTGGTTCGGGACAATCCCTTTTTCTTCATCTTCCCCTCTGGTGTAGCAAGTGTTGGGTAACCTGTTCATCACATAATCATTAAATCTCAAGTGATCACATATAAAACACATCACATCCAAACCCTATAAAACGACGAACCAAGGTACCATATACATAAAGTTCCAGACCCCTCAAAATTTGTAGACATGAACGTTTACATCGAAAAATTTCCGTAATATGAAAAGATTATAACTTAAAGACCCTATAATAAAAGATAAACTCGATCAATAACCAAAAGATTTAGAAACGATCCTCATAATTCTGGGTTCGCCATTAATCTTAGCCGTAGGCCGAAAACATCAGAAATTAGTAACATACCAGCAGGAGGGACGTTGTCCGTGTTTTGATGTCGTTGAGTAGTAGTATCAGTTTTGGTCATATTGATTGTAGAAAGGGTATTGTTTATCAGTTTGTGTTTCTTGTATGACGGAACTTGAACAAGGTTATAAGGAATAAGGAAGTGTTTAAATAGAAAAACAGGAGATGGAGCAGGGTAGTTAACTTTGAGAAAGGGCAGTATAAACACGGCTTGTATATGTCAATTTTTGGCTAAGGTATATATTCCTGTTTAATAATTTATACCACTTGGTAATGTGAACTGTTTATAGTGAGTGGGCATGTTTTACAGGAATCAATTTAAAGGTAAAGGGCTCACATTAAATAATTCATCTATCAACTTTCATAAACAAATATATATATATATATATATATATATATATATATAGTCAACAACTAGTCTTGCTATAGTCCGAATATAGCTAAAGACGGGTCAAATAGCTTGAAAGTGATGACATTTTTGGCCCCCACCACCTTACTTGTTGCTTGTCCTATTAGAAATGTGGTATTGTATTTGACCCGTCTTTAATTATAGACGGATATGTTCCGTCTATAATGAGATTTTGTGTATAGTCAAACCTTGCTATCATTAATTCTTGCTTTATTTTGGTGTCAAAACTAGAGAGATACAAATGGCAAAGGAAGATGCTTTGCTTCTTGTAGGATGAAAATTTATCAAAAAAGCAAAGAGAACAATATTGTTGGGGAACATATTCCAAATTGAAAAGATTGGGGTTTTGGAAAAAAAAAAAAATGAAGTAGAGATGAATCACCAAACTGTCCGTGTCAAGAAAACTAAGGGTGCATAATTAAAGTTGGCAATATCAGGTAGCAGCAGAATTAATAATGAATCACCTATCCCACTTTTACACTGTCCTATTGCTTTTTTCTTGCGGCATCATCATTCACATAATAAAATTAATGATGTGTAAGTGTGTCAAGGACACGAGATGAGACAAAATTGGACAGAGAATCACATTTATGTAAGTTCTATGAAAACAGTCCCATTACTCATTTGGTCGATAAATAAACAATAGGTCATGGTATAGACGGGTGGGGCGAACAGACGGGTAAAGACCTCTAATAAAATGGGTAGGGGGGACAAAGTGGGGCACCCCCATGTGCTTCCCACTTTATGGCAAATTGATTGTTAGAATATGACTCGTCCGAGTCGTATTCGGTTTTGGGTATGTAAGAGTGAGATTAAAAGATGGAGCACTAATAACTAAGGAATACAAGCAAAAACAGAGGATGAGGAGCAGCTACATGGCGAGCCCCTTGCTTGCGGGTCGCGCATGATTCTGACTTTAGAATTGTTTCATGAGGTGTGTACGTATGAAACATGGCTGCGTAGTAAAACTTGATTGGGCTTGGTTTTTTACTTACGTAGGATTTCCTTAGTTGGTTTTGTGGTAAACTTTAGTTTATTTAATTAATTTCCTAATTAGTTTAGGTATATAGTTTTGGGTGGAATAATATTATATAAAGACCTAACTATATTCTAGGTTAATTAAGAGAGAAAGGTAGAAAACTTGGTGAGACAAGTTTGAGGGCTCGTTTTTTGTAATCTGTAATTCTCTCCATACATAGTGAAATATTTCCCTGGCCCTTGTGGACGTAGCTATCATATTGATAGTGAACCACGTAAATTCTTGTGTTCTTTATTTTGCTATTGTTATTGCATCGTCTCAACACGCTTCCGCGCATAACAATTGGCATCTGAGCTAGGTTATTTGATCTGGGAGAGATGATGGCACAACAGTTAGCTACAAAGATCGACAGATTTACGGGAAGGAATAATTTTGGACTATGGCAGATAAAGATGAGAGCTTTGCTTAAGCAGCAGTGTATCTGGAGACCGTTGACGCCGGGTTTCTCCACAAAGGTGACAAAGACTACCGCAGGGGGCGGTGGCGAGTCTTGAGTCATCGATCACGGTGGATCGAGGATCGAGTTGGTAACAATGGAGGAAAGGGCTCATGCTACAATCTTGTTATGTCCGCGGACGATGTTATTACGAAGTTGCGGTGAGGAAGCTGGTGGCTTGTGGGCAAAATTGGGGAGTCTTTATATGACTAAAACACTCACCAATAAATTGTTATTGAAACAACGTTTGTTTGGCCTCAGAATGCAAGAAGGTATGTCACTTCGGGATCATCTAGATAAGCTTAACTCTATTTTACTAGATCTACGTAATTTAGATGTTAAGATAGAAGATGAGGATGCTGCGCTTATTTTGTTAGTTTCTTTACCGTTATCATATGAGAACTTTGTAGAGTCACTTGTGGTGGGTAAGGAGACTTTGACCCTAGAGGAGGTGAAGTCGTCGCTTCACACTAGGGAGTTACGCTGAGAAGGCAACTAATGTTGTGGTAGATAATCGAGGCTTTGGGATTGGTTGCTAAAGCTGAAAAGGAAACGATTCAGACTGGAGGGAAAAAGAAGAAGTCTTATAGGCCTAAGTCAAAGGGACCAAGTTCTAGTGATTATTGCCATAATTGTGGGGAAAAGGGTCATTGGAAGTTAGAATGTCCTAAGCCAAAGAAGGGAAATTTTGCTTCTTTTGCAGCTGCACAACAATCAAAAAGTGATTACGACTCTGAAGATGATCTAGCATTGGTGGTCCAAGAAAAGAAGCATCTAGGTGATAGATGGGTTCTTGATAGTGGATGCACATCTCACATGTGTTCTAAACAGGGGATGTTTCTGACATATAGTCATCATAGGAGCACTGTTACCATGGGTGATGGAGCGGTTTGTGAGGCTGTTGGAGTAGGCTCTGTGAAGTTTTTAATGCATGATGGAAAGGTTAGATATCTCAAGGGTGTAAGGCATGTTCCACAACTTAAGAGTAATCTTATTTCTCTTGGAATGTTAGACAGGAGGGGTTTTCGATTTCAAGGAAAAGGTGGAGTATTGAGTGTGTGCAAGGGTCCATGGGAGTTGCTTCGTGGTGTGAAGTCAAGTGCAGGTAGCTTGTATCTTTTACAAGGTAAGGCATTGACTAGGGAGATGTCACCTTCTAAACATTGTGGTAATGTAGAGGTGAGTCATACTAGGCATGTTGTTCTAGAGGGGTTGAATCTTGCTTCTGGTTTGATAGTTGATGATGTCGAAGGTGAGGTGGAGCTTGTCGAGGCTCTAGTGGTCGATGGATCAGGATCAACAAGAAGAAGTTCAACAACCGGATTGAAGAGTTCGTCTTATGTTGAGGATGATTGTGTCAACGGGAAGGTAGAGTTAGGGGATACTCCTAAAGGCCGGGTTGATAAAACAGATCGTCAAGAAGAACAACAAAGAGTCTTTCAGTTGCGGAGTGGTATGATAAGGTTTGGAAATTTCGAGCCTTATATACTAAAAGGTAGCTATTTTGTCTCAAGCAACAAGTCTAAGCCAGAAGATGTTGGGTTGAGAGGTGATTTTATGGGGAGTCACCAGTTAGCTAGCGCGTCCCGATGAGGGCGCGGGATCACCCTGGCATGGGTGTGAGTGCTCCGGCGCGAGCACAGGTAGGGAGCCCCGACGGGGGCGTCCATGCCTCGGCGTAGGCATTTGACTCCGGCGTGGGTCAGGTTCTGGCTATAGTGTAGCTCATCTTGGCTAAGGTGGAGCTAGCACGGTTTCTCATGGTTTGAGACTGCTATCGGCAATCATAGTGTAACTATGGTGGAGGGCTCAGTTGACTGGAAGTTGTTCGTAGATCCGACTGTCCGAGTCAAGGTGGAGATTGTTAGAATATGACTCGTCCGAGTCGTATTCGGTTTTGGGTATGTAAGAGTGAGATTAAAAGATGGAGCACTAATAACTAAGGAATACAAGCAAAAACAGAGGATGAGGAGCAGCTACATGGCGAGCCCCTTGCTTGCGGGTCGCGCATGATTCTGACTTTAGAATTGTTTCATGAGGTGTGTACGTATGAAACATGGATGCGTAGTAAAACTTGATTGGGCTTGGTTTTTTACTTACGTAGGATTTCCTTAGTTGGTTTTGTGGTAAACTTTAGTTTATTTAATTAATTTCCTAATTAGTTTAGGTATATAGTTTTGGGTGGAATAATATTATATAAAGACCCAACTATATTCTAGGTTAATTAAGAGAGAAAGGTAGAAAACTTGGTGAGACAAGTTTGAGGGATCGTCTTTTGTAATCTGTAATTCTCTCCATACATAGTGAAATATTTCCCTGGCCCTTGTGGACGTAGCTATCATATTGATAGTGAACCACGTAAATTCTTGTGTTCTTTATTTTGCTATTGTTTTTATATCGTCTCAACACGCTTCCGCGCATAAAAATTTGCTGTTACGCTCTGATACCAATCTTGTTATGTCTGGCAGAATCCTCCCCTCAAACCAAGGACCATCATCTTGACTCAGACCTTGATCTACACGGAGAACTCCCCACACCATCTAGCCCCAACTTCTAGACACTCGCATCACCAAGTCTTGATAACCCCTTAAACGACACACCATGTGTCTCATGGGGTTTGTGCTACACTTGCGTACCAAACTCCTCTGCATCCAATATACCATGGACCCGAAACCCCCATTGGACTTACCATGGACCGCTTTTGTTGCCTCCATTAAGGATCCGCCCACCTCGCAGGGTCGCTGACGATCTTCTCTTGGACGGCCTGCCGTCTCAACGCCGTGAGACCATGTCGCTTCTCGCGAACATATTAGCTCTCCCTCGAGCTATAGGAGTCCCGCGCCTTATAGTGTACGTCCACCTTCAAGTCCTGGTCCTGATGAATCTCCGTGTCTAGCCCAAGTAGAACTTTGGGCTCTGATACCACTTGTTGTGCGGAAGCGTGAATATCCCGTGCTGGACCTCTGTTGCATATGTGTCCACGGTCCATAATAGTACGATATTGTCCGCTTTGGGTCAAGCTCTCACGGATTTATTCTTGGGCTCCTTCCCAAAAGGCCTCGTACTATTATATTTAGTGGATACTTATAAAGATGAGCTTTCACCTTTACACTACCGATGTGGGACATGAGTTTGCACCCTAACATTGATATTTTGTGAGGGGAAATGGTATCCGTCTATACGTATAGACGGATAGTGTCCGTCTATAATGAGAATTTGTGATAAATAAAACCCATTATCTTTATCATATAATCTCGTTATCTAATCAATTGTTTACTTTGATTAAATATCCTAACAAAGACTGAAAAAGATAAACGGATTATTAAAATGGAGGGAGTAAGGATGAAGATGTTAAAGATTACGATTAAGAGTGAAAGATTGAGAGTGAAAGTTGTGTGTTTTCTCATTCATCGAGTACGGTATTTATACAACGTAATACGGTGTGTATACATTAAATGCACCAAAGACATTTGCCATATTTACTGTAGTAAATGTAGACTTATGGGAGGACGGTAGAGTAAATCCCGGAGGTGAGATTTTCACCTTGACTTTGTGTTTACAACACTCCCCCTTGGAAATTTCACCTTATAATTACTTGGATTGTACTATATGCTTTGAAGGGTACTACCTCATTAAAACCCTTGTCAGTAAAAACCCAATGGGATAAAACCTGACTAAGGGAAAAAGAGTGTAGTGCATATAGTACTCCCCCTGAATTCAACACATATCCTTGAGCCGTCTCATTCCGATCTTGCGAACTAGTTCTTGGAATTGCTTTGATGGTAGCGACTTTGTGAACAAGTCTGCAAGGTTCTCGCTTGACCTGACTTGTTGGATGTCAATTGTTCCTTGTTCTTGAAGATCATGTGTGAAAAAGAATTTTGGAGCTATATGCTTAGTTCTATCTCCTTTGATATAGCCTTCCTTTACTTGAGCTATACACGCCGTATTATCCTCGTATATTATTGTCGGATGATCACTTGTCTTGATATCGCATTCCTTTTCAATGTACTGTATCATGGATCTCAACCATACACATTCTCTTGAAGCTTCGTACAATGCAATTAATTCTGTATGATTTGATGATGTGGCAGTCAAAGTTTGCTTTGTTGACTTCCAGGGTATGGTTGTACCGTCATATGTAAATACATATCCTGTCTGAGATTTTGCCTTTTGTGGATCTGACAAGTATCCAGCATCTGCATATCCAATCAACGTAGCATCTTTCTTTCTAGGATAAAATAATCCTAAATCTTGGGTTCCTTGAAGGTACCTTAACAAGTTGTTCCGGGTGTAATTCCAGAGCAGTGTTGTTTACCACGCAAGCTTGGTGAATGGATGTCTTTCCTTGCCTTGACTCTTCCTCTCGGTCTCTCCTGAAACGATGAACAAACTGAGGGCTCGGCTTTGCACCGAGCGTACTCACTCCGACGCTCAAGTCAGTGAACTTAAAGGGATTAAGTTGTATGTTACTTAACAAAGTATATA
The DNA here is from genome assembly GCF_048544455.1 of Silene latifolia. NCBI lineage: Eukaryota > Viridiplantae > Streptophyta > Magnoliopsida > Caryophyllales > Caryophyllaceae > Silene > Silene latifolia. The sequence continues at coordinate 222,964,033 of NC_133534.1, forward strand.
GTAGAGAGATAAGGGAGATTATACCAGATGAATAGTGAGTTTTTAGGTTAGATTGTGGATCCTTTCCTCAATGAGGGTTGAGGAGTATTTATAGACTTTCACCTTTTGTCACGTAGTGGCCAAGTGGCCAAGTGGCTAGCAGGTGGAAAGACTGATCTACCCTCGGTCGAGGGACCCATGGCAGGCCGGCGGGCCCTGTTGACTCCATGCCGAGGGGTCTTGGATATGAGTACGCGGATATGTGCCCGGGCGGCTAGTTGTCCCAGTAGAGGCACAAGAGACAGCCGACAAGCTGCGTCGGTTAAATTTGTCTAAGTCGTTGACTTCTTTGTGGATATCTTTGACCTTGCTCAATATGTTGACTCGGTCAGCGGGTGCAGAATATTCCCCATCAATTTGCCCCCAGCGTAGTCTATGCCGTGGTATGGACCTTCGATGAGTATTGAGCGTATTCTGCGCAAGTAAAAATTTTCTGCCCCGGCTTCTTCTACCTCGGCTTGGTGCTGCTTAGGCCGTACCGTATCATATCCCCCCTCCACATGGATGTGTAATGGACATCAGATGTGGAAAAGAAAGTGGCGCGGGCCGAGACCGAGGTTGTGAGTGCCGTGTGCTTTTGATTGCCCCAGTAGGTCTTTGTCAAGCTTGGTTGAATCGGCGGGCCGTTTGGCAAGTAGATACCAAGGGGCGTGTTGAAGAAGATACGTCGATTGGCATTCTGTCAAGGAGCGTGTTGAAGAAGTTTTGTCCTTTGTTTGTCGATTGACATTCCATGGCCGCATGCTTGACATGTGTCTCGTTGTTGATTGGTTGACGTTTCATGGGCTTTGCCCTGATTGGTCGGATTGAGTGGGCTTTGCCCTATAAATAGGAGAGTTAGCCCCGAATTTGGCCTTCCAAATTCATTTTCTCAAAAAATTTTCTTCTTCTTGCTTAACTTTCTTTGACGAAACTTCTCTCTAGTCTTGAGCGTTACTCGGCGTAACACTCTTCCCAAGGTAAACAAACAAATTTTCCAACTTTTTAATTGTTTAAGTTTCTTTGTTGTGAACATGTCTTCGCGATCTGGGACCTAGTAATCCTGCGCCGGGGGTTCCCGTCGCGTCTTGATGAAGAGGAGGCACTAGCCGCCGTTCCGATAAGGTGCAGGGGGCCCTAGGTCTCCTTCTCCTGAAGTTGATCCAAAAGTTCAGGAGGATTGGGAGGATGATGATGATGTTGATGATGACGGTGATGATGAGGAAAGGGCTCATCCTGATGACGAGAGGCCGTACGTCCTGGATCACGGCGATGCCTTTAAGGTCGGCCCTGACCGTTCTTGGACCCACAAATTTGCCCGGCCCTCGAATGGGGTGAGTGGGGTCGGTGTGAGGCCCATCTATGCTTTTAATGTTTCTGTTTTTTTTTTTTTTTTTTTTTTTTTTTTTTGAACTGAGATTTATTTCTTCTACTTAACCCTTGCTTCGTTTCCTTTGCAGACCATTTTGGCCCGGATGTCTGTTCGAAGATATCCTTAGGAGAATGGGACTTGATAAGGACAAGCAAGTTGTTGATTTGCATCCTAAGGCCCAGACCCGTGATCGCAGAGGCCAGGCGCCAAATGATCTCATGGATCGCGGTGAAGGGCTTAGATACGACGGCGCCCAGGCGAAGGTTTCTGGTAACATACCGCGCCGAACGCGGAAAACAAAGTCTTCGGCAGCGACGGCGTCAACATCAGTTCCACCTCCAATTCCCTCAGTTCAAAAGGAGACGGTGGAGATCGTCGATATTACCGAGGAGGTGGTCACCTTGGCAGTGGAATCTCCTCTCTTCCGCAAGAGGAAAGAGACTACTACTGCCGCTGATGCTTCTGCTTCTACTGCTGCTACTGCTGCCGAGGCCGGCAAAGAAATGCGTCCTCCGGCCAAGAAGGCCAAGCCTGGTACAGATCTATCCTATGGCTCAGACTTAGCCGGTTCATTAGGCGTTCCTGATGACAGGCTCTCTGGTATGTCCATGAATGTTGACATGGATGCTTTGATTGAATTTTTTGTAGATCAACCGCCGCCGCCTACCGGACACACTGTTGAACGGCGTGCTGAGAAGCGAACTGCGCAGGCAGGTGGTACAGATGCCACCGTCGTCTCCTCCTTCCCGAAGCCTACCCCCGCCCAGATTAGGTCGGAGGGCCTGAGTTTGTCCAGGATGCTGTCGAAGTAGGCTGAGGTGGCCGGTGCTCTTATTGTGGGGCAAGAAAAGGCCATGGCTGAAGCTGCTCCACAGCTCGAGCGGCTCAGGCTTGAACTCGCTGCTGCGGAGAAGGAAGCTGAGAGGGCCAAGGCTGAGGCTGAAGAGGCGGTCCGTGCTGAGAGAAAACTTAGGGAGGACGCTGAAAAGGCAGTCCTTGCTGAGAGAGCCAAGGCTGAGGCTGCAAGGGCCGAAGCCGCTAAGCTGCTGGAGGAGCGTAACAAGCTTCAGGCCGTCGCCGACTTCAATGCTAAGAAGAGGGAGGAATTGAGGGACATGTTTAGGGCTCAGGGGAAGGCGCTTCAAAATAAGATAGCTATCATCGCCCAGAGGGAGTTGGACATTGAGACGCTCCAAAGCGAGATTCTTCCTAACATGTGCGCCCAATCTAGGGACTGGCCGAAGAAGCTTCCGGGAAGTGATAGGGGAGCTCTTTCTTGATGGCTCCTTTCCGTGGCAAAAATTTGACGAGCTGCTTGATGACAAGCTTGAAGCTAAGGAGAAGGCCGCGGAGGCGAAGGCCGCTGAGGAGGCAAGGGTGAAGAAGGAGGAAGAGGAGGCCGCGGAGAAGGCGGCCCTTGCTGAGAAGGCTAAGGCGGCCAAGGAGGAAGCTGAGAGAATGAGGGCGGTGAGGTCGCCGAGGTCAAGCCGCCAAGACAGTTTCGGGTCGCCTACCAAAGATGATCGCTAACGTCGCCGATGGCAAGCAGCAACGGGCATAGGGAGACGGGCGGTCGTCACCGGGTTCACCAGTATCTCGGATAGCTTCACTGTTCGGGGCCAACTATTAAGCCTTTCCTCCCCGCCATCTTTTGGCGCTTCAAATGATATGTCCGTAACCTTTTGTTCTTCTTTTCCTTGTTTTTTGTAAAACTTTGGTAGGTTGTGTTTTGGCTTATCCCTATGGGGACGGCCGTCGTCAGTATTCTCCTTGTAATCATTTTCAGTAAAGTTTGTTTATTGGCCCTCGGCTTGGCCGGGGCTTTGATCACAATCCTTCACTTGTCTTCTTTCGTTATTAATTGAGCGCTTTTCGTTTTTACCTTCGGCCTGGCCGAGGCAGTTAGAATGCGTATCTCAACCGTATTTAACGTTTTTAAACATGTTGGCATGTTGGTCTCTTCCTCTTTCACTCTCGGTCCGCCGAGGCGTCCGATTTGCGTTTTCCAAACCGCCGTGAACATGTTAGCGTATCGACCGTTGTGTCCCCTGCCAGGCCTTCGGTTGGTCGAGGCGGCTAGAGGTTACGGCTCGACAGCGTTCGTATCTGTAGACATATTGATCGCTTCTCTCCCGGGCCTTCGGTTGGCCGAGGCGGCTAGAATTGCGTCTCAATTTGTACTTATACGCTTCTAAGGCATGTTGGTCGCTTTCGCAGTATCAAGCTGGTAGTAGATCGCTAGTGGCGTCTACTTCTTGGGGTGACTTTGTCCGGCTGGGCCGTGGCGTCTACCTCGATATGACTACGGAGGGGATAAACACTTTGATGGAAAACTTGGATGATTTTTTTCAATAGATATAAACACGCGTTGAGGTGCCAACAACAGTTTTTGGACACCTCCGCCGCTATACAAAGTATTTCCTGAGGTTGTCAGTGTTCCAATGGCTCATCAAAGGCACGCCCTCCATATCTCACCGGGTATGTACCCGGCCTCATTTCTTCGACCACTTTGTAAGGACCCTCCCAGTTGGCCGTCAATTTACCATGAATGTTCCCTTTGTTGGTGGCGGCCGACTTTCTTAGGACTAGATCCCCTACTTTTAAGTCCCTTTTGTGGACTCTTCGGTTGTAGGCTCTTCTCATTCGGTTTTGGTATACTGCCAAGTTGAGGCGTGCTGTATCTCGGCTTTCTTCGACCAGGTCTAGGGAGGTTCTCAGACCTTCCTCATTTTCAACCGGGTTAAAGGTGGCCGTTCTGAATGTCGGCACCGATGCTTCAATTGCGGGCAGGCTTCGGACCGTAGACTAAGTGGAATGGATGTACCCGTTGCTTCTTTCTCCGTGGTCCGGAGGGACCACAGGACGCCGGGTAGTTCATCGGCCCATCTTCCCTTTAGGTCTTCAACTTTCTTCTTCAAACCGTTGAGGATTGTTTTATTGGCTGCCTCCGCCTGTCCGTTGCTCTGTGGGTGGCAGACGGAGGAGTATGCAAATTTGATACCAAGTTCCTCCAACCAGTTCATTATTGTGTCACTCCAAAACTCTCGGCCGTGGTCAAATACCATGACTTGGGGTAACCCAAAACGAGTTATGACATTTTCCCAGATTACCTTTCTTACGGCCGCCGTGGTCTTGGCAGGTACCGCTACAGCTTCAACCCATTTGGTGAAGTAGTCAACGGCGACAATCAAGTACTTTCTTCCTCCGGACGCCGTTGGAAATGGCCCTAGTAAATCCATCCCCCACTGTGCAAAAGGAAGGGGACTAAGTACCTGCGGCAGTCTCGGGAAGATGCATGTATCGGCGGAGCATGCATTTGTGTTGTTGCACTTTCTCGGTTTTGGCTCGGAATCCTCAAGCATGGTGGGCGAGAAGTAGCCAGCTCGGAGAGCTTTATGGGCTAGTGTTCTTGCCCCCATGTGATGACCACAGATGCCTTCGTGAATTTCACAAGATTAGCTCCGCGTCGGCCGGGCCGACACATTTCAAAAGTGGTCTTATCACGGACCTTCAGATAGTTCTCCTTCGAACACCAAGTACCTTCTGCGATCCTCTTTATCTTCTCGTGAGAGATCGCGGTCCTCCGGTAATTCGTTCATCGGTTTGTACTTCATTATCGGAGTCATCCACGTTGTCTCGGCCTTTATGTCGCCCACCATGCCGACGGTCTCGCAATGCTTTTGGCATTCCCGATGTCCACCAAAGACGGTTCGACCGACATTCTTGATGGTTGAACGGCAAGATTTGAGAGAGCGTCGGCTCGGTTGTTCTCGACACAGGAATGCATTGTATACGGAAAGATTTCAATTTTGAAGTGTCGCCTTTTACCCTTTCCGGGTATCTTACCATCCCGTCGTCTCGAGTCTCGTACTCTCCTCTATTTGATTAGCCACTAAAAGTGAATCTGTTTTCAAAATGATGTGTTCCCCCGGCGCTCTAGCTAGTTCGACTCCGGTTATCACCGCCTCGTATTCGGATTTGTTGTTTGAGGCCGAGAAGGTAAATTTCAAGGCGTACTCAAACTCGTCCCCGTTTGGGCTGATGATAAGTATGCCGGCTCCTGAGCTGTTCGCCGTGGAGGACCCGTCGGTGTATACTTCCCATACTCCGGGGTTTTGCTCTTCTTGATATGTGCTCTCGCCGTTAAAATCTCGCAAGTGCTGTCCCTTTATCGAGGGCCTCGGCTTGTATTGAATGCCGGCGGATAGCTCATCGCCCATTTGATGAGCCTACCGGATTGCTCAAATTTTTCCAGTGCTTTCTCCAATGGTTGGTCGGTTAAGACCGTCACGGGATGTGCGTCGAAGTAAGGTTTCAGTTTCCTTGCGGCAACGACGACAAAGAAAGGTCGCTTTTTCAATCGCCGGGTAATTTCTTTCGGCGGGCAACAATGTATGGTGACAAAGTAGATTGGGTGTTCTTTGTTTGTCTTCTTCTCTCGATGATCACGGACCGACCGTGGCCGAGGTAATCGCTATGTATAGATATAGCGTCTCCCCAAAGATCGGCTGAACAAGGTTGGGAGAGTTTGAAGATGAGCTTTGAGTTGCTCGAAAGCCGTGCTCTGTTCCTCCCCACTGAAGTCTTTATTTCCCTTCAACACTTTGAAGAATGGGGTGCTCTTGTGGGTGACCGAGAGATAAAACGGGCTAGAGCCGCCATCCTCCCGGCCAACATCATAACCTCTTTTCGATTCCTCGGCTCCGGCAGGTCCAGGATTGCTTGGACTTTCTCTGGATTGGCATCAATTCCCCTGGCGCTGACAAGCACGCCGAGGAACTTACCTGACCGGACACCGAAGTTGCATTTCATTGGGTTAAGTTTCATCTTGTATTTCCTTAGTGAACAAAATGTCTCGTGTAAATCGGCTAAGTGCTCTTTGTCGACTTGCTTTTTACAATAGCATCGTCGACGTAAGCCTCAATGTTTCGCCCTTTTTGATTTTGGAACACTTTGTCCACCAGTCTTTGTGTAAGTTGCGCTGCGTTCTTCAAACCGAACGGCATCATTTTATACATGTATGTGCCGTTACCGGTGATGAATGCGCATTTAGGCATGTCTTCTTCGGCCATGAATACCTGATGATACCCCGAGAAGGCGTTCAGAGGCTCAAAGATAGTGTAGCTGTCGTGGCGTCGATTAAACTATCTATTCGAGGCAAGGGATAGCAATCTTTGGGGCACACTTTATTAAGATTGGTAAAATCTACACACATCCTCCACGCCCCGATGATTTCTTCACCATTACAACATTAGCTAACCACTCAGGATAAGTACAAGGCATGATAAAGCCCGCCGCTAGTAATTTATCTACCTCGGCTTTGATGGCCTCATCTTTCTTGGCCGAGGAGTTCCTCATCTTCTGCTTGACAGGGCGAGCGGTGGAGAGTACGTTCACTTGTGAACAATTACCTCCGGCTCACGCCGGCATCTCGGCGCCGAGTAAGCGAAGACGTCTTTGTTCTTCCTCGGCAGTCTAGGAGAGCGGCCCGATTTTGGCTCCAGTTGAGCGCGATTACGGTGCGCCCGGGTCAATTTCCACTTCTTCGGTCTCCGCTCCTTCGACCATGCCGACAGTGGCATCCATGAGGTCGCCCTCCGGTTGTAAGGATGGGCTTTTCCCCTCTCTCGACTTCTTCGCCACTTTGAGGGATTGCATGTTGCACCCTCGCGGATATCCGGACGTTGACTACTTCGTCTTTTCGTCCTTTGAGACGAGCTTATGCGCTTCCCCGGTCCGAGACATACATCGGTGTCGTGGCCGGATGGACATCGCATCGGCCTCGCTCGCAGTAACTCGGCCTATGAGAACGTTGTAGGCGGACGAGCCGTCAATGACCACGAACTCGGATAGGACATTCTTAGCTGCATTCCCCTCGCCGAACATCACCGATCGATTGACCCTGTGGGTACCAGCCGGCCCCGGAAAAATCTGACAATGGATTGGTGCGGGGGCTCAAGTCCTCAATCTTCGACCGAGATTGAGAAAGCACTCCCGAACATAATGTTCGTGTAGGCGCCGTGTCAATCGGGCACCTCTTGACAGGTGGTTGGCTATGTCCAAGTGGACTACAAGTGGGTCATTTGTCTGTGGGCGATGACTCCCTCGTAGTCCTTCTTCCCAATAGTCATATCGGGGATATTGGAAGCGGGGATCGCTGTTTTGGGCACAAAGTTAATGGCCTGATATAGCTCGTTCAGGTGCCGTTTGTGCCCATGATCGAACCCACCGTTCTCGTTGCCCCCGATGACAACATGGATTACTCCTATCCGTTCAAAGACGTATTTTTTATTTGAGCCGCCGGTATTAGTCTTTTGGCCTCCGCATCATATTTCTTTGAGGCTCCCCTTCCGGATCGCTCTTCAATGGCATTCTTCGGATGCCGGCGATTTGTCGATTAAGTGACCGGTGTGGCCGTGGTACTCACAAGATCGGCTCGTGTCACCGTCCCCCTCGCCTTGGGAGGCCTTTCCCACTTCTGACCCTCGTTCTTGCTCAGGGATAAGACCTCGGCGGCAGATACGACCAGGGGGGTGTGACCATTGAACCGCTTTTGGTAGTACGGTCCTGAACTCCCCCCGGCGCCCGCCGAGTTCTGTTTCCTGGCGGACTTGTCAGACCGTGACCTATTATTGTCACGGCGTCCTTCATCCGGGTTGTCCTCCCGGCGGCTCTTACTCTTTGAGTGCCCGGCCTCGGCTGGGCCTACCCTGAGTTTTGTGATAGTCCTCCACCTTTATGGCTTGGTCGGCCATCTTCTTGGCGGAGTCTAGGTTCGAGCCTCCGCACTTGATGAGCTCGTTTTTAGGTCCCCTCTTGGGAGGCCTTTCATCGATGCGAAGGCCGCCGGTTCATTGCTCACTCACGAATCTGCTAAACCTTGGCGTCAAACCTCTTCACATAACTTCGGAGAGACTCGCCTCCCTCCTGTTTGATAGTCAGGAGATCCGATGTCTCGACGGCCCTTCTCTTATTGCAAGAATATTGGGCCAAAAATATGTCCCTTAGGTCGCCATAACAGTATATCGACCCATTGGGTAGCCCCTTGTACCAACTTTGTGCCATCCCATGCAGAGTCGTTGGGAAGACTCGGCACCAAACTTCATCGGGCTGCTCCCATACCGACATGTAAGACTCGAAAGCCTCGGCATGGTCGGTTGGGTCGCTTTCTCCTTTGTATGATATGGGCGGCAACTTTAGCTTAGTCGGCACCGGGACCTCTAGGACATAGGGGTTGAGGGGCTGTCTGACCACGTGTCGAATGACACGCGGCGATCGGCTCCTCGCATCCTTAGTCCGGCTCCTCTCCCCGTGGTGGGAAGGGCTCCTTCTCCGACTCTGGTGAGTCGGGCTTCTTCTCCGACTCTGGTGAGTCGGACTTCTTCTCCGACTCTGGTGAGTCGGACTTCTTTCACTCCTCTGGGGCAGGCCTCGTCGGTGCTGCGGCGACATTGTCCTCCCGCGAGTGCGGGAAGGACTCAGGTCTACCACTTGCACTCTGGGCTCCCCCGGCGTCTTGACATGGTCAGCTTCCTCCAATGCTTCGTTCAAGTTTCTCGGAGTCACTTTTTGGACCCGATCTCTGTGGGGCGCCGCCGCTCTTGTCGTTGTGACAGTGTGAGTCGGCGTGCTACCCATTAGTTCCAGGAGTAGCTTCAGTTTAGCTGCATCAACCACATGTCCCATGATAGTGACTTGGTCGGCGGGCAGCGGTGTATCTTGTTCCTTTGGCATCCCGTTCGTCGTATCGGTGATACGACCGGGGGGATCGCCGATTTTGAGTTGTGGAATGTGTCATCTTGGTAGAATTCATTTTCCACGAGCACCATCTCTGGTTATTTCGACATCTTCTTAGCTTGTTGGGTGGGTTTTGTGTTTATTTTTTTTTGTAAGAGATTTGACTAGCTTCTAGTATCAGTCCCCACAGACGGCGCCAATTGTTCTGGGTGTAATTCCAGAGCAGTGTTGTTTACCACGCAAGCTTGGTGAATGGATGTCTTTCCTTGCCTTGACTCTTCCTCTCGGTCTCTCCTGAAACGATGAACAAACTGAGGGCTCGGCTTTGCACCGAGCGTACTCACTCCGACGCTCAAGTCAGTGAACTTAAAGGGATTAAGTTGTATGTTACTTGACAAAGTATATAGTAGAGAGATAAGGGAGATTATACCAGATGAATAGTGAGTTTTTAGGTTAGATTGTGGATCCTTTCCTCAATGAGGATTGAGGAGTATTTATAGACTTTCACCTTTTGTCACGTAGTGGCCAAGTGGCTAGCAGGTGGAAAGACTGATCTACCCTCGGCCGAGGGACCCATGGCAGGCCGGCGGGCCCTGTTGACTCCATGCCGAGGGGTCTTGGATATGAGTACGCGGATATGTGCCCCGGCTGGCTAGTTGTCCCAGCCGAGGCACAAGAGACAGGCCGACAGGCTGCGTCGGTTAGGCTGTCTAAGTCGTTGACTTGCTGTGGATATCTTTGACCTTACTCAATATGTTGACTCGGTCAGCGGGTGCAGAATATGCCCCATCACAAGTGTTTAACTCCATTCCAATGTTTTTTAGTTGGTGATGCACTAAACCTTGCTAGTAAGTTAACCGAAAATGCTATATCTGGTCGAGTATTATTTGCCAAATACATTAATGCACCTATTGCACTAAGATATGGTTCTTCTGGTCCTAGGATATCTTCGTTGGCTTCTCTTGACCTAAATTCGTCCTTTTCAACACTAAGAGAGCGAACAACCATTGGAGAACTAAGTGGATGTGATCTAGCCATTCCAAATCTTTGTATGACTCTTTGGGTGTAATTTTCTTGGTGAATAAGAACTCCATTCTTAAGATGCTCGATTTGTAGTCCAAGGCAGAATTTTGTTCGTCCGAGATCTTTCATCTCGAATTCTTTCATTAGATATTTTGCCGTGACTTCAAGCTCCTTTGAGTTCCAATGATGTTTAAATCATCGACATACACCGCAATGATTGTGAATTCATTACATGTTTTCCTAATAAAAACGCATGGACTAATGGGATCATTTTTGTAACCTTCTTTCACAAGATATTCTTTCAGACGATTATACCACATTCGCCCTGACTGCTTTAATCCATATAAAGACTTTTGCAGTTTGATACAAAACATCTCCCGAGGTAGTTTAGAGTTGTAATCGTTGGGCATTTTCACTCCATCTGGGATTTTCATGTATATATCAGTGTCAAGTGACCCATATAAATATGCAGTCACGACATCCATAAGGCGCATGTATAATCCCTTTGATACTGCAAGGCCAGTTAGGAATCTTAGAGTTGTTGCATCAACTACAGGAGAATATGTCTCATCATAATCAACTCCTGGCATTTGCGAGAACCCTTGTGCAACAAGTCTTGCTTTATATCTTACAATTTCATTTTTCTCATTTCGTTTCCTGATGAAGACCCATTTATGCCCTACCGGTTTTACATTCTTTGGTGTTTGTATTATCGGGCCAAAAACTTCTCTTTTCTCAAAAGACTTCAATTCTGCTTTTATTGCTTCCTCCCATTTTGGCCAGTCGTGTCTTTGACCACACTCGTTAACAGATTTTGGCTCAATATCATTTTTGTCTGTCATGATTTCTGTTGCGATGGAGCATACAAATATTTCGTCGATATTGACTTCTACTCGGTTATATTCAATTCCCGTATGAACATAATTCATTGAGATTTCTTGGTTGTCATCATTTACATTTTCCAAAGTTTGATCTCTCGGTAACTCTAGTAGTGTTTCTTCTTCACTATCTTTATCACATGATATTTCCTTTTGTTTCTTCGATTTTCTAGGTTTGAGATCCTTTGAGCCCGGTGGCCTCCCACGTTTCCTACGTACCATAGATTGTTCTGATGTTGACTTGTCAGAGTTTTCTATAGGAATGTCAATTCTGGTAGGCGCATTTGCTGCTGGAATATGAGACTTTGTGACCCCTTTAGAGTTTGTAAATGCATCAGGTAATTGATTAGCAACACTTTGCAAATGAATTATCTTTTGTACTTCTTGATTACAAAAACCATTTCTTGGATCAGGGTATAATAATGAATCTGCATTCCATGTAATTTCTTTTGGTCGTTGGTCCACTTTCCTTTCTCCCCCTAAGACTGGGAATGTATGTTCGTCAAAATGACAATCGGCAAATCGTGCCGTGAATAAATCTCCAGTCATAGGTTCAAGGTATTTAATAATACTTGGAGAAATGAATCCAACATATATACCCAGTCTTCGTTGTGGACCCATTTTAGTCCTTTGGGGTGGAGCAATTGGTACAAAAACAGAGCAACCAAATGTTCTTAAATGTGATATATTTGGTGGGTGTCCGTTACGAGTTGTAAGGGGAAAATTTATGATATGCGTAGGCCTTAACCGGGTTAAGGTTTCGATGTAAAATAGCATGTCCCCATGCCGATGTTGGTAATTTTGATTTCATTAGTAGCGGCCTAGTGTTTTTTCGCAATCTTTTTATCATTGCCTCGGCCAGTCCATTTTGTGTATGGACGTGTGCTACTGGGTGTTCAACATCTATGCCAATTGACATACAATACTCATTAAATGCTTGAGAAGTAAACTCTCCCGCATTATCCAGACGAATTTTCTTAATATTCTGATCTGGAAATTGCGTTCGTAGTCTGATTATCTGAGCAAGTAATTTCGCAAGAGCAAAATTCCTTGTGGAAAGAAGGGTTACATATGACCATCTCGTAGATGCGTCAATTAGTACCATAAAATATCGAAATGGTCCACATTGTGGGTTAATTGGGCCACATATATCACCTTGAATCCTTTCAAGGAATCCCGGTGATTCATTCTTAATTTTGCTTGTCGATGGTCTTGTAATAAATTTTCCCAGTGAACATGCACTGCAAGGAAAATCACTAGATTTTATTACTCTGACATTCTTTAAAGGGTGTCCCAGTGAACTTTCAATAATTTTTGTCATCATGCCAGGTCCTGGATGACCTAACCTATCATGCCACAAAGTGAATGCGGTCTTATCATTTATTTTTGTTGATGACATCATGCTAGTTATAATGGGATTTATATGTGTATAATATAAAACGGAAGAGTATGATGGCATTTTCTCAGATATGCATTTCTTGCCCAATTTTCTTATTGTTAGGCATAAGTATTCTTTAGAATTTTCTGTCATGGTTTCAATATGATAACCATTTTGTCGCATATCTTTGAAACTGATCAGGTTTCGTTGTGACTTGCTCGAGTATAGCGCTTTATGTATTGTTATGCTTGTTCCCATTGGGAGTACGATGATAGCTTTTCCACAACCTTCAATTATTTCAGCGTTGCCGCATATAGTATTCACATATGCTTTAATTGACATTAATTCTGTGAAATATTTTTTTGTTTCAAGATAGTGTGAGTTGTCTTTGCTATCTATTAAGCATGCTTCTCGCATCGGTTGTCATATCTAAAACATTAAAATAAAGACTATTAATATTGTTTGATAATTATGTTTAGGATGCAATGAAAATGGAAACTAGTATATTACATTATTTGAGGTAAGAAATAAAAGCATATTAAACATGGATGCATAGTAAGATTTAAAATATAGGTAACATATTTTCTACATAGTAGATGTCATATTGAATCCACTACTCCCGGCGCCATCATCCAGAAAGTAGTTTGCCGTTTCGATCATGTCTGATTCAAGCATGTCAGTCTCAACCATGTTTGATTTAGGCATATTGGATGTTAATGGTATGGCATCAGTAATAAAATGTGCCTCAGGCCTTTTATTCTTTTGCCTGATGGATGCCTGGTAGAGGTCGACAAAGTGTTTTGGCGTGCGACACGCGCGAGCCCAGTGTCCTCCTAGACCACACTTATTACAAGTAGTTCTAGGTTTTTCAATATTTTCGGGATAAGCCTTCCGCTTTCCGTAATGTGGTTTTTTAAACGTATTTTGACCTCTACTTAGGCCGTAACCACGTCCTCTACCGCATCCTCGCTTATTGATCCGTCCACGCCCACTTCTAGCAACAAAATTTGCCTCAGGTATTGCAATAGATCCACTTGGCCTCAAATTGTCGTTTTTTAACAAAACATTGTCATTTTGTTCAGCGACTAAAAGTATTGCAATAAGGTCAGTGAATTTTTCAATTTTGCTTTGCCTTATTTGTCTTTGAAAATCAATATTGCGTTTGCCCATAGTTGAGAATGTTTTCTCGATTTTAGTGAAGTCGCTAACTTCATGACCACAATACTCCAATTGTGAGGCAATGCGAAATAGGGCCGAATTATATTCGTTTACCGAAGTAAAATCTTGGAAACGTAAGTTTTCCCATTCATGGCGAAGTTTAGGGAGTAGGAGATACTGTTGATGTCCAAACCTTTCCTCAAGGCGAGTCCATAATTCAGAAGGGTCTCTTATTCGCAAATACTCATTTTTTAGCCCTTCATCCATATGATGTCGTATAAATATATGAGCCTGTTGCTTTTCTTGGTAGGTACCAAAATTACCTACCTCAACAGTATGATCGAGGCCCTTGGCTCCCAAATGGGCTATGACATCGTCTTTCCATAGCAGGAATTTCTGCCCAGATAAATCAAGAATATCGAAGTCTCTTTTGGCAATGTGAGACATTTTTCTATGTAACGTAAAAAAAAAAAAAAAAAAAAAAAAAAAAAAAAAATCTGTTAGAAAACAAGAATAGTTATGTTCAAGTTTTTTTTTCCCTTAATTAATTCAACATTATTACCTTATTGCGGTTAGTGGTCTTGTTATTCATTTATTATAATTCAAATTGGTCATAGATTAAGATTATTTAAAGGAAGATAATTCAGCTTAATCAAAAGATTACAATAAAATTAATATAAAAGCATAAATAACAATAAGTAACAAGAGCTAAATATGCATAAAACTTACTTATTATTCATAATATGAGCTAAAAACATAGCGAAAAGGGCAACTAATACAATTATTATTATCATTAACCAACTAAGCCGGGTTTCTAACTCACGAAGATTTTTCTTAATAGAGCGCATGCGCTCGTCTTCGGGTATTGTATCCTTATTATTATCCATTTTTTTTTCTCGTGATTTTGGATAAGAGAAGAAGTGAGTAAAATGATAGAGTTTATAAGGGTTTTATAGGGGTTAAAAATACTGTAGTGTCGGTGGTAATAGTGATAATATTAAAGGAAAAAAAAATATTAAACTTAAAGAAAATGTTTACGATTATCAATGAGATATTCAAATAAAATTAGAAACAAGATGTAATACATATGGAAGGATATTAGGCTCTTAATGCATACTACATATGATATTAATACTATCTTAGACATGCAATTACAACTTCTATTTTCAAATTATTATACTTATATTATACTTATTATACCCAACAAACTTGACTTTTGCTACACCTAACTATGACTTTTGCTACACCTAACTATGACTTTTGCTACTATACTACCACTGACAATTTTTTTCTCTTCCTCATTTCTACATTTTTCCAAGTCTCTCGTTGTTCTTTGAGAGACAAAAAAAAAATGCTTCATTCCAAAAGCTCTATTAAATAACAACCTTCATAATATCATCAAAAATAAAATAAAATATTTTACTACCATGGCTAACGATTTTAAAAAAAAACTTGCAGACGATTGACATGGTGGTCGTTATCTGACGTTTCTCGGCCGATGTTGCCGGCCTAGGTGGCCCTAAGAGGCCGTCGGCTGGGGTAGATGGTTCAGTAATAATATTAGTATTGGGGCGTTTTTCGCGGATGGAGTCGGTTGATTCGGTTGACTCTGAGGACACTTGTTCGTCTCTTGGTCTCTTCAAGCGAGACGTTCCCGCTATATTCTCGGGAAAAAATTGTCGGGTTTTGTGACATTTTTTGGTTTCTCTGTCTACTTGACTATTGAGGTTGGTTCGGATCGGTTTTGATAAGTGTTGATTAAGTGGAGCAACAACCGATGGTTCACTCGGTTGTGGTTGTGGTTGTGGTTGTGGTTGCGGTTGCGGGCAAGCAACATGGATATTTATAGGTAAGTCATTAGTAGGTTCGGTGATCAAATATATGTTAGAATTTGAGATATAACTTAAAATAGTGATGTCCCATGACATTGTTGATCCATGTTAAAAATATTATTTAGTAATATAATTGTTTGAAAAAATTTTTTCTAAGAGCTAAATTATTACGAGTATTTTGAAAATGATACCTTGCGAATTCGGAGCAAGCTCGTGCTGATAACGTGTTAAAGATTACGATTGAGAGTGAAAGATTGAGAGTGAAAGTTGTGTGTTTTCTCATTCATCGAGTACGGTATTTATACAACGTAATACGGTGTGTATACATTAAATGCACGAAAGACATTTGCCATATTTATTGTAGTAAATGTAGACTTATGGGAGGACGGTGGAGTAAATCCCGGAGGTGAGATTTTCACCTTGACTTTGTGTTTACAACAGAAGAGTCATTTTACGACTATAAATTTCACGCTAAAAGCTCGTGGTTTCTCTCATGTCTCAATGGCTGTAGTCATCACTCGTCAGCCTCCACCGCCACAAGTCGACCGGTCGCAAATGTTTACTCCCTTCATTGGTGGTTGTTAATGGATAACAAGTGAATAATAATGGACATGGATGACCAAATTACTCATTAGATAACGAGATTTGCGACCGGTCGGATAGGACAAGCTCAATTCAAAATTGGGGTTAAATATGAGTCTATTATGAGTGTGTCAGGTTATTCAGGCTTAGTCAGCCAATTTCACCAAGTCCACCAACCACTAACTTACTTCTCTTAATACTTCAATAGGTCTTCCTTGAGACGAATATATCCGTCTTAACAAAATGGGACAAATAAAACCTCACTTGCATTGATGGGATGCGATACTTGACCGTCTTATGGTTAAGACGGATATGTCCGACTTGAATAAGAATTTGTGCTCTAAATATTTGCATTCAAAACAAATGAAGAACAGTTTTAAAATTTCAAAAACGTTGGGAGGAACTAGGAAGTACCAAATATTATTGAATCTAGGTTCCCTTTCATCCATAAAATTTGTATTTGTAACGTTTTCTATTTTCAACAAATTTACAAGATTGGCAATATTTATAATGCCCCGGAGCTATGCTATACGGAGTACTAAATATCGTAAACCCTTGGGAGACTATTTCACAATAACTAGCCAAACATTTGTAGAACCGTCTAAAAAAATAGTCAAATGTCTGAGGCAAATGTGATATGCACCAGAGCTGTTGAGTGAATTAAGAATGAGAAGATGGACCTCATTCGTCATTTTGTTTGTCATAAAACAAAACCAACACCCAAACAAGCAGAACACAATTACAAGTTTAAAACAAGCTTGGCTAATAATTGTCACAAATTCATGTTGAATGATCAAGGACTTACCCCTTGAATACACATCCATTCACACAACACATACGGAGTACTAAACCAATAAGAACTTCTAGATCTCAAGGTAGTCCTATGAGCTAAACTCAATTGCTTAGAATTCATAGATCTACAGCAAAATCTTAATACTATACATGAGGGAAAGGTGAAAAACTTAATCAAAGCCTTAAAGCTCAAATTATCGTATCAGGGGATTGTGTTACCGAAATACCTAAAATGATAAACTTAGTTCATACAAGTAAAGCGACACTGGGAAGCATATGAGCAAAGAAAAGTAAACTAGTTAAAGGACACTCACGGAAAATTTTTTCAATGAAACTTTCCACCTAAACATTGCCCATTTAAGTTCAAATATAGTTAAGTGATAAACATAACATTGCATCAAAAATCTGAAATGAATTAAACACAACAAACTTTTACAAGACGGCTCATATGCAACCAAACCATTAACCCTAAAATATAATGGAGGAAAATTTGCCAGGTCAAGGATCAGGCCTGCTTACTGTAATGGGAAATGGAGTACAAACACAGGGATATATAATGTTTCTGTGGGGTATACTTGGCTGCAGGGAGATCAAACTAAAGTATCTTGGTACCCTGTTATATGGAACAGGCTCAATATTCCCAAGCATTCATTTATAGGCTGGTTGGCTGTTCAATGTAGATTGATGACAAAGGACAGACTGATCAGATTTGGCATCATAACTGAGGGCAATTGTGATATGTGTATGGAACATCTTGAGGATCATAGTCACCTGTTGTATGGTTGCAGGTTTAGTTCCAGCTGCTGGAAACTTTTGGCTGCCTGGTTGGAGGCTGATTTACCTAGTACAGGGATTATGGAATGGTGCTGTGTGTGGAGATGCAGGTCTTTGATGAAGAAGAAGATTGTTATAGCTGCTGCTATGGCAATGATTTACCAGATTTGGATGGCTCGAAACATCTGCAGACTGGAGAGCAAGTTACTTCATCCTGCTTATACGGTTAAAACTGTCCCAAGATATGGTGAAGGGGAGAGGACAAGACTGGAAGTGGACATCAAAATTTCAACGTATGCTATGGACACCATGGATGTAATACTTAGTATCAGTCAAGGAAAAATGTAGCTAATGCTTGCTTGTAATGGTGATTTTATACTTACATCTGCTTAATTATTAATATAATTTTCACATTTCACTAAAAAAAAATGGAGGAATTGGATTGATAAGTGAGACCACCATGAGATACATGGTATTAGATTCTTACCATGGCGGCAAAGCAAGCAAACCCCAAGGGCCTACTGCTGCCTAGCCAATGATAAGTAACATTGCATTCTGTTTCTCCAGCGCATGGTGACTATTAAGGACCTATTCTTTTGGATCGAAAATCTGTAATGAAATGAACTAAACTAAACTGAATATTTGAACAAAACTGAAGTGAAGTGAGCTCCAATTAAGTCCAAAAGAACATGGCCTAATTGTAGCCACATTCTGAATCATCACAACAGCCGTATATCATTTTGACACAAAACCTGAAATGAGTGAAATAACTTTCTTTCACAAGACAGTATTATATGCTGAGACTATTAACCCTAGAATTGAATGGAGGAACACATGGGATTTGGATCGGTTTCCCATTGGACACCGCCACAAACGAAACTCACTAGTGATGAAACATTGGTATAGCGCAATCTTTTCTTTAAAGAAATAGGCTCAGATTCGCCTTTTATCAAGCATGAGATATACAGGGTACTAAGGTTATTACCATGGCGGCAAAGCAAGCAAACCTCATGGGTTTGCCGCTGCCTAGCCAATGACAAAGAACACTGCACTCTGTTTCTTCAACGCCTGGTGACTACTAATTCTAGCCACATTTTGAATCATCACGGCCGATATATGTCATTTTAATTCAATGATAAGCCAATTTTGGATGGACTAAATGATCCTCGCTTCAGTTAAAGCTCTAATCATATAATCAATCGCTTCAATGGTTCCATTGACGGAAAAGAATAGCCGACCTCGAATCATTTTGGGATTAATGCTTTGATAGTGTTGTTCGAAATACTAATGTTCCATGTTCCAAACAATGAAGTCCTGATATAGTGATGGAAAACGAATACGGTGTTTCACTTTGTAGTAGTTACTCATACATTAGATTCAATATAAGTAATGCTACAAGTAGTGAAATCATCTTTAATCAAAGAGAGGCTCAGATTCGCCTTTGATCAGACATAAGAAGACACAGGGTACTAGGTTAATACCACGGCGGCGTAGCAAGCATAGCACATAGGCTTGCTGCTGCCAAGCCAGTGACAAACAACCCCTCCTCTTGTTTCTCCAACGTCTGGAAGACTACTGTTTGTAGCTCCATTTTGTATCGTCACAGCCACCATTTTTAATAAAATAATAAAATAGTGTGAATTATAGATACTACCTTACTAAGACAGCCAAGTTTAGGATAAATAATGTTTTGCCAAAAGTTATCAATTAAAAATCTATAATACAACTCTTTAAAACTGCCCAACCTCTTTGCTCATTCCATTTTTCAATTTAGCTTGACTTTCCGAATTTCTCCTCACAAAAAAATAAAAAAATGGGGCTAAAAGGAAATGATCAAAGGGTGCTTATTTTAAATATCAAATAATTTCGGAAATTTGGATACAGGGTCTAACATATACAGCCTCTTTTCCAAAACTACTAAGGGTAGCACTGCTCACATCATCAAATGTGCAATTTGAGGAATTGTTAATGTCAAATACTTTTCAAGTACACAAGCCAAAAACAGCTGGCTTGACACATTCTCAGTTTAAGGATCAACAATGGTAACATCAAGAAGCTGAGAAAATAAACATGTAAGGTACATACCGAAGGCATCAATTTACTACTGAAAAGGCAGACGGACGCGTACCGAAGCGGCAATCTCATGGCCTTGTGAGTTTGTCGGTTCCCAAAAAGTGACCAAATCTTTGTATGCTGAATCCTATTGTTGGCCTTTTTCATCACAAGCGATGTTTAATCATCACCTTTGATAGAAAGCTTCACCTACCCTCAGACTTGGACAAATGACGGCATTGTTGGAAGGACCTGTTTGGTCATCTAAATGAATTAATTGCAGACTTGCAATCTTTTGCCACAAGAAACCAATGGCAACGATGAAAAAGCCAAATCATGCATCCCGATAAGGATGATAAAGTTCTTATCTCAATACTATTGAAAAAAACCTTGGGACAAAATTGATGACATTACCACAAAAGGTCAGAGAACATGTTAACACCTAGTAAAAATCAATATTGCACCTCAAATTAACAGCATTACAGAAGCATTTGGAGTGGGCTGTTAACACAATCAGCAATACTTGCTAGCAGCTTACCAGTCCATTAAGAGTGGAGCATAGTAGCATACAGCAACAAGAAGAAGCGGGTTTTAATAATTCGTCATATAGCAATATCGGTGAAAAACAATGCCAAGCATAAAATGCCTCCAAGTAAACAAGCGTAAAATGATTTTCTCATTAATTACTTGATGAGGCCCAAAAAATTGGAATTACATGCTCTTAAAAAAAATCCAATTCGGATCGCCACTTCAGTACGGGTCACATTCTTAGAAGGTGGAACATACTGGGTAGCTATGTAAAGTACCAACACTGCACACTTGACACAAGTAACCCATAGACATGAGAAAATATTGATAAAGTATCTCACGTTTGACACTAAGAGATGCACGTCTAACTGCGTCCGAGAAAAATAAATCATGTATCCCAAATTATTAATAACCTAATTATCGATAATGGCAATATAAAACCTAATATCAGACTCTGAAAATGTATTTGTGAATAATATCAATGAAAACTGTTGGTACGTCTATGTCCGAAATCATAACCAGCTTACAAGTCCCTTCTTTAGTCACGAATTCCAGTAGTAGAGCAGTTGCTAAATCCGACAACGATACAGCAACAACGATAACGACAAATTGGCAACAACACAACAATTCAAAATGAATTCATAAATTGGCATAAAACGATATAATAATTAATAACCATATACAACAAAATGGATTTATAACAGGAGAGCTTACCATTAAATAAACAAGCTACGAAGGGAGAAAATGGTGAGGATGGTCGACTAGGCATATCGTAGAACAGGTGGTGCGCAAATGAGGAAAACATAAGGAAATGACCATGGTCGTGCAGACGTGCAGCAATGGAAAGCGCAACGGCGGAGACACAGAATGCCCTAATCAAGTCGGGATGTTAAAATGGAAATGGATTATGGAATTGAGGGACTGATAACAATGGTTTTAACATTTAAACCTGCGGAGTAAAAGGCCAAAAGCCCATTAAACATAACACCAATCTCGATCTCTACGTTTCCCACTCCTTTAAGTAAAGGTGACAACCATTGACACAATCCGAAAGCTTATTGGGATGGATGGTTGGACGGTTCATATCAATTATGTGTTTCGAGAAGCAAATAGAGCAGAAGACTGACTAGCGAATGCGAGAGTTTATTCCTCTACTGCTACGTCATTCATTGATACTCCACCAGAAGGCCTTCGCTCGATTCTTAGAGAAGATTTACTGGAGGTCGCTTTTTCCCGTATTGTTCCTAGTTAAGTAGTTGTTTTCTTTCGAGGCTTCGCCCCTCTTAAGCACCCAAAAAAAAATTTGACACGATCCGAAAACACGACACAAACCCGACACGAGGTTAGTGAGGGATTAGACGTGATCCATTTAAACAATTGGTTGACACGGACATGACACAAAATTTAAATGGATCGAGTTAGGGTTGGCCTATTTTGACACGAATCTAACAGGAACAACTCATTTATTTACAAGTGTGGACTGCGGGCCGCCCACGGGGGCGCTTGGTGAGAAACGGGGACAAGCGTTTGCATTTTGTATGGAGTCGCCACCAATTTTTATGGGAAATTGGAACCGTTCGAATACCTCGTGTCATGTCAAGACACAAAGTAGTGACATGAACACTAAGCAATCGTTACCCTTAGCATTCTATGTCTAGAATGACTCTCGTGGATGCCAATGAACACGGGTGCTCACGGAGATCTGGAGTAAGGGGTGAGGGTACGTATTAGGAAGCTCTTTTGATCGAACACCTAATCCCGCCCGCCTCGATAGCGGCCTCTACTAATGATTAGGGAGTTTATTCGTACTTGATATATCGTCGGCTATATGCATGCAATGCAACATCCATAGATTAATCCTAACATGTGAGAATTAATACTAAGTCGGTTGACACGTAATTTAGCATACAATTGGGTCGAAGTTGGAATTTAATGTTGATTTACATGTGAAGGCAAACAAGCGATAAAAGAAATACAATAACTAAAATTACAATAAAGGAAAATTACAATAATTACATTGGAATAGGCGATTTATGTCGAAAATACCTTTAAAACGGATGATTTGAGAAAAAGGGAATCAAAAGAAATAAAAGAAATAAATAAATAAATTAACGAACAGAAATCAGGTGATAATACGAATATTAGTTAATTAATTACGTAAACTAATCAAACTAGGTCAAAGCAGAAACGGAATTCAGAGACAGAGCTCAACCTGGACAAAGCAGCAGAGATCGCCCTTTGAAGAGGCGCAGCAGATTCTTTGCGTCTCATTCTAAGGGTGAGTTAAGGCCGTAGTTTTAATCGCAAATCGTTAATGTTAATTGTTAATTTTAATGGATCGATTGATGATATTACTCGGATGAAAGTGATTTAATGGATTATTTACATATGAAGGGGTCATAAAAGCAGTAAAACATGAATGAGACGGATGTAAATGAATTAATTACATGAAGGGACGATGTTAATGAATGAGTCCTCTATCGAAATCAATTAACTAGGTTAAATATGGCGGATATACAACGAATTAACAATGAATACGGATGCAAATATATCAATGATGAATTCCAGAAACTCAATATGAATGAATTGAATCTCTAAATCCCGGATTGAATATTAATAACGAAAACCCGCAAATATGAATTATAAGGGATTTAAGTCGGAACAATGATGAATTAAAACATGTGAATTAATGAGTGATGATCAAAATATACATGTGAATATTAAACTACTGTGAACGAAGAATTGAAGAAAATAAACGAAATAAAAGCAAGACGAAATTACAGAGGACGAAGAAGAAGAAAAGAAGCGAGAATCGCGGCCTCACGAAGAGGCGCAGCAGAGCTGCGCTCCTTCGAAGAGCGCGGCGATTCTTTGCGTCTTTTCTCGACGATCATCTCATCGGAAATCCGCAAAAACAGGTTTTAAAGAAGGGTTTTAGAAATCGGTTCTAACGGTGTTTTCGACATAAATCTTACAATGGTGATACGATAAATAAAATACAATAGATAAATAAGGAATTATACACCCTCAGACTTACATGTTGACGGAACGAGATGAACTAAGTATCGACTAGTGAATGCTCGACGCGAATGCAAAGAGAGTGCCCTCGTAAGAGGAAAACGATTGATTAATTAAAGGTTGATTGAGTGTAGTTGGTCAAATTGGTCGGTCATGCAAACGGAGAGGCTGGTACCCGGAAAGATCCGAGCTTACGTGGTCGGAAGTCCAAGCACGTAGGCGCCAATTAGTAAGAACGAAGTCTAGAATGCAAAGGGAGAAGAGAAGGGCGGACACTCGCGTGAGAAATATGAGGAGCGAAGGCTCCTATTTATACTAATCACGTGAAGGAATAGGGTTTCGGAGACTCTTTGGAAGTGAATCTCGGAAAGATATAAAAAAGATACGTAAATCATGCAAAGAAGGGTCTGGGAAGAGGCGCAGCAGCCACTGCGTCCCTTGGAAGAGGCGCAACACCTGCTGCTTCTATTCCCAGGAGGTTTCCTCCTGCTGAAGAAAGATTTCCGCGTTTGAGTTATGGTAGGACGGAAATAATTCGATTATCTTGTGAATATTACGGGATATTATTTGCCAAAAGATAAAATTTGTGAAATATGGAATAGAAATATCCGGAACATTCCAGAACATTCCGACTCGGGATTTGACAGTTATCAGAAAATGGAGACGGTTTTTGACCCGGACTCCGAATGTACTCTAATTACTGCCAAAACGACCGTATCCGGACGTAGATGACAACTAAGAGGTTGACATTAATATTTGAGCAAACACTTGACGATAATCTTACGAACTGTCACAAATCGTTCCGCGAATCAAACATGCGGCCCAATCATCACCGGGTGGTTTGCGGGAGGTGCAGAAACGAGGTGTCTACAACAAGTTTCATAATATATTTGGGTTAAGTCAATATAGTTCACTATTCAACCAAACAACTTAAAAATAAGCATTTTCATTCACCATTTTTGAGATAATAGCCCTATAAAGCTTATTGTATTTTATTAGTTTATTGGGTTAACGGATTAAGAGTGTTGAAAATGATTTGCTTAAAATAAATTGTTTTAACCGTTTGGGTTGGGTTATAGAAAAATTAAATGGGTTGGGTTATGGTTGAGGTAAATGACATGTTTACGTAATTGGTCGGGTTCGAGTTGGGATAGTGATAACCCATTTAAAGTTGGCAAAGACACGAATACGACACAACCCGATCTGTTTGTCAGGTCTACCCCTGAGTCCTCTCCATGCATCTCGTTAGGATAACACCTTTTCTTCAGAGCCTCAATGAAGACAGTCCAACCATACCCTGGCTGAACCTCTAGACCAGCTCTAGCAAGAGCCTACCAGTTGTCGACCTCATCTTTCAGATAATAGGTGGCAATATTCACCTTCTGATCCTCAGGGCACTTAGTAGCGAGGAACAGCTTCTCGATCTCTCGGATCCAAGCCTCCAAATAAGTAAGGTCATTCGCGCCATCATAAGTAGGGGGACAGTTACGAGCAAAACGAATGAACACAGTCTGATGCGAACGACTGTTGTTGTTGTTGTTGTTGTTGTTGAGGTGAATAGTAAAACCTTCGGCCATAGATGCCAAGACAGCCTCAAGTCTCCTGATACGATCGGCATCAGTCTCACCATTTCTGTTGCGCACCATCTGCAAGAACGAAATCTCGTGATAAGTGGTAGAACCTAAGTACCACTCCAAACAACTACTCATACCCTCTACAAACACAAGAAAACCAACACATCCTGTAATACCCGTCCTTTTAGGGGTTCGTTGACCGACGTTGACCGACTCTTGGGGCAGGCAATAGCCCTTAGTGATGCGTGCCACAGTTACCATTTGCCCTGTTTGCCTTTCTATGTGGGTGGTACTCGATAGAGCAGAGGCTACTCGATCGAGTAGCTTGGGTACTCGATCGAGTAGGGGGCACTTGATCGAGTACGTTAGTTACTCGATCGAGTAGCGTCTTTCCAGCGAGGGTTTATAATCGTGTTTTGTCAAAACCGAATATCATTTCCGCCTCTTTCCTTCAGATCTATAGGTCGCCTCCCTCCTTTCCCTTCACCAAATACCTTCCATGGGAGCCCTTGAGAATGCTAGTGTCTTGAGGACGAGTTGCTTGAGTCGGGTAGCGGTCTTAACGCCGTTGTGAGATGCGTAGGTATGTCATCATCATCGTCTTTGTCGTTGTCGTTCTTTGTATGGCTGTAGAGGTAGTAATAGGCTTGTGTATGGTTTGTTTAGGGATGCTTACTTGGTTGATGTCACATGGCTAATCGAGGAATCGCTACTTTTGGTTAAAGGTAGGTTCGCCTACTCAGTCTCTGTTGGTTGTTAGAGTGTCGGTTGTTGTTGTGGATTGTTGTTGTCGTTATTGTGGTTGTTGTTGTTGTCATTGTGGTTGTCGTTGTTGTGATACAACTGCTTGTGGCTGATTGTCTGTGGTTCTCGAGGTGCGTCCTCGGCTGAGTGGAGTCGCTTGCGAGAGTGGCTTCACGCCTTAGTTTCGCCCTCCGTGGAACCCGCCACGGGAGGGGATGTGCACATTAATGGGACAGGGTTATCGCTCGATATGATGAGCGGGGCTTAGGTGGGAACGGCTGCTGTCCCCCACTGGCAGGACTGGTCCAGTGGACAGTCGGTGACGAAGATTGGTTGGAGTAATTGTGAATGTGTGGGTGTTTGGTTGTGGTTGTTATAGGTTGGTTATGGTTGTTGTGTCTTGTCTCAGTTACTGACCTTGTTTGGTTTGTCTTGTTTGTTTTGTTGTGTCTGTCGTGATCCCTTATGGTGAGCAGTCATTCTTAGCAGGTGTTGTCTTGGATGATTACTGGAGTCCGGGCTGGGATGCGTCCTCACGAGTTACGACAGGATGTAGTTTATAGTGATGAGTTGTATCTTCCTTTTAGCAGTTTGGTTGTAACACTTGTAAAACAGTTTAAATGTTCTTTTATTGACCTTTGATGATTACTTTCCTCGGGCAACCGAGATGGTGATGTCCTTATATGCTAGGGAAGGTCTTAGTAAGGCTCCTTGGTATATGGGGGTGTCACAAAGTGGTATCAGAGCGACGATTTTGGAACCTGAACAAATGAACCTAATGAACGTAGTGAGTCTAATAAAATGAACCTGGTGTATGTATATTGGGATCCCCAGCTGATGCTAGATTTTGGGTGAGTAGGCGACCTCATTTCAAAATCTTGGCCCCATTGTGCTTAAGCCAGTCACTGGGTGTGGGAATGTGGAGTCGGCAATTATGTGCTTAATATGTATGGTGATAGTGTTGGAATTGACTGTGGTCGGGTCTATGTTGAAGTTAGCATGTGCATGATAGTTATGTTAGAAGCATGTATGGTAAAGTTTTGGTGGAACTAACATGGGTGTATGATGATAATGAGGAACATGAAAGGTTTTATACGATAGAAGTATGTGACAAGATTAGAAACATGTGATGCGATATGAAATGTGGTAATGACTGTGTTTGTTTGAAGTCGTTAGTCATGATAGTTTTCATACGTATTTATAAGTTTTATAATACTGCTAATGGTGGTAATTAAAATGGTTATAGAATTGTAATGAGAATTATAAACTGTTAATTGATGAATGTGATACATGTATGGCTGAAAGCTTCCGCATATGATATGATTAATTTGAGTAGATTGGTTGCTTAGGTTAAAGCATGATCATGTTGCTAGTACACTTGAATGATGCCTGTAAATTTGATGTTAAAGGAGCGATTAGAGTAATGTGTTTATAAGTTTATTAACGGAATAGTAGCCAAAGGTTTAATTATAAGGTAGTGTATTAAATGTATACATGAGCGATTCAATAATGTGGCAAATAATGTCGTGTGAAGTTCATTGTAGATTAATGTGATATGAATCTTAGTTGGTGAAACCGTTGCAATATAATTGAGTAGTAATGGCATAATGTGAATGGATATGATAACCGTTGACGATTTCCAAACTTGGTTTGGAATCGACACGTGATATTGTTTTGCAGGAATCTTCAGTTAATCTTGTAATTCCGACCGTGTATCCAACCTTACTTGACCGAGTGTGAGTGCTTACTAGACCGAGTAGACCTCACTCGATCTAGTTAGGAAGCTATGACGTCGAGATGTAGAAAACTTCCTACGGGTACTCGATAAAATAGCACCTACTCGATCGAGTACCCTAGACACTCGATCGAGTAAGCTACAGTACCAGAAATTATACGGGTTCATAAACCCCTTTTCCTTCCTCAATCTTTTTATTTCTTCTTCACATCTCGCAACCCTAGCTCCTAAACTCCTCTCAAACTCTTGAATCATTGTGTTTTTGGTGATTATTTGGGTGATTTTCATTGCTTTTGTTTGCTCTTTCACTTCTTATTTGATTGAGGTATGATTTCTTTCCTATTTTTTTTAATGCTTTTCATAAATTAAAAGACAATTAGAATGATAGAAAATCCAAAATTTCGATTTGTATGGAAGAAAAGTTGCTTGTAATTGTTGTAATATGATCTAAATGCTTCCCTTTTATGATTGTTATTGTTTATATACTAAAATCGAGTAGAAATTGCATAAATTGGGGGCCGAATTTTCTAGGGTTTGAGAGATTAAGTTGATTTTTGGTTGTCTTTTACATGTTATAGGATGGAATTTGAGTAATGCATGTTGTATATGTGGAAAGTAGATTTTTGTGATTTTCACCTCAAAATTTGCCTTAAAACTCCATCTTAAAAGTATCCCAAATTGAAATTCGTGATAAACATTTGGAAAATTTGTGTGGTACATGGATGTAATTGGAAGATTTGAGTCCTAAAAGTTGTAATAGTTGAGTTAATTTATGTCAATCATGCCAAATTTCCCTTTTGCAAAAGAAAGACCGTCTGAACCTTGAAAATTTGAGTTTTACTTGTCAATTGGGAATTGTTGGTGATGGTGTGTACTTAGATGAGTCTTCCATGAACAAATATACTTCCTTTGTACGTTTTGGTGCATAAATGTGGTGTATTTAAATTATATGTCTTGAACAGATGCCGAGACTAAACTTTGGGATCCGACAAAGTAAGAGGGGTAGGGCTTCCCAGCCCGAAGTTAGGGAGGGTAGTGGACTAGTAGTACCAGCTGTACCAGAGTACCCTTCGGTAGTTTTTGTAGACTATATCCAATGATGCGTGTCTTTTATATAAGGTTTTCACCTCATTTTTACACGCATTTCTGTGCCTTTTATGTAGCATCTGGCTACAAATACCCCCGAATATTCTACTTTGGTCCGTTTATTGTATTTTGCAGGAATTGACTAGAGAGGAGCTAAATCGAGCCTTAATTGTCCCAATTGTATGCATTCATGGGAAATAAGGAGCCGGAGCTTGGACATCTAACATTTGGAAGACGCATGAGCTGAGTTCGGGAAGCAGTTCAAGTCCTAACATGCCTATATAGCTCGATCGAGTGGTCTACTGCTCGATCGAATGCTCTACACACTCAAGATTGGTCGATCGACCAGTTTAAGGAGTTGATCGAGGAAGTTCTGCAAGCAGTGCTCGATCGAGAGGTTGTTCTAGCTCGATCGAGTGATTTGCGTTCGATCGAGTAATCTTTCTACTCGATCGAGGGGTTTTCGTGTGCTTTTAGTTTATTTCCGCCTAATCTTTTATGGGCCTTTGTAATTAGTTCATAGATTAGGTTTAAGACGATTTTTCAGTATAAGACTGAGGAGAACATCACGTTACTCCCATCTCTTCACTGCGTACATTTTCGACTGCTACTTCTGTCACTATTCTTTGGATTCTACTCTCTACATTTGTTACTCGGATTCGGTATTATCAATCTAGTTATTTCTTAATCGTATTTACTGCTTTTAAATCCTTTTTTCTCTTTGCTTTATAATTGTTCATCAGTCTCTTAATAGTTTATTCATCATGCTTAGTTTTAATTATTTAGTTATTGTAATTATTAATCCGATGATTATGAGTAGCTAATTTCCCTATGCTAAGACTATAGGGGATCCATAATTTGAAGGGAGAGTAATCGATTTACTAGGTTAATGCCAGTCCCGTCTTTGTTGTTTAAGTGCTACAAATAATTGTAATTGCCTAATTGAGTCGACGCAATTAGACCCTTATTCTTAGTGGACCTTGACCTGGACCGAAAGGTTGGAAGAGGCAGACTAGTAGCGAACAATAGAGTATTGCAAAGGGCGAAAGTTAAACTGTTTACACTTTAGGGTGAATTAAGGACCGAAAGGTGACATTCGCTACCCCTTAGACCGTACTGCATTGACCTGGGACCTAGATTACTCGACCGAATGATTATGGTGAACCGTTTGTCTTAGCTATTCTCCTTTATATGTTAAACTCTTTCTTTTTATTTCTCTTCTCCTTGTCCTCTTAGTTTAGAAATCACATTTTATAAACCCCCAAATTGGTTACCTTGACGATCCTAGTTTTAGCAGACAATTTCCTACCTCTCTGTGGATTCGACCCGACTTCCCTAGCTATATTAGTTAGAGCCAGTTGGTTATTTTTTGTGTACGCGACAGACGTGTCAAATTTTGGCGCCGTTGCCGGGGAGGTGGCGCAATTTTGTTGCTTTAATTAAGTTTGTCTTTTGTCTCAAGGAATTTATTCCTTGAGGCTGATCTCATTTTCTGCAAAGTTTTGATCAGTTCTGCAGATTAGCTGTTGCTTCGAAAGTTGCTTGGCAATATGCCTACGATTACAGAGCATACAGAGCCATGTGGTAGATGTGGCGAGGAAGGGCACGATCTTTATGAATGCACGACAGGTGTAGAGCGCGCCCTTGCATATAAGAAGTACAAGCAGGGAGTTCCTTTCTCCCAGCTATATGAAGAGATAAAGAGCGTTTCTACCCTTTCTACGCCAGTACCACAACCGGTCTCTCCCTCTGCAAGAGAAGAAATTGCTGAGTTGAAATCCATTATGATGAGTATGTCAAAGATGTCACAGCAATCTGAAACGGTTATATCGGAATTGAAAGAACAAGTCGCGCAGTTAACACACGCGACGGATCAAGCCAAGTCTCTTCCAATTTGCGATCCAGTCAGTGCAATGAACTTTCAAAATGACCCTCCTCATGAAGAAGACGAGATTTTGGCAGCTAATGATGACTCAGATGATGATCTAAACGAGTTTTTGCAGGAAATACTTGCTGCGTGTGCAGTAACCACTCGATCGAGCGGTTCTAATCATCCGGTTACTCGATCGAGTGACAATGGTGGTCGATCGAGAAGCGCAGAATTTCAAGTTGGTCGATCGAGCGATAGTACTACTCGATCGAGCAACTCAGCTGAAGAAATCACTCGATCGAGTGAAGAACATGGTCGATCGAGCGATCAAAGTACTCGATCCAGTGCGTTAAGTGGTGGAAATCCTAATTCAGTATCTAATACCGCCACCGTGTCATCTTCCCCTGCTGTGGAGACGTCACGCATTGATAAGGGTAAAGGAAAGGTTGCGGGACCGCTCATCGCTACCAGGGTACCCTTCCCAAGTCGTCTGAAGGACGCAAGGATCGAGCAACAGTACGGTAAGTTTGTGGACATCGTGAAGAACCTTCGTAATCTGTCCCTTTTCTGAACTTGTTACTCAGGTACCCACTTACGCTAAGTTTATGAAAGATATTGTGACGCGTAAGAGAAATTTGAGCGAATTTGAGACAATTTCATTTATGGAAGAGTCTAGTAATCTACTGTTGAATAAGGCCCCTCCAAAAATGAAAGATCCGGGCAGCTTTTCTATTACTTGTGTCATAGGCAATATGGTTATTGATAAGGCCCTTTGCGATTTAGGTGCCAGTGTCAGTGTCATGCCCCTTTCGTACGCGGCGAAGATGAGTCATTTCAAAGTGACTAACATTACCCTACAGATGGTTGATAGATCTGTTAGGAGACCCTTAGGTGTCTTGGAGGATGTGCCTATGAAAATAGGCAAGCTTTATATCCCAGTAGATTTCATTGTTTTGGATATAGCTGAGGACACCCGGACCCAAATTATCTTAGGAAGACCATTCCTTTGTACAGCTGGGGCCGTTATTGATGTCAGACAAGGGCGTCGACTCTTGCGAGGGGATGACGCTATCACATTTAGTTTGCCCAAGATACTTTAGCCCACCCAATGATAGAGGACACTTGTTATTCGGTCGATATCATTGATGAGTCTATTTATGACTTCTGGTCGGGTTCTTTTATGAAGGACCCACTGGAAGCTCTCATGCTTTTTGATGAGTGTGCAGATAGCCCAGAGGACGATGACGCTGCGTTGGAGTTGCTTGTTGATGATTTAGATGAGCATGACGGGGAGCAGGTGGAACAAATGATCAAGACTCTCTTTGCTCCATTGAGGTAAAGGTACGGGAACGTAAGCCTCTCCCATCTCATCTTAAATATGCTTTTCTATACGATACGGAGCAATATCTGTCATCGTTAGTGCCAAGCTTAGTGATGATCAGCTAACCTCTTTGTTAGTTGTACTTAAGAAAAACAGGAAAGCAATGGGCTATTCATTGGACGATATCACGGGGATTAGTCCCGATATTTGTATGCACGGGATAGAGCTGGAGGAGGATCACAAACCTTGCGAGACGGGGTCGGCGTCATTTGAACCGGAAGATGCGAGGATGTTGTGATGGCCGAGGTAATGAAGGCTGCTGGATGCGGTATTATTTATTCTCGTAGGTAATTCTAGATGGGTAAGCAAAGTCACGGGTAGTCCCGAAGAAAGGAGGGACAATCGTAGTTAAGAATGAGAAGAATGAATTAATACCTACCCGAGTAGTGATTGGTTGGCGGATGTGCATAGACTACAGACAGTTGAATGCCGCCACTAAGAAAGATCACTTTCCCCTTCCTTTTATTGATCAAATGGTAGAAAGGTTAGCTTCTCATAAATTTTTCTCGCTATTTAGATGGGTATTCGTGGTTCTTTCAGATCCCTATCCACCTGCACGATCGGCTAAGACTACATTTACTGTCCTAAGGGTGTTTTTGCGTATCGCGAGAATGCCTTTTGGTTTGTGCAATGCCCCCGCCACCTTTCAAGGTGTATGATGGGGATATTTTCAGAATACATTGAGTCTATCATGGAAGTTTTTATGGATCACTTTAGTGTTTACGGAAGTGATTTTTCTGACTGTCTGTCTAACCTTGAGAAAGTGTTGCAGCGCTGTATTAAGGTTAACCTTGTGCTGAATTGGGAGAAGTGTCACTTTATGGTCAACGAGGGAGTTGTTTTAGGGCACTTGGTTTCTGATAGGGGAATAGAAGTTGATAAAGCAAAGGTGGAAGTGATTCAGCAATTACCACCTCCTGTTAATGTTAAGGGGGTGAGGAGCTTCCTTGGTCACGCCGGTTTTTATCGCCGGTTTATCAAGGATTTCTCCAAAATTGCTAAACCACTCACACAATTGTTGCTTAAGGATGCCCCTTTTGTGTTTACTGATGCTTGTCTTTCTGCTTTCAACAGGTTAAAGCAGGCCTTAATCTCCGCGCCGATCATACAGCCTCCCAACTGGGACTTGCCGTTTGAGATCATGTGTGACGCGAGTGACTATGCACTAGGAGCGGTGCTAGGCCAGAGGAAAGACAAAGCCTTGAATGCTATTTACTATGCGAGCCGAACTCTGGATGAGGCTCAAGTGAAGTACACTACCATCGAGAAGGAGCCGTTAGGCGTAGTTTATGCCTTAGAGAAGTTTCGTACTTATTTAGTTGGGTCGAAGTCACATTTTTTACCGACCATGCAGCTTTGAGGCACCTCCTTGCTAAGAAGGAGGCAAAACCACGCTACTCGAGATGGATACTCCTTCTTCAGGAGTTTGACCTGCAGATTAAGGATAAGAAAGGAGCTGAGAACGTTGTAGCTGATCACTTGTCGCGGCTGATGCGACAAGAAGGGGAAGATTCTCTACCCATTGATGATTCTTTTCCTGACGATACTTTATTTGCTGTTGTATCGTCTATTGTTAACCAAGAACCTTGGTATGCAGATATAGCTAACTTCGTTGTCAGTGGCGAGCTGCCGCCCGATCTTTCTCATCCAGCAAAAGAAGCGTTTTCTATATAACGCTAAGCGATATCAGGGACGATCCTTACTTGTTTAAGGAATGTGCAGACGGTCTCTATAGACGGTGTATTCCGCAGTGGGAGACCAAAATAGTCCTGGAAGGCTGCCACTCCTCTTCATATGGTGGTCACCACGGTCCATCGCGCACCGTGGCTAAGGTACTTCGATCTGGTTTTTTTCTGGCCCTCCTTGTTTCCGACGCCAAGTCTTTTGTTTGACTTGTGATGCTTGCCAACGATCGGGGAACATTTCGAAGAGACATGAGATGCCACAAAACGGCATCCTAGAGGTTGAGGTTTTCGATGTCTGGGGCATTGATTTCCAAGGACCATTCCCGTCGAAAGGTACGGGTACATTTTAGTAGTCTGTAGAATATGTGTCAAAATGGGTTGAGGCAATTGCTTCACCTCATTGCGATGGTAAGACCGTGATAAAGATGTTCAAAAAGATCATATTCCCCCGTTTTGGTGTCCCTAGGGTCGTCATTAGTGATGGGGGATGCATTTTAAGGAAAAAAACTCACTTCCCATCTTGCATGCAGAGTTGGTGTCCAACAGGCGTGGTTTGGGGTATCATCCCCAAACTAGTGGTCAGGTAGAGGTCTCTAATCGTGAGCTGAAAGAGATCTTGTCTAAGGTAGTTTCTAAATCACGGAAAGACTGGAGTCTTAAGCTAGATGACACATTATGGGCTTATAGAACTGCCTTTAAGACACCAATTGGTGCATCACCTTATAGGTTAGTTTATGGGAAATCGTGTCACTTACCTGTTGAGCTGGAATGTAAGGCCTGGTGGGCAATTCGTGAGCTTAATTATGATCCTAAATTGTGTGGTCAGAATCGTCTTTTGCAGCTAGATGAATTGGAAGAGTTCAGGCTTAATGCCTATGATATCTCGCGCATTTACAAGGAAAAGACGAAAAGATGGCACGACAAGAGGATCCTACCTCGGGAGTTTCGTGTGGGGCAGAAGGTGTTGTTGTTTAATGCCCGGTTGAGACTATTTCTGGCAAGTCAAGTCCGGTGGAGTGGTCCATACACGGTGGATCGCTTTGTTACCAAATTTGGATCCGTGGAGCTTGAAGATTCCGAGGGTCATAGATTCAAGGTGAATGGCCAATATGTGAAGCATTACCAAGAGGCGAGTGAAGCGGACAACCGCGTTGAAGTCTTGCGCTTCGACGAGCTCGACGCGCCAGTTAATTGATACCAGAAAGGTCGTGCAGGACCCCTTAAACCAGCGCTCTCGGAGGAGCGGCCGGATTGTTTTATTTATACTCTTGTTGAACTATTTATTTTTCTTTAGCTTTACGTTGAACTTTAGACGCTGTTTATGAACCCCCTCTGTATTTTCCTTGCTTTTAATGCGTCTTTTGCAGGTTAAAGTACTCGATCGAATGATTTTGTGTTCGATCGAGCACTTTCTGATGCAGCTGTTACTCGATCGAGGGATAATGTCCTCGATCGACCAGATCCAAACCCGTGTTAACTCGATCGAGTGATCCGTCATTCGATCGAGCTCTTCCAATACACCGGTTCACTCGATCGAGCTGTCCCAGGCGCTCGATCGAGTAGTTATGACCTCCATTTCTTTATTTTCGTCTATGGAGCCATTTGCTCGACTTTCTTTGACCTCCCATGTTCATGGTCGGTTTGGGGAGGTCCCTCCTTATGACGTTTTGTAAGTTTTCTGACTCCGTCTCTCTTTTTTCCTTTCAGTTTGCATTTCTTTCCCTATTTTTAGTACAATGAGGACATTGTACGGTTTGGTTTGGGGAGGTATGCATCCATATCTGTGTCTGCATGTTTCATTGCATTTCTGCCTCCATTTTTATTATTTTCGCATGCATCGTTGTTTGTTTCATAAATCCAAAAATTTTCAAAAAATTTCATGTTTAATTTGAGTCGGAACGTTTGAACATTGACGCTACTTTGAACCCTTACTTGAGCCCTGCATTTCCTTGACATTTAGTTGGCGTGATTATGTGCATAATCTACGAGTTTTTGTTTCTTCCTTATCTGAACGAATAGACTTGATTCATTATGTCGGCAAGCTACATTACATTCTGAGGTTAGAGCTTATTAAACTGGTGACATTCATGACCGGTTTCACTTAGGATGTGAGTAGTACTCTCTCTAAGACATGTAACATCAATTTGCATAAGCATGAGTCTAGTCTTCTTAATACCTGTATGCATTCGGTCTGTGGATGGTGACGCGTGTTAGGAGAGGCAGTCCCCTTGTTTCATTCTACCCATGAGCCTCACATAGCCAAATTGCCTTTTTGTCCTATCAACTACTTTCTATAATACTTCCTACCCTAGCTGAGCTAGTAACGAGTAGTTCTTGGAATGTTTTATTGCAATACGGTTATTTTATCTGATTTCAGAAGATGGTGGAAGGATTGAAGGGAAAGAAAGAAAAAGAAAAAAAATGTTGAATTGAAAATGAAAAAAAAAAAAAAAAAAGGAGAACGAAAAGTGCGAAAGAAAGAAAATAATGGAAAATGAAAAATCCTTGATTCGAAATGAAAAAAAAAGAGAATGAGAATTGCACAATCTTTCACACTCCCATGCCTTATCTATTTTTTATGGGGAGTTGACGATTTTTGATGTTTTGTGAGTTTAGTGCATA
Organism: Silene latifolia; assembly: GCF_048544455.1. NCBI lineage: Eukaryota > Viridiplantae > Streptophyta > Magnoliopsida > Caryophyllales > Caryophyllaceae > Silene > Silene latifolia. Next base: position 222,999,872 of record NC_133534.1, read on the forward strand.
ATTTTGCACCGCTTCATCTTGCTGTTATGAGTACGAAGATGGGATGTAGTTTATATTTGGATCCGTTGTTGCTAGCCTGGCTATTAACCCCACATATCCAAATTCATTTTAGCCCCTTCTTACCCATTACCTCACTAACCCAAATGTAAGTCCTCGGCACGTGTCTTGGTCATTAGTATGGTTGGAATGCATATGTACGGTTGTAGAGACTTTATTCATGTTAACTGCATGCATGTTCTTATAGGTCGAGTTAGGTGAGTGTCTGATTTCTTCCTATCTTTCACGTTTATACTCACCCTGTGCCTGATTTTGAGTGACGAGTGACCCGTGAGAGTCCGACATCTTCTGAATCTTGCAAGGTCGATGGTTCAGTAAGCTTGAAACATTAATTTAACTCGTTTGCACTTTTCAGTTGCCATTTTGTCATTTTGTTGCATTAAATTGGTTCTAGTGGATGATTTGTAGCTGATGCGTTGGTCCCGTTCCATTGTTCACCCTTAGTTACATTCATATTTGCTTGGGGACAAGCAAAGGTTTGGTTTGGGGAGATTTGATGCGTGTCTTTTATATAAGGTTTTCACCTCATTTTTACACGCATTTCTGTGCCTTTTATGTAGCATCTGGCTACAAATACCCCCGAATATTCTACTTTGGTCCGTTTATTGTATTTTGCAGGAATTGACCAGAGAGGAGCTAAATCGAGCCTTAATTGTCCCAATTGTATGCATTCATGGGAAATAAGGAGCCGGAGCTTGGACATCTAACATTTGGAAGACGCATGAGCTGAGTTCGGGAAGCAGTTCAAGTCCTAACATGCCTATATAGCTCGATCGAGTGGTCTACTGCTCGATCGAATGCTCTACACACTCAAGATTGGTCGATCGACCAGTTTAAGGAGTTGATCGAGGAAGTTCTGCAAGCAGTGCTCGATCGAGAGGTTGTTCTAGCTCGATCGAGTGATTTGCGTTCGATCGAGTAATCTTTCTACTCGATCGAGGGGTTTTCGTGTGCTTTTAGTTTATTTCCGCCTAATCTTTTATGGGCCTTTGTAATTAGTCCATAGATTAGGTTTAAGACGATTTTTCAGTATAAGACTGAGGAGAACATCACGTTACTCCCATCTCTTCACTGCGTACATTTTCGACTGCTACTTCTGTCACTATTCTTTGGATTCTACTCTCTACATTTGTTACTCGGATTCGGTATTATCAATCTAGTTATTTCTTAATCGTATTTACTGCTTTTAAATCCTTTTTTCTCTTTGCTTTATAATTGTTCATCAGTCTCTTAATAGTTTATTCATCATGCTTAGTTTTAATTATTTAGTTATTGTAATTGTTAATCCGATGATTATGAGTAGCTAATTTTCCTATGCTAAGACTATAGGGGATCCATAATTTGAAGGGAGAGTAATCGATTTACTAGGTTAATGCCAGTCCCGTCTTTGTTGTTTAAGTGCTACAAATAATTGTAATTGCCTAATTGAGTCGACGCAATTAGACCCTTATTCTTAGTGGACCTTGACCTGGACCGAAAGGTTGGAAGAGGCAGACTAGTAGCGAACAATAGAGTATTGCAGCGAGGGCGAAAGTTAAACTGTTTACACTTTAGGGTGAATTAAGGACCGAAAGGTGACATTCGCTACCCCTTAGACCGTACTGCATTGACCTGGGACCTAGATTACTCGACCGAATGATTATGGTGAACCGTTTGTCTTAGCTATTCTCCTTTATCTGTTAAACTCTTTCTTTTTATTTCTCTTCTCCTTGTCCTCTTAGTTTAGAAATCACATTTTATAAACCCCCAAATTGGTTACCTTGACGATCCTAGTTTTAGCAGACAATTTCCTACCTCTCTGTGGATTCGACCCGACTTCCCTAGCTATATTAGTTAGAGCCAGTTGGTTATTTTTGACAGGTACGCGACAGACGTGTCAACCAACGGAAGAGGTTTGTAGCTTTACAGTCTCGCAAGAAGAGACCAACCCGTTGTGTTAACACGACTATTTTAGAGGACCTGGGTGTTGCGACGGATGTCCGTCATATTTTTGAGACTTTGGGGTTCACTGGTTGTAGCGTTTACGGAAACATTCCTATGCTTTTCTGACCTTGGAGTTCATGAGCTCGTTTAAGTACGAACCGGCTGAGCAGACGGTGCAGTTTCGTCTTATGAACACCAGTTTTATGTTAACCATGGACCTGTTTGCCTCCCACCTTGGTTTGGCTAAACCTCCCAAGGGATCTCTCCGTGACATTCCAGCTGAGTGCGGGGTTTGCCGACTTATGCCCTGTATTACCGGGAAATCAGCCCCCACCGCTAGTAACATGTTGATTAATGATGTGCAACATGTTACCTTGGGGATCTTCCTACGTGCTGTGTCGAATCTTCTTTATGAGCGGCCTGATATGAGTAAGTTGAACTCCCACGAGTTGTTGCTTCTGATGGCCTATCTTAACCCTGACCGGACCGAGAAAGTGGTTTTCAATGCTCCCGCTATGGTTTGTGCCAGCCTTGTTTTGATGGCCTCTTCTAGTACTAGGTTCCTGAGTTGTGGTGCGATTGCCACCCGGCTAGCTGAAAAGCTAGCTTCCTTTGAGGCTTCCTTCGAGTACGTTCCCTTAGCCACCCCCGTACCTACCATGGATAGGGATTATTTCCTCGACCTGAAATGGTTGAGAATTTTGGCGGATGGTAGCCTAGCATGGAGGGTGTGGGGCATGAGCTGGATGAGGATACCGGCTCCTGAGCACCTCCCACCGACTGAGCCTTTACCTGCGACAGTGGTAGTTATCGATTTTGATGAGGAGGAGGAGGGTGCACCACCGGCGAGACAGACATACCTCATTGATGATGCGATCCTTCAGGTTATGTCCGAGCCGAGAAAAGAGGAGAATGTGAGAGCTACAGAGATAGACTCAGGTTAGGGAGATGACCACACCGTGTGAGGGAGAGGATGGTTGAGACCCAGCCATAGCCGGCAGCACCACCACAGCACCCGTTTCCTTGTTACCCTTACCTTGATACCCCGGAGACACGTGATAGCTATCTGACTGAGAGAGTGTCTTCTACCTTGACGCTCTGGAACATGCATGAGATGGCGTATTCTCAGGGCCTTGGGACATCGGGACCACATCCAGTTTGGTGGAGGGGAGTCGGAGATTACAGCGGGGTTTTCCACTCTTACGGGGTGGATGCGTCGACATGGGGAGCGCCTCAGTCCTACCCTTACGGCGGTTTGACCCCTTGGTATGTGAGGTCAGATGCTGGAGCCGGTGGTGATGCGGGTGTTGGTACGTCAGGAGCAGGCACCTCAGGTGGTGGTGGATATGAGTATGATGTTATGGATGAGCAGCAGCAACAGCAGGAGTGATACTCCTTTTCTTACTTTGTTAGTAGTTGTATCGGATGTTAGTTTGCTTTGGTTGGAAATTTATCTTTTCGTGCTTTTATGTTCGGACTTTATTGGTGGCCTTAAGGCCATATTTGCTTTCCTTAGACTTGTTTGCAGGATTTACGGTTGGGTTATCATCCGACTCGTGGCTATGCGATTATGTATATATAGATATTGATGTTGTGTTTGGGAGATTTTGAGCAGTCTTTGACCTGAAGCTACTCGATCGAGTAGCTAAGATACTCGATCGAGTAAGACCAGCTCGACCGAGTACCTAATCCACTCGATCGAGTGTCACTGTTACAGGAACTTTTCGAAAATTTATTTGTTTGAATGTTTTAATTTTGCATATTTTGATACTTATAATGGTCATTGATGGTTAGTGGCATAGTTGGGTCGACCTATTAGTTATACTTGGGTCCGTGCTTGACTTATAAATGACATTTTGTGGGAATAGATGTGACATAAAGGGTTCTTTTATTACATTCACAAGCAAGCCTAACTTATTCATTATCGAAAAGACTTGTTACCTATTTCGCAGAATTTCCATAGCTATATTACATACAATTGATATATGCATGTTTTTATGATTCATGATAATTATCCTCGTAAGGTAGCATATATTTGTATGTATGACAATGTTAGTTGGAATTAACGAGTAATGTCGACAAGGGCAGTTTGTATTGGACAATTTACTTAATGGTGAACTTCGGGGACGAAGTTCCTTTTTAGAGGGGAAGAGTATTGTCGCGAAATAAAAAGGCCGATATTATAATAATCTTGTGGTATATTATACTAATTTCATTGCTGTTAGTAATTCTCTCTATTGTCTCTGTTATGATTCTCGCATGAAGTTGTAATTGTCTTAATTGTTGTAGTTGTTTTAATTGTTTTGATGCGATTGTTTTAATTGTTGCAGTTGTTTCAATTGTTTTGGTGAGTAGTTTGTACGTTTAAGTAAAAGTTGAGTAAACTACAATGAAACGATAGTCATGAAGAGATGAGCGTGTCGGGAACGGTAACGAAGTGTTTGAATAGCTGTGTGGTATGTTTGGTATTGATGGTTATGTACTAATGAAAGTATAGTCCCGTAGTGCGTGGCTAAGAGTTTGGATAGTAGTTTAGCTGTGGGTCGTGTTGGTACATGTTATGAGTTTGGTACTTCAAGTTGTGGGTCGTAGAAGTTGGTATACATAGCGTGTCGGGCAGTGATGATGATGACATAGTGGGGTAATGCTTCTAGAGAGTAGTAACCTATGTCAAGAGAACGGTGCTGTCAACCTTGAGTTCTTGTCGTGAGGTTGGGGAAGGGTGAGTTGAACTTCGGGGACAAAGTTCTTTTAAGGGGTAAAGACTGTAATACCCGTCCTTTTAGGGGTTCGTTGACCGACCCTTGGGGGCAGGCAATAGCCCTTAGTGATGCGTGCCACAGTTACCATTTGCCCTGTTTGACTTTCTTTGTGGGTGGTACTCGATAGAGTAGAGGCTACTCGATCGAGTAGCTTGAGTACTCGATCGAGTAGGGGGCACTCGATCGAGTACGTTAGTTACTCGATCGAGTAGCGTCTTTCCAGCGAGAGTTTATAATCGTGTTTTGTCAAAACCGCATATCATTTCCACCTCCTTCCTTCAGATCTATAGGTCGCCTCCCTCCTTTTCCTTCACCAAATACCTTCCATGGGAGCCCTTGAGGATGCTAGTGTTCCGAGGACGAGTTGCTTGAGTCGGGTAGCGGTCTTAACGCCGTTGTGAGATGCGTAGGTATGTTATCATCATCGTCTTTGTCGTTGTCGTTCTTTGTATGGCTGTAGAGGTAGTAATAGGCTTGTGTATGGTTTGTTTAGGGATGCTTACTTGGTTGATGTCACATGGCTAATCAAGGAATCTCTGCTTTTGGTTAAAGGTAGGTTCGCCTACTCAGTCTCTGTTGGTTGTTAGAGTGTCGGTTGTTGTTGTGGATTGTTGTTATCGTTATTGTGGTTGTTGTTGTTGTCATTGTCGTTATCGTTGTTGTGATACAAGTGCTTGTGACTGATTGTCTGTGGTTCTCGAGGTGCATCCTCGGCTGAGTGGATTCGCTTGCGAGAGTGGCTTCACGCCCTAGTTTCGCCCTCCGTGGAACCCGCCACGGGAGGGGATGTGCACATTAATTGGACAGGGTTATCGCTCGATATGATGAGCGGGGCTTAGGTGGGAACGGCTGCTGTTCCCCACTGGCAGGGCTGGTCCAGTGGATAGTCGGTGACGAAGATTGGTTGGAGTAGTTGTGAATGTGTGGGTGTTTGGTTGTGGTTGTTATAGGTCGGTTATGGTTGTTGTGTCTTGTCTCAGTTACTGACCTTGTTTGGTTTGTCTTGTTTGTTTTGTTGTGTCTGCCGTGATCCCTTATGGTGAGCAGTCATTCTTAGCAGGTGTTGTCTTGGATGATTACTGGAGTCCGGGCTGGGATGCGTCCTCACGAGTTACGACAGGATGTAGTTTATAGTGATGAGTTGTATCTTCCTTTTAGCAGTTTGGTTGTAACACTTGTAAAATAGTTTAAATGTTCTTTTATTGACCTTTGATGATTACTTTCCTCGGGCAACCGAGATGGTGATGTCCTTATATGCTAGGGAAGGTCTTAGTAAGGCTCCTTGGTATATGGGGGTGTCACACATCCTATTGGCTTCTACCCCATTTACTCTCACACATTTACTAGGCCATTTATTTTAGTCATAACTAAACGAGAGTTGGGAGCGTGTTCGCTCTGATACCAAGTGTAACAACCCATATTATATAACAAAAGAAATAACTTAAATAAAGTAGATAATCATAGTATAATAATAATACCAGGGTCAAGGTGGTGAAAACACCTGACCAATCCGGACAGAGACTAAAACCAAATCCAAAAGTCAGTACATTATTAAAGGGGCTTGTAGATACCCGGTATCTGCTGAGACTCCAACAAACACCCGATGATTATCGGACTACAACATGTTTTGGAATCGGGGCGTTTGATCGACAGTTTGTGTACAACTTTATGTCGGAAAACTTAAAACGATTTCGAAAATAAAACATCTCAAAACATTTCAAAAATACCTGGAGTGTTTAATGCACGGCGACGGGGTCGCAATGACACTAACTAGAGTCAAAACCGACACCGGACCAAAAACCGACTCAAAAATTCAAATCCCGACTCCAACAACGAGTCAAACCGAGTCGACCACAAAAAACAAACATTTCAAACCTTCTATGCTAAGATTTCCCGGATTTATGAATGGTCAAGTACCAAACATATGACTACAAATCCTAGGATAGAACAAATCATGATTGCGTTTGTTGTGAAAGCGACAACACAACTCGAAGACCCGCGACGTGGCTCGCACCTCTTTGAGCAGCCCAGGTGGCTACGTCGCTCAAAACTCACACAACCACTCATTCTCCTATAATTACCCCTCAAATGCCACCCATTTGAGACTTACGCGAGTGTCCGCCCCCTCTTTTCTCCCTTAAAATTCTCGACTCGACTTCTTAAGTCACAATCCGACGCGTATTTACGACCTACCGATCGTAAACATGAGCCTTACACATTGTTTGGTACCGTCATCGTGCATTAAATCACTTGACCTACCACTTCGACCACTACACCATCACTAAACTTTTAAAAACACTCTTTTACTTACCAAAACGGTTTTAAACTGAGTTTTTTCCGATCAAACGAGTTGTTACACTTACGTCGGTCACTCGCCATAACCAAACATGTAAGTATGAGGGTGTAAAAATCCTCTTTTATTATGTTTTCATTTGTTTCATGACTCTAACATGCTAAAACATGCATAACATGAACCAAAACATGGAATAAACGAGCCAAAAGCGATTTTTGGTCCGAGGCGAAGCCCCTTAGGTCGCCAAGCGCTCGCGCCTAAATGGGGTATTCAGACCAGAAATCAATCGTGTTTGTTCTCGTCATTTCCCTTAATCCATTTTTCATATTTGTAATCGGTTTTTACCATTTCAAGTATTTCTGAAACCTTTTTGTTTCTTTCACATGTCTTAACCATAAAACATTTTTCACCCTTGGTTCCTCATACCATAGCGGTTAAATCCGTGTTTCGGTGATAATATTTGGTTAATGACATTTAGAAGGTATTTTAAAGCCTTTTATTTCATTTCCTCGCATTTTCAAACAAACATATTACTCACCAACACAAAATCATCCTTGGTTCTACATACCATGCCGGATTTTAACCCGGGTACGATGACGAGTATCGACTAATTACATTCAAAATGGACTTAAAACAATTAGTCCATAATCATTTTTCAAAACTATTCATGTCAAGTTTGTCAAATCGAACCCGACACCGAATATTATCAAATAATGATGATTATTCGAGTCTAGTTCTTCAAATCAACAAATGCGGTCTAAACGACCCTTTCAAAATCAAACCGGGTTCAAATACCCATTTTCAACACGTTTTATAATGTTTTCTAAATAGTCAGAACACGGCATACAATCCTTGGCTAACCCGCGCCTCAAGCAGGCCTTTTCTTTCTCATTTTCAAAACCAGAGGGAGGCCCCTTACATCGCCGGCTGGCTCGCGCCTCTTATAGCCGTCTGGTACAGGGTCTGTTCCCTTCCAACATTAGTCTAGGACGATCCTGACTCCGGCTAACCCGGATATAGGACGGATCAGATGACTATTCGATTATTCAAAACCATATTTGCAAAATGCCTTACTAAGACAAATGGATCATGTTATGCACCCTAAACCTAATACGGTAAATGGATGTTTAATTTCCGTCTTGCATGAAAATCAACCATTAATCCAACTCGATATCTTATACTTGATACTTGGATTAAATCAACCGACTTAGAAAGCTCTCACATGTTAGGTTTAAATCATTGGATGCGCATTCGTGCATTTAAACCGTTTTATCAACTTTTGCATTCAACCAACCAAGATCGATCAGTAGAGGCCGCTAAACGCGGGCGGGATTGGGTGTCTGATTAAAGGGCTTCCCAATACGTACCTTCACCTCTTACTCAGAAACTTTGGATAGTGGACGACCTTATCCAGGGCGTACGAGAGTCATTCTAGAGATAGGATGCTAAAGAGGGACGATTTCCTTATCTTTAGTACCTATGTCAAACGCTGCTTTGTGCTTCGATTTGACCGAGGTATAAAGTGGAATTCAAACGGGTTCCAGGCATCCCACAAATGCTTGGTGGCGACTGCGAACATCTCTAATCGTTGACCCTTACCGAGACGAAACCGACCGATCTAAAACGATCCGGTCGAAAGCATCTTTACGCCGCCGAGCGTGGCTTTCAAAAGACCGCTGCATGTCCACATATTGGCTTGGCGTGCAGGTGGCCCGTGACTACGGATTGGTTGGTGGCCCAAATCCACAGACCGAGACGTGGCCCATGCCCACAGATTGGCGACTCCGCTGGGGAAAACTAGGACACTTACGTCTTTGTGATCCCTAGATGGTGAGAATCGAACGAGGTCTTGGTTGGAATGCATTAATTGATATTACGGTCACAGTCGGGTTTCCTTGTCCGGGCCCACAACCTAACCCTTTTCGACCAGTTGGCTCGTTTTCGTCGGCGTGAGTTTTTCTCTTCCCTGCGTTTCGAATCCCGATTGAGTCAAGCATACCGTTGACGTTACACATTTCTGTTTCGTCAAAGAGCTTTCATCACTTTCGAGCACGAGGCTAGGGCACCCTCCTTACACATTTTGTTTGGATTGGTATCCCTCTCGCAAATCGGGGTTTGATTGCTTGGTGTGTAACCCACCCTTCTAAGCCAAAACCCATGTCAGCATGATGCATAATATAATGAACTGTGAGTGCTTATGTGCTATCTGATCATAAGTCCTTCCGTGTCATTTTCAAACTTTCAAAAACACCATTTTCGCGCCGTTATAATGGCCATTTCAAACCTCGGTCTTTCGCCGACCGATGCACGCCTTTCTAGGCCGTCGTAATGACGATTTTCAAAACCCGGTTTTGTATAACCATTTCAACACGCCTTTCTAGGTCGTCGTAATGACGATTTTCAAACCTTGTTTTGTATAACCATTTCAACACGCCTTTCTAGGCCGTCGTAATGACGATTTTCAAACCCGGTTTTGTATAACCATTTCAACACGCCTTTCTAGGCCGTCGTAATGACGATTTTCAAACCCGGTTTTATATAACCATTTCAAATCGCCTTTTTACGCCGTTATAATCGCCGCGTCTAGACACGGATTTTAACCCGTTTCGCGCAGACAATGGTTTTCTTTCAAAACCCGAGAAAAGCACACACCCTTTTCTCGAGACACTTTCAGATCCCGAGGATCATGCACCGTCCCCGAGACCTTTTCAAACATTTCAAACTCGATTTTCAAAACATACAATTTTGAATTTCAAAACCGTCTTGGGAAGCAACACACTGTTTTCCGAGCCGACTCAAACTCAAACCGTCTTTTGCAAATAAACTTAAGACAACCCTTTTCAACTGATCGACTTGCGGATATCTCTATCTTCGAAAGCCGTCAATAAAAGCGACAAATGAATCTTTTTGAAAATTCCTATTTTCGAAAACTTCAGTCCACCATTCCAATTCCGCCTCGTGTCTATCGAGTCAAAGCAAGCGTACTTATGGGTCTTTACTTATGAGTCGTATCATCACGAGACCTGTCCAATGGCGTCACGCCGTCATGTTGGACTCGTGTCAAAGGTTCGGTCAAACACCGTCACGTCATAAATCGAGTTAGCGCCGAGGGACCACACACGGTCACCCCGTCTTGTTGAGTCGATCTTTGTCTCGTCCTCTGTGTTGTCTGCGTTCAGTCTTGGAACCGTGTCGGATTGAGTTGTAATGTGAGCCGTTTTTCTGCCTCAGAGCCATGGCCCCGTCTTCAACTTCGTCTGTCAACCACAACAACAATGATAACAACAGAGATGTCATAACTGATCAGCTAGCCAGCCTGCTTACCGCTCTTAAGATCACCCTGGATCACGTCGAGACTCGTATCGATGCCCTGGAGAACAAGGAAATTGGGGAACATAATACCCCACCTCGATCGAAACGAGAGAAGAGGTGAAACTCTTGGAAGAACAGCTCCTTGCCCGGGGTAACAATATCCACCTTGAAAATAACCGAAGGTTCGAACCTGTTGGGGATCAGTTACCTGACAACTTCACCCTGACCTATGTGCCTAAGTTCAAGGGAGTGGAGGACCCACTTAACCACATCCGTGCTTTCAAAGACTACATGGCCATTAAAGGGGTCAAACAGGAGCTTTTTACCAGGATCTTCCCATCCTCTTTGGAGCCGATTCCTCGCCAATGGTACTACTCCTTGGACCCGAAAAACCTTACTACTTGGGATGAGATCGCAGTTGAGTTTGCCAAACAGTATGCCGACAATGTCGAGATCCAGGCCAACATCCATACTCTCGAAGTGCAAACCCAAAACGACAAGGAAGGGTTCACTGAGTTCCTAACCCGTTGGAGGAGGGTGAACACTCAGTTGTGTAGATACCTCATTTCTGCACCTCCGCAAACCACCCGGTGATGATTGGGCCGCATGTTTGCTATGCGGAACGATTTGTGACAGTTCGTAAGTTTATCGTCAAGTGATTGCTCAAATACTAATGTCTACCTCTTAGTTGTCATCTACGTGCCGATACAGTCGTTTTGAAAGTAATTAGAGTACATTTGGAGTCCGGGCCTAAAACCGTCTTCATTTTCTGATAACCGTTAAATCCCGAGTCAGGATGTTCTGGAATGTTCCGGATATTTCTATTCCATATTTTTATAAATATTTCACAATCTTTATCCTTTGGTAAACAATTTCCCGTAATATTCACATAAAATATTAAGGAAAACCAAATTATTCCGTCCTTCCATAACTCAAACACGGAAATCTTTCTTCGGCAGGAGGAAACCACCTGGGAACAGACGCAGCAGGTGTTGCGCCTCTTCCAAGAGACGCAGTGGCTGCTGCGCCTCTTCCCAGGTCCTTTTCTGCGTAATTTTCGTATCTTTTTCATATCTTTCCGAGATTCACTTCCAAAGACTCTCCGAAACCCTAATTCCTTCACGTGAGTAGTATAAATAGGAGCCTTCGCTCCTCATATTTCTCACGCGAGTGTCCGCCCTTCTCTTCTCCCTTTGCATTCTAGACCATTGTTCTTACTTTTTGGCGTCTACGTGCTTGAAATTTCGACCACGTAAGCTCAGATCCTTCTGAGTACCAGCCTCGTTTGCATGACCGACCAATTTGACCAACTCCACAATCAATCAACATAATTAATCTAATCGTTTTCCTCTTACGAGGGCACTTTCTTTACATTCGCGTCGAGCATCACTAATCGATATCTTAGTTCATCTCGTTTCGTCAAACATGTAAGTCTGAGGGTGTAAATCTCTCTTTTATTTATTGTATTTTACTTTTTGTAATCATCAATGTAAGGTTTATGTCGAAAACACCTTGTTAAAACCGATTTCTAAAACCATGCTTTAAAACATCTTTTTACGGATTTCCAGAAGACAAACCGTCGAGAAAGGACGCAGCAACTGCTGCGCCTCTTCGAAGGAGCGCAGTTCCTGCTGCGCCTCTTCGTGAGGCTGCCGCAGTTCCTGCTTCCTTTCTTCTTCCTTCGTCCTCTGTAATTTGTCAATCTTTTGTTTGTTTCCTGTTAATTCTTTGACATAATAGTCTAATAATTCACATGTATATTATCATTCATTCATTAGCATGTAATCTAATCATTAAATCCGACTTAAATCCCTTATAATCTCATATTTGCGGGTTTTCGTCATAAAATTCAATCTGGGTTGTAGAAATTCGATTTGTTCATATTGAGTTTCTGGAATTCGACCTTTGGCATATTTTCATCTGTTTATTGTCATGTTCATCGCATGTTTGTCGTTAATTCATCATGTTTAGTTTATTTCGTTCACCCATGTCACTAATCAATCATTCATTCATGTAATTAATTCGTAATATTTCGTCTCATCCATGTTTATTGTTTTATGACCCCCTTAATCACATGTAATTAACCTATTAATCACTTTCATCCGAGTAAATATCATAATCAATCATTAAATTTACCGACGAGTATTAACAACACGCAATTCGCTTACACGAGTAGAGTCAAAGTCAGAACAGACGCAAGAATGCTGCGCTTATTCAAAGGACGCAGCTTCTGCTGCTTTATTCGAGTTGAATTTCGCCTCGAACTCCGTTGTTGCCTTGACTTAGGTTAATTAGCTTACGTATAATTGACTATTATTCGTATTACCGCCTTCTATTTGGTTCGTTGATTTATTCTTTTATTATTTTTCTCAAATCATCCATTTTAAAGGTATTTTCGACATAAATCGCTTATCCCAATGTAATTATTGTAATTTTCATTATTGTAATTTTCATTATTGTATTTATCATTGTATTTTGTATCATTTGTATGTTTTCACATGTAATTGAACATTAAATCCTACTTCGACCCAATTGTATGTTAAACTAATTGTCCACCGACTTAGTTAATTCTCACATGCTAGGATTAAAACTTGGATGTTGCATTGCATGCATATAGCCGACGATATATTAAGTATAGATGATGTCCCTAATCATTAGTAGAGGCCGCTATCGAGGCGGGCGGGATTAGGTGTTCGATCAAAAGAGCTTCCTAATACGTACCCTCACCCCTTACTCCAGATCTCCGTGAACACCCGTGTTCATTGGCATACACGAGAGTCATTCTAGACATAGAATGCTAAGGGTAACGATTGCTTAGTGTTCATGTCTCTACTTTGTGTCTTGACATGGCACGAGGTATTCGAACGGTTCCAATTTCCCATAAAAATTGGTGGCGACTCCAACAAAAATGCAAACGCTTGTTCTCTTCCTCCCAAGCGCCCCCGTGGGCCCCCCACTGTCCACAGTTTGGCGACTCCACTGGGGATAATACACTTACGTGTAGCCAAGGGTGAAACTTTAACAAGGTTAGAGAATAATTTGTACTAGACAATTGTCGGTTTTCATAACTCGGTCTTCCTAGACCGTTTTATTCGGCCTTCCTAGGCCCAACCCAACCCATTCGACCAATCGTCCCGTCTAAACGGTCTTAATTCTTATTTGGGCCTAAGGATGGATAGCGTTTGACGTCATCCATATCATGATGCTTACTCTTGTTTGTATCAAGGGCCTTCACTACTTGAGGAAATGGACTAGGAATCGGCCTTACTCTTGTTTGGTACGAGCCTCTTCACAGACTTCGGGTTTGATGGTTCGGTATGGCAACCCACCCTTTAAACCAAAACCCTTTTAAGTGCACTCAGAATCCCGTTATAATGCTTGTATAAATGTTTGTACCTTACGTGATCACCATTTCTAAACGAAACCATGACAATTTTTGTAAAAATCAAAATTTCGAAAAAGGCCATTTGATTAGCGCAAAACCCAGTCAAAACTTTGTCCATTTGTCGAGTCAAAGTCCGGGTCACAAGCCTATTTCAAAACCTCACTTCGAGTCCACTCCTACAACTATACTATAGTTGACTAGGATACACATTTTCAAAATTCTTGTCCTTTCTTCAAAGCTCACTCAACACAAGTGGCACACACCCACTTCACGAGTCAAAACATTTCTTCTTTTAGCAAGTGTGTTAGAATGGTCGATCGTGTTTTGATTCGTCATCGATCTCTAATACAGTTTTCAAGATACCTGGATCCAGCGAAACAAACCTCCACCAACTTCAAGATGGTTATGATCGAATCCTAGCCGCGCTAGCCCAAATCCAAGTTACCCAAGACCAAGTCCATGATCGCCTTGAAATCATCGAGGGCCGGATCTATGCCGTAGAGGGGAGATTGCCTCCTCATGAAAGTGAAGTAATAGGTGACTCCGCGGATGAATCCTGGGATGAAAATCCTCCCATGGGACTAACTGTAGCCGAGAAAAGACTCCAATACTTAGAGGAGCAATTGATGTACCTTAAAGGGGATGACATTTATAGGGAGAATAACCGCAAGTACGAGGCCGTCAATTCCAAATTGCCAACCAACTTCAACATGATGGATATCCCTAAATTCAAGGGACATGAAAACCCTTTGAATCACATCCGTGCCTTCAAGGATTATATGTCAATCAAAGGCATCAAACCCGAGATGTTCTTAAGGATCTTTCCTTTATCTCTTGACACCATCCTGAAGCAATGGTTCTACTCCTTAGAACACAAGAAGGTCGCTACTTGGGAAGATGCCGCGATCGAGTTTTCTAAGCAATATACGGATAATGCCGAGATCCAAGTTAACATGCGCACTCTAGAGGTTCTTACCCAAAATGACAAAGAAGGATTCACCGACTTCCTAAGTAGGTGGAGGAAGACTAGTACCCAACTAGTTGAACGCCCGGATGAGGCAACCCTTGTGGAGAAGTTTGTGGATAATCTCAAACCCATTTATGCCAACCATTTGAGATACCAAAACATCAAGACTTTCAAGGACTTAACCGTACTAGGGACAAGGATTGAAGATGACATCCGTATATGGCTCTTGTCCAAAACGGTAGGTCGAGGATATCAAGGCTCAACAAGTCGTTCATACGGCTCCACTAGAAAAACCGATGAAGTTAACCTTCTCGAGCCATCCAAGAAGAGTACTCCACCAAGGAAATTCACAAATCTTGGGGACACTTACTCCAACGCTCTAAAAAGGTTAATGAAGCAAGGCAAACATCAACCCATTGGACCTACTCCCGAACCCGAAAGGAAATCCAAATTCTGGGACGAGAACTCGTATTGTGAATACCATAGGGGTAAGGGGCATGACACGAAAAAATGCTACAAGTTGAAAAATGTGCTTCAAGACATGATTGAAGATGGTCGACTACCAATACCGCCGGGAGGCAAACCTAACAACACTCAGAATCCTCTTGGAGTTCTAGTGATTACAAGTGACGAATCTACCTTAGATTGTTCACACCTCATTTCTCCAATTGAAGACGAAATCCATGCAATCAAGAGTGAGGGGTTCTACTCTACCATCTCCCCTACCATTTCCGACTTCATCACATGGGCAAGGAGTGTGGATAGGCAAGTTTGGGAATTAGAAAATGTGGTGACAACTTTACATGATCCCAACGCAACACCCAAGAAGCATGAGCCACTAATCTTCTCTCAAAACGCTACTATGCAAGAAATAGTCGCCGTGGTTGATAAACTAGTCGACCAAATCATACGACTAGAAAATGAAATCATGAGAATGAGGAAACTAGCTACAATCAATGGCGTTTGGGCCGACGACGATGAGGACGAGTATCTCATTGAGAACTCCCTAGTCAAGGAAATAGTCCAAAATGGTGAAGACCAAGATGTGGACCACCTAACTCGTTCGGGACGTCCATATCAAAGCACTACTCAAAATGGTCCAACCAACGTTGTCACACCAAATGATAACGAAGAGGACTCCACTGACCATTTGCTCAAGCAACTACAAGAAGACAAAGGTGATCTTTCGGTCGGCAATTAATAAGCGAGCTCATTCCCACATCGCCAAGCTTTACTGCAAGATTTGGCCAAACTAAATGTAGCACATAACTCGACACCCGAAGATGTAGTCAACTTGGTCTTCCAAGAATCACCAAAGTTAAGTAATCCTATTACTTTCTCAGATGAAGATTTGCCACCTTTTGGCGCTAGTCACAATCTAGCTCTTTACATCACTGTAATTTGTCTAAAGAAAAATGTGCCAATGACCTTGGTAGATGATGGCTCCGCGGTCAACATCATACCCCTCAAAACGGCATACAAATTAGGCATAAAAGAATCGGATTGGACCCCTACCAATAAAGGTGTGCTTGCATACGATGGTACACGACGAAAGGTGGTAGGACTGGTTAACATAACCATAGCCACAAGGCCAATTGAGCGAAAGGTTAACTTCCAAATAGTGGACATCGAAGCTTCCTTCAACATACTCCTAGGAAGACCTTGGATTCACGCTTCCAAAGCGGTAACATCCACCCTTCATCAAAAGATCAAGATCCCACTAAATGGCAAAGTAGTAACAATCACTTCGTCACCCATCAAGGCAATAATCGAAAAGCAGTCGAACAATCAAGTCCTTGCAGATCCAGTATATGAACTTTGGGGCTTCCAAAGCGTAAATGTCATAGGAAGCGAATTGTCACCCTTATACTATGATCCCTACTCCAACTTGGTGGTCAACCACATACTCAAAACCCAGGGATACTTCCCTGGAATGCCTTTGAACCCTACTCGAAGAAACACCTTCGCACCATACAAGGAAGGCAACTCAAAGAGGATACCACTCGGACTAGGGTACAAACCCACTAAAGAAGAGGTTCTCGAAATGCTCGCTCAAGTTCAAAACCGTAAGCATGTAGGAGTCCAAATGCGACCCTATCTCCCTACCCTAAACGGGTACTTTGTTGAAGAAGGAAGTCTAGAACTCTTTCACGGATTTCCCGAGCCTTGGCATTATCTCGAGAAGAAGCTAGCCGGAATCGAGATCTTTCACGATTGCTACTTCATCCCTCCAGAAACGGTTCCTACCGTCAAAACCCGTCAAGCACCTTGCTTAGACGAACAAGCTGCTAGTCTATTGTTCGGAGAAAATCGATTTGTTAGGGCCGCGCAGGATGAGATCATTACCATGATACTTCAAGACGATCGTTTCAACCCCACCGCGTTAATCATAGAAACCAACGCGAGTCAGCAGAAAGGATGGAGAAAATCAGTCAAGTGGACCAATAATCAAGGAAGACTCTTCAAACTCACCACTGGAGAAGGAGAGATGTTCAAAGGAGAACCAGAATACGATGAGTTCGAGTCGGAGTCGGAGTCAGAGTCGGAGTCTAGAGAAGTCATTAGAGGGTCTCCTCCTGTCGTCATCCCCACTCCCTTTGTTTCTCCTAGCTTAGCCTCGAGTAGTCACAGTACTTCGGGAAATGTCCCAACCAGTGTCCCTTTGCCGCCACTGACCATGGATCAGATGGCTTCTTTGTTTCAACTTTACTTAAACCTTAATATGAATAAATCAGGTTTTGCTTACTCTTTGTGTTATCTTGAGTCCAATTCTGTTTACGATGATACTGAGGATGACCAGGACCCAGACTCAATCGGAATACCTCCCCACGTAGCCAAAGAAATACTACAGGAAGAGGAAGGGGGACCAGTAATAGAGGACACCGAACCCATCAACGTAGGAACCGAACTAGAACCCCAAGAACTTAGGATAAGGACTACCTTGAGCTCTACCGAAAGGGCCGATTTCATAGACCTCCTAAACGAGTTCAAAGACGTTTTTGCTTGGTCCTACAAAGACATGCCAGGGATCGACAGGGATATCGCCGAACATAGAATCCCGATTAAGCCAGGTTTCAAACCTGTAAAACAGAAGCTTCGACGAATGAGGACGGAATGGGCTCTCAAGATTAAAGAAGAAGTTGACAAGCAGTTCAAAGCCGGGTTCATCAAAGTTTCCGAGTATTCTGACTGGGTAGCCAACATAGTGCCTGTACCCAAAAAGGATGGGAGAATCCGTGTTTGTGTTGATTTTAGGGACTTAAACAAAGCAAGCCCCAAAGATGACTTCCCTCTACCACACATCGACATATTGGTGGACAATACTGCAGACCACGCATTACTATCCTTCATGGATGGGTACGCGGGTTATAACCAAATCAAGATGGCCATAGAAGACATGCACAAGACCGCCTTTGTCACTCAATGGGGAACCTATTGTTATATGGTCATGCCATTTGGATTGATCAACGCCGGAGCTACATATCAACGCACCGCAACTACACTCTTACATGACATGATGGACAAAGAAGTTGAGGTATACGTAGATGACATGATTGTCAAATCCAATGATAGAGAGGGGCATATTGCGAACCTTCGCAAATTTTTCACAAGGCTACGAAAGTACAACATGAGGCTCAATCCTCAGAAATGCACATTCGGAGTAACATCTGGCAAACTCCTGGGATACGTCGTTAGCCAACGAGGTATAGAAATAGACCCTTACAAGATCAAGGCTCTGATCGAAATGCCACAACCTCAAACAGAAAAAGAAGTCAAAGGATTCCTGGGAAAAGTGCAATATATAAGTCGATTCATATCGAAACTCACCATGATTTGCGAGCCTATCTTCAAGAAGCTCAAGAAAACAGACCACGCCATGTGGGATGATGATTGTCAAAAGGCGTTCGACCGAATCAAAGAGATATTGGCTAAACCACCAGTGCTCATGCCACCTCAACGAGATCAACCTCTTGGTTTATTACCCACAGTAATCTCACAGTAACCGAAACAGCCATGGGTGCCATGCTAGCTCAGACCGTAGGAAGTGAACAAAGGGTTATCTACTACCTTAGTAAGAAGTTCTTGGAGTACGAGTGCAAATACTCACAACTTGAAAAGACATGCCTCGCTCTTGTGTGGGTGACGAAGAAGCTACGCCATTACATGCTTAGCTACTCCGTCAAAATATACTCCAAAATGGATCCAGACAAATATCTCTTCGAAAAACCCGTCCTCAATGGACGCCTAGCAAGATGGACTTTGATGCTCTCAGAATTTGACCTCAAATACGTGCCTCTGAAAGTTATAAAAGGTCGTGCCGTTGCTGAATTCTTCGCAGAAAATCCCATCAATAATGCACAAACAATAGATACTTGGTCACTTCCGGATGAGGATATACTCCAAACTGATGTAGACTCCTGGGACCTTTACTTTGATGGGGCATCAAATTTAAGAGGATTTGGAATAGGAGTGTTGCTCCTTTCTCCTGAAGGTGAGCATACACCAATCGCTGTCAAACTCGACTTCGAGGTGACAAACAACGCTGCAGAATACGAAGCTTGTCTAATCGGATTACAAGCGGCAGTAAGCTTGGGCATTAAAAACCTCCGAGTACATGGGAATTCATCACTGATCATCAACCAAGTTACAGGATCTTGGAAGATTCGAAGCGAAAGCCTAGCACCCTATCAAGCCAGAATAGACCAAGTTGCCCAATTCTTTGATCACGTGACATATCTACACCTACCTTGGGAAGAAAATCAATTTGCAGATGCTCTTGCAAAACTTGCATCTTTGATTAATATGCCAGATGACATGGTGGAAATGCCTTTGTGCATCGAACGACGGTCAGAGCCGGCTTATGTACGCCAAATCACCAATGAAGAGGAAATCGCACAGGAACCCTGGTTCCAAGCAATCCTGAATTTCAAGCTCAATGGTACCTATCCACCCGATATGGACAAGAGGGGACAACGTGCTATACGCCTACTATCTTCCCAATACGTTCTCATGCAAGGAGAGTTATACAAAAGAACACCTCTTGGTGTAATCCTACGTTGCCTTGATCATTCACAGGCACAAAAGGTGATGGAAGAAGTCCACGATGGAGAATGTGGTCCTCACATGAGTGGGCCCATGATGGCAAAGAAAATCATACGTTTAGGATATTATTGGACCACAATGGAATCCGATTGCATCAAATACGTAAGACATTGCCACAATTGCCAAATCTTCGGGAATATACAACACGTCCCTCCTTCATTGCTCTATACGATGACCTCACCTTGGCCATTTTCTGCTTGGGGAATTGACATAATCGGGAAGATAACCCCAGCCAGAACAGGAGGTCCCTGTTTCATCCTAGTGGCAATCGACTATTTCACCAAATGGGTAGAAGCGGCTTTCTACACTAGTCTCACGGCTAAAAATGTGGCAAAGTTCATACAAAACAACATCATCTGTCGATACAGTTGCCCACATGAGATCATTAGCGATAACGGATCACATTTCCAAGCTGAGACTGAGCAATTTCTAGCCAAGTATAAAATTAGGCATCACCACTCTTCGCCCTATAGGCCACAGACTAATGGCGCGGAGAGGCAGCAAACAAGAATGTTGTCACAATTCTCAAGAAGATGATCGACAACTATCGAGATTGGCCAAGCAAGATACCCTTTGCTTTGTGGGGATATCGTACATCTGTTAGGACGCCCACTGGGGCTACTCCTTTCTATTTGACCTACGGCATGGAAGCTGTACAACCAGTCGAGCTAGAGATACCATCCTTGCGTATTTTACTCGAAAGTCAAATCCCAGAAGCCGATTGGAAGAGGGATAGGTATGAAGAACTCATCCTCCTGGATGAACGTAGGCTACGCGCTTTGCATAATGTCCAAACATATCAAGCATGTATCAAACGAGCTTTCAACAAAAGGGTTAAGCCAAGAAACATCAAGGAAGGAGACTTAGTACTCAAATCGGTTAGAGCTCTTCTACCTGTTGACCCACGGGGAAAATTCAAACCTAATTGGGCCGGACCATTTCTAGTCAAATCCATACTTCCAGGGGGTGCGGTTAGAATCACAGACCTATACGGGAATGAGTTTTCCAACCCAACAAACCTCGACCAACTAAAACGGTACTATGCCTAGAATAGGAACAAAAAACGCGCCTCGCGTAACCTCACGTGTCGCTCTTGTGGCACTAAATAAACGGCCCCTGGTCAAGCTGAAATAAGCTAATGTCACTTTGCTCTTGCACTTTGACAATTTTCGTCATCCTGATATCATCAAATAAACTAAATTTGCACCTTCAGAGTAAGCAAAAAGCTCATGCTTATTTTCTAAGTTCACTACAAGCTCTTGTTTAGAACAATTATTCTTTTACATTTACTCGAACTACGCGCAAGGGTTTGATTTCATTTTTTTAAGTGAATACGTAGGCAATCCTTCACAGGATACAACCCACTATTTTTAAAATGTAAATAGAAGGATATTTGCATTGCATTTAGAATTCGACAAGAATAATAAATAGAAAATCACAACGGTTTCATAACCATTTAACCTTTTTATTTCATTCGTTCCCTAATAATAATAGTATGCTACATAATAAAAATAGAATAGGCTAGGATTCTAAAAACCCCACCTTTTTATTACAACAATAAATAATAATAATAATAATAATAATAATAATAATAATAATAAATAATAAATAAAGACTTGGGCTATTCCTCCATCTTTCCTTTGCCCTTGTCATTCTTGTCATACTTCCTGTCGCGACCTCGAGCCGGACGCTCTTGCGCCACTTCAGACCTAATCACTAACGATCTTTCTCGAGGCCTAGACTTCCCATTCTTGCCAGTCACCATCTCTACGACAGGAGAAGTTTTCGGTTTCTTCGAAGGATGAACAACTCGAAACCCGGCTTCTTCCTCTCCCTCAGTCAAATGCTTTTCTTTCTCTTTCTCCACCTCGCGCACCTTGTAGTCAGCGGGCTCGCGCTTCCTCAATCTCTCGCGCTCTTCTGGAGTAGTAGCTTTCCTCCATCGCAGATAAGAATCTGACACCCATAAGGCATTTGCAGAAGAGTTCAAGAACCATACATTTCTTTGAGCCCATTTAATGGCCCACTCCCTTCGGCTCTCTGTAGTAAGCGCCACAGCAGTCTGCGGGACAGTATCAACCTTCGAGATCGTCTGTTTTAGTCCAACTTGTCTCACCAGACTTTCCGGGAAAATGCACATCATAAATTCCAAGCCAGGAATGCGCACGGACCGAGTAGGATCCAAAGAAGACACTCCAGTGACAGATTTGAGATGCCACCACGGCACAATCCACCTAATCAACGAGTCATCATCACTCTTCAGTTTGTTCTCCCAATAATTGCAGACTCGGGTGAAATCCACCATGTAAAGCCCGGTCCTCATCGCAATTGAATGAGCATGATAGGAAGGAACATGAACTGGGGGCTCGATCAATCGAAGTCGTTCCATAAGCCAAACCTACCAAAAGCGGGTATTAGACATCGGAAAAGGGAAAAAAAAAAACGAAAAAAAAAAGAGAAAGAAATGTTCTTTTACCTGCAGAATGACGGGACTTCCCAAATACGGTAGGTCACGGTTGGCTTTCCTATTATCCAAGCCCAAAAGGATCTCTCCTAAGCATAAACAAGCTGGGCTCTTGCGCAGCTCTATTTGCTCAACAAGGCCCAGAAGACGGGGATCACCTCTCAAGTCTTCATCAACATGCCCTTGGAAGACATACACATGCAACAAGCAAAACCCGAATGCCCTTCGCCTGGCAACATGAGAAACGGTGGGGTCAGCCCTGTTAATAAATTGGTCAATGAACTCCAACATTCGCACTCCCTTCGAGGTCACTAAACGGTCCACCTTGAGTCTAGTCAACCCAAGCAAGTCTATAAACTTGCTCTTGTACCCTTGCGAAGTAGAAGGAATGACGGGCAAGTGTTCAGGATCCCACCCACCAATAGCAGCAATTTCTTCAGGAAATGGGCAAATATCGCCTCCAGGGAACGCAAAAACATGGTAATTCGGGTCCCAATAGTCAAGACAAGCATCCAAGAACAGTTTGACAACCTTGACGAGCTTTAAACTCAACAATGATCCAAGATTATAGGCGCCCATATCATATTTCTCCACGTTTGAAAATTCGTGGTCCATTCCTTTAAGCGAATCTCCAAAGTATTCATGATGAAGGATTATTTTTGAGAATTTTATGTAATACGACGAAGAAGAGACGGAAGATTTGTGTGAATAAAAGCTCTATCGACGTCTCTATTTATACTAATTTCTGTTTCCAAAAATGCGCCGACGAGTAACTTTTTGGGAACAAAGCGCAGACTCTTTGCGCCTCTTCAAAGGACGCACTCATGCTGCGCCTCTTCCTCAGCTTAACTTCTGTGATTTTCCGCGTTGGATCTTTCCTAATTCCATGACGAATAATTTCCTATTCCTACGGGATATTATTTTGGTAAATACGTGAAAGTTACCATATTTCGGGTTTCCTAACTTCCGCGGGCACGCTTTCCGGGACGACATCGACATTTTTGTCATTTTCGCACACTTGTACATTTTCATTTTAGGAAATAATTTTCATTTTTTTAATATTTTTCATTTTAGGAAATAATTTTCATTTTTATAATTCATTTTAGGAAATAAAGTCTAAATTTAAATTTGTTCCATTTATTTTCATTCTTTTAATCATCTCATTTCTAACTTATATATTTCTATTTTTTCTTTTTTTTTAGGGGCTAACCCTCCCTACCGTCCGGTCATTTCCGGCAAAATTTTTGCATTTTTTTTGCATTCTTTTGAGTCATTCGTTTTGCGCTAAGCAACGCAACCCAGCAGCAAAGGCACTCAGGCCATCTTATATACAACCAAAAAGGGAAATGTACAACAAACTGGGGGCTCGAACCCCAAACAAAGTCCAGAATGTTCAAAATGAAGGTCCAAATGTACAACTGTGCAAAATACAGCCAACAAGCAAAGAAAAACTAAAACAAAACTCTCTGGTCGCCCCTCCACTCTGCTGACCCTTGCCGCAAGAGCGGACAATCTCGGCGTCTCGAACCTCGAGCTCCCTCAACAAGCGAGCTGTCTCCTCCCGAGACTGGGTCAACTCTCGCTCCAGCTCGCGGTCCCCCTGTAAACAACAAAATTGGCTCATGTCAATCATTCCAAGCAATCGTTTCAAGAAAAGTTGGAAAATCGAAATTCGAAAATGAAATAGGCACAAGGTTCATACCTGACGGCCTCGACCACCGACAAGCGCCTCGACGGCAGTAGCTCGCAGCCGGTTGGCCACCCTCCATAACGCCACGAACCGAGACGGCACAACCTGCATTTTCAAAAGGAAGTTCTCAATAATTGAATAAACTCAATCAAATGTGTTCTTACACAAAAATCACACAAAATTAGAGGTTTACCCTCCGAATCAGATGCTGCCAGTCGTCCAGGCCAGCATCCGTCACAGCCACGTCAAAGTCGCGTAGCTCGGAGATCGTCGTCCTCCCGGTCGCTTCAGTGTACTCGAGGGTCTCAGGGTACTCTGGGGGCTCGATGCCCGCCGCCTCAACCTCCTGCAAAACCAAATATTTTTCATTAATCCATGATCTTTCATCATAGTTCTCGAAAAATCAAGTAAAGAGGAAGAATAAAGATGCTTACCACTACGGCCGCACGCCATGACCTCCCGTAGAGGAACGCAGGAGTAGTCCTCGCCGGGAAGAAGGAGGGCGTCACCACTAGCGCCGACCAAGTCCGCCTCCCTCTCGGTCTCGAAGGCTCACGAACATCGTCTGGGAGGATCGACGAGAACCGTCAACACGTCCCGATAGCACCGACGAGCCAAACGCTCGCCAGTACCACACGGGACCCATCGCGTCCTCCGGCGGCCGGCTCGAGCTCCTAGGTCGAAGGACCTCAGCCACAAAAGGAGGCGCGTCAGGGTACTCCACCCAAGGCTTGGGCACCCACTGAGACAAGATAAACAACGGAATCATTCTTATGATCAATTTAAGAGCAATATAGAAGCAAATGAATATAAGAGAAATGCTTACGCTGTCTAGCTGAAGAGCGTTCACATCCCGCCGGTAGACACCGTGCGAAGAACGCTTGCTCTTCGTCCTGCACATCACCCAATCCCTCACCACGGGATAGGCCTTCTCCAGCGGCTCCGTCCTCTTGGGCGCAAGGCCTGGAAAGTAGGAGTACACCCACGCCTGTAAAGCAAGATAGTCAATAACGATCTTTCGTGATTTGCTAAAGAAAGGAATGGATTTCGGTCTAAATGAAGGTTCATACCTCCAGCAGTAGTCAAGGTCCGACAGCGCCAGGAGAAGTCCCCTTCTCCATCAACTCCGGACGAACCATGGCCCTCATGAAACGATGAGGACCGCAAAACCAAGAATGACCCGGTCCCAACGCCCTAAGGAGCTCGGGTCGAAAGGAAGGGAAGAAGCTTCGTCGACAGACCTCTCTCCCTTGTCTCCGAGGTAAATCGAAGACAGAAACCACGAGCCACAAACGGACCCTGCTCGGGTTGACGGGGAGGAGGAGCCGTCTCCCTCTCGTCAATCGTCACCGTACCGCCGGGATCTTTCCCAAAGTAGTCTCGAACGTAGGAGCTGGGCACCAAACCCAGCATTGTGATGCCCTCGGCGACAAGTTCCGGCCGATCAACCTCCTAGCCTCGGCCGAGTCCACCCTCATGGCGGAGACTCGGCCACTCCGCCTCGATCCCGCACGGTAGACCGAGAAATCATGCGTAGTCCTCGAGTGACTCCCACCTCACCAAAAGGCATGTGAAACGTGGAAGTCGTATCCCAGAACCGGTCCAAGAAAGCGCGGACCAGGCTAAGGTTAGCCCGCAGCTTCCTCTTCGCTATATCCCTCCAGGCCTGCACCAAGGCACCGAACGCTCCGCGCTCGATCATGGCACGCTCCTCCACCGACAGCCACTCGTAGCACTCCATCGCTGTCGTGTAGCCCGAGAACGACCTAATGTTCCCGACCTCCTATTATGATTTGAAACAAAAGCTATCTTTAGTTTTTGAATGAAAATTGGAAGAGATATGAACAAATGAATGAAAGAAGATGAATAATGAGTAGTGAATTCCTATTTACCAAGCTCTTCACCGTCCTGTAGAACAGGTGACCCTCTGCAGCCCACAACAAGTGCCTACTCTCCCAGGTCTCAGCCCACGCAGGATCCCCTCTCAGCTGACGACCTCCTCGCCCAACGTTGGCTCGTCTCGGGGCCTCCTCAACAGCCTCCTCCTCATGGATCTCGTCCCCAGCAGCCATCACCGCGGCGGTGAAGGCCTGCTCTAAAGCCTCCTCAACAGTAGCAACATCTATCTCCATGGGAGTCCTCCCAGAAGTAGAAGCCTCATCACCTGCAACATTAAAGCAAATTTAGGCCGCGTCACGCGACGACGAGCCTTAGTTAAGGGATTTTCGAGCCTTTGGAAGCCCTGAAATCGCTCTTTTCTCGCCATCTTTTGCCATATTCTCACAAACCCAAACGCTCATGTGGTAATTTGGGTCACGTCAAGCCTAAATTGAAGCCTAGTTCTGGGTTCAAGTCGAAATTTCGACAGCATTTCGTTATAACAGCGATTATGCCCTAGAAAAGTGTCCTGAAAGAGTTGTCACAAACCAAAATTCCGAGATGATAGGAAGTTTACCCATCATCCAAGGATCCCAAATATCAAGTTTCATCGCAAATGGACAATCCTAAGGCTATTTTCGAAGCAATTTACGGTTTTAGTTTAAAACCGTCTCAAATTCACTCAAATGCTCAAAACTCAACGAAAATTTGAAAAAAATACATGGTTGTGTTCCTTATACTACCAATTACCCGTTTCTAATGTCAATTTGACGAAGCAAATGCATTTGGGGGAAAAGCCCCAAATTTTCGATCAAATTGGGTTGAAAACCCTAATTTTTCGATCCAAAATTAAGCCAATACGGAAGACTAATGCAAGAATGAAGCACATACCTCGATTAGTCATGATTAATGCAAGCTTTTGAATCAAACCTTGGCGGAAATGGTGAAGATTTGAGAGAGAAATGTGTGAATTATGTTTCGAACAAATGAACACAAACCCTTCTGATTATCGCGTTTTTACGCAGAAAATAAACTTTGGGGAATAGACGCAGCAGGCGCTGCGCCTCTTCCAAGAGACACAGCTCTTGCTGTGCCTCTTCCTTGTGTTCCCTCCATACGAGTTTTCAAAAATTCGTTACGAGTTCGTTATTTGTGGGCCCATCCTTGGTGCGCCTCTTCCCTGATGCTATTTTATCCTTTTGATCCGTTTGACGATTTTCTTTCGTTCCGGCCCGCATTTTCCAAGCCAGCAGCAGACTATTATACGTTATTTATTGCTTCCAAGACCTTGCTTGTCGCAACGAGCAAGTATTTTTCGACAGGTGTTTCGACACGCCTTTTCTTCATTATCTTGCCCCCGAGCGAGAGTAAGCGGATATACTTTCCCTCTCAAGGCACAGAGATACAATTCTCGATTACGTTCCCCATACGAGAGTTCATGACCGACATGGAGATCAACATTGTTTTCTCTCAGCAGTTCCCGCCTGTGTCCTGCTATTCGCAATTATTTCTCGAAGACTACCCAGCGATTTTTCTCTCGGCAGTTCCGCTTGTGTCTGCTATTCGCAATTATTTCTCGAAGACTACCCAAGCGTTTTTCTCTCGGCGGTTCCACTTTTGTGTCTGCTATTCGCAATTACTTCTTGAAGACTACCCAAGCAGTTTTCTCTCAGCAGTTCCCGCCTGCGTCCTGCTACTCACCTTATTTAGCTCCCACACATGACCTTAGCTCCTATGCACCTCCGGAGGCGTCTCTCAAGAAGCCTGAGGTATGGTCTCTTCTTATGGCTGGCGAGCATCCTTACGTAGTCTAATGGACTTTAAACGACCCTCCCCGATAGTCAACAGACTCTAAAATGTTCCCGACGACAGGTCCTTGGTTCAGACCCCTTGAGCCGCCTCGCGTCGCCATAGTCGTTAGGTTGTAATCTTCGATTGGCCTGATGGCTATACTTTGACTTTCGCCTTGTCCAAGCCTCAGTTAAAGTGGAGGCTCTGTAGATACCTCATTTCTGCACCTCCCGCAAACCACCCGGTGATGATTGGGCCGCATGTTTGCTACGCGGAACGATTTGTGACAGTTCGTAAGTTTATCGTCAATTGATTGCTCAAATACTAATGTCTACCTCTTAGTTGTCATTTACGTGCCGATACGGTCGTTTTGACAGTAATTAGAGTACATTTGGAGTCCGGGCCTAAAACCGTCTTCATTTTCTGATAACCGTTAAATCCCGAGTCAGGATGTTTTGGAATGTTCCGGATATTTCTATTCCATATTTTTATAAATATTTCACAATCTTTATCCTTTGGTAAACAATTTCCCGTAGTATTCACATAAAATATTAAGGAAAACCAAATTATTCCGTCCTTCCATAACTCAAACACGGAAATCTTTCTTCCGCAGGAGGAAACCACTTGGGAACAGACGCAGCAGGTGCTGCGCCTCTTCCAAGAGACGCAGTGGCTGCTGCGCCTCTTCCCAGGTCCTTTTATGCGTAATTTTCGTATCTTTTTCATATCTTTCCGAGATTCACTTCCAAAGACTCTCCGAAACCCTAATTCCTTCACGTGAGTAGTATAAATAGGAGCCTTCGCTCCTCATATTTCTCACGCGAGTGTTCGCCCTTCTCTTCTCCTTTTGCATTCTAGACCATTGTTCTTACTTTTTGGCGTCTGCGTGCTTGAACTTTCGACCACGTAAGCTTGGATCCTTCTGAGTACCAGCCTCGTTTGAATGACCGACCAATTTGACCAACTCCACAATCAATCAACATAATTAATCTAATCGTTTTCATCTTACGAGGGCACTTTCTTTACATTCGCGTCTAGCATCACTAATCGATATCTTAGTTCATTTCGTTTCGTCAAACATGTAAGTCTGAGGGTGTAAATCTCTCTTTTATTTATTGTATTTTACTTTTTGTAATCACCAATGTAAGGTTTATGTCGAAAACACCTTGTTAAAACGGATTTCTAAAACCATGCTTTAAAACCTCTTTTTACGGATTTCCAGAAGACAAACCGTCGAGAAAGGACGCAGCAACTGTTGCGCCTCTTCGAAGGAGCGCAGTTCCTGCTGCGCCTCTTCGTGAGGCTGCCGCAGTTCCTGCTTCCTTTCTTCCTCCTTCGTCCTCTGTAATTCGTCAATATTTTGTTTGTTTCGTTTTTTTCCTGTTAATTCTTTGACATAATAGTCTAATAATTCACATGTATATTATCATTCATTCATTAGCATGTAATATAATCATTAAATCCGACTTAAATCCCTTATAATCTCATATTTGCGGGTTTTCGTCATAAAATTCAATCCGGGTTGTAGAAATTCGATTTGTTCATATTGAGTTTCTGGAATTCGACCTTTGGCATATTTTCATCTGTTTATTGTCATGTTCATCGCATGTTTTTCGTTAATTCATCATGTTTAGTTTATTTCGTTCACCCATGTCACTAATCAATCATTCATTCATGTAATTAATTCGTAATATTCCGTCTCATCCATGTTTATTGTTTTATGACCCCCTTAATCACATGTAATTAACCTATTAATCACTTTCATCCGAGTAAATATCATAATCAATCATTAAATTTACCGATGAGTATTAACAACACGCAATTCCGGCTTCACAGCCAGAATTCAGGTCAGGAACAGACGCAACAACTGTTGCGCCTATTCCAAAGGACGCAGCTCTGCTGCGCCTGTTCCGGGTTAAATTCTGCCTCCGAACTCCGTTGTTGCCTTGACTTAGTTTAATTAGCTTACGTATAATTGACTATTATTCGTATTACCGCCTTCTATTTGGTTCGTTGATTTATTCTTTTATTCTTTTTCTCAAATCATCCGTTTTAAAGGTATTTTCGACATAAATCGCCTATCCCAATGTAATTATTGTAATTTTCATTATTGTAATTTTATTTATTGTATTTAGCATTGTATTTTGTATCATTTGTATGTTTTCACATGTAATTGAACATTAAATCCTACTTCGACCCAATTGTATGTTAAACTAATTGTCCACCGACTTAGTTAATTCTCACATGCTAGGATTAAAACTTGGATGTTGCATTGCATGCATATAGCCGACGATATATCAAGTATAGATGATGTCCCTAATCATTAGTAGAGGCCGCTATCGAGGCGGGCGGGATTAGGTGTTCGATCAAAAGAGCTTCCTAATACGTACCCTCACCCCTTACTCCAGATCTCCGTGAACACCCGTGTTCATTGGCATCCACGAGAGTCATTCTAGACATAGAATGCTAAGGGTAACGATTGCTTAGTGTTCATGTCTCTACTTTGTGTCTTGACATGGCACGAGGTATTCGAACGGTTCCAATTTCCCATAAAAATTGGTGGCGACTCCAACAAAAATGCAAACGCTTGTTCTCTTCCTCCCAAGCGCCCCCGTGGGCCCCCCGCTGTCCACAAGTTGGTCAGTAAGCCGAGTGAATCAACTCTGGTCGAGAAGTTTGTCAACAACCTCCGCCCGGTTTATGCCAACCTACTGAGGTATCAGAATATCAAAACTTTTCAAGATCTGCAGATTCTAGGGACACGTATTGAGGACGGCCTCCGAAAGGGTGTCTTAGCAAAGACCTGGCGCAGGGGTTATCAAGGTCCACCTCAACCGGATCTCGCCCTTACGGTCAGACAAACAAGATTGATGAGGTTAACCTCGTCGAACCATCTACCAAGAAAACTGAACGCCCCCAGAGAGTGTTCACCAACATAGGGTCGACTTATGCAAGTGCCTTGAAAAGGCTCATGGACCAAGGGAAGTTACAACCGATCGGGCCCACCCCGGACCCGGCCGACGCCAAGAAATCCCGATTTTGGAACCCCAACGCCTACTGCCAGTATCATCGAGGGAAAGGGCATGATACCGAAAATTGCTTCAAGCTCAAGCACCACATTCAAGACATGATTGAGAAGGGGATTTGCCTATACCCCCACCAACTAAACCGAACAACAAAACGAATCCCCTGGGAATTCACGCCATCTCTGACGATGAGCCGACCCTAGACTGCTCTCATCTCATCTTGCCGATTGACGGCGAGGTGAATGTTCTGGAAAAGGATCCTTCGGACGGAGTGTTCGTGTTCGATCTTTGCCACCATGCTCACTATGTTTCAGCAAGTGGAAGAGGCCATAGCCAGCCTCTCTGAGAGAATCACCCGACTCAACGACGCCTACCGTCGACTCATCTTCAATCCCCCAACACCACGTCCGAGGGAGAATTCCCCAAGCATTCAAAACTACCCACCCCAGGATGGATTGCTCCCGCGACCATTCTAGCACAGACCTCACGAAAATAACTACCCTCAAAATAACTACCCCCATGAAAATCGCCCTCACAAAAATGTCCCCCACAAGAATTACCCACCGAGGAATACCCCTCCAAAGTATCCTCGGGACCTTGAAATTAACGGCATATGGCGGGATGATGTTGAGGATATTTATATCCTCCCGGGGAAGGAAAAGCGGATAAAGGAAATCAGACATCTCACCCGGTCCGGACGTCCCTATCAGAATCCGAGCAACTCAACGGTCGTTCCTACAACGAATGACCAAATCGTCCCAGAGGTGGACACTCAGCCAAAGGCCCCCGAGAACTCAATCCTGAAACAGCTCCACAAAGCAAAAGCCGAAATCTCAATTTGGCAACTGATCGCAACGTTTTGTGAGCATCGACAGGCCTTGCTGCAGGCCTTGGGAAAATTAACCGGGCCCTCCACCTCTTCCCCAAAAGAAATAGTGGCGCACATGACGAGAGACGCCCCTGATCTGAGCAACCCGATCGTCTTCTCCGACGAGGATATTCCCCTGTTCGGAGCCAATCATAACCTGGCCCTGTACATCACCGTACAATGCCTCCAAAAGAATATACCAATGGTCCTCGTGGATGACGGTTCCGCCGTGAATGTCATTCCTCTCAAAAGCGCCACAGTGGGTATCAAGGAATCTGATTTAATCCCAACGAATCAAGGAGTACGCGCCTACGACGGCACTCGTCGCAAGGTCGCTGGGCTAGTCACTTTGACCGTCGCAACCGGTCCATTAGAAAGACAAACCAGTTTTCAAGTGGTCGACATCGACGCGCCCTTCAACATGCTCCTGGGACGTCCCTGGATTCACGCCGTCAAGGCGGTCACATCAACGCTCCACCAAAAGATCAGGGTCCCCTTCAACGGGAAAATGATCACGATTCCCGCTTCCCCAATCAAAGCAGTCATGAGAAGGGGGGTAGCCTCCCAAGCCATTGAGGAGGACGACAATGAAATGTGGGGTTTCCAAGCCGTAAACACCATAACTGATGAACCTGCAACCTCTGAGTGTGACCCGTTCACCAACCTCACGATCAACCGTATCATGATGCGTCAAGGTTATTTCCCGGGTTTGCCGCTCAATCCACTAAAGGACCCATTGCCTCCCTTGAAACAGGCTAAGGTCCCCAACATTCCCTTTGGGCTGGGATACGAACCTACCAATGAAGACATCCAGGAGATGAACCTCCTAATCCGAAAATGCAAGAAGCACGGAGTCATCCTCCGTCCATACCACCTGACTCTCAACGGATACTTTGTCCCCGAGGGAGAGTCTGAACTCTACCACGGCTTTCCAGAGCCGATCTATGACTCTGTAGCAGGGCTAGGTACCGGGAGTGGAAGTCTTCGGGTCATTACTTTATCCCGACAACGTCGAAAGCTCGCATCAACATAGTCCAAACCGTCACCAGGCCTTGACGGACAAGTCATCACACTCCTATTGGGGAAGATAACGTCAAACACCTCGACTATGAGGACATTATCAACATCGCCCAGAAAGACAACCAATTTGATCCAACCGCCTTGATCTCCGATGACGACCCGGAGAAAGCTACCCGAGGTGGAGGAAAACCATCAAATGGACCGATCGCAAGGCCGCATTCTCAAGATAACGATCGAGAAGGCCCTATGTTCAAGGAGGAGGTGAAGAAGGATCGAGTCGAGTCGAGTCGAGTCGGGTCGAGTCGTCATAGCTCCTAACACTCGATGTCCCGGTCAAGGTCCCTTCCCTTTGTTTTATCACAAAGTCGTGTCGATTCGGAGGTCGAGTCCACTAGGGTCACCCCACTCCCATGAAAGGTGACAACCTGGAGCCTGTTCCGGGGGCCACTTCTGTGTTGTGTCGCCCTCCGTCTGACCACGAGATGTCTGTCCTTTCCAAGCTATTCACTCGTGTCAACTTAATGAACGCTAAGTTTGCTTATGACTCGTCTCAATTTAACTGCAATACAATTCTGAATGATTATGAGGAATTTGACTTGAGTGACTACCCACCTCACTTAGCCAAAGAACTTGACAAGCGGGAAACCAGAACCCCCATCATTGAGGAAACAGAACCTATTAACGTAGGAACCGACAATACACCTCAAGAACTTAGGATAGGGATAACCCTGGACCCCTCGGAAAGACAACAGTTCATTGACCTCCTCCACGAATACAAGGACGTATTCGCCTGGTCTTACAGAGACATGTCTGGGATTGACGGAGAAATTGCAGAGCACCGGATACCCATTAAACCCGGGGCTAAATCCGAGAAGCAGAAGCTACGCCGGATGCGTCCTGAGTGGTCCCTAAAAATCAAGGAAGAGGTGGACAAACAGTTCAAGGCTGGGTTCATCAAAGTGCCTGAATACTCGGATTGGGTGGCCAACATTATGCCGGTACCAAAGAAAGACGGAAGAATTCGGGTTTGCATCGACTTCAGGGATCTGAACAAGGCAAGTCCAAAGGACGACTTCCCTTTGCCACATGTTGACATTCTGGTGGACAACACTGCCGAACATGCTCTCCTATCATTCATGGATGGGTATGCCGGGTACAACCAGATTAAAATGGCTGAGGAAGACATGCAAAAGACTGCGTTCACTACACAGTGGGGTACATATTGCTACACGGTCATGCCTTTCGACCTCATCAACGCCGGAGCAACCTATCAGAGGACCGCTACCACTCTTCTACATGATATGATGCACAAGAAGGTAGAGGTATATGTCGATGACATGATTGTCAAATCAAAAGAACGGGACGGCCACATCAATGCCCTCCGGAAATTCTTCGCTCGTCTGCGGAAATATAACATGAGACTAAATTCTCAGAAGTGTGCATTCGGGGTCACCTCCGGAAAACTCTTGGGACATGTCGTTAGCAAAAGAGGCATTGAGATTGATCCAACCAAAATCAAAGCCCTTCAACAAATGCCTCGGCCTAGGAACGAGAAGGAGATTCGGGGATTTCTCGGTCAGGTTCAATACATCAGCCGGTTCATTGCCAAGCTCACTATGATTAGTGAACCGATATTCGAAAAACATCGTGCCTTCGACCACACCGATTGGGACGACGACTATCAAAAGGCGTTCAACAGGATAAAGAAAATCCTATCCAAACCTCCTGTCCTCATGCCACCCCAACCAGGGATTCCTCTATCCCTATACCTGACTGTTACCAACACAGCTATGGGAGCAATGTTAGCACAAACAGTTGGCAACGAGGAGCGAGCCATCTACTACATCAGCAAAAAGTTCATTGAGTACGAGACGAGGTATACCCAACTGAAAAAGATATGCCTTGCCCTAGTATGGTCAACAAAGAAGCTGCGGCATTACTTGCTAAGCTACTCGGTCCACATCTACTCCAAGATGGACCCGGTTAAATACATCTTCGAAAAACCCGTACTAAACAGAAGGCTGTCTAGATGGACACTCATGCTGTCCGAATTTGATCTCAAGTTCGTACCCCTCAAGGTTATCAAGGGAAGAGTAGTCGCTGATTTCCTAGCAGAAAATCCCGTCAATGAGGATCCAACGACCGACACATTGTCACTTCCTGACGAGGACATCCTTTGTTTGTACCGACTCCGACGCATGGGACCTATACTTTGATGGTGCATCTAATCTGAGAGGTTTCGGGGTAGGAATCCTTCTAATATCGCCAGAGGGAGAACACGTTCCGATCTCGGTCAAGCTAGACTTCGCCGTCACCAACAACGCCGCTGAATATGAAGCATGTCTCATCGGCCTACAAGCAGCCATCACACTTGGCATCAAGAGACTGAGGATCCACGGCGATTCCTCACTCATCATCAATCAGGTATCCGGATCATGGAAAATCCGATCTGACAGCTTAGCTCCCTATCGAGCAAAGATCAATCAAGAGGCCGAGTTCTTCGACCAAGTCGACTACTTCCACTTGCCACGAGAGGAAAATCAATTTGCTGATGCCTGGCAAAACTTGCCGCGCTCATCAATATACCCGACGACATGACATTAATACCCCTATGTGTCGAAAGACGGAGCGAGCCAGCTCACATCTGTGCCATTATCGATGACGAGGAAAGCCATGATGAACCTTGGTACCAAGCCATCCTCAATTACAAAACCAAAAACGAATTCCCTCCCAACTCTGATCAAAGAGGACAAAGAGCCATCTGTTTACTTGCATCACAATTCGTGATAAACCAAAATCAACTCTACAAAAGAACACCCCAAGGAATTCTCCTCCTTTGCATTGACCATCACAAAGCCAAAAAAGTCACGGGAGAGGTTCACGACGGAGAATGTGGCCCTCACA
The DNA here is from genome assembly GCF_048544455.1 of Silene latifolia. Taxonomy (NCBI): domain Eukaryota; kingdom Viridiplantae; phylum Streptophyta; class Magnoliopsida; order Caryophyllales; family Caryophyllaceae; genus Silene; species Silene latifolia. The sequence goes on from NC_133534.1 coordinate 223,035,315, forward strand.
TGAGTGCAATGATGCTTACACGGAAAATCACGCGGCTAGGTTACTACTGGACCACCATGGAAGCCGATTGCCGTAACTATGTCAAACATTGCCATAATTGCCAAATCTTCGCCAACATACAACACATACCACCATCCCTTTTATACACCATGACATCACCCTGGCCATTCTTAACCTGGGGCATCGACATCATCGGGAAAGTCAACCCGATAGGCACCAAGGGGCATTGCTTCGTCCTCGTCGCCATCGACTACTTTACCAAATGGGTAGAAGCACAATCATATGCAGTCTTGACCGCCAAACAAGTGGCCAAGTTCATCCAAAACAACATCATCGCGTACGGGTACCCCACGAAATCATCAGCGATCAAGGCTCTCACTTCCGGGCGGAAACTCAAGCTTTGCTGGACAAGTACAAGATCAAACGACATCGATCATCCCCCTATCGTCCCCAAACAAACGGAGCGGTGGAGGCAGCGAACAAAACTCTTGTTACCATTATCAAGAAAATGCAAGACAACTACCGCGATTGGCCGAGCAAACTCCCATTCGCACTCTGGGGATACCGAACCTCCATTCGAACACCGACAGGCGCCACACCCTTCTACCTAGCATACGGTATGGAGGCGGTTCAGCCGGTAGAATTAGAGGTCCCATCTCTACGCATCCTACTAGAGAGTCAAGTCCCTGAGGCGGAATGGACCCGTCGAAGGTACGAACAACTCACTCTTCTAGACGAACGGTGACTCAACGCCTTGCTCAATGTCCAGCTATACCAACGACGTATACAACAGGCATTCAACAAGAAGGTTAAACCCAGAAACATCCAGGAGGGCGACTTGGTACTCAAGTCAGTTCGAGCACCATTACCCGTCGATCCGAGGGGAAAATTCAAACCCAACTGGGCCGGGCCATACGTGGTTAAGAAAATACTTTCGGGGAGACGCGGTGAGACTAAGTGACCTAGACAGAAAAGACTTTACATACCCGACCAACCTAGACCAACTCAAGAAATACTACCCTTGAACCCTATCAACCAACAACCTAGCCTAGTTTTACAACTAGCATCGACCTCAACCCTTTTCAAGTCAAGTTCCTCAATATGTTCTGATTTGAAATTGCATATTTTATCGAGTCTAAGCTGCGGCACCTTGCCCGTTTCGAATGTCCTTTGATCCGTCAAAGGCAACGTCCATTTGCACTACAAAAACAAAACCCCTGAACTACGAGCATGGTTTGATTTCACCTCTTCAGGTGGATAAGTCGGCAGTCCCTCTTATGCCCGAGGGATACAACCACAAAACCCAATTCAAATTTACAAAATATTTCGAACTACGATCATGGTTTGATTTCACCTCTTCAGGTGGATACGTAGGCAGTCCTTTCTTATACAAGAAGGATACAACCATTCTCACAATCAAATACAATCATTCCAATACAAAAATCCCTATCAAAAAAAGAGAAAAGGGAAAACCATTCCCTTTCCCATAAAAATACAAAAAATGAGACTTTCTCCCTTTCCACAAAATACTACTTTCCCAAGTGCAAATGTTTAGGACGATTCAAATCGAATTGCCTTTACCAAATGGATGGAAGAAACAAGCGTTCACAATTTTTGACACGAGCAATCCTCTTATTTAATTAATAATGGGAAGGATTACAATTTCAACAACAAATAAAGCTCGACGAGTCTACAACTTGTCAAAGCTAAGGTGTCAACTAACACACCTCACATAGTAAAACTAGCACAAAACACACAATATATAGCTAGTACAACATAATGAAAACCTCACAACAATAATACAACATAATAATAAAATGGGTAATGGAGGTCTTCACTCTTCCATTCTACCCTTGCCTTTTCCCTCGGGGTACATCTTCCCCTTGTTCTTCTTGTTGGCCCGCCTAGCATGGACTTCTTCCTCGGAACGGATCCTAAACGGATCTAAGACGGCGACGGCCTCCGGTCTAGCACAAGACCCCATATTCGACCCGAAAAGAGCCAATGCATGGCCCATCATATTCTTGGGGCCGGAACTCCTCCTCTTCGGTGGTCTCATCACATCGGGGGTAGCTCCATCAATATACTCCTCGAAGAAGGCATGGTTGGCCTTGCCAACCTCTCGATACTTCAAATCGACAACCTCGTCCTTGCGAAATTTGGATCTCTCTTCCAAGGACGGAGCACGTGACCACTTGACATAAGCGGGAGTCACCCATGTCGTGGCAGCGGGGTTTGGCACCTCCCAAAGTGGCCGAGTGGCCCACCACCTTTCAAATAATTCCACGAGCTCAGAGTTCCGGAACACATTCTCTTGGACAAGAGTATCTTGAGCGGGCACCTTTTGTTGACGCCCCATTTGCCTCATGAGCCTTTCGGGATATATGAAGGAAACAACCTTCAAACCCACCACCATCAAAGAACGAGGACTAGCACCCGAAGCGGGCAACCCCGTGAAGGACCTCAAGTGCCACCACGGCACCACCCAACGGATATGAGGACCACCCTCCTCCGCCAATCTTGCGGCCCAATAGGCCTCGGTGGAAGCAAAACTATCCAGGTACAACTTCCTCATGGTTAGTTGACGGAAGGAATAAGAAGAAGAATCAACCAGAGGCTCTACATACCTTAGCCTCTCCAATAGCCACACTTAGAGTATCCTTGGGGATCCGAAAGAGGGAGCTTCTCCACAAGAGCCTTCCTTGTCCAAAGCTTGGATAATCTCTCCAAGCACCAACCATGATGGATCTCTACCATGCTCTATTTGCTCGATCACATGGATGAGGGTCATGCTACCATGGCATCTTGGCCCCTCCAGTAATACTCCGTATTTATGAGTCTTTGGGTACTCTATCGAGTAGGCCTTACTCTGTCGAGTAAGGGTGAGTTGCGTTTTAAAATAGTTTCTGACCTATTGGGTACTCGATCGAGTAACTAGGATACTCGATCGAGTAAGGGGGCACTCGATCGAGTACCTTAGCTACTCGATCGAGTAGCCGGTTTCTGAGGGGAGTTATTTCTCGGGTTTTGTTAATTATGCGATTAAGGTATATAATCTTTTCCGTCATCATTCTAAACACTTTTCAAAACCTAAATTACTGTTAAAGAGAGAAAGCAAGTACGTTCATCCCTTTAATCGCATTGTTAGCAAATCCCGGAGTTTGGAAGGTCGGTTTTCATCGTTTGTTATACCGTTGAGATCCTTGCGTCGAGGGTAAGATCTATGTACCATTTTTACTGTTTTTCCTTTAAGTTGGTTAAACCCTAATATGGGGATTTGGGGGTTTTGTGTAGATTGTGATTTGGTAGTGTTTATGTGTTTGTATGATAGAAGGAGGTTTTGTAGAAGAGGCTTTTTGATCTGACTATTGATACCGTCTCGATCATTGTTGTGCTTTCGGGTAGGATTTCCTACTCAGTATTAGTCCCATAATGGGATGATTGTTGATGTGTTGAGATTGATTGTTTAACATCGTAACTGTTTTGTGACGGCTGTGATTGTGATTGTGATTATGATTGTGATTGTTTGTCTCTGGTTCTCGAGATGCGTTCTCGGCTGAGTGGAGTCACTTGCGGGAGTGGCTTCACGCCCTAGTTTTGCCTCCTGTGGAACCCGCCACAGGGGGGATGTGCACATTAATGGGACTGGGTTATCGCTCGGTATGATGAGCGGGGCTTAGGTGGGAACGGCTGCGGTCCCCCACTGGCAGGACTGGTCCAGTGGACAGTCCGTGACGGAGATTGATGGGAGTGGTGTTATTGTGTGTGTGTGACCGTTTAAATTTGTGTTGTTTGTTGTGTTGTTGGATTTTATAAATTGTGTGATTAATCTCGACCCGTTTAAATGTTTTAAAAGCGTGGTGATCCATTCGGGGTGGGGAGCGATTATTGAGCAGGTATGATATGACGCGTATGGGATAGGGATAGCCGAGGATGAGTCATCACGTGGCGGTTAGAAGTCTTCATTTGTGTCGGACGATGTTTTATAGCTTTGATAGTTTTAGCAGTAGACCGTCTGAGAATCTTGTATTTCTTTTTATCAGTTTGGAATTGTTATGTAATCACTTTAAACTTTATTTACTTTTAAAGTTGTTTCGTTATTGTCTTATGAATATCATGCTTCGGGTAACCGAGATGGTGGCATCCTTATACCTGAGTGGTCCTGGTAAGGTACTTGGAGTATGAGGGTGTTACAAATGGTATCAGAGCGACGATCCTGAAACCTATAACCAATGAATTTAATGAATATAGGGAGTCAATTAAAATGAACCCGGGGTAAAGGTTGTAGGAGCTAATGCAAAGGCTTGGGAGACGTCCTAAAGTCGCGAACTCGCCTTACAATTTTGAACCGGTCACCATGGGATATGAGTCGGGATCGCTATGTGTTTATCTTGTGAATTGTGTACCTATATGGTGATGTGTGGCATGAATCGGTGGATGTATGTATGTGGAGAATGGGGAACGTGTAGAAAAGATGGTGATGATGTGATTTCGTAAGCTATTGATTGAAAGCATGATAGTTGGTTTACAATGTTGTTTTGAATTGTAGTAAAAGTATATGAGAATGATGAATGATGTGGTAGAAAAAGGAAGTAGTTCATATGTGATAGTATGTGATGAATGATGATGTTGCAGGATGGATGATTCATAATGTGGCATAATAATAACATGTGCATAAGAATGTTGTGTCGTATACGTATATTTGGTTTGAATAAGGTTGTATGATAAGTTTATGTACTTGTCCACTATTGTTCATGTGTATATGTGGTAAGAAGTGTGTAGCTGTAATGGATTAATTGGTTGGAAGAGATTAAGTAAGTAATTGCATAAAAATATGAAATTCATGTGTGGAACATGTTTATGTGGGTAATGGATTTTAATAATATTGCAATGTTTGTAACATGTGAATAGGGGATTTTATGTTGTATATTATGTTATTGTGTACGTAAAGTTATAAAATAAAAGCATGTGGTAAATCGTGATTGACAAGTTAAATAATCTATGTGCATGATTAATGTTGTTACTTGGCTTTTGAAAATAGTAACATATGATTATGAATACTGGTTTTATGAGTTTTGGACTGGTATTGTTTGCTTGGTTGTTGTTTAAGTTGTTTGGAAGTAAAATCAAGTAGTTGTGTTTTTCGATTATAAAGAGGTTGTCTTTAGAATGTTATAACTTGAGATGCATAAATGATTTTGATGTGATTCCAATTGGAGGTGATAGCTTGTCCTTTTACGATTCTAACGATAGGTCACACGCCCAAAACGACCAAGTAATGAGTGAGTTATGACTGTTTCTGAAAACTGGACAATCTTTGAGAATTGGGGTACTCGATCGAGTAGCCTTGGTACTCGATCGAGTAAGGGGGAACTCGATCGAGTACGTTAGTTACTCGATCGAGTAGCCCTAGTGATTTGTTTTACGTGCTTCTGATCTTCACCTACTCGATCGAGTAAGTCCCTTACTCGATCGAGTGGCCGGTACTCGATCTAGTGACCCCTGTTTTGGGTCATATGCTTATCTTTTGACATTCGTTGCATATTATGTTTAATTCAAAGTTTTTATTTTACTTCTTTATGCATTGTTTTACATGTAAGTTGGTCTTGATACGTAAGTTACCCAATCTTATGGGGTGGTGAGTGGCACCTTATGGTGAGTATGAGTTTGGTGGGAGGAGATGAGCTATATGTGGTTGTGCTGAGAAGTGGATGGTGCAAGTTTTGGTGAGACGTGGTGAGTGATTTATTCGCGAAATTGAATGATGTAAAAGTAAGTGAAAGTGGGTCTAAGGAACGTGAGAATGAAAAGATTGAAAGGAAGGTTTGGGTAGTGGCAACTTGAGATGTGTAAAGAATTATGGAGTGAGATGGTTAGGAGTCGTGTGGGTCAAGAATATATGTAGCGAAAGTTCGTTTTAAAGGGGTTGAGAAGAGTGGTATATAGTGAACTGAGATGGAGACATGCCGCGAGGTGGACTTGTAGACAATGAGTGAGTTTGGGAGATTTGGTTTATTAAGAGGTGAAACTACGTGTGATTTCTTTGGGCATTTAACGGCATAAAATGAAGTTGTTTAAACAGTGAACGTTGATTTTATGGATAGGTTAGTGACAAGTGTGAGCGATAGCATAATAAGAGAAGATCCATGGTAAGAAAGAGTGAGATGATATCGACATGAAATAATGGGATTTGAGCTTTGGCGGAATGAGAAGGTAACCGGAGCACTAAAGAATTAGATAGAAGTAATAAGGAGTTGAGCTATTAATTGGTATTGTTGAATGTGAAGAGAAAAGAAGAGTAAAAAGTAGGCTAAGGAAAATTTTCACTGGAGTTATGTGATATAAAGGTAAGGAATCATCGAAATGTGTGATATTATCATGAGGATGTTAGTTAATGGTTATATGGGAGCTTCAGGACAACATGATTAATAATGAGTTTCGAGGAATTAAGGGAGTAAGAGTTGGTGGAGTATTTACACGATATGAGATTTTTGGTGGAAAGTTAGATGACGATACAATTAAGATAGTATTGGGAATAATGTTGAGGTAATTTTGTTGATGGGTTTGATGTTTTTTATTTGGGGATGTTAACCAAAGATAGGAGAAAAACCGTGTTGTTTTGATATGAGTGTAAGAGGTTTGATATACGAGCAGTGGTGGTATTGTGATGTTGTCACTAGTGGTTAAGGGTGATGATAGATAAGAAAGACAGAAGTCCTAGAGAGGTTGATTTTACAAAGGCCGGATTGATATGTATGGTTGTAAGGGAGTATAAGATGTGGTTATATGAGGCGAGCGCTAGTGGTTGAATATTAATGGTATGGCATGAGGTGATGGTTATGCGAATTGGAAAATATGTTATGAGGGGCATATGAGTTAAGCTCGGGCGACAGGTAACCTTTATCGAGTGGTAACTTACGTGATCAGGATTGACTAGTTGGATGTGATTATGGGTCTATGATGTGTATAAATGTTTGTGTGAGGTTCTGAACTCACGAGAAGCGGTATGGTGTGATAGTTATAAAGATGTTATATGAATGTTTGTGATATATGTAGGGTACGACAATCTGATGGAATGAGGCTAAAAAGGTAATAATTTGATTGATTTGGCATGGCTAGTTATAATTTTATGTGTATTGATAACACATGCGTATTCCGTGAAATGGTAGAGATGATATTCATGAGGTGCTTATCTGTTTATCCATATAATATCTTGCGTTGTGATTTAATAAAGTGGATTTGAGTAAGTTTTTCTTGTCTGAGAAGTTATGCTGAGTCAGTGTTTATGGGTTTGAGTAAATTGTGATGTCTATCGGTGCGGTTGTGGTGCCTCGGGTGGTGATCCGGGCACGGTACTTCGTGTTGTGATGCGGGTATTTTCGCACTGCGGTGCGGTTGTTGGTGACGGTGTTGTGATACCGTCACCGGTTGTGGTAGAGTAGGCGGGATGATTATGATACGATTTTTCGAAAGTGCATACCAGTTATACATAGATTGTTGTTTTGTTTGCTGTTGTTCTTTGTGAGTTTTGGTTGAACATGTAGACTGTTGTTTTGCTTGTTGATATTTCTTACCAGTTTCAACTTGGGTGTGAGGGTAGAGTATGGTATGGGAGAAAGTTGTGTATGTTTTGTTGTTGTGATGGTATAGTGATTTTCTGTTGATCGGGCACAGTTGTAAGAGGTTGTACAGAACATTTAACCTTGTTGTAGATGAGACATCGGTGCACATAGTCATGGCAAGTGATTCGTAGAACATGTGTGGTAATGATCTGAAACCTGCAGGTGGTTTTAATCTTTCGTTGGGCCAGTGAGGGAAGGGTGTTTGGATTTAGTGTCTTGTTAAGTCATGTATGAGTTTTGCAGTGATGAAAGAAAAGAACTTGAGTCTTGAGAATCTTGTGTGAGTGTACGTAACAAGTGTGGATCGTGAGTTATGCTTTTGGCGATAGAGGTTTTATATAGTCTATATAGAGAGAGGTATATGTCATGTTGCGGTAATGTGGAAGAGTTGGAGTATTGGTTAGGCTAAGGGTTTTGCGGTATTAGTTAGATGGAGTGCAGAGTGAATTGAAGTATGAGAACTGTTTAAGTAAGAAAGCCTTGGAAATAGGAATGGTTATAGAAATGAGGTTATAGGCGGTTATCTTTGACATGTGGTGGTGATGAGGATGATGAGATGATTTAACTAAGGATTTAGTATTAGTGAGTTACGAGGACGTAACATTTGTCTTAAGAGGAGTAGGATGCGATAAAAGTGAGTTTCATGGTTGTGCATGTTGTAAAATAATTGGAAGTAGAGTGTTAGCATAGCGTAAAGGACGGATTTGTTTTGTGGTTGATGTTGTTAAAAGGTCATGGCCGTGCTTGTAGTAGTGTGATGTTTAGGAGTTCGAGAGTTTTGATAGTGGCATGATGATGTTTATGAGTGTAAGTAAACTTCGAGGACGAAGTTCCTTTTAAGGGTGGTAGAATGTAACATTCCGTTTGATGTTATGGGTATTTTGATATTGGATTGGCTCTGGATGATGTATTACGGAGCTAGTTGGTAGTGTATGGAGTTAGTGTTGAGAGAGATATAATGGAGTCGATACGATATCGTGAGCCATGTTGTGGAGGTAGGAATAGTTAGTGGAGTTGGTGTTACGAGTTCATGTTTGGGTTGGAGTTTTATTTTGAGTCCTTAGTCACGTTGTTGTGTCTTGATCGAGTTAGTATGTTTGTTTTTGAGTATGGGTTGAACTTCGGGGACGAAGTTCTTTTTAAGGAGGGAAGACTGTAATACTCCGTATTTATGAGTCTTTGGGTACTCTATCGAGTAGGCCTTACTCTGTCGAGTAAGAGTGAGTTGCGTTTTAAAATAGTTTCTGACCTATTGGGTACTCGATCGAGTAACTAGGATACTCGATCGAGTAAGGGGGCACTCGATCGAGTACCTTAGCTACTCGATCGAGTAGCCGATTCTGAGGAGTTATTTCTCGGGTTTTGTTAATTATGCGATTAAGGTATATAATCTTTTCCGTCATCATTCTAAACACTTTTCAAAACCTAAATTACTGTCAAAGAGAGAAAGCAAGTACGTTCATCCCTTTAATCGCATTGTTAGCAAATCCCGGAGTTTGGAAGGTCGGTTTTCATCGTTTGTTATACCGTTGAGATCCTTGCGTCGAGGGTAAGATCTATGTACCCTTTTTACTGTTTTTCCTTTAAGTTGGTTAAACCCTAATATGGGGATTTGGGGGTTTTGTGTAGATTGTGATTTGGTAGTGTTTATGTGTTTGTATGATAGGAGGAGGTTTTGTAGAAGAGGCTTTTTGATACAGCTGTTGATACCGTTTGACTGTTATGCTTTCCAGGTAGGATTTCCTACTCAGTATTAGTCCCATAATGGGATGATTGTTGATGTGTTGAGATTGATTGTTTAACATCGTAATTGTTTTGTGACGGCTGTGATTGTGATTGTGATTGTGATTGTTTGTCTCTGGTTCTCGAGATGCGTTCTCGGCTGAGTGGAGTCACTTGCGGGAGTGGCTTCACGCCCTAGTTTCGCCTCCTGTGGAACCCGCCACAGGGGGGATGTGCACATTAATAGGACAGGGTTATCGCTCGGTATGATGAGCGGGGCTTAGATGGGAACGGCTGCGGTCCCCCACTGGCAGGGCTGGTCCAGTGGACAGTCCGTGACGGAGATTGATGGGAGTGGTGTGATTGTGTGTGTGTGTGTGTGACCGTTTGAGCTGTGTTGTTTGTTGTGTTGTTGGATTTTATAAATTGTGTGATTAGTACTGACCCTGTTTAAATGTTTTAAAAACTGTGGTGATCCATTCGGGGGTGCTGAGCAGTTATTGAGCAGGTATGATATGACGCGTATGGGATAGCTGGGATGAGTCATCACGTGGCAGTTAGAAGTCTTCCATTTGTGTCGACGATGTTTTATAGCTTTGATAGTTTTAGATGAGAGACCGTCCCGAGAATCTTGTATTTCTTTTTATCAGTTTGGAATTGCTATGTAATCACTTTAAACTTTATTGACTTTTAAAGTTGTTTCGTTATTGTCTTATGAATATCATGCCTCGGGTAACCGAGATGGTGGCATCCTTATACCTGAGTGGTCCTGGTAAGGTACTTGGAGTATGGGGGTGTTACACCTCCTTCTTCAAGACATCAACGAAGAGGTACACATGGACAAGGCAAAATGCAAGAGCCCTTCTCCTAGCCACCTCCGAGACATTAGCATCTAATCGGTTTGAAAAGATGTTGATAAGAGCCAACATATCCACACCATGTGGAGCAAGAAGAAAGTTGATTTGGCTTGTTGATAAGCCCAACATGGAACGAAATTTCTCCTTGTAGCACAACCGAGTCGGAGGAAGCACCAGAACACAACCCGGCCACCCACCCATGGCTCCAACTTCTTCCGTAAGAGGGCAAATTTCGCCTTTCGGGAACACGAAAACATGATGTTTCGAATCCCAAAACCGAGAACATGCTTCAAGAAACGAAGGTTGCACCTTGACTTGGCGAAGCACCAACAATTGACCAACTCCCATGCTAACGAGTTGATGCTTTTCGGGAGGCGACAAATCCCGGCACCATTGTCGCAATGCGTTCTCAAAAACATCCATGAAATATTTTTGTGGAAGAAGATGAAGTTTTGTAGAGATGTTTTTGTGTTTCGGATGATGAAACAATAAAGCGCAAACGTCCCTATTTATACGAAATGATCACCGCATTTTTCAGAAAAAAGGGGAGAACCAGCTTCCATCGCCAGGCTGCTCGCACCTCTTTGAGGCTCCTTCAGGATTCCCGCTGTTGACTTGTCTCTTTCAACATGTGTTTTCTCCTGACACCTCAAACCTCCCGCCGGGAACCTCGCGCCTCTTCGGGATGATTCAGGAAATTTTGTGTTTCCTCACACTCACATTTCCTTGTTTTTGCGTTTTACGAAATCCGACACGGTTTCCATGACGCAGCTTTAAACATACGGATTTTTCTTTCTTTTTTTTTTAAAGGGGGGAAGGGCTAGTCGCCCCGATCCGCGATGGATCGTTTCCATGTCAGTCGAAATGCCGAAAATTTTTCGCTTTTTCGCAATTTTCCGGTAAATATCAAAATCGAAAATTGATAACACGACATCAATTTTCGTCAAAATTAAAGCACTCACAAATTCGAGTCTTGACATCAAAAGCCAAATATACTCGCAAAAATCCTTTTCTAAAATTATTTCCTGACGGTTTGAGTTTTATTTTTTTCGAGTCAATTTTCAAAAATTTCGATGCAATTTAATTCACGACACGAGTTAATTGCTCAAATGTTCAAATCAATTCCTTTTGAATTCCAAACGCGACGATTTGTCACGGAATCTTCAAAATTCATTTCAAAACTCAATTTTAACTTCAAGTCATCTTGGTTAATTTTGATTTTCAAACAAATGTTTTACGTGTTTTCAACCAAATGCTTCTACGTGTTTACGTTTTTGCGTATGTGCTATCTGTTGCCTGTTTTCTACAGCTAACGATGCAGGAACTGGTGCAAAGCAAAAGGAGAATCAACAGCCGACAGCGCTCCTCCGAAACACAACACAAAAAAAGCCAAAAATCACAAAATGAACCATAATCGAAAAACACATATATACAAACCGCCTTACGCAAAATACATAAATAAACGTCTATCATACAGACACTGGCCTAAAACAAACGTCTATCATACAGACACTGGCCTAAGACAACGAACTGGGGGCTATCCGCCACCTACCGAACTAAGCACTCTCTATCCTCTCAAACGGAAAAGAAAGAGAGCAACATGGGAAACAGGGGAGCAACGGCGGAAGCAGAGGTGGTTACCATGACAGTAACACCTCGTTCCTGCTCCACGACAAAAAGAAAAATGGTGCCTGGCAGATTTTGGACGACGCGATGATCGAGACTCGTAGCTTAGCGCGCTACCCCGACGTTGGCCTCCAATCGTCAGAATTCGAGGATGAAAAGGGATCAGGACAACGGATACTACCCCGATGTTGAACCTCACTCAGCTGAATTCAACAACGACTGAAAGCGACAACGTGGGATAACACACTCGTACTGAACCCCACTCATCGGACGTCCAGACCTCCGCAGGTAACGACCAACGATCAATACCCGATCATTGGCCGGACAAAGGCCGCCAGGCAGAAACACAACCAAGCCTGTAACAAAAAACAGTCGTCTTTCCCCCTCCAGGATCGACTTCCTCCTCCAAAGCCTCAATGACGGACCCCATAGGTCCCAGACGATACCCTGCGATCAAAAAACAACAAAAAAAACGTCAGCCGAAATTTCGGCATTACGACGGCATGAAATGGATAAATCCAAAAAGAAAAAAACACAACCTGCAATACAAAAACAAGGGGCAATCCCGCCCCAAACCATTCACAAAAAAAAACACACAAAAACGACTCGCCCCTCTTTTCAAGCAAAAGACGAGTCAAAATCACAAAAACGGCATTTCAAGACCCATACAAGGTCCGCCAACAACCCAAAATACATTCCCGACACAATGGGGATTTTTCTACGGTTCAAAAAGGCAATTCATACGCTAATTTGAACCCAAACCGGTCAAAAATTCAAAAACGACCGCAAAAAGGCAAACGTGATTTTATCACGCCTCAAGGTGACCTAAAATACCAATAAGGTCCATTTCAAGGCAAACTGACTCGATTCAAGCCCAAACAGGCGCTTATTTTGTCAGACGTAAGACCGTCGCAAAAGGCAAAAATCCAATTTTGCCCACAAACATCCAACGAAGGTCCTTAGATGGCAAACACGGGTTTTCCCAACTACAATGCAACATAGTGGGACCCACTACCCAAGCAAATAAACTTGGCATTGTGAAATGAGACGGTTTCTCGCCTCATTCACGTTTTTCGAGCACAGGGAGCGGGAACGGGGACCAAAATGCAAACTAAAAGCACCCCTATGCTCCTAAACAGGTTTCTAACCTAATGCAAACATCAATTTCACTCGAAATTGGCTCAATAAAAAACGCCCAATTCGATTTTAGGGCAAAATTTCGCCCTAATTCAATCAAGCTAAAAATCAACAAATTTGAATGGATTCAAGAGGAAATACTTACCTTGAGATGACATTGTTGATGAAAGGCAAGAACTCAAACACGCAAGAAGGTCCCTTAATGGCGATTTTGCGAGATTTTGAGGTTGAAGATGAATAATCATCCGCAGCTCAACCTCGCGTCTTTTTAACAGAAAATAGGGAAGCCGACTTCCATCGCCAGATGGCTCGCGCCTAAACCAGGCCTCTCCCTTGCCTTTTCAGCGAAATTTGGGCTTTAGCCCAATTTCCACACAACAAATTCGGATTTTCGTTGACGATATTGAATGTCGTCATTTCCTCAAAAACAAACAAAACCAAATAGTGAAAATTCAAATTCGCTATTTTCAAAAATTTCAAGCAAACGACGATCAAAACCGCCAACTTCAAAAATAATGGCGAAAATTCAAAATCGCTATTTCCTCAAAATACGAACGACGGCAATTAAAACCGTCAATTCCAAAAATAATAGCGAAAATTCAAAAACCGCTATTTCTCCAAATTTCAGTCAACGGCGGCACATAAACCGTCACTTCGATCAATAGTGAAGATTCAAAATTCACTATTTCCATCACCTGTCAACGGCGGCACATAAACCGTCACTTCAATCAATAGTGAAGATTCCAAATTCACTATTTCCATCAAATGTCAACGGCGGCACATAAACCGTCACTTCAATTAATAGAGAAGATTCCAAATTCACTATTTTCAATCACATGTCAACGGCGGCACATAAACCGTCACTTCAATCAATAGTGAAGATTCCAAATTCACTATTTCCATCAAATGTCAACGGCGGCACATAAACCATCACTTCAAACGCTATAGCAAACTCAAATTTTTTATTTTCCTTCAAAATTAGAACAAACGGCGATCAAAACCGCCACTGCTGGAATAAAGTGCATAATAAAGTTTGTAGTGATTGGGCTATTTTGCACTAATAACTCTAGTCATAAAGGTGGTAGGATTTGGTTAATTTGGAAACCTAGTTTGTTTACTATTAATGTGCTGGAGGTTACTGCTCAGTGTATTTTTGCTGAGGTGTTGGATAATGCTAAGGGTATCATGTTCAGAATTACTGTGGTTTATGGCTTCAATAAGCTTGCTGAGAGATCTGCTCTCTGGTCTGCTTTGAAAGGTCATGCTGTTAGGGGAGGGGGTCCTTGGGCTGTGTTTGGGGACTTCAATAATGTTTTATTTCCTGATGAAAGGATTGGTACTGATATTAGTTGGGCTGAAATCAAGCACTTCCAGGATACTTGTCATGCCTGTGGTCTGGTTACTGTAAAGACTATTGGTAATTTTTTTACCTGGAATAATAAACATGAAGCTGGCTCTAGGGTGTTTAGCAGGATTGATAGAGTCTTGGGAAATGATGATTGGGGAATTGAGTTTCCTGATTGTGTGGCTAAGTTCCTTCCTGAGGGGTTATATGATCATTCTCCTTGTATTATTACCCTCAGGGAGCAGTATGATAGGTGTCCTAGGCCTTTTAAATACTTTAATATGTGGGCACTTGCTGATGATTTCATGGATGTTATTAGTCATACTTGGGAGATTGTTGTTCCTGGGACTCCTATGTTCTGTCTGGCTAATAAGTTAAAACTTCTAAAAAAACCTCTGAAGGGGCTCAATCAGGAAGGGTTTCATAATATTGAGCATACTTATAGCTTGGCTCATAAAGCTTTGCTACTTATGCAAGAGGAGATGCAGAGTAATCCTTTGAATTCTGAGCTGTGTGATAATGAAAGGGTTATTGCTAAGGAGGTTGATAGGCTTCTCAAGGCTAAGCATCAGTTTGTTAGTCAGAAAGCTAATATGCAGTGGATTGAGGATGGTGATGATAACACAGCGTTTTTCCATGCTTCTATTAAAAGAAGAAGGGCTGTTAATAAAGTCTTTCAAATTAGTGATAACACTGGGGTGCTCCATGAGGATCCTGATGGTATTAATAAGGCATTTGAACTGTATTATATGGAGTTGCTGGGGACGGCTAAGGAGCCTCAACATGTTGATAGAAGTGTAGTCCAATGTGGGAGGATGGTGCAGCCTGCTCATTCTGCAATTTTAATGAAGCCAGTTACTCCTGAAGAAATTAAAGCTGCTATGTTCTCCATTCCTGGAACTAAAGCAGCAGGGCCTGATGGCTACTCTAGCCAGTTCTTTTAGGATTCATGGGAGGTGACTGGGGACACTGTCATTCAGGCAGTTCTGGATTTTTTTGAGCAGGGTAGGCTATTGAAACAGGTTAATCATACGGTGCTCACCTTAATTCCAAAAGTTGATATGCCCAAGTTAGTGACTCAATTCCGACCTATAGCTTGTTGTAATGTGGTGTATAAATGCATTACAAAGCTTATTTGCAATAGGTTAAGGGATGTGTTGCCTGAGATTGTTAGTGATAATCAGAGTGCATTTGTTAAAGGGAGGGATATTGTTGAGAACATTTTGATTTGCCAAGATTTGGTGAAGCTTTATAATAGGAAAACCTGTACCCCTAGAGTGATGATGAAAATAGACCTTCAAAAAGCGTATGATACTGTTGAATGGGGTTTTGTGAAGGAAATGTTGGATGCTTTAGGTTTCCCTTCTGCTTTTATTGACAGGGTGATGGAATGTATCACCACCCCTTCTTATTCTATTTCTCTTAATGGAGGGGTGTTTGGGCACTTCAAAGGTAGGAGGGGTTTGAGACAAGGAGATCCCTTGTCTCCTTTACTCTTTACACTTTGTATGGAGTATCTTAGCCGTCTGCTAATGGTGGCTCAAGAGAAGCAGGAATTCAAATATCATTCTCTATGTAGGAGACTTAAACTCTCCCATTTGTGTTTTGCTGATGACTTATTAATGTTCTGTCATGGTGATTTGGGGTCTGTCAAGGTGATGCTGAGTGCGTTTGTAACTTTTTTACAAGCTACTGGGTTACAAATGAATGTGGATAAATCTAATGTGTATATGAATGGGGTTGATGCATTGGAGAGGGAGCAAATCCTAGAGGATACTGGTATGATACCTGCTAAGTTGCCTTTTAGGTATTTAGGGGTACCTATTTCAGCTAAAAAATTATCTGTGTTGGATTGTGCTGTCTTAGTTGAGAGAGTGGTGGAGAGGATTCGTGCTCTTGGGGCACGCAAGCTTTCTTATGGAGGAAGACTGGTGCTTGTGAGGTCAGTGCTTGGTACTCTTCACAATTATTGGGCTAGAATTTTTGTTTTGCCCAAGACGGTTATAAGGAGTATTGAGGCTGTTTGTAGGAACTTTTTGTGGCAAGGAAGTGAGCATTATGATAAAGCTCCTGCTGTTTCATGGGAGAAGGTGTGTATGCCCAAGAAGTATGGAGGACTAGGGCTCATTAATGCTGGGATGTGGAATATTGCAGCAATGGGTAAGTATGTTTGGTGGATTATGAATAAGAAAGATCATTTGTGGGTGAAATGGGTTCATGCAATCTATATTAAAGAGAAGGATTGGCTGAGTTATTCTCCTTCTACTAATGCTAGCTGGTCCTGGAAGCAACTTTTTAAGGTGAAAGAGATTCTCAAAGGAGGGTACACTGGTAACAGTTGGCGCAGTGTGGATCAAAAGTATACCATTACTGATGGGTATCATTGGCTGCTTCCTAGTGGGTCTGAGATGCTCTGGCATCATTTGGTATGGTCGAGAATTGGTACTGGTAAAGTTAATTTTATTGCTTGGCTTGCAGTTCAGAGCAGGCTGATGACTAGAGATAGGTTAATTCGTTGGGTACCAGGTGAGAGTGGCTGTCTGCTGTGTGGTTTGATGGATGAGTCGCATACTCATCTGTTCTTCTCTTGTGCATTCAGTAGCAGATGTTTGAAGTTGGTGTCTGACTGGCTTGGTGTTGACATTCCTGGCCAGAATACTGTCTCCTGGTGGCTGGCTATGCGATGCAGGTCCTTGCTACTGAAGAGAATCATTGGAGCAACCATTTGTTCTCTTTTTTATCAAGTATGGTTTGCTAGGAATAGGTGTTTACATGATCAGGTGTTGATGTTACCGAAAGTTGTTGTTCAAACAATTAAGAATGTAATTTGTACTAGAGTAAGGAAAGTTGTAGGTAGCAAAATGCAAGTGAAAAACGCTCGGTTGATTGGGAAGCTTATGTCCTAGTCGATTGGAGTTGTATCGTTTTGATGTTTGGTAATATATGACTTACATTTCGACCAAAAAAAAAAAAACCGCCACTGCAAATTCAAGCAAACGAATGGTGAAGATTCCAAATTCACTATTCCTTCAAATACCAGCAGGGGGCTTCCTCGCGGAACCCGCTCATTCCAAAAACAGTGATAGTGAAAATCCCTACTCACTATTTCCCCAGCGACATCACGAGTTCGCTACTTTCAAAACAATCCCATTCGACGCGGCTATTCCCATGGTCCATTAACCGACCGTTACATTTGGCTGGCGAGCCTTTGCCCGCAACACATCAAGAATACATCCCGAAAATGCCTCGGGTACATTTCCTTATCAGTGGCTGGCGAGCCTTTTTCCGCAAGCATTCAAGGACAGATCCCGAAGATGCCTCGGTTACATTTCCTTATCAGTGGCTAGCGAGCCTTTGTCCGCAACCTTTCAAGGACAGATCCCGAAGATGCCTCGGGTACATTTCCTTACCATGGCTGGCGAGCCTTTGTCCGCAACCTTTCAAGGACAGATCCCGAAGATGCCTCGGGTACATTTTCTTACCATCGGCTGGCGAGCCTTTGTCCGCACCCATTCAAGAACAGATCCCGAAGATGCCTCGGGTACATTTCCTTATCATTCGGCTGGCGAGCCTTTGTCCGCGACCATTCAAGGACACAGCCCGAAGATGGCTCGGGTACATTTCCTTACCATGGCTGGCGAGCCTTTGTCCGCACCCATTCAATGACAGATCCCGAAGATGCCTCGGGTACATTTCCTTATCACAGCTGGCGAGCCTTTGTCCGCAACCTTTCAAGGACAGATCCCGAAGATGCCTCGGGTACATTTCCTTATCACAGCTGGCGAGCCTTTGTCCGTAACACAATCAAGGACAGATCCCGAAGATGCCCCGGGTACATTTCCATACAACAGCTGGCGAGCCTTTATCCGCAAACCTGCAAGGACATATCCGAAGATGCCTCAGGTATGACTCCTTCTTATGGCTGGCGAGCCTTTGTACGTAGTCTAATGGACTTTAAACGACCCGCACGGACAGTCGACAGACTCTAAACTGTTCCTGACGACAGGCCCTTGACTCGTACCCTCGAGTCGCCTTGGCGTTGCCCTTCCCGACGGCAGGTCCTTGGACCGAATCCTTTCGAGCCGCCTCGACGTCGCTTGGGTCTCCAGGTTGTAATCTTCGATTGACCTAGAGGCTCTACTTTGACTTTCGCCCTATCCAAGCCTCAGTCAAAGAGGGGGCTCTGTAGATACCCGGTATCTGCTGAGACTCCAACAAACACCCGATGATTATCGGACTACAACATGTTTTGGAATCGCGGCGTTTGATCGACAGTTTGTGTACAACTTTACGTCGGAAAACTTAAAATGATTTCGAAAATAAAACATCTCAAAACATTTCAAAAATACCTGGAGTGTTTAATGCAAGGCGACGGGGTCGCAATGACACTAACTAGAGTCAAAACGACACCGGACCAAAAACCGACTCAAAAATTCAAATCCCGACTCTAACAACAAGTCAAACCGAGTCAACCACAAAAAACAAACATTTCAAACCTTCTATGCTAAGATTTCCCGGATTTATGAATGGTCAAGTACCAAACATATGACTACAAATCCTAGGATAGAACAAATCATGATTGCGTTTGTTGTGAAAGCGACAACACAACTCGAAGACCCGCGACGTGGCTCGCGCCTCTTTGAGCAGCCCAGGTGGCCACGTCGCTCAAAACTCACACAACCACTCATTCTCCTATAAATACCCCTCAAATGCCACCCATTTGAGACTTACGCGAGTGTCCGCCCCCTCTTTTCTCCCTTAAAATTCTCGACTCGACTTCTTAAGTCACAATCCGACGCGTATTTACGACCTACCGATCGTAAACACGAGCCTTACACATTGTTTGGTACCGTCATCGTGCATTAAATCACTTGACCTACCACTTCGACCACTACACCATCACTAAACTTTTAAAAACACTCTTTTACTTACCAAAACGGATTTAAACCGAGTTTTTTTTCCGATCAAACGAGTTGTTACACTTACGTCGGTCACTCGCCATAACCAAACATGTAAGTATGAGGGTGTAAAAATCCTCTTTTATTATGTTTTCATTTGTTTCATGACTCTAACATGCTAAAACATGCATAACATGAACCAAAACATGGAATAAACGAGCCAAAAGCGATTTTTGGTCCGAGGCGAAGTCCCTTAGGTCGCCAACGGCGCTCGCGCCTAAATGGGGTATTGGACGAGAAATCAACCGTGTTTGTTCTCGTCATTTCCCTTAATCCATTTTTCATATTTGTAATCGGTTTTTACCATTTCAAGTATTTCTGAAACCTTTTTGTTTCATTTCACATGTCTTAACCATAAAACATTTTTCACCCTTGGTTCCTCATACCATGGCGGTTAAATCCGTGTTTCGGTGATAATATTTGGTTAATGACATTTAGAAGGTATTTTAAAGCCTTTTATTTCATTTCCTTACATTTTCAAACAAACATATTAGTCACCAACACAAAATCATCCTTGGTTTTACATACCATGCCGGATTTTAACAAGATGCGATGACGAGTATCGACTAATTACATTCAAAATGGACTTAAAACAATTAGTCCATAATCATTTTTCAAAACTATTCATGTCAAGTTTGTCAAATCGAACCCGACACCGAATATTATCAAATAATGATGATTATTCGAGTCTAGTTCTTCAAATCAACAAATGCGGTCTAAACGACCCTTTCAAAATCAAACCGGGTTCAAATACCCATTTTCAACACGTTTTATAACGTTTTCTAAATAGTCAGAACACGGCATATAACCGTTGGCTAACCCGCGCCTCAAGCAGGCCTTTTCTTTCTCATTTTCAAAACCAGAGGGAGGCCCCTTACACCGCCGGCTGGCTCGTGCCTCTTATAGCCATCTGGTACAGGGCATGTTCCCTTCCAGCATTAGTCTAGGACGATCCCGACTCCGGCTAACCCGGATATAGGACGGATCAGATGACTATTCGATTATTCAAAACCATATTTGTAAAATGCCTTACTAAGACAAATGGATCATGTTATACACCCTAAACCTAATGATACCCGTCGTGAGGTGTCAAAAATAAATTTATAATCTCCAACTACAACTATAGCTAGCGGCAGTCGGGTCGAACCACAGAGAGGCAGACGTAATTTCTAGTTGTTTAAATTCGGTCTAAGGTAACAATAAAGTAGGGGGTTGATTGGATTTGGTCTACAACTAATAGCAGTAAAAGAAATGTAAGCTAATGAAATATATGAAATCAAGTATAAAAAGAGGTACTAGGATGGTCGGTTCGTTATAGTTTCGGCGGCAGCATACTAAACAATTCTAAATCAAACACATGAGGCGGGAAATAAAGAGGTCCTCTCGGTCCACTCTTAACAAATAGCATCTTTCGATATCGCTATAGGTCCCTAATATCACTAATACTAACTTTCGTCCTGAAAAGTGATTTACGGTCTAAACTTTACCTATCTTTCGATCTTAGCATAGTTTAGTCATTTTAATTGGTGATCTAACAATTGTCCCTATCTCTCGATCTAATGGGTCAGTCATATCCTAAGCATTCAACTAGTCGTGTGCACTCGATTCATCGAATAAAGAATTAAAACAATTAAAACGAAAATAAAACCTCACGTGGTCAGTCGATCGACCAGGTATGGCAGTCGATCGACCAACACGCGAATCAGGACGTGTTCATTATATTGCCGCCTACACTATAATTCCCCTACATCCTAGCACAAACTATTTAGCTACTCATGCTAAGGGCGATAACAACAATAAAACTAATAAGATAGACAGAAGAATTCATGCTTGAAACGGTAAAATAAACAATTAACAAAAGATGGCAATTCGGCTTGGGAACTGACCTAGAAATTCGACAACTATGAACGAAAATAAAATGACAGAATAAAACCAGAGAGTACCGTGTGAATTTCGAAGGAAAAGAACAAAGCCGAATGACAAAGCGAATTGTATTCAATACCGAAAGTAATCTTGAACCCTAATTATTTCTAAAGAACTCTATGTAAAACTTGGTAAATTTCTGAATAAAAACTGGATCCCTGTGTCTGTCGAACTAGGTTACGTTATATAGAAAGTATACGTAACATAATTCCTAAAACCTAAACATAATGGGCTTCAAGTTCCTCGATCTTTTAATTCTCGTCTGAAGCAGCGATGTGGTCGATCGACTGAGTATGGTGGTCGATCGACTGACTAGCAGTGTAAAGTAGCTTCTGGAACCCGATAGTTGGTCGATCGACTGAAGGTAGTGGTCGATCGACTGCTTTAGCTGCTACTTGACTTTCATAATCTCGTGGATTTGTCTTTTGGGCCTTGGATTGCGCACCAAACTCGTTCCTTAAGCGAATACTTCACGTCCAATGCAATGCAGGATACTCGGGGACGGATTTAGCTCGATTTCCGCTGGATTCTTCACATTTCTGCAATAATGTACAAAAATACGGAAGTAGGCGGAAATAGGGAGAAATGTAGCATAAACTACATGAATGAGCTCTGAAATGCGTGTAAAATGGGATGTAAAACATCATATAAATGACACGCATCACCTAATACGGTAAATGGATGTTTAATTTCCGTCTTGCATGCAAATCAACCATTAATCCAACACGACATCTTATACTTGATACTTGGATTAAATAAACCGACTTAGAAAGCTCTCACATGTTAGGTTTAAATCATTGGATACGCATTCATGCATTTAAACCGTTTTATCAACTTTTGCATTCAACCAACCAAGATCGATCAGTAGAGGCCGCTAAACGCGGGCGGGATTGGGTGTCTGATTAAAGGGCTTCCCAATACGTACCTTCACCTTTTACTCAGAAACTTTGGAAAGTGGACGACCTTATTCAGGGCGTACGAGAGTCATTCTAGAGATAAGATGCTAAAGAGGGACGATTTCCTTATCTTTAGTACCTATGTCAAACGCTGCTTTGTGCTTCGATTTGACCGAGGTATAAAGTGGAATTCGAACAGGTTCCAGGCATCCCACAAATGCTTGGTGGCGACTCCGAACATCTCTAATCGTTTCGAGACCCTTACCGAGACGAAACCGACCGATCTAAAACGATCCGGTCGAAAGCATCTTTACGCCGCCGAGCGTGGCTTTCAAAAGACCGCTGCATGTCCACAGATTGGCTTGGCGTGCAGGTGGCCCGTGACTACGGATTGGTAGGTGGCCCAAATCCACAGACCGAGACGTGGCCCATGCCCACAGGGCTCTCAAAACCTGAAATCAAAACTCCTAAACTAATTATTCATCTCGCCGCACAAAACGTCCTAAGCAAGATATCCTCCCATCAACAATAATCTGAACAACCTGAGAATGAGAGGTCGACAATTCGTTGGGAGTAACTAGATGCTCTCCCAGTCATGTTTACAACAATTAAATATAACCAACAATCAATAACAATTGAAATGCAAAACCAATAAACATGTGAGACCATCTATGCTCATGAAAACTCGACATCAACTTAACATAATACAATGTTCTCAACACTAGACGAATGAAACCATGCGATCCTAGACCAGATGCAACCACTAGACCATGGACACTCACAAACCTAAGTAGCACACGATCCATAGCAACATAAGGCACAAAGCTAGCATCAAAGCATAACGAATAGAGCGAACGCCCGTTAGAGCGTATCACCACTGCCTCTAACTTATCAGAGCGTATCACCATGCCTCTGACTGATAAAACGTATCACCACTGCCTCCATCGGTGTGGAGCGTATCACCACTGCCTACACAATGATATGTATAGCGTATTACCACTGCCTATGTGCCTAAGACCAGACCAGACCCCTCGATGGAATAATTGTATACCGAACGACACTCGGGACCCAGAGCGTATAACCGACGACCCTGACCACCCTCGAACATAGACGAAAATAAATCCCATATCAATGGGCGGTATTAGTTCATTCTGATAGTATATAACTGATACCACCGTCATTTATTCAAACTAGCCAACAAACAAATGCACAGTAACTGACTGTACCAACATTTGTGAACAACATCACGACTCAACCCATAGGATACTATAACTGACTATCCTACAATCATATGAACATGAGTAACCAAAGAGATATGCAAACATAGTGTCCTATAGCAACCGTACACAACACAACATGTGAAACGAATACTAACGATCAATGTTATAATAACCTTAACCATAACATGAACTCTAGATGTGACGTTATACTAGCCTCGACTATAACTTCAACAATTACCTTTGAGGTTATACTAACCTCACCCATAACCTTGACACGAAACTCAAAGTTATACTAGTTCCAACTATAACCTTGAGCGATAATCCCAGAGTTACGTTAGTTTCAGCCATAACCTTAACTCGTATCCCAAAGTTATAGTAATTTCAGCTATAACCTTCCTTCATATTTCCAAGGTTATACCTGTTTCAGCCATAACCTGAGTCATAACCCGAGGTTGTAATAGATTCATCCATAACCTTGAATCATATTTTCAAGGTCATACCAACTTCAACTATATCCCATTAAGCAACACTCATGGCCGCAAGTCTTGCCGCCGCAAGGGTTTCACTCATGAACTCTAGTTGCGCGCACGACACCCATAACGACGCATCAACAACATACGCTTCGCAATTAGGACAATAAACATGTACAAATATATGAAACATATTAATCATGATGATAAATCATCAAACATGTACTAATCATACAAAGAAGTTATTAAATCATATTAATTACATCAATTATTGGCATAAATACAATTAAAAGAGAAACAACTAGTTACCTTTTTAGCAGATAAATCTAGAGATCTTCGTCAACAACATAGACATCTTCTCTAGGTGCGACTTCCACACCTTTATTGTTGTATCAAACGTGCCAAAGAAGAGAACGAATCTAATAAAAATACTAATTATACAAAACTAACGAAAAAACGCTGAAAAGAAAACGGAACTTATGACAAAGATTGATAGATACAAGGAATAAAATCAATCAAGGCTCGAAAAACGATGAATAAAGGAGAGATAAGAGGGGCACAAAACCCTAATTAGATTATTTCACTAATTATGGTAAATATGAGTTTCAACTCTAATTTATCATGAAATATTCTCAACAGCATTTCCCTAATTAGATTATTATAATGTGCCCTAAGGGCACATGTTAGAAAATCCGTTTATTTTATCGTAATTTTAAGATATGTCATAGAAAAAATATATTAATGATAAATTTATGAGTTATACAAGTTTAAAGTAGTTTTATTTAATTGAAAATAAATATTAATGTTAAATAGAAGTAGCCCGGGTGGGGTCGAACACCAATACTAGTTACTTATATAATAGTTGTATC
The DNA here is from genome assembly GCF_048544455.1 of Silene latifolia. NCBI lineage: Eukaryota > Viridiplantae > Streptophyta > Magnoliopsida > Caryophyllales > Caryophyllaceae > Silene > Silene latifolia. Next base: position 223,059,960 of record NC_133534.1, read on the forward strand.
TCACTAATTGTTCATATTTCTCGTTATTGTATTTTTCTTTGAAGAAAAAAAAGTTGTAACTGCTAATTAATAAAGAGCATTGAGTAATGTGTTGAGATGTATTTTAAACAAATTTTTTTTGTAATTTATTTTCGCAGTATGATTTTTACTCATTTTAGTACATTTTGTCTAATGCTTTTCATTGTCTACCCTTGATTAAAAAAACGGGAGATTTGCAGTACAAACATATACTGCGTTGTTTAACATTCACCCACCTAATTCCAATCAACGTTGTACACAGCCGCCGCCATCACCACCTTATCCCCACTACTGGCCGACCGCTCTTCCCTCCACCTCCAGTGAACGCCCTCAAGCCATATGCTGAGAAATTAGTCGACAATATTGAAACCATGAATAACATAATTAAACAACACTATAACATTCTTAAAATTACCTATCCAATTGATTTACAATACCAATTAATCAAGAAACAATCAAATTGCATTTTTCATATACAATTCAAGAGTATAATTAAAACGAGAAAATCAAGACCCTGCCACAATCAATCCGTCACTTTTGGATGAAAATTCACCATGGTTAGAATTCGTCTTCAGATTGATACTTGACATGTACAAACATTCAGGGCTAACTTCTGGATCTATAGATTGTTTATCTTTAAGGCGCTACATCGAAAACACCGATGCGGTGTCCCACTACGCTCGAGGATGGCGCGGTGCAATCACGTCGGTGGTTGGGTATTTCGGATCGAGACTGAGTTCGGATACAAAGTCGTCTAATTTTAACCCAGTAATTTAAATTGAATAAAGTATCATTTTTATATACGATGGTGACATGGCTGGATATTTTGATGGCATTGAGGGAGACAAAGTGTAACACTCCACGGTAATTGAAGAGGTCCAGTGATAGGCTTAAATGACTAGTGCTAAAAGGGATTGGAAGTACTGCTCATATCAACAAAGTGCACTTTCTTTTATGGTCATCCATGCGAAAGAACTCCAAAGTTAAGCGTGCTTGGCTGGGAGTAGTCTTAGGATGGGTGACCTCGTGGGAAGGTTCCCGGGATGCGCATGAGTGAGGACAAAATGCGCTATAAAGGACCCGTGTTGATCTGTGGGCCATGTACACAGCCTGGTGAGCTATCATAAGTAACCGCTCCCGACCCGGTTTAGGCCAGGGTGTTACATAAAGTTATCAAACATGGTGGTACTTTGAGAAAGGGAGGAGTTCGGAGGAAGTTGGTAGGTTAGAAAAGATAAGAGAGGGAAAAAAAAGTAAGAGGAAGAATTAGTGGAGAAATGGGAAGGGTAGGATGATCAAAATGTATTACAATGAGTAAAATATGTACGCGAAAATTAGCATCCAATATTTTTTATACAACAAAGCTAATTGTTCCGGGTGTAATTCCGGAGCAGGATTATGACCACGTAAGCTTGTTGAATGATGTCTTTGCTTGACTCTTCCTTTCGCTCTTTCCTGTTTAAGATGAAAAAACTGAGGGCTCGGCTTGGTACCGAGCGTACTCACTCCGACGCTCAAGTCAGTAAACTTTAAGAGATTAAGTTGTGTGTTACTTCGCAAAGTAAATTGTAGAGAGATAAGGGAGTTTATACCAGATTAATAGTGAGTTTTGGGATAGTTTTCGGATCCTTTTCTCAATGAGAGAAGTGGAGTATTTATAGACTTTCACCTTTTGTCACGTAGTGGCCAAGTGAAAAAGTGGCTAGCAGGTGGAAAGACTGTTCTACCCTCGGCCGAGGGACCCATGGCAGGCCGGCTGGCCTGGTTGACTCCATGCCGAGGGGACTGGATGTGAGTACGCGGATATGCCTCCCGGCTGGCTAGTTGCCTAGCCGAGACCCAAGTGACAGGCCGACAGGCTACGTCGGTTAGGCTGTCTAATACGTTGACTTGCCGTCTTTTGGTTTTGACCTTGCTCAATATGTTGACTCGGTCAGCGGGTGCAGAATATGCCCCATCAATTTGCCCCCAGCGTAGTCTATGCCGTGGTATGGACCTTCGATGAGTGTTGAGCGTATTCTGCGCATGTTGAACTTCTTCCCCGACTTCTTCTTCCTCGGCTTGGTTCTGTTCAGGCCGTACCATATCCCCCCTCCACATGGTTGTGTAATGGACATCCGATGTGGAAAAGAAAAAATGGCGCTGGCCGAGACCAAGGTTGAGAGAGCCGTGTGCTTTTGATTGCCCCCGGCCGGTGATGCCAAGCTTGGTTGATCAGCTGGCCGTTGGCAAGTAGATATCAAGGAGCGTGTCGAAGAAGATTGGTAACTGTATGTCGATTGACATTCCGTGGCTGCATGCCTGACACGTGGCTTGGCATTGATTGGTGGACGTTTCATGGGCTTTGCCCTGATTGGTCCGCTTCATGGGCTTTGCTCTATAAATAGAGCAGTTACCCCCTCATTTTGGCTATCAAACTTCATTTTCTCAAAAAATTTCCTCTCTCTTAGCTTTTTCGAAGAAATTTCTCTCTAGTCTTCAAAGCGTTACTCGGCGTAACACTTTTTCCAAGGTAAACAAACAAATTTCTCCAACTTTTATTTGTTAAGTATTTATTGTTACCTTGTCTTCTCGCGATGCTCAAACCCAAAGACCTCTGCGCCGGGGCGAACGTCGCGTCCGATGAAGAGGAGCCCTGGTTGTCACCCGATAGGGTTTGGGGTCCAAGTCGCCTTCTCCGAAATTGATGAGCAATTTTGGAGGGTTTTGATGATGACGATGATGAGGCGACCCCTTATGTCGTAAAGAGGCCGCATTTCTCGTGGCACGGCGACGCATGTTCGATCAATCCTGATCGTGCTTGGACGAACAAGTTCGCTAGTTGTTCCGGTTCTGACCTTTTTGAAGATCATTACTCCTTCGGCAGGGGGTATAGAATTATTGTTCCTGAGGGTTATCAGGCCGTTTGTTGCCCTCCCGAGGGTTGTATCGGCGTGTACAGCAGACACCTGGAGTATGGGCTCCGGTTTCCTCTTAATGAATAAGTTGCTGCCATAATTAAAGCCATGAATGTCGTCGTGGCCCAACTGCATCCGTTGGCCATCAGGACGATTGTTGGCTTTGTATGGTTATGTCTTTTTAAAGGGGAGCCCCCAACGGTGAACCTCTTCCGCCGGCTCCACCATCTTTGGCAGACTACCCTAGGTGGCACGGGGTTGTACAGCATACAGACCGAGGCGGGTTATGTTACCGTTTCCAAGTTGACATCTTGCAAGGACTGGAAGGGGCGGTGGGTATACGTCGAGGTTCCGGAGGACTATCCACTACCCCGGTCCTTTCAGAGCCGCGTCAATTTGCGGTGTGAGAATCAAGGGGAGCATGACAAATATGTCTCCCGGAATAAGCTTAAGATGGACGCCTTGAAGGTCTATCTTAATGAGGACGAAACGCGGGCAATGAGGCTGTTTGAGGCTGAGAAGGATGGCACGCCGAACGGATGGATGCCCCCGACGTAGATCGTTCTTTAGGATGAGCTGCTTTGCCACGTCGGCCTCATACCGGCCCTCAACCAGGGTGAGTGGGGTCGGTATGAGGCCCATCTTTGTTTTTTATGTTTCTGTATTTGAGCCTTGGTTTATTTCTTTTGCTTAACTCCTGCTTCGTTTCTTTTGCAGACCGATTTGGCCGGGAACTGCCTGTCTCAGTCCTCGAGAGGTTGGGACTTAACGAGAACGGGAGAGTTGTTGAGCTGCATCCTAAGGTTGCGCCACGTGATCGCAGACCGGCCCCTCACGAACTTATGGAGCATCAGTTGAAGGCAATGGATGTGGCGGCGGCTCAAGCGCAGATTCTTTGGTAACGTGCGCCCAGGAGACCAAAGACAACGTCTACTGGCGGCAACGGCGTCAACTCCACTCAATCTTCAATCCCGTAATCCAAAAGGAGCAGGTGGTCGTCGATGTTGAAGAGGAGGTCACCGTTGTGGAGGGTCCTCCTCCTTCAAATAAGAGGAAGGAAAAGACGCCTTTCGCTTCTTCATTCGAGGCGGGGAAAAGAAAGGGGGGTCAGCCCCCTCCGCCCCAAGAAGGCTAGGACCGTCTGAGATCTAACCCATGGCTCGGATTTAGCGGGTTCCTAGGCGTCACGATGACAAAGCTTTCGATATGTCGATGAATGTTGACATGGATGCTTTGTCTGGATTTTTTGTAGATCAGCCGCCGTCAGCGGTCGTTCTCACTGAACGGCAATTGGAGAAGCAGCCTGCGCAGACGGGCGATAGAAATGTCACCGTCGACTCCTTATCCCAGAAGGTTTCCCCCGCTCAGCTTACGGCGGAAGGCATAAGGTTGTCCAAGAGGCTGGTGAAGTGGGCTGAGCTAGCCGACGCTCATATTATGGAGCAAGAAAAGGTCATGGCTCGAGCTTCCCCTGCGCTTGAACGGCTTAGTCTCGAGCTTGCCGCCGCTAAGAAGGAGGCCGAGAGGTCGAAGGAGGACTTCCAGGCCGCCAAAAATGATTTCCTCGCTGAGCGAAAGCTTAGGGAGGACGCTGAGAAGGCGGTCCTGGCCGAGAGAGCTAAGGTTGAGTCTGCCTTGGCCGATGCTGCTAAGCTGCGGGAGGAGAAAGACAAATTTGAGGGCGGCTATAAGGTCGTGGTTGAGCAGAAGGAGATATGGAAGACTCTGCATTCGGCTGAGGCGAAGGAGCACAAGAACACCAAGGCTATCCTTGCTCTGAGGGAGAAGGACATTGAGACGCTGAAGACTATCATCATCCCTGACATGTGTGCCCAGTACCGGGACCAAGATGAAGATGCTACCAGGGATATGATCAAAGAGCTCCTTCCAGAAGGCAACTTCCCGTGGCAAGAGTTTGACCGGCTTCTGGATGAGAAGGCCGCTGCTGCGGAGGCCAAGGCTGCGGATGAGGCGAAGGCGGCGAAGGCTACTCAGGAAGCCGAGGAGAAGGCGGCCCGGGATGCTAAGGTGAAGGAGGCCAGAGAGGAGGCTGAGAGGGCAAAGGCAAGTGAAGCTGCCAAGCTCTCCTCAGGGCCGTCCACCGTTGGTGATCTTTGCCATCGCTGCTGGGTGGCGAGCAAAGAACAAGCATAGGGAGACGGGCGGTCGTCACCAAATTCACCCGGCCCTTCTGATAGCTTTAGCTGTTCGGGGGCCAACTATTAAGCCTTTCCTCCCTGCCATCCTTTTGGCGCTTCAAGTCTTATGTCTGTAACCTTTTCTTGTACCTTCTCTTTTTCTGATAAACTTTGGTAGGTTGTGTTTAGGCTATCCCTATGGGGACGGCCGTCGACTTTGTTTTGCTCCACCTGTAAACACTTTTAATAAAGCTTGTTTATTTGCCTTTAGTGGTCTTCTCACGTTTTTAACATATTGAGCGCTTCTTTCTTTTTTGTTTTACCTTCGGCGTGGCCGAGACAATTACATCGCGTATCTCAACTGTACTTAAACGTTTTTAAACATGTTGGCATGTCGTTCGCTTCCTCCTCCACTCCCGGTCTTAGCCGAGGCGGTCAGATTTGCGCTTCCCAACTGCTGTTGTGAACATGTTAGCGTATCGGTCGTTTCCTCGTTGCTCCCGGCTTTGGCCGAGGCAATCGAGGTTACGGCTCGACAGCGTTCGTATCTATAGACTATATTGATCGCTTCCTTTGCCACTCCCGGATTGGCCGAGGTAGTCATATTTGCGTCTCAACTGTACTTATACGTTCTTAAGCATGTTGGTCGCTTTCGCGAGTATCAACTGCTGTTGGCAGATCGGTCGTTTCCCTCGTCACTCCCGGCTTTGGCCGAGGCAATCGAGTTTACGTTTATTTGCGTTCGTATCTATGGACATATTGATCGCTTCCTCCGCCGCTCCCGGATTGGCCGGGGCAGTCGAATTTGCGTTCTCAACTGTACTTATACGCTTTTAAGCATGTTGGTCGCTTTCGCGAGTATCAACTGTCATTGTGGTGACTGCCCGGCTTTGGCCGTGGCGTCTACCTTGGTACTACTACGGAGGGGATTCTTCATTTTGATGGAAAACTTGGATCACTCTTCATTAGATATAATCACGCGTTGGGGTGTCCACAACGGTCTCGGACACCTCCGCCGCTATATGAAGTATTTTCTAAGGTTGTCTGTGTTCCAGTGGCTCATTAGAGGCACTCCCTCCATGTCTGTCAGCCGGTATGTCCCCGGCCTCATTTCTTCAGCCACTTTGTAGGGTCCTTCCCAGTTGGCCGTCATTTTACCATGGATGTTCCCTTTGTTTGTTGCGGCCGACTTTCTTCGGACTAGATCTCCTACTCTTAAGTCCCTTTTGTGGACCCTACGGTTGTATGCTCTTCTCATTCGGTTTTGATATACTGCCAAGTTGAGCCGTGTCGTATCTCGACTTTCTTCGACCAGGTCTAGGGAGGCTCTCAGGCCTTCCTCATTTTCGACTGGGTCAAAGGTTTGCGTTCTAAATGTCGGCACCGCTGCTTCAATTGGCAGGACGGCCTCAGACCCATAGACAAGGTGGAATGGACTGTACCCCGTTTCTTCTTTTTCCGTGGTTCGAAGTGACCACAGGACGCCGGGTAGTTCATCAGTCCATCTTCTCTTTAGATCTTCAACCTTCTTTTTCAACCCGTTCAATATTGTTTTATTAGATGCCTCCGCCTGCCCGTTGCTCTGAGGGTGGCAGACGGAGGAGTATGCGAATTTGATACCGAGCTCTTCCAGCCAGTTCATCACCATGTCACTCCAAAACTCTCGGCCGTGGTCAAATACCATGACTTGGGGTAACCCAAAATGAGTTATGATGTTCTCCCAAATCACCTTTCTTACGGCCGCCGTGGTCTTGGCAGGTACCGCGACAGCCTCGACCCATTTGGTGAAGTAGTCAACGGCGACGATCAGGTATTTCCTTCCTCCGGAGGCCGTCGGAAATGGTACTAGTAAATCCATCCCCCATTGTGCAAATGGTAGGGGACTAAACCGGTTGCGGAGTCTCGGGAAGGTGCATGTACACGGAGCATGCATCGACAATTCTTACACTTCTTGGTCTTTGCTCGGGAATCTTTCAACATGGTAGGCGAAGTAGCCGGCTCGAGAGCTTTGTGGGCTAGCGTTCTCGCCCCCATGTGGTGTCCACAGATGCCTTCGTGAATTTCTGTCAAGTATAAGCTCGCGTCGGTGGCCGACACATTTCAAGAGTGGTCTTATCACGGACCTTCTGTATAATTCTCCTTCGAACACCAAGTACCTTGCGGCGATCCTTCTTATCTTCTGAGAGAGACTGCGGTCCTCCGGTAACTCTTTTGTAAGTTTGTATTTCATTATCGGAGTCATCCACGTCGTCTCGGTTTCGATGCCGCCCACCATGCCGATGGTCTCAGTGATGCTTTTAGCATTCCTGATATCCACCAGCACGGTTCGACTGACATTCTTGATGCTTGAACTGGCAAGTTTTGAGAGAGCGTCGGCTCGGTTGTTCTCGGACACTGGGATGCACTTTGTATTTGGAAAGATTTCAATTTTGCGGTGTCGGCTTTTACCCTTTCTAGGTACCTTACCATCCCGTCGTCTCGAGCCTCATACTCTCTCTCGATTTGATTGGTTACTAAGAGCGAGTCTGTCTTCAACACAATGTGTTCCGCCCCAGCGACTTTAGCTAACTCGACTCGATTATCACCGCCTCATATTCGGATTCGTTGTTTGAGGCCGAGAAGGTAAACTTCAAGGCGTACTCAAACTCGTCCCCGTTAGGGCTGGTGATAAGGATGCCGGCTCCTGAGCTGTTAGCCGTGGAGGACCCGTCGGTATACACTTCCCATACACCGGGATGTGATTCTTCTTGATATGTGCATTCAGCCAGGAAGTATGCAAGCGCTTGCCCCTTTATCGTAGGCCTCGGCTTGTACTGGATGCCAAAGCCGGAGAGCTCCACTGCCCATTTGATAAGTCTGCCGGATTTTTCGAATTTTTCCAACGCTTTCTCCAATGGCTGGTCGGTTAAGACCGTCACGGGATGTGCGTCGAAGTAGGGTTTCAGCTTCCTTGCGGCAACGACGACGGCGAAGGCCGCTTTTTCGATCAGTGGGTAATTTCTTTCGGCGGCCAGCAGTGTATGGCTGATAAAGTAGATTGGGTGCTGCTGCTTATTTTCCTCCCGGACGATTACGGCAGACCGGTGGCGAGGTAAGCTCGCTAAGTAAAGATATAGCGTCTCCCAAAGATCGGCCTGGACGGGGTCGGCGGTGTCGAGAAGGTGAGCTTTCGGTTGCACTGAAAAGCTGTGCTCTGTTGCTCCCCCCAGCTAAAGTCTTTATTCCCTTTCAGCACCGTAAAGAACGGAGTACTCTTATCGGCCGACCGAGAAATGAAGCGGGCAAGAGCCGCCATTCTCCCGGTCAGCGTCATAACCTCTTTTCGATTTCTCGGCTCCGGCAGGTCTAGTATTGCTTGGACTTTCTCTGGATTGGCATCAATTCCCCTGGCGCTGACAAGCACGCCGAGGAACTTGCCGGCCCGGACATCGAAGTTGCATTTCATTGGGTTAAGCTTCATCTTATATTTCCTTAGTGAACAAAATGTTTCGCTCAAGTCGGCCAAGTGCTCGCTGTCAGACTTGCTTTTTACAATAGCATCGTCGACGTAAGCCTCGATGTTTCGCCCTTTTTGATCTTGAAACACTTTGTCCACCAGCCTAGTGTAAGTTGCGCCAGCGTTCTTCAAACCGAACGGCATCATTTTATACATGTATGTGCCGTTACCGGTGATGAATGCGCACTTAGGCATGTCTTCTTCGGCCATGAACACCTGATGATATCCTGAGAAGGCGTCTAGCAGGCTTAGCATGGTGTAGCCTGCCGTTGCGTCAATTAAACTATCTATTCGAGGCAAGGGATAACAATCTTTAGGGCACGCTTTATTAAGATTGGTGAAATCAACACACATCCACCACGCCCCTGATGACTTCCTCACCATTACAACATTTGCTAGCCACTCAGGGTAAGTACAAGGCATGATAAAGCCCGCCTCTAATAGTTTGTCTACTTCAGCTTTGATGGCCTCATCCTTCTCGGCCGAGGAGTTCCTCATCTTCGCTGACGGGCGAGCGGTGGAGAGTACGTTCGGCTTGTGAACGATCACCTCCCGGCTCACGCCTGGCATCTCGGCGGCGAGTATGCGAAGACATCTTTGTTCTTCCTCGGCAGTCCAGGAGATCGGGTCCGAATTTTGGCTCCGGCCGACACCGATTCACGGTGCGCCCGGGTCAATTTCCACTTCCTCGATGCAGGCTCCTTCGACCATGTCGACGTTGTTGGTGTTCATCGGATCACCCTCCTGTTGTAAGGATGGGCTCTTCCCTTTCTCTGATTTTTTCGCCACTTTGAGGGATTGCATGTTGCACCCCTTGGCAGATACTTGGACATTGACTATTTCGTCTCTTTCGTCCTTTGAGACGAGCTTTTGTGCTTCCCCCCGGTCCGAGACATACATCAATGTCAGGGCCCGGATGGACATCATTGCGTCGGCCTCGCTCAAAGTGACTCGGCCTATGAGAACATTATAGGCAGACGAACCATTAATGACCACGAACTCAGATAAAACATTCTTTGCCGCATCGGCTTGGCCAAACATCACCGTGGTCCCGATTGACCCCGTGGGTACCAGGCCGGCCGGAGAAGTTGTATAGCGGGTTGGTGCGGGGGTCAGTCTTCAATCTTCAGGCCGAGATTGAGAAAGCACTCACGAACATGATGTTTGTGTAGGCGCCCGTGTCAATCGGGCACCTTTTGACCAAGTGGTTGGCTATGTCTAGGTGGACTACAAGCGGGTCATTTGTGCGGTGAGCGACGACTCCTCGTAGTCCTTCTTCCCAATGGTTATATCGGGGATTGTGGAAGCGGGGATTGCTCTTTTGGGCACAAAGTTGATGGCTTGGTATAGCTCATTCAGGTGCCGTTTGTTCCCATTAGCCGACCTTTGTTCCGTTCCCCGACGACAACCTGGATCACTCCCATTCATTTGGAATACGATTTTTATTCGCCCGTCGGAGCTTGTTTGGGCCTCCGGCTACATACTTGCCGAGGCCCCCTTTCGGATCGGCTCCTCGATGGCGTTCTTGATCCGACGCTTGTTGTCGGTCTTATGGCCGGCTTGGCCGTGGTAATCACAAAGCGGCTCATGTCGCCGTCCCCCCTCGCCTTGGGGGCCTTGCCCATTCTCGCCCTTCATTCTTGCTTAGGGCAAAGACCTCGGCCGGTGATTTGACCGGGGGGTGAGGCTGGCATGCATCGCCACGGGTGTATGGTCCCGAACTCCCCCCGGCGCCCGCCGAGTTCTGTTTCCTATTAAATCTCTCCGGCCGTGACCGATTCATGTCACGGCGACCTTCATCAACGTTCTCCCGGCGGCTCTTCCTCTCTGGGTGCCCAGATTCGCTGTGGCCTACCCAGGTCTTGTGATAGTCCTCCACTTTTACGGCTCAGTCGACCATTTTTCTGGCGGTGTCTAAGTTGAGGTCCTCGCACTTGATCAGCTCGTTTTTGAACTCGCCTTTCGGGAGGCCTTTCATCAGCGTGAAGGCCGCCAGTTCGGTGTTCAGCTCTCGGCTCTGCTGAACCTTTGCGTCGAACCTCTTCACATAGCTTCGGAGGGACTCGTCCTCCCCCTGCCGGATAGTGAGTAGATCTGATGTCTCCACGGCCCTTCTCTTGTTGCAAGCATACTAGGCTATGAAGTTGTCTCTCAGGTCGGCATAGCAGTATACCGAGCCATTAGGTAGCCCCTTGTACCAACTCTGGGCCATCCCATGAAGGGTTGTTGGGAAGACTCGGCACCATACCTCATCAGGCTGCTCCCATACCGACATGTACGACTCGAAAGCCTCGGCATGGTCGGTTGGGTCGCTATCCCCTTTGTATGATAGGGGCGGCAGCTTTAGTTTAGTCGGCACAGAGACGTCGAGGACATAGGCACTGAGGGGCTGTCTGACCACGTGTCAAATGACACGCGACGATCGGCTCCTCGCAACCTTAGTCCGGCTTCTCTCCATCTGGCGGGAAGGGCTCCTTGTTGTCCGACTTTGGAGAGTCGGACTTCTTTCATTTCTTCGAGGCGGGCCTCGTTGTTGCCGCGGCGACGCTGTCCTCCCGCGAGTGGGGGAAGGACTTAGGGTCATCACGGCACCATGGGCTCCGCCGGCGTCCTAGTATGCACGGCTCTTGATCGCCGGACAAGTTGTTCGGGGTTACTTTATGGGCCCTGGTCACCTGTGGGTGCGCTGCCGTCACCGTCGTTGCGGCGGGGGTGATCGGCGTACTACCCATCAGGTCCAGGAATAGCTTTAGTTTGGCTGCATCGACCACATGTCCCATGTGAGTGACTTGGCGGTCGGCGGCGGTGTTTCGGCTCTCTTGGCATCCCGTACGCCGGTTCTATGACTCGGCCGGTGGGGGACTGCCCGATTCCAGAATTAGGGAACGTGTCATCCTGGTAGAATGCAGTTTCGTCACTCACAATTATTTCTTGTTGTTTTGACATCTTCTTAGCTCTTTGAATGGTTTTGTTTTGTTTTTTTTTTTTTTAAGGGAGGTGACTAGCTTTTGGTATCTTTCCCCACAGACGGCGCCAATTGTTCCCGGTGTAATTCCGGAGCAGGATTATGACCACGTAAGCTTGTTGAATGATGTCTTTGCTTGACTCTTCCTTTCGCTCTTTCCTATTTAAGATGAACAAACTGAGGGCTCGACTTGGTACCGAGCGTACTCACTTCGACGCTCAAGTCAGTAAACTTTAAGAGATTAAGTTGTTTGTTACTTGGCAAAGTATATTGTAGAGAGATAAGGGAGTTTATACCAGATTAATAGTGAGTTTTGGGATAGTTTTCGGATCCTTTTCTCAATGAGAGAAGTGGAGTATTTATAGACTTTCACCTTTTGTCACGTAGTGGCCAAGTGGCCAAGTGGCTAGCAGGTGGAAAGACTGTTCTACCCTCGACCGAGGGACCCATGGCAGGCCGGCTGGCCTGGTTGACTCCATGCCGAGGGGACTGGATGTGAGTACGCGGATATGCCTCCCGGCTGGCTAGTTGCCTAGCCGAGACCCAGTGACAGCCGACAGTGCTGCGCGGATGCTATTTGTCTAATACGTTGACTTGCCGTCTTTTGGCTTTGACCTTGCTCAATATGTTGACTCGGTCAGCGGGTGCAGAATATGCCCCATCACTAATGATATTAATTTTTAAATTCTTTAACTTTTTTTCTCACAAAAATAATAATACCCATTTATACTTGTTAAATCAAATTTGATTTGGCGCCAGTTACATCAGTGACATATTGGGAGTCGAACTGTCGAAGATGTTGAGGGTGTAAAATAAAAAGAAAGGATTGAGTTGGTTTACAAATTGGGTATAAGGGCATCAACAATAGAGGTTTGTCAACAAAAGTTTGTATACTTTTTAGAGCTTTGTTGACAAACCTCTCTATTGTTGGGAATGAGGGTTGAGGTTCATAGATGAGAATTGTTACAATTTTGTATACACGTTTGTGTTTTTGGTTGTGAGTGATAGTGGATCCCATGTAGTATACTTTTATGAGGGTTGTCTATATTTAAGAGGTTTGTCTATTGTTGTGTTAAGGTTTGTTGTTAGAGAGGTTTATGTGCTGAGTGATGTCTAAGGCCCTGTTCTTTTGGACTTAATTTCAGTTCTTATAAGTTTAGTTCAGTTTAATCCAGCTCTATTAAGTTCAGTTCAGCTCCATTCAGTTCAGTTCAGTTCAGTTCAGATCAGTTCAGTTCAGTTTATTTCAACATTAATAATATCATTCTTAGTTTATATTCTTACTGTTATCATTATTATTATTATTATTATAATATTAATCTATTTAATATTTTTATTATTATATTAATATATATATTTTATATTAATATTATTTTTATTATTTTATTTTTATTTAATATATTTATTTATTATTATATTATTATTATGATTAATGACAATATTAGTAGTATAAAGTATTAATATTTATTATTATTATTATTATTATTATTACTTTTATTATTATTATTATTGTTATATTATATTTATTTATTAATATATTCATTTTGATTAATATTATTAATAACATATTTATTATTATTATTATTATTAATTGTTAAAATTATTTATAATATTTATATTATATTATACTTATCGTATTTATTTTTTAATTTTATTATAATTAATATATTGTATTATTTAATATTATATTATTATTAATAATGTTATCATTTATATTACTAATATATTATTATTATTAGTACTGTATTTATTATTATATTTTTTTTATATATATTACTCCCTCCTATTCCAGATAACCGTCCCATTGTCCATTTCCGTCTATTCACAATAATGTCTCATTATTCATTTTTGGTAAGTCTTGTGTGCTCTAAATTCAATTCAATTTCCGTCTACTCACATAACTGTTCCATTGTCCGTTTTGTGTGGTCTAAACTCATTTTTTTAATTCTTGTGTCATATTCACAATGAGACGGTTATCTGGAATAAGAGGGAGTATTAGATTATATTAATATAATAATATATTAATAATAATAATAATGAATAACACTAAAACTTGGAAGAGACGGTCTCTCACTAAGTTATTGAGAGACCAATCTTTCGTACCCTTTTATTTGTATTTGGTACCCCTTTTATTGTTAATCATGACATAGTAATTTCGTACATATTTACATAATAAATGTACTTATTTTATTATTAATCATGATTTGTACCTATTTTATTAGCTTTAGTACCACTTTTTCTTAAAACTGTACAATGATCTCTCAATAAAGCTGATGGGGCATATTCTGCACCGCTGACCAAGTCAACATATTGAGCAAGGTCAAGGATATCCACAACAAAGTCAACAACTTAGACAGTCTAGCCGATGCAACCCATCGGCTTTGTCACTGGGTCTCGGCCTGGCAACCGGCCCGGTAGGACACATATCCGCGTACTCATATCCAAGACCCTCGGCCGGCCTGCCATGGGTCCATCGGCCGAGGGTAGAACGGTCTTTCCACCTGCTAGCCACTTGGCCACTTGGCCACTACGTGACAAAAGGTGAAAGCCTATAAATACTCCTCAACCTTCATTGAGGAAAGGATCCACATTCTAACCTAAGAATTACTATTCATCTGGTAATATCATCCTTATCTCTCTACAATACGCATTTAGCCAAGTAACAGCTTATCCCTCTAAGTTTACTGACTTGAGCGTCGGAGTGAGTACGCTTGGCACAAAGCCAAGCCCTCAGTTCGTTCATTGTTGCAGGAGAGGCCGTGAGGAACGATAGAGACGAGGGATCCAACTCAAGACATCATTCTACAAGCCACGGGTGGTAACAATACTTGCCCTGGAATTACACCCGGAACAATTGGCGCCGTCTGTGGGGAAAGACACTAGAAGCTAGTCACATTCATTCCCAAACAAAAAAAAAAAAACAAAAAAAAACCCACCCCAAAAGCTAAGAAGATGTCGAAACAACCAGAAGAGGCATTCGTGGCTGACGAAACCGAATTCTACCAAGACGATACCGTCCACAAATCTGGAGTTGTGCAGCCCTCCGCCGGTCAAGTGACTCAACCGGAGTACGGGATGCCAATAATACCAGACACTCCGCTGCCTGCAGACCACGTCACCATCATGGGACATGTGGTCGACGTAGCAAAACTGAAGATGCTCCGGACCCCTGGTGGGAGTACGCGGCTCACACTTGTCACGCCGACAAGAGCGGCGGAAACCGTCCAGGAGACCAGGGCCCAAAATGTGACCCCAAGAAACTTGAACGGAGCATTAGGGGAAGCTGACCCTGTCAAGACACCGGAGGAGCCCAAAGTGGTCGTGGTGAACCTAAGTCCTTCTCGCACTCGTGAGAAGACAGCGTCGCCGCAGCACCGACGAGGCACCCCCCAGAGGAGTGAAAGAAGCCCGACTCGCCAGAGTCGGAGAAGAAGCCCGACTCGCCAGAGTCGGAGAAGAAGCCCGACTTACCATAGTCGGAGAAGAAGTCCTTCCCGCTACGAGGGGAGGAGCCGGACGAGGAATGCGAGGAGCCGATCGCCCCGTGTCGTTCGACACGTGGTCAGGCAGCCCCTCAGCGCCTACGCCTAGAAGCCCCGGTGCCAACTAAGATGAAGTTACCACCTATAGCATACAAAGGAGAAGGCGACCCAACCGACCACGTCGAGGCTTACGAGTCTCACATGTCAGTATGGGAGCAACCCGATGAGGTTTGGTGCCGAATCTTTCCAACGACACTGCATGGGATGGCACAGAGTTGGTACAAGGGGCTACCCGACGGGTCGGTATACTGTTACGCCGACCTAAAGGACGCGTTCCTAGCCCAGTATTCCTGCAACAAGAGGAGGGTCGTGGAGACATCGGACCTCCTGACTATCAGACAGGAGGGAGGCGAATCTCTCCGAAGTTATGTGAAGAGGTTCGACGCCAAGGTTCAGCAAATTCGTGAGCGAGCAATAACTGGCGCCTTGCGGCGATGAAAGGCCTCCCAAGGGGAGACCTAAAAAACGAGCTCATCAAATGCG
Source organism: Silene latifolia (assembly GCF_048544455.1). NCBI lineage: Eukaryota > Viridiplantae > Streptophyta > Magnoliopsida > Caryophyllales > Caryophyllaceae > Silene > Silene latifolia. The sequence goes on from NC_133534.1 coordinate 223,075,499, forward strand.
GCGGCCTGACCTTTGACGCCACCAGACAATTGGCTGATCGAGCCATTAAAGTGGAGGACTATCACAAAACCTGGGTAGGCCCTAGCGAGACCAAACCCTCAGAAAAGAAGAGCCGCCGGGAAGACAACCCGGATGAAGGACGCCGTGGCAATGATCGGTCACGGTCTGGTGAAAGACGCCGTGACAATAACAGGTCACGGTCTGATAAAACTGCCAGGAAACAGGACTCGACGGGCGCTGGGTGGAGTTCGGGATCGTACCACCAGAGGCGGTATAATGATAAAACCCCCCTCGTCGTATCGGCCGCCGAGGTCTTCGCCCTGAGCAAGCACGAGGGCCAGAAGTGGGAAAGGCCCCCCAAGCCGAAGGGAGACGGCGACACGAGCCAGTACTGTGAGTACCACGGCCACACCGGTCACCTTACTGACAATTGTCCGCTCATGGGCACAAACGGCACCTGAACGAGCTATATCAGGCCATCAACTTTGTGCCCAACACAGCGATCCCCGTTTCCAACATCCCCGATATGACTATTGGAAGGAAGGACTACGAGGGAGTCATCGCTCCTCACAGCGACCCACTTGTAGTCAATTTGGACATATCTAACCACCTGGTCAAGAGGTGCCTGATTGACACAGGCGCCTATACGAACATCATGTACAGGGAGTGCTTCCTCAGCCTCGGTCTGAAAGCCAAGGACTTAAACCCCTGCACCAATCCACTGTACAGCTTCTCTGGGGTCGGCCTGGTACCACTGGGGTCAATCAGACTACCGATGATGTTCGGCGAAGGGAATGCGGCTAAGAATGTCTTAGCTGAGTTCGTGGTCATTGACGGCTCGTCCGCCTACAACGTCCTCATAGGCCGAGTCACTCTGAGCGAGGGCCGGCGCAGTAATGTCCATCCGGGCCCTAACACCGATGTATGTCTCGGACCGGGGGAAGCGCATAAGCTCGTCTCCAAGGACGAGAAGGACGAGGTGGTCAACGTCCGGATAGCCGAGGATGCAACATGCGATCTCTCAAAGCGGCAAAGAAGTCAGAGAAAGGAAAAAGTCCGTCCTTACAGCAGGAGGGCGACCTCATGGACGCAACTAGCGGCTGACGGGGAAGATGTACCTTTGATGAGCCATTAGGACGCTGGTAATCTCGGGAAAAACTTTGTATCGCGGCGGAGGTGTCCAAGATAGTTGTGGGCACCCCAACGCACGTTTATACCTAATGAAAAATCGTCCAAATCTTCCATCAAAGTGTCCATTTTCCCCCATCAGTCATTGAGAGGAAATAGACGCCAGCTCACACTATCACATCGACAAGAGCGGCAGTCTCTACTAAGAGGTAGACGCCGTCGCAGTCACTCCAAGTGGTAGACGCCACGGCCGTCATCAAGAAATAGACGCCAGCTCACACTGTCACATCGACAAGAGCGGCAGTCTCCATCAAGAAGCAGGCACCGTCGCAGTCACCCCAAGTAGTAGACGCCACGGCAGTCACCCTAAGAGGTAGACGCCGTCGCAGTCACTCCAAGTGGTAGACGCCACGGCCGTCATCAAGAAATAGACGCCAGCTCACACTGTCACATCGACAAGAGCGGCAGTCTCCCCCAAGAGGTAGACGCCATCGCAGTCACTCCAAGTGGTAGACGCCACGGCCGTCATCAAGAAATAGACGCCAGCTCACACTGTCACATCGACAAGAGCGGCAGTCTCCATCAAGAAGCAGGCACCGTCGCAGTCACCCCAAGTAGTAGACGCCACGGCAGTCACCCCAAGAGGTAGACGCCGTCGCAGTCACTCCAAGTGGTAGACGCCACGGCCGTCATCAAGAAATAGACGCCAGCTCACACTGTCACATCGACAAGAGCGGCAGTCTCCATCAAGAAGCTGTGCACCGTCGTTAGTCACCCCAAGTAGTAGACGCCACTAGCGATCACCCCAAGAGGTAGACGCCGTCGCAGTCACTCCAAGTGGTAGACGCCACGACCGTCATCAAGAAATAGGACGCCAGCTCACACTGTCACACCGACAAGAGCGGTCGTCATTACCAATAAGCAGACGCTGGCTCACACTGTCACACCGACAAGAGCGGCAATCACCCTCGAAAGCGAGTGACGCCGCGGCAGAACGGCCAAAGACAAGTTGATACTCGCAGAACGATCAAAACGCCTTAAAAGCGTTTAAACACAGATTGAGATGCGCATTTAGATCGCTTGGCCAGCCGAGGCGGAAACAAGAAGGCAAATCAGACAAAGACGAAAAAAGACCTCGGCCAAGCCAGAGGCAAAGTGAAGACGCTAAGTACAGTTGATACGCTCAACTATTAGCGCAAGGAAACTCAAAGTGAAGTAAAGACCTCGGCCAAGCCGAAGACAAAAGAAACGAACACTTATTAAAAATGATAAGTTACAAGTGAGGAGAATACAGACGACGGCCGTCCCCATAAGGATAAGCCAAAACACGACCTACCAAAGTTGTACAAAATACAAGGAAAAGAATAACAAAAGATTACAGTTATCACTTGAAGCGCCAAAAATGGCAGGGAGGGAAGGCTTAATAATTGGCTCCCGAACAGCTGAAGCTATCTGAGACGCCGGGTGAGCCTGATGACGACCGCCCGTCTCCCTATGCCTGTTGCTGCTTACCATCAGCAGCGGTAGCCGCATCTTCTTCGATGGGCCACCCAGCGGCGTTCTTAGCAGCCTCAGCTTCAGCAGCCTCAGCCTTAGCCTCGGCAGCCTCAGCTGCCCTTGCCCTCTCGGCTTCCTCCTTCGTCGCCTTAGTCTTCTCAAAGAAGGGCTACACTCTCGCGGCCGCCTCTTTTTCTATCTTCACCCTCACCGCCTCCTTGGCCTTCTCCTCCACGGCCTTCTCCTTGGCTTCGAGCTTATCGTCAAACAGCTCGTCAAATTTGCCCCACGGAAAGGAACCAGCAAGAGGGAAGAGCTCCTCAATCACTTCCCTGGCAGCTTCTTCGGCCAGATCCCGGAATTCGGTGCACATGTTAGGGAGCATTTCGGTTTGGAGCATCTCAATGTCGTCCTCCTTTTGTCTAATAATGGCCTCCTTGCTCCGAATCACCTTCCCCTGGATCTGAAATCTGCCCCTAAATTCATTCCTCTGCTGGAGATAAAGGTCGGCGTGCCTCTGAACAAGGTCACACTTCTCCCGCAGCTTTGCAATTTCGGCCGCAGCAGCCTCGGCCTTGGCTCTCTCAGCAAGGACCTCCTTTTCGGCGTCCTCCCGAGTTTTCTCTCGCCCAAGAGCGCTTTCTCAAAGCATCTCCCCTAAGCCTCTCGCTCATCGAGGAGATCCAGCTTCGCCTTCGCGGCCACCTTCTTAGTGGCATCAAGCTCAAGAGCGGACTGAGCCACGGCCTTCTCCTGCTCTATAATTCGAGCACCGGTCAGCTCGTTCCATCTCGCCAGCTCACCGATCAACCTCGTGCTTCCCGCTACAAGCTGGGAGGGGGAAACCTTCTAGGATGAAGAGTCGATGGTGACGTTATGATCACCAGTCTGCGCAGGTTTCTCCTCCACTTGCTGCTCATTAAGAGCGACGGCCGACAGCGGCTGATCTGCAAAAATTAACGAAAGCATCAGTATCAACATGCATAGGCATACCAGAGAGCCTGTCATCAGCAGAGCCTAATGAAGCAAGGCTAAACCGAGCCACGAGAATAGATCGGTACCATGCTTGGCCTTCTTGGCCGGGAGGACGCGTTTCCTCGCCGGCGAAGGCGACGGCGGTAGAGGCTGTCCCCTTTCTCTTACGGACAAGAGGAGACCCCTCCTCATCAGAGTCCTCCCCATTGGTGATATCAACGATCTCCACCGTTGCCTTCTGAATAGGGGGAATGGGAGGTGGAACTGATGTCGACGCCAACGCCGCCGAAGACTTTGTTTTTCGCGTGTGGCACGTTACTAACAACCTTCGCCTGGGCCTCCACCACATTCAAGCTCCTCAGCTGCTGATCCATGAGATCATTCGGCGACGTCCTGCGGTCATGGGTTAGAGCCTTGGGATGCAAGTTAGCAACGGTTTTATCTTTATGCAGCCCCATCCTCCGAATGATATCCTCAGACAGGTCCGGTCCAAAGTGGTCTGCGAAGGAAACAAAGCAAGAGTTAAATAGAAGAAATGAATCGAAGTTCGAGAAACAGGAACATTGAGAGCGGTGATGGGCCTCACACCGACCCCACTCACCCTGTGCTAGGGCCGGTATGAGGCCGACATGGCAGAGCGGCTCATTCTGAAGGATGATATGCGTTGGGGGAATCCATCTTTTAGGCACTCCACTCTTGTCCGCCTCAAAGAGCCTCATCGCCAGCCTCTCATCCTCCTTAAGAGGGACCTTGCTGGCATCCATCTTGAGCTTTTTCCGGGTGACCCATCTATCGTGCTCCGCCTTAGTCTCACACCATGATTAACTTGGTTTGAAAGAAGGGCAATGGATAGTCATCCGGCACCTTAACGTACACCCACCGATCTTTCCAGTCCTTGCAAGAAGTAAGTTTGTCAACAGAGACATAACCCTGCTCCATTTGCACACTGTATCATCCGACGCGACCAGAGGTTGACGGCCGGAGATGATAAAGCCGGCGGAATAAATTCACCGTTGGGGCCTCTCCCTTGAAGAGACAAAGCCAGACAAAGCCGACTATGGTCCTCACAGCCAATGGGTGCAGTTGGGCAACAGCAACGTTCATGGCCTTAATAATGGCCATAACGTACTCATTCAGCGGAAACCGGAGCCCGTACTCCAAGTGCCGCATGTATACGCCGATGTGACCCGGTAGAGGGCAACAAACCGCCTGACCCTCCTCAGGGATAACAATGGTGTATCCCCTGCCAAAGAAAAAATGGCCCTCGAAAAATGTCTCGCCGGAACAACTAGCGAGCTTATGTGTCCAAGCACGGTCAAGGCGGACCTTACAGGCGTCACCGTGATCCATAACGTACTGCCTCCGCTCATTGGGACGAGCCTTTTCACCATCATCACTAAAATCGTCCGCGTCAGAATCGACTTCATCGTCATCCTCCCATTCCTCCAAAATCTGAGGATCAACTTCGGGAGAAGGAGACCTAGGGTCCCCAAACCTTATCGGGATAGCATCTAGTATTCCCTCCCCATCAAGACGCGACAGGGAACCCCCCGGCGCAGAAGTGCTAGTCCCAGCGTCAGCAGAAGACATGATAGCAGTGGTTATTTAACAAAATAAGGAGGAAATTTGTTTGTTTACCTTGAAGAAAAACACCCGCCGGAGTAGCAACTCTGAAAATTAGAAGACAAAGAAGCCCTTGAAAGTTTAGAGAGAAGAAAATTTTGGAGTGTGAAATTGATGGCCAATTTCACGGAATAACTGTCCTATTTATAGGGAAAAGCCCATGAAGAAGGACCAATCAGAGAACAGCCCATGGAGCACCAGCCAATCAGCAAATAGACACGTGTCAGACATGCAACCATGGAAAGTCAATCGTCGCAACAGTCAAACGTCAATCAATGCAACAGTGACCAAGCGTCTTCAACACGCCCCTTCATATCTCTCTGCCTATTCATCTTCCTCAACAAATTCGTCGTATCTGTTCTCCGCCGGCCACATGATCAACCAAGCTAAGTAGCACGGCCGGGGCAATCAAAAACAACAAGACACTCAACCCCGGTCTCGGCGTCAATACTTTCTTCCACATCGGATGCCCTTTATACATCCATGCGGAGGGGGATATATATGGTACGGCCTAATAAGAACCAGGCCGAGATAGAAGAAGCCGTCTGAAAAGTTTGAGAAATTACTTGCGCAGAATATACGCTCAAAGCATACATCGGAGCCCATACCACGGCATAGACTACGCTGGGGGCAAATTGATGGGGCATATTCTGCACCGCTGACCAAGTCAACATATTGAGCAAGGTCAAGGATATCCACAGCAAAGTCAACAACTTAGACAGTCTAGCCGATGCAACCCCTGGCAACCAGCCAGCCGGGACACATATCCGCGTACTCATATCCAAGACCCTCGGCCGGCCTGCCATGGGTCCATCGGCCGAGGGTAGAACGGTCTTTCCATCTGCTAGCCACTTGGCCACTTGGCCACTACGTGACAAAAGGTGAAAGCCTATAAATACTCCTCAACCTTCATTGAGGAAAGGATCCACATTCTAACCTAAGAATTACTATTCATCTGGTAATATCGCCCTTATCTCTCTACAATACGCATTTAGCCAAGTAACAGCTTATCCCTCTAAGTTTACTGACTTGAGCGTCGGAGTGAGTACGCTTGACACAAAGCCAAGCCCTCAGTTCGTTCATTGTTGCAGGAGAGGCCGTGAGGAACGATAGAGACGAGGGATCCAACTCAAGACATCATTCTACAAGCCACAGGTGGTAACAATACTTGCCCTGGAATTACACCCGGAACAAAAGCTTATTAAGAGATCGTCTCTTAGAAGACCTACTCAATGAATAATATTGTTATAATATTTACTACTCCCTCCATTCAACTCCACTTTGCAACTTTCTATTTTGCGCACTATTCACAAGCGGACATTCAACTTCAATTTTCTCTCGATACATAAGTGAAAATATATTCATGTGGGATCTTATTTGATTCGTCTTTAAGAGTAGATTAAAAATATCTAACTTTTATAATTTTTGCAAATACGCAGCTAATGATATTTATCGTGTAAAAGCTGCGTTGACAAACGTGATAAAAGAAACTTGTAAAGTGGAGTTGAATGGAGGGAGTATTATTATTGGTATTAATTTTATTATTATTATAATCTTTTATTTTTATTTCAGTTCAGTTCAGGTGTATTAAGTTCAGTTCAATTCAGATCCATTAAGTTCAATTCAGTTCAATTCAATTTAGACAATTTCAGTCCAAAAAAAAACTGTGCCTAAGTTGTTACACAAATTCTCATTGAAGACATGACATATCCGTCATGTTTGAAGACGGATACCATTTTACCTCACAATGATACTCCACTTTTTTTCTCTCTCGCAACACTATTCATTGTCCCCTTTCTCCACTAACCCATTTTTTCTACATTTTATCTCACAAAATATCAATATCGAAATAGAAGCCGTCAAATGAGGAGACCAATTGAAGTTGTTAATTAAGGAGCAGAGCAAAGTCTGAATTCTGAAACGGTGCTCCTTTGTAGGAGAGCTCCACTATTGTAATTGTAAAATCCCCAATTCTACAGTGATCATCTCCAGATCTATCAATCTTTCCAACAAATTTCATTTCATTATCCTTTTAATCTCCAACCCTTAAATCATTTATCCTAACCATTAGGGTTACTGAATACATTCCGATCTCATCAAAATCAATTAATTAATTAATTCGATTATGAGGAACTCCCAATCGTCTTACAGAGATCGAACACAGGAATTTCATAGCATTGCGGAAACCCTTAAGAAATCCTCATCATCATCATCGACGTCTTCGCCATCGCCATTACAATCGTCGCAAAATGGGCCCAGTAGTAGCGGTGTTTCACAGCAGCCGGGAAATGGATCTAGATCCGCTATACAATCTGAGTTCAATAAACGGGCTTCTAAGATCGGCTTGGGTATCCATCAGACTTCTCAGAAGCTTGCCAAATTAGCTAAATGTCAGTTTTTCATTTCTCTATTTATCGTATTTTACTGTTTTTATGCATTTTCCATATGGAAGTTGATTCATGATTGGATTGTGAATTCTTGTGTTGAGAGGTTATGGAAGTTTCTGGTTATCCCTTGCCAAATTAGCTAAATGTCAGTTTTTTATTTAATGTATGCTGATAAATGGTTGTGAATTTGTGGTTTTGATTCAACATAAGCAATTGTTGTTATTAGGTAGGTTGCTGGTTATTCCTTGCTTGGGCGCTTGGCCGTAGTTGTATACTCCCTCCATTCAACTCCACTTTACAACTTTCTATTTTGCGCACTATTCACAAACGGACATTCAACTTCAATTTTCTCTCGATATATAAGTGAAAATATATTCATGTGTGATCTTATTTGATTCGTCTTTAAGAGTATATTAAAAATATTTAACTTCTATAATTTTTGCAAATATGCAGCTAATGATATTTATCGTGTAAAAGGTGCGTTGGCAAACGTGATAAAAGAAAGTTGTAAAGTGGAGTTGAATGGAGGGAGTACTTCTATATAGTTTATCTGTTTATGTGTGGATTGTTAGGAGGGCGTTGATTCGTGTTGCGATGTTGCCATTTTGAGCAAATAGGCAAATTTAGGCACACCCTACCCTTTGCTTGATGTTTGTGATATGGATATTAGGTGCTCAAGGAAAAACAAAAGATGAGCATCTGACTTCGCAAGCGAAGTTGCCTATATAAAATATGATTGGTTGAATGTCAGGGTTAATAAAACATGCTTGATACCGGGTTTTAGTTGGACTTGTTGTAAATGAAGGATAAGACGTTGACCATGAAAACAAAACTTCAAAGCTGCTGATTAAAGTGAGGACACAGAGAATAAAAGAAGAGAGAAAAACTCGGGTCACACTATAATTTGATAAACTGAGAATTGAATTTCCAAACAAAGTTTGTGTGTTTGAAATACCCTCTCTTCAGGGAAGTTTTTTCTTTTAGGCAATCTCTTCTACATGGTGCCACATTTTATATTGGTGGTCGAATTAGGTCTGTTTATCTTTGTTTCAATCTGAGATTTTTATGTACGAGTATGTCAGAAAGTTGAACTGGAGTTCTGGAGTGAAAAAATTCTGTATATGTTTACTCTTTGTTACGTAATGATGGGACTTCTTTTATACTTGTCTGTTTGATCAAGATGGATTGATACATTGATCTGATTATTGGAATGTCCTAGATTATTTAGACTGCTAGTGTCTATTAGCAATTTCTTTCTTGCACTCCCAATAGGGGGTGCGTAGCTCTGCTGAGAAAGTGGGAGTAGAAGATGATGCAAAGGATGCTTTTGGTGCTGTTTTGAAGTGTATTTTTCGTTTCTTTGATGAATAAACCTGTGCTGTGCAGTGGCAAAGAGGAGGTCTGTCTTTGATGATCCAGCTCTTGAAATTCAAGAGCTGACTGCAGTTATCAAGCAGGATATTACTGCACTTAATTCAGCCGTGGTAGATCTGCAGCTTTTATGCAACACCCAAAATGAAAGTGGAAACTTCTCTACTGACACCTCTAGTCATTCCACTACAGTTGTAGATAACCTTAAGAATCGCCTAATGACTGCAACCAAGGAGTTTAAAGAAGTTCTTACTTTGCGAACTGAGGTATTGTACGTAACTATTGCTGGGGTTTTGATCAAAATTTTCCTCTCCTTTGTTTATTTTTTCCTTATGTAATGTTTCTAATCGTATGTGCAGAATTTAAAGGTCGATGTGAATAGAAGGCAGTTATTTTCCGCAAATGCATCAAAGGAACCCACAAATCCTTTTGTTCGGCAGCGTCCATTGGCAACCAAGTCAGCAGCCAGCGAGTCCCCTGCTCCTCCTCCATGGGTAAACGGTGCATCATCTTCATCCGCACTATTTCCAAGGTACATATCTGCCCTTCTCTTGGTGGTTGTGCATTAAGATTTGACAACCATGTCCTCTAACGACAATGATTGTTTCTCATAGAAATGATTCCATGGGTAGGCTATGACAGGCTTGCTTTGAGAATTTGAGGGTATTAGCTACTAATCGTTTGGATTCCAGACTAATTGAGGAAGTTTGTTCTTGTTGTTTGCACCGATATGCTCCATTAAGTGGCCAAGGGAGCTAATTTTCACCCAGCATGCCTAGAAATCAAAGAAGTAACATTGTCACCGACAATCCACGGGCGTAAATTTGTGTCATATTCTGACTCCTGTTTCTTAACCCATGTCTAATACTCCAACCAACCTGTTTTTACTGAGTACGGGCTATAAAGACTGTTAATTCCATTTATATTGCCCCCATTTGACTAGAGGTCATATTTATTATTTAGTGGTAGAATATAATTACTAGTTTAATACCCCTTTAGTTAGAGTCTTAGAGATACAATATTTCCTTTCCATTCCCTAGCCAGTAGAGTATCTTAGTTATTTAGGTATAAAATGAGATGTTTTTTTTCCTGTACTAGTTAGAGAAAAGGGCTTATTATTTTGGATGGAGTCAAAAAGGAAATGATGACAATATAAACGGCATGAGAAAATTATTAACATTAGTCGACCCTAAACAACTGTAAACTGGATGCTAGTAAAAGTACACAAGGCGACAACTGAAGACCTGAAGTCACTGGTCTCTTATATTGGACGCTTCGTTGCGCTTACTGAAATTGTTGTAGATCGATGAAAACCCTTTCTGGTGCTTCTGGAGCTAAGGGAGTATAGAATAGTATGAAGTTTCCGTAAATCTATTTTTGAGTGGAAAATCTAAAGATCTTTCTATAAAATCTATTTGTTTCTTAAAGAGATGGATTTTTGAGTCGGTTCTCCATGGGAGCTAGTGAGTGCAGTTGTTTATAGTGCACTTTACCATCAACTTCTACGGTTCTACCTAGCTGTTTGAAATAAAAATGCAAGTTTACATTTTTGTTCAGACATTGACTTAAGCGTTGAGCTCATGATTTAATCATCGAGTTCATGACGTAAAACTTTATGGTATCAGCATGCCATGACACTTAATTTTATAAATTTTCAGGAAACAAGCAGATGGAGAGTCTCAGCCATTGCTGCAACAGCAGGGACAACAGCAGCAACAAATGGTTCCACTGCAGGACACTTTTATGCAAAGTAGAGCTGAAGCCCTTCAAAATGTCGAATCTACAATTCATGAACTAAGTAATATTTTTACCCAATTGGCAAACATGGTGTCTCAACAGGGAGAGATTGCAATCAGGTTTGTTTGCCCCCTTTCTTTTCTGCCTTTTTTCGTCTTTCGTAGTCTTGTAGGACATGATGTTGTTCCAATGTTCAATTTACTTGCCTTAAAACTCATAATTGGCACATGGCTCATATTTTTGTCGGTTATTAAGATTATAGTCACGCATTGAAATTGCATTATACTTTATTTCCATTGGCCCAGACATTTTCTCTTGGTAAATTGATTTTTCCTGGTTATTATTTATTAATCTTTCATTATGTTAACAAAGAGGTTTTTATTTGAATCCTCGTCTTTGAAACAAACCTCTTCATGTTTCACGGATATTTCATTTTTCTAGTAGGAGAGAAAATGCAATAGGTAGGACAAACTCTTAAAAGTTCTCCCTTAATGGCCTTTAGTGACCATATTGTAGTCATATAAGTATTCTACTCCTCCAAGCAACATTTATCTTTGTTGAGACATCTTTGACGAACCTTACAAATATTAGCTTGTAAAAGAGAATTATGGAGTCCTAGCTAATGTGTAATGGCTAGAGTCGCTAGACGCGGGAAAAATAACATGATCCGGTTTTGTTCCGCACAAGAAAAACCCAAATATGACCTGAAATTCGAATTGACCCGTACGTGCCCCGAATGATTCGTTTGCTCGATCTACCGCTAATACACCTTATTATGCGTTTGTTTCCAAATGCGTCATTTTACTTTGAATGGCATCATAATCCGAATACTACTGTCATGAGCAGGATTGATGAGAATATGGAGGAAACTCTAGCAAATGTTGATGGTGCGCAAAACCAGCTGGTCAGGTACTTTAACAGTATATCCTCAAACAGATGGCTGATGATCAAGATATTCTTTGTATTGATCGTATTTTTGATGTTCTTCCTCTTTTTTGTTGCATAAATGTTTAGAAGAGACTCTTTGTTTGAGTATATACATTGAGAAAATCTAATGAACTATTAAGGGAAGTTTGTGCTGTTAATTGGAGCTCTCTGCCTCTGTTTTTTTGGTTATTTTGGGGGGAAGCGATGTTGTTTGAAATGTTTAAAATAGGGAATTTTATATGAGGGAACACTGTTAATTTGTAATCTCACGTTTATTGTAAACGATATTCAGGGTATTGAAACTGCTAGATAAAATATTCTTTTTTCTCCGTCTCTTGCTGTTATGGAGAGCCATAAGGTCTTCATTCTAGGCAGATGGTCATTTATTTTATTTAATTTTTTGTAAAAAGGCAGACCTTCACTCATTTATAAGAATTAAGGTAGACGCAGCTTTGAGAACTGTAGGGCTATATAGTAGTATCAATCTTCAATCCAAGCTGAATCAGTAGGGATCTGAGAAGTGGTGAAATGGACCCTGACACTTTAGCTATGCGCCTATGCACAAGTTTGTGTACTTTCCGACTGCCTTCAGGTGGTCTTGCGGGTTTACGAAGGTGCATCAAGAAGTCACTATGTCAATAATGTGGACGAAGATATGCTTTTGTTTGCACCACATTTTCATTGTTTCTCCCTTACCACGGAGTTAGAGTAATATTCCAAGCAACTTAAAAGTTTTGAGTACTCTACAATAGATCGACCACTCAAAACATGACATAATATCATTTGCTAAAGGCTTTTAACTCTCTAAAACAATCTCCCCAAGTCTTGTAGTTTTTATATTATTACTCACCCATTCAACAATTATTACCCCATTTCTCCATTATATGTGAGAGATATTATATTGAAGTGGGGTGATAATTGTTGAATGGAGGGAGTATATACTATGAGTACCTAAATTACTTGTTCTAATCTACTTTTTCGTATTGACAGTTTATTCACCTGTCATTTTTAGGCATTCCAATGATTCAATCTATCTGTACCAAAAAAAAAAAAATGATTCAATCTATGCAGTTGCCATTTTGTGAGAGAGTAAACTTTAGATTGTCACTCATCATTGACCAGCTATAACAAAGGTCTCACTTCATACGGTCATTTTCATCTGAAGGCTTTAGATGGGTCATATGTGACCATTTTTTTTTTAACAAAAAGTTACCTGAACAACAAACACTAGTTACAACATTTTGTCATTAAATGATCACATTTTACCATAAAAATGGTCACATCTGAAACCCCTTTAGACGGAATGGTCCATCTGAAATGAGAATTAGTGTAACTACGAACCAATTTTAAAGTCCATGATTTGTTTTAGAACACAAATTTATCACTGTAACAAACTAAATCACAATTTCTCCTACCTTGTTGCTGTGCTATTATATTTATGATCTTGATTATCTGACCAAAAAAAGCACAACTTTTCTAATAATTTTTTAAAGAAACAAATAGGACATTAGTTGCTCGACGATACCCACCCGCTTAGTTACTGTAATTTTATTATTGTCAACTGATTTTGTTAGCAAGTAGGAAAATATGACCTTTTTCATATACTAATACTTAACTTAAAACCATTATTTCTGCTGTGTTTGTTGTCTCAGCAGAATCATATGACCTTAATTGCCTGCTATTATTCAGTTTCCTTGGTGCATGCTTTTAGTGCTCCTCTTTATTTATCTGCAAGAGATGGAGTTGTATATATATGTACAAATAACGCTCAAGAGTTCGACAAATAACGCTTTGTTTTGGAGAATGTATAACTTTCTTGTGAAATGGATGTTTCGGATTCTTTCTGTTGGCCCTCTCCCAAATCACATTGCATTCATAATGGATGGGAACCGGAGATTTGCTAAGAAGAAGAATTTAGATGAAAGGGATGGTTATAGGGCAGGATTCTTAGCTCTCATGTTTATGCTTAAGCAGTGCTATGAGCTAGGGATAAGGTACATCACAATCTATAGCTTTGCAATCGACAATTTCAAGAGACATCCCGAGGAAGTTAAGTGCTTAATGGAGTTAATGCAAGAGAAAGTCGAGGGTTTTCTCGAGTATGAAGGAATGATCACTAAGTATGGTATTAGAGTCATTTTTGTGGGTAACTTAGGTTTGTTAAGTGAGTCGCTTAGGGTAGCAGCAAAGAGGGCAATGGAAGCAACATCCATGAATACCACGACTTTTTTACTAATATGTGTAGCCTATAGTTCCACAGATGAAATCGTTCGTTCTGTGGAAAAGACCTTCAATTTTCATCACAGTAAAAATCATTTTGTCAGCGAAATAACTGAAAATGGTGAAAAAAAAGCGTTGTTCTCCGGTGAAAGAAGTGAAGAATATGATGATTCAAGTGAGAAGGAAGATGAAAATGAGGTTGGTATTATAAAGATGAGAGAGATAAAGAATAATTTGTATATGTCAATAGCACCGGAGCCTGATATAGTGATCAGGAGTTCGGGTGCAACTCGGCTGAGTAATTTTCTTCTTTGGCAGACACAAAGCTGCCTATTGTATTGTCCAGCAGTGTTGTGGCCGGAGCTTCGGTTAAGGCATTTGGTGTGGGCTGTGCTCAAGTTCCAGAGGTGGTACTACTACTTGGACCAAAAAAGGCAGGAGTTATAACTTTACTACTGATATATAGAAAGCAATAATGGTCGTTTGCAAAAATAAGATTATACATACATGTTGAAATAATATGAAGCGAGTATAAACTATTCATCCGATCAAAGACTTGTCAAATTGAATTCCTGATCATTTATTTTCCCATATAAGCTTTCTTGTTATTACCATTATTATATCAAATGTAGATGTATCATTATATTTAGCTCATGTCTAATGTGTGAGCTTAGTTGTTGTTTGTGATAATGTGATGTTAAATCGACTTCTGAATGTACTTAAATTTGTTAATCTCTCTAGATTGATCTTGTTCTGTTTGACGAAGGGTAAAAGTAGTCACAAATAAACAATGAGAATATTAATGCTGACTAGTTTTGAACTCGTACCATGAGTATCACCTCATATCCATCACAAATTTTCATTATAGATGGACATTATCTGTCTATACGTATAGACGGATACCATTTCCCCTCACAAAATACTCATTTGCCATAAAGTGGGAAGCACATGGGGGTGCCTCCACCTTGTCCCCCCTACCCATTTTATTAGAGGTCTTTACCCGTCTGATCGTCTCATCCGTCTATACCAAGACCTATTGCATATCCATTGATTTTACTAGTTTCTTTTGGCTGAAATCAGTAAACAGGTATTCTCACGCTTTTTGTGAAAAAAAAAAAGAAAACACTTGGCAAGCCAAATACTAGGTCGCTAAATACTAGAATTAAGCTACCAAATTAACAATTTATAAACCAAACTATATATACTCTAGATTACTCCAATT
This sequence comes from Silene latifolia, assembly GCF_048544455.1. Classification (NCBI taxonomy): domain Eukaryota; kingdom Viridiplantae; phylum Streptophyta; class Magnoliopsida; order Caryophyllales; family Caryophyllaceae; genus Silene; species Silene latifolia. The sequence goes on from NC_133534.1 coordinate 223,090,586, forward strand.
GATAAAGCAATATAGTGCAAGTAAGGGTCGATCCCAAGAGAAGGTCTTTTAAGCTAATTACTTGAATTGTAAACTATTGAATACTAATGACAAGTGTATAAACAAACAATGGTTATCAACAATGACAAACAATAGATGAACGTAGATAAAGGGGGGGTTTTGAGTTGATTGGTAACATGAAAACAAAGTAAAATTGCAATCTTTTTCTAACAAGCAATATGACAAACACTTGGTGAGTAAGAAAATTCAATATTAAAGAGGACTTGGTGTAACAAGGCTCAACAACTACTTCCTAAGCATAAAGATCCTCTCTTTTCCTTCCCTCAGCAATTACTCAACTACTAATGTAAGATAATGACTACTTACTCCTAAGCTAGAGTAGTTGGTCCTACTAATATGGTCACCCAATTGAAAACCACAACAAGGTTTGCATAAAAGAGCATTAAGAACAAAAGCCAAACAAAAGTACCAAGATTAATCCTTTAGGAGGCTTAATCCAACTATCCCAAGGAGCAACATACAAGTTCCACTCACAAAGATACAAACTTTAATCCAACTTCATAAAGATGCAAGCTTGCTACAAGGATTGCAATAGTAAGATGATTAACATGCAAGATTCATGACTCCTAACATAGTAACATCCAACATAAACAATGAAATCAAGGAAACATGTAATAATTATTGAGGAAAGATTAAGAGGTTCTTACAAACTTAAGGAGAGTAGTGTCTCACCAAATTACACCAAGAAAAAGGTCTAGCCTTCCATAACCATGGATGAATCCAAGAGTTGTGGAAAGATTGACATGAAAATCCAATAAAAGCTTACAACTTTTACCCAAATACTAAATATTCTTCTCATACAAGTCTTTTGTGATTTGCCAATAATTAGGAGATTAGATGATAATAGGAGAGTTCAAAACATGGGGTATATATATGGCTGCACACCTTTCTAGGTTAAAGACCGAGATGGGCCTTCAACTTCCACAAAACACAGTTCTTAAATTTCGCGAGACAGACCAAACCGCAGGCTCCGGCCTGGACCGCAGGCTCCGGCGGGAACCGCATGCTCCGGTGTGGACCGCAGGCTGCGGTTGGGGCCTGATGATTTTTCCTCATTTGCTTGTCATCACCTTGATCCCCCTTTGTCTTGGTTCCGTTGGTAAAGGGTTCTAAACGATGAATCTATCCCGTTCCTTTGAGCTTGGGTCGGGACTTTGGAAGCTTGTCTCGACCTTGAGTTGTTGACCGCTCGGCTTTGACCTTGGTTGACTTTTTAAGTTGACTTTGCGCCTTTGTATCCTATAAATCATAGCCAACTCAAGCAAGCAATCAAACCAAAACTTTCTTATTTCAATGACAAACCACTCCATTTGGCCACTTAGATTACCTAACAACACTTAATTGACTCGACTCTATTTGACGCTATCAAATACCCCCACACTTAGACTTTTACTCGTCCCGAGGAAAACCCGAAACAAGCAATTGCCGAAGTCCAAGAACTAGTGTAGGTGTAATTGACCACTCTTCCCTCACTACAACCTTCTTATAACTCCCTCTTAAACAATCCACCAATTGAAACGAAAAATCTAGACTCAAAGTTTTACACACTCTCTTCTCTCACTCCCCCTTCTTATTACTCCCTCTTACAAAGACACGACATACCACCAACTCCGACTCATTACGCAACTCCACCCTTCTTATATCACCAACAAGAGGTGGCCACTCTCACCTTATCCCAAGGTGGAAGCAAAGTGGCCTAAGCAACTCCTAAATCATCCTATTACACCACTTATATCACCCCCTTATCACTCCAAGCAAAGTATGAACATGCTACTTGGTTGGCCACACTCCTATGCAAATCAACAACCAAAGTAGCCAAAACAAAAATCCACCAATTTGGGACAAGTTTTGTGACTCAAAATGAAATTAAATCCTAATCTAGCCTCCTTCCAAGACCCTCCTTATCACTCCCTTCTTATCCCTCCATCTTTTTGGTGGTGCATTTTCAATTTTTCAATTTTTTTTTGGGTGAAAATCCCTCATTTTGCCTAAGGTGCCCTTTCGGGTTTTCACCTTAGCTTTTCCTTTCCTCTCATGGTGGCTCGCAACTCATTTCTTCATTTTGCCCGGAATGCCCTTTCGGGTTTTCATCCCGTCCTCAGCCACCTTTCCCAATCTTGCCTAGGCGCCAACCCTTGTAGGTTTTCACCTAGCCGGGATTTTCGTTGTTGTTTTTTTTTTTTTTTTTTTTTAACATTAAACAACAAGAAGTTTACATATATTACACTTCATAATCCTCCCCCACAATTACATTCCACATTGTCCTCAATGTGGAGGAGTCACAAACTTTTTCTTCAAGAATGAGAACCCGAGGCACCCCCTTGATCATGGGTGCCTTGGTTCTTCCACCTTCTTTCTCTTGTTTGCCTCACTCTCTTGGCCCTTTCATAGGCCTCCTCAACTTGTGGCTCGGTGATGGTTGGGTGAAATTGGGGGTCATTTTGGTGAAGGGGCATGCCGAAAAGGCCACGGATGAGGCCAAAAGAATCCTCTTGAGCTTGAGCATCTTCAAAGGAGTCTTCAACATATTGGTGGTGCCTCTCATTTTGCACCCCGAATTGTTGAGTTGCTTGCTCTCGCCATGCATTTTGGGCCCTCCACATGGCTTGTTGTTCTTCCATGTACTTGGCTTGTTGTTGCCAAGCATAGGCCTCATCTTGCCTTTTAGCCATCTCTTGAAGCATTTTCATTTGGGCCTTTTCGGCCTCCGCACTCAAGCTTTGGTGCTCCATGCTAGCCACCCTCCATTGATCTAAACTCTCAAGCCTTGGCGTTTGTTGTTGTTGCCAAGCCCGGTTTTCTTCCACCCTTCCACTAATAGTGGCAAAAACTTCCCTTGTATCTTTGAAGTAGTCATACATAGTTTGTTGCCAAGGGGCAACCGGGGTAGAGCTTCCCCCCGCTTCATACATAGGGGTGTCTTGATGGGTGGTGTGAGTAGAGAAGAGGGGTTGGTGGGAAGTACTCTCAAGGTGGTGAACCTCATGTTCCCCTTCTCTTCTTTCTTCTTCTCTTCCTTTTTGACTTTGAACTAACAAGTTGGGTGCCTCCGGATCGGGATGGCAAAAGAAATCACGTGCCATGTTCCCGCTTGGTAGTGGGGAGCGTGGTGGCCTAGGGAGAATTAGGTAGCCTTGTTCATGTGCTCCCAACCATATCCCTCTCAAGAGTCTTGTACTAAGAGTGTGGAACATCTTGTATTTCTCAAGAGCCATGCTATGGTATACATTAAATCCCCCACACTTGTTCACCTTTTGATTGTTGGGGACACCCCCATCATAGTAATCCACAAAGAAAGATATTAACCCACCTTGGTTAATTTTTCCACCCCCTTGCTTGTTGCGATGTTTGATGCAAGAATCAATGAAGAGCTTAGCCCAATCCGGGCATCCAACTCCTTCCGGCAACATGGCATAAATCCAAGACCTCACGGTTCGGTTGACTTTTGTGGGTTCACCCACGGAAGTGAAAAGAGAGGTGAGAAAACGGCCTAACAAACGGATGACGGGATTGGTTATTTGAGAAACTTTGTCATCTTTGTTTGTGACTCTCGTACCCGTTAGTTCCTCCCACAAATACTCAAGTCTACCCGGGGCCACAACAATGTCGGAAGGGGGCATGGAAAAATGAAGTGTTTCCCTAATGGTGTCATAGGTCTCCGTATGCCACTTCTTGTTCAAACGGAATTTCACAAATTTCTCACCACTCTCCGGCACAATCTCCTCGGATACCGTAGAAATGAATTCATAAGCATAGGAACAGTAAGTGTCGTGCCAACCATCATCGGTCAAGTATTACTCAAGTCCAACCTTCCTCATCATAGGCCTAACAATTTCCATGAACCCAAGGGTCTCCAAAGTGTCGTCATCAAGAAAAGTGGTGGTAATAAGGGGATGGCGTCTAGGCTCTACTAGCCGGTCATGAATTTTTTTGTGTTTGGCGGTCATGTTTTCCCACCCCATGTATACCTCCTCACACTCTTCCTCACTACCCTCTTCAATTTCTTCCTCCGGTTCCTCCACCACTCGTCTCTTACCTTTCCTAGAAGTAGGTTCTCTTGTTCTTGTCATTGTTCCTACAAGGAATTTAGAGACTACAAACAACAATAATCACTCAAAATTTGTTTTGCACTCTTTGAGGCAAATCAACAAACACCTTGAGTGCACTAACTTAAGGAAAGTGTAAATGGTGTTTTGATGATTCCTCTAACCTTACTCAGAAAATTTTTACTACCAACAAGACAATAAACAACAAATAACAGCAATAATCCAAATAATTAACTAAACTAAGCTAATTTTCGAATTAATAACCAAGTAAGCATTGAAAGTTGGGTTTGGTGGTTATACCTCCCTGAATTCCACAAATTATTGCTTATTGTTGTTAATTGATGCTAGTAAACCCTTTCTTGACCCTTAAATTTTCCTCTTGAAGCTTCAATTGGTACCCGGATTTTCTAGGGTTCTTGAACAAAATTGGGGAAATTCTAAAATTTGAGTGATTTTGAAGAGATTTAAAGGGTGTTAAAGATGGAAAGGAAGAGATTGGGGTAAGAATTGGTGACTTGTTTAAAGTTTAAGTGATTTAGGAGGAATATTTGAGGAGTGTGGATGGTGGAAAGTTGTTGTTGCTCTTGCCTTTGGTCGACACAAATGAGGAAGAAAAGGGATGAGTCGGGTTTTTTTCTTGAGCTTTAGAAACAAAACAGACCAAAAAGCAGGCTCCGGTGGGGGCCGTAGGCTCCGGTGAGGGCCGCAGGCTGCGGTGAGGGCCTGTTCTGAATTTTTTTTTTTTTGTGTTTTGTTTCCTTGGCTTTTTGATCACTTTTGGGTGTGTTCCTTTGATGCTTGAACCGACTATGCCTTTGCTTCATTATTTCCCCGTCCGTGTTCCATGATTCTCTTCAAAAATTACTTCCAAAATCCTTCATTACTTAAAAGAATGTTAGTAACTTCATTGAATGTTTAATGCATTTTATTGACAATAATATAAATGACGGAATTGTAAATGACATGAATTTAAATTCTACCTATGGAAAGCGGTAAATTCTACACTAAAGATAGGATATGTACAAAGGTTGTCGTATGTTTAATGTCGATGGCTCGACTTAGTGTTCCTCTTGATCATGTTTGGTAAATGGGGTCTTCCAAATTGACTTCTTCCACCCAATGTGGATCCATGCCTTCATGATATTCTTTAAGTCGTTGTCCATTCACTTTGATCATCTTTCCCGTGCTTGGGTTTTCGACTTCGACCGCTCCATGAGGGTGGACTTTTCTTACAATGAACGGCCCAAACCACTTTGATCTTAGCTTCCCGGAAAACAACTTTAGCCTATTTTGGAAGACAAGAACTTTGGTTCCTTCTCTGAAAACCCGCCGACTTATCATTCGATCATGTCATATTCTAGCTTTCTCCTTGTATATGGCGGCATTATCATAAGAGTTAAGACGGATTTCTTCAATTTCTTGAAGTTGAAGCTTCCGATGGAGGCCCGCATCGTCTATGTTTTGGTTGAAAGATTTGATGGCCCAATAGGCTTTATGCTCCACTTCCAAAGGAAGGTGACATGCCTTTCCATAAATGAATCGGTACGGGGACATACCAATGGTGTCTTGTAAGCGGTGCGGTACGCCCAAAGAGAGTCATTTAGCCTTTGACTCCAATCCTTCCTATCGGGGTTCACTGTTTTTTGTAAGATACTTTTGATCTCCCGATTGGATACCTCCGCTTGCCCATTTGTTTGTGGGTGGTAAGCGGTGGAGACTTTGTGCACGACCCCGTATTTCTTTAACAACCCTTCCATAATCCGATTACAAAAGTGAGTGCCCCGATCACTTATCAACGCCCTTGGATAGCCAAACCTCGAGAAAATATGGCTTTGCATGAAACTTGAGACCGTTCTTGCATCATCATTCCTAGTTGGTATGGCCTCAATCCACTTTGAAACATAGTCTACCGCCAAAAGAATATAGAGATAGCCATCCGATTTGGGGAATGGTCCCATAAAGTCTATCCCCCACACATCAAAGACCTCCAAGTATAGCATGGGTTGTTGAGGCATTTCGTTCCTCCTTGATATGTTTCCAACCCGTTGGCACTTGTCACAAGTCTTTGTGAAGATGTGAGCATCTTTAAAGATGTTTGGCCAATAGAACCCGCTTTCAAGAATTTTCCGGGCCCTCCTTTGGGGTCCAAAGTGGCCTCCACAAGCATATTCATGGCAATGTCTAAGGATGGGTGGTATCTCTACATCCGGCACACATCTTCGGATGACTTGGTCTTGACACATTTTCCATATATAAGGGTCATCCCATATGTAGAATCGGGAATCGGCCTTCATCTTATTCCTTTGACTTGATGATAAAGAAGTTGGAAACTTCTTAGTCACCATGTAGTTTACCAAGTTGGCATACCATGGCTCCGTCATCCTTAAACTATAAAGAGATTCATGAGGCAAACTCCCATAAACTACCCCCATTCGTTGCATTTGTTGATCATTAAGTTGTAGTCGACTTAGGTGGTCGGCCATCACATTTGCCAATCCCTTTTTCTCTCTTATCTCTATGTCAAACTCACTAAGTAAGAGAACCCACCTCATTAATCTTGGTTTGGTGTCTTTCTTGTTCACAAGTTGAGTGATGGACTTGTAATCGGTATAGACAATCACCTTGACTCCTAGTAAGTAAGATCAGAACTTCTCTAGAGCATATACCACCGCCAAGAATTCCTTCTCGGTTGTAGTGTAGTTCCTTTGGGCATCGCTTAGAAGGGAAGAGGCATATTGTAACATTCCGTTTTGATGGTTGATCTTGTGTGGTGGATTGTCTTGGTAATTGAGGATGTTAGTGAGCGTTATGAACTAAGATAGAGTTGGCAACATTTAGGTTGTAGGTATCTGATAGTATTAGGGAGTTAGTATTGGGAGGTTATGCTATAGTTGAGATGATATCGTGAGCCATGTTGTGGAAGGAAGAGGGGTTGGTGGAGTTAGTGTTAGGTGTCCATGTTTTATAGGTTGGGTTGGAACTTCGGGGACGAAGTTCTTTTTAAGGAGGGAAGATTGTAACACTACGGATTTTATAGGCCGGTACTCGACCGAGTATGGCCTACTCGGTCGAGTAAAGTGTGTTGGTGTTTTGTTTTGCTTCTGCCTAGGAATACTCGGCCGAGTATGAGTAATACTCGACCGAGTAGAGTGTACTCGGCCGAGTATACTCGACACTCGACCGAGTATCCGGTCTGACGGGTAATATTTTCCGCGGGTTTGATTTGGAGATGATTAGGGTTATAATAAACGTAAATCGTTTCTAATTACACTGTTCCACAATATATCACTCAACGACGCTCTAATCTTCTCCAAATCTCTCCCTTTGGTGTGGATCGTTCGTGAGTCTAGTTCATCTTTCCTTGTGTCGATTGTGTCGGTAAGCCTCTAATTTCGTAAGTTTCATTAATTGGTCTTTTAGGGTTTTGCCCTAATTTGTGATTTGGGGAAAAGGGATTTTGTGCGATGTGGTAATTGGAATTATATGTGATTATTGTATGTAGGTGACGGTGTCATGAGGAACTACTATTGATTGCTTATGTGTGCTTGGATTGCGAAAAGGTAGGGTTTCCCTACTCGGTTTCTTTTAATTGATTTAAGATTGTGATTGTATTGTAATTGTGGTTATCTGCTGATCATCGGAGTATGGGTGTTGTGGTGGCGGTGGTGATGTGATTGTGTTGTGACGGTGGTGTTGTTGTGGATGTGTGGTGCTTGTGATGTGTGTATTGTTTGCGGTGGAGTCACTTGCGGGAGTGGCTTCACACCCTAGTTCGCCCTCCGTGGAACCCGCCACGGGAGGGGATGTGCACATTAAGGGACGGGGATTGTTAGTCGCGTTCGACGAGTGGACTTGGTGGGGATGGATGCGGTCACCCATCGGCGGAGTGGATTACATTGCGATGGGTAATCGGCGGGGCTACACACTTCGGTGTGTAGTCGGTTACTATGAAGGATGATCAGCCGGTTATATTGTTTGTTGTCTTACATTGATTGAATGGTGCTGACCCCGTTGTTGTTGTTTTGTAAAACCTGCGGTGATCCATTCGGGGATGGTGAGCAGACTTGCCCAGTATTGCATTTGGTGAGCTTGGGCGGTCATGGGGAAGTCGTCATCACCGGTTGTAGTATCACGATCCACGAGTCTTAGCTATGATTTTGTAGTTGTCCTCATTTGTATTCACTTTATTGGTTTTGGTTTGGAATTGGATTGTTGTAAACATTAATACTTTACAATACTTCTAATAAATGTGTTTAGGACGGACGCTTTTGATATATACTAACCTCGGGCAACCGAGATGGTAACAGCCTTTCATGCTTGGGTAGTCCTGGTAAGGTACCTTGGTATGAGGGGGTGTTACAAAGTGGTATCAGAGCCGAAGGTTCTGGCACCTAAAACTAATGAACCCAATGAACTTAGGGAGTCTAAATAAAATGAACCCGGGGAGAGTTGTTTGGAGCTACCGCAAAGACTTGGGAGACGTCCCGAAGTCGCACTATGGCCCTCACAATCTCAAGCCGGTCATCAGGGGGAATTTGTTGTGAGTCTTTTCGATGCGTGTGTGTGGTATGTGTAACTTGAATGGTTGAATCATGTGAAAGGAAGTGAGATGTGTGGGAACATGTGTAAGACATGGTGAAACTTGTTGAAACGGATTTGGTATGAAATATGTTGGCATGTTAAGTGTTTATTATGTGGCTTTCAAAAGAGTAGTGGTACATGGGTACATAATCATGATAATGTTAATGTTTGGTTGTTGGTACTAGCATGTGATTTAGGGTCATGCGCCTATGCATATGAATGTCGTGTTTAATTTTCATGTGGGTATGATAAAAGTTCACCTCTGTACTGGTTTTTAGAAGTATTGGGTCATTATTATTTGTTTTATGCATGTTTAAGTTGTTTTGTTGAGGAATTTTGATTTGTATACAAACCGATTTTTGGAAGAGTTGTCTTAAAACTGTCATAAGTCGAGTTCTAGAATTGATATTGCTGTGATTCCAAGTTGAGGTGATAGCTTGTCCTCTTACGATTCTAACGATAGGTCACACGCCCAGAATGACCAAGTAACGAGTGAGATATGACTGTTTTACGAAAACTGGACGGTCTTGAGAATCTGCCGATACTCGACCGAGTAGTCCCTACTCGGCCGAGTATCTTTTATACTCGACCGAGTATTCCATATTCGACCGAGTAATCTCTCTGTGATAATCTTTTGTTTAGCGCCGGAGTCGTTAACTCGGCCGAGTAGTCTCATACTCGGCCGAGTAAGGTCTACTCGGCCGAGTATTCCCAATACTCGACCGAGTAATCCTTCTGCGACAATTGAGTTTGCTTCTGGAGTCGAAAACTCGATCGAGTAATATAGTTACTCGACCGAGTACCTTGTACTCGACCTAGTATGTTATGTACTGATTGAGTACCTCATTGGCGGCCACTTTGAGTCGGTGGCTATGATCTTACTTTTTTGTTTTGAGTAGGTGGCTATGTTGTTACATTGTTTTGAGTCGTAGGGTATATACACATGTATGTTTTGAGTCTTAACGCATCCTTTTATATGTGAGACGGTCTTGATACGTAAGTTACCGGAAGTTATGACATGGAGAATGATGGCTTATGAGGAACATGTGTTGGATAAGGAAGACATGTGGGAGATAGTGGAAAAAGAAAAAGGAAGAATGTGAGCTAATTGAGGCAAAGAGCATGTTTTTTGAGATATGGTGAGTGATATAGTCGTGTGTTGAGTAATATAAAAGTAAGTATATATGAGCAAGGGTGATGTGGGTGTAAAGAAACGTGAGAAAGAAAAGATTAAGATGAGGGATGTGAATGGTGATATAGTGGTATGTGTAAGGATTTATGGAGGGAGACGGTTAAGATTGTGTTGGTTAAGGATATATGTGGGAAAAGGCCGTTATAGAGGGATGAAAACAAGTGTTGTATAGTGAGATCGAGTTATGCCGCGATGGGTAGATAGTGGTCGAATTTGGGAATTGGTGTTATCAAGAGGTGAAACTAACGTGTGATTTCCTTGGGCAATTAACGGTATAAAATGAATTTTGATTTCTAGAGATGTAAAAAGGGAGATGCAATTGTTTGAACAAATAAACGTTGATTCTATGGATGGATTGGTGACAAGGGTGAGTGATAGCATAATAAGAGAATATTTATGGTAAGAAAGAGTTAGATGATATCGATATGAAATAATGAGATGTGAGTTTTGGAGCAATGAGAAGGTAACCGGAGCATTAAAGAGTTAGGTAAGAGGTAATAAGGAGTTGAGTGGTTAATTGCTTTTGTCGAGTGTAAAAAGAAAAGAATGAGGGAGTAAAACTAAGAAAATGTTCACCATGAGTTATGTGATATAAAGTAAGGAATCGTCGAGATGTATGATACTATCATGAGGATTTGAGTTAATGGTTATATAGGAGTTTGAACAACGTTGATTAGTCGGGAGTTTCGAGGAATTAAGTAAAGTAAAAGTTGGGTAGAGAATTGCACGATATAAAATCTTGGTGGTGAGTCGGGTAATAATACAATTAAGAATAGTATTGGGAAGAACGTTGAGGTAATTTTGTTGATGGATTTGATGTTTGTTATTAGTGATGTTAACCAAAGTTAGGAAAGAAATCGTGATGTTTAGAGATGAGTGTAAGAGGTTGATGTCCGGACAATAGTAGTGTTATCGTTTGTGACTAGTGGTTAAGGGTGATGGTATATTAGAAAGGTAGCAATTCTAAAGAGGTTGATTTTTGTAGAGATCAAGTTGATATGTATGGTTGTGAGAGAGCATAAGATGTGGTTATATGAGGCAGTTATTAGTAGTTGAGTATTAATGATATGGTTACATTTGGCAGGGGGTGATGGATATGCGAATGGGAGAATGTGTTATGAGGGGCATACGAGTTAAACTCAAGCGAGAGGTAACCTTTATCGGGGGGTAACTTACGTGATCAGGATTGACTAGTTGGATGTGATTACGGGTCTATGATATGTGTAAATGTTTGTGTGAGGTTCGGACCTCACAAGAAGTGGTATGGTGTGATAATTATAAAGTTGTTATATGAATGTTTTGTAATTTATGTTGGGTACGTATACTAATGAAATGAGGTTCAAAAGGTAATAATTTGATTGATCTGGCATGGATAGTTAAAATTGTATGTGTATTGATGATACATGTTTATTACGTGAAATGGTAAGGATGATGTTCATGAGGTTCTTGTCGGTTTATTCCGTATAATATGTTGTGTTATAATCTAGTAAAACGGTTTTGAATGAGTTTTCTTGTTCGAAATGTCATCTTGAGTCGAGTGTTTATGGGAATTATATGTGATTGTGATGTTTATCGATGTGGTTGTTGTGCCTCGAGTGGTGATCTGGGCATGGTACTTCATGTTGTGATGCGGGCGTTTCGCATTGCGGTGCGGTATTGTTGGTGGCGGTGTTGCGATGCCATCACCGGTTGTGGTGGAGTAGGCGGGATGATTATGATTCGAGTTTCGACAAGTACATACCGATTATACATAGATTGTTGTTTTGTTTGATGTTGCTCCCTGCGAGTTTCGGTTTGTGCAGATAGACAGTTGTATTGTTTATTGATGTTTTCTTTATCAGGTTAAGTTTGGGAATGAGGGTAGAGTATGATATGAAATAGAGTTGTATATGTTTTCGTTGTTGTCATGGCATAGTGATATTCTGTTGATGGGACACGTTTGTGAGAGATTGTTACAGTAATTTTGATCTTGTTCTAGATAAGGCTTTAGTAAACAGGGTAATGGCAAGTGATTCGTAAAACATGTGTGGTAATGACCTGAAAGATGCAGGTAGTTCATAATCCTTTGTTGAGACAGTGAGTGTAGGGTGTTGGGGAATTAGTGTCATGCTAAGTTATGTATGAGTTTTGCGGTAGTGAAGTAATGAACTTGAGGATCTAGTGTGAGCGTACGTAACGATTGTGGATTGTGAGTTAAGATCATGGAGATGAGTGTATAAGTATATAGAAGTATGTTGTTTTGTGGTATTGTGGAAGAGATGGAGTGGTGGTTATATTGAGGATTTTATGATCTATGTTATGTGAGTACAAACAATTGGAGGCACGAGAGCTGCTAGAGTAAGAGAACCTTGGATATAGGAGTAGATGTAGTAGGTGTCGAGGCTATAGGCGGATATCGTTGACATGCGGTCGTGATGAGGATAATGAGAAGATATATAGTTAGGGATCTAGTATTAGTGAGTTACGAGGACGTAACATTTGTCTTAAGAGGAGTAGGATGCAACAAAGAGAGTTTGATGGTTATACATGTTATAGTATAATTGGAAGTTTGAGTGTTGGTGTGGAGAAAAGGATGGATTTATGTTGGGGTTGATTTTATTACAGGCAATGGTGGTACTAGTATGATGTTTAGGAGTGTGAGTAAACTTTGATAGTGTTAACGGTTTGTGTGAGGATGTGTATGTGTGTGAAGTAAACTTCGAGGACGAAGTTCGTTTTAAGGATGGTAGAATGTAACATTCCGTTTTGATGGTTGATCTTGTGTGGTGGATTGTCTTGGTAATTGAGGATGTTAGTGAGCGTTATGAACTAAGATAGAGTTGGCAACATTTAGGTTGTAGGTATCTGATAGTATTAGGGAGTTAGTATTGGGAGGTTATGCTATAGTTGAGATGATATCGTGAGCCATGTTGTGGAAGGAAGAGGGGTTGGTGGAGTTAGTGTTAGGTGTCCATGTTTTATAGGTTGGGTTGGAACTTTGGGGACGAAGTTCTTTTTAAGGAGGGAAGATTGTAACACTACGGATTTTATAGGCCGGTACTCGACCGAGTATGGCCTACTCGGTCGAGTAAAGTGTGTTGGTGTTTTGTTTTTTTCTGTTTAGGAATACTCGGCCGAGTATGAGTAATACTCGACCGAGTAGAGTGTACTCGGCCGAGTATACTCGACACTCGACCGAGTATCCGTCGACGGGTAATATTTAGCGGTTTGATTTGGAGATGATTAGGGTTATAATAAAACGTAAATCAGTTTCTAATTACACTGTTCCACAATATATCACTCAACGGCGCTCTAATCTTCTCCAAATCTCTCCCTTTGGTGTGGATCGTTCGTAAGTCTAGTTCATCTTTCCTTGTGTCGATTGTGTCGGTAAGCCTCTAATTTCGTAAGTTTCATTAATTGGTCTTTTAGGGTTTTGCCCTAATTTGTGATTTGGGGAAAAGGGATTTTGTGCGATGTGGTAATTGGAATTATATGTGATTATTGTATGTAGGTGACGGTGTCATGAGGAACTACTATTGATTGCTTATGTGTGCTTGGATTGCGAAAAGGTAGGGTTTCCCTACTCGGTTTCTTTTAATTGATTTAAGATTGTGATTGTATTGTAATTGTGGTTATCTCACGATCATCGGAGTATGGGTGTTGTGGTGGCGGTGGTGATGTGATTGTGTTGTGACGGTGGTGTTGTTGTGACAGTGGTAGTCTTGTGATGTGTGTATTGTTTGCGGTGGAGTCACTTGCGGGAGTGGCTTCACACCCTAGTTCGCCCTCCGTGGAACCCGCCACGGGAGGGGATGTGCACATTAAGGGACGGGGATTGTTAGTCGCTCGTTGATGATTTGGACTTGGTGGGGATGGATGCGGTCACCCTTTGGCGGAGTGGATTACCTGTTGCGATGGGTAATGCTGGCGGGGCTACACACTTCGGTGTGTAGTCGGTTACTATGGAGGATGATCGGCCCGGTTATATTGTTTGTTGTCTTACATTGGTGAATGGTACCGACCCCGTTGTTGTTGTTTTAAAAACTGCGGTGATCCATTCGGGGATGGTGAGCAGACTTGAGTGTATTGCATTTGGTGAGCTTGGGCGGTCATGGGGAAGTCGTCATCACCAGTTGTAGTATCACAGTCACGAGTCTTAGCTATGATTTTGTAGTTGTCCTCAGTTGTATTCACTTTATTGGTTTTGGTTTGGAATTGGATTGTTGTAAACATTAATACTTTACAATACTTCTAATAAATGTGTTTAGGACGGACGCTTTTGATATATACTAACCTCGGGCAACCGAGATGGTAACAGCCTTTCATGCTTGGGTAGTCCTGGTAAGGTACCTTGGTATGAGGGGGTGTTACACATATTGAATGACATATGAAGCTTTGTCATCCTTTTGTCCCAATACGGCTCCAATGGCAAAATCGCTTGCATCGGTCATGATCTCAAAGGGCCGATCCCACTTGGGTGCTTGAATGATTGGGGCCGAAATAAGTCTCTCTTTCAACAAGTCAAATGCTTCCCTACAATGATCATCAAACACGAACTCCACATCCTTGTGCAAAAGTTTGCACAAGGGGTTAGCGATTTTGGAGAAATCCTTAATAAATTTTCGATAAAAACCCGCGTGTCCTAAGAAAGACCTCACGTCTCGAGTATTAGATGGATACGGTAAGGTTTTAATCACATCCACCTTTGCCGTATCCACCTCAATTCTTCTTTTTGACACTATGTGTCCTAACACGATTCCGTTACTCACCATTAAGTGACACTTTTCAGAATTTAAAACGAGGTGAGAGTCTATGCACCGTGATAGGACCATAGCGAGATGGTCTAGACACGAGTCAAATGAGTCCCCATAGATGGTGAAGTCATCCATGAAGACTTCCAAAATACACTTCACATAGTCCGAAAAAATGCTCATCATGCATCGTTAGAAAGTGCCGGGGGCATTGCACAATCCAAAGGGCATGCGGCGGTAAGCATAAGTACCAAATGGCCAAGTAAAGGTTGTTTTGGATTGATCCTCCGGGTGAATGGGGATTTGAAAATACCCGGAATACCCATCCAAAAAACAATAGTACTCTTTCCCACCTAACCTCTCTAGCATTTGATCTAGAAAGGGTAGGGAGAAATGGTCCTTCAAAGTGACTTGGTTGAGGCGGCGATAATCAATACACACCCTCCATCCCGTTTGTAAACGGGTGGGGATCAATGCCCCTTGAGTGTTTTTTACTACCGTCACCCCTCCCTTCTTTGGCACAACTTGAGTAGGACTTACCCATTGGGAGTCACTAATTGGAAAGATAATACCCATTTGGAGAAGTTTGATAACTTCTTCCTTGACAACTTCCATCATAGGTGGATTAAACCTCCGTTGTGGTTGCCGGACGGGTTTTGCATCCTTTTCCAATCGAATTTTGTGCATGCAAGTGCTTGGGCTTATCCCCTTAATATCCACAATGCTCCATCCAAATGCTTCTTTATGTTTCTTGAGCATGCTCACCAATCTTTTTTCTTGGTCAGCTTTGAGTTTGTTGGAGATGATCAATGGGAGGGTATTTTTTTCTCCCACAAAAATGTATTTGAGGTGATTTGGGAGAGGTTTTGGTTCATGTTTTGGAGGTTTTAAGATAGAGGGGAGTGGTCTTTCAAGATTGGCATCTAAGGGGAGGAAGGGTGAAAGGGATGTGTGTTCTTGAAAAGCTAAAGTTTCAGTTGGGGCAAGGACATCCCGCGGGCTCCGGTGCCCACCGCAGGCTCCGGTGGTTACCGCAGGCTCCGGTGTGGGCCGGAGGCTCCGGTGGGAGTCTGGAAGTTTTTCTTGAGTTTCCCCTTTAGGTGCTTCCTTTGGAGGGTCTTCCTTCTTCAACTCCTCTAGGCTTTCCTGCACATCTTGAGACAAAACTACACGCAAACCCTCGTGTTCCAAATCATTAGTAAGGGCCACCTCAAGAGGGTCCCTTTGACACAACATATAAATTTGAGAGACAATTGGTTCAATGATGTCTAAGAAATAACATGAATGTGAATCGCTAGGTTGTTTCATAGCATCATAGATGTTGTACGTGAGTTTCCTCCCATCAAATTCCATAGTGAGGTTCCCATTAGACACATCAATCTTGGTTTTAGAGGTCTTCATGAAAGGCTTCCCAAAAAGGATTGGAGTGGCCCTCGAGTCGGCTTCCATGTCAAGAACATAGAAGTCGGCCGGGAAGGTTAAGTGATCTACCTCTACCAACACATCCTCCACCATCCCCTTTGGGTATATGTTTGAGCAATCCGCAAGTTGGATCACTACATCGGTTTTGTTCAATGGTGGAAGTCCCAAGGTCTCATAGAGGGCATATGGCATAACATTGATTGACGCACCAAGGTCTAACATAGCATGAGTGAAACTTTTGTCCCCAATAGAGCATGGTATGGTGAACATTCCCGGGTCGCCACACTTTTTGGGAAGTGATTTTTTAAATATTGCGGAGACATGTTCACTTACCCGTACTCTTTGGGTTCCCTTCCTTGGGCTTCTCCTAGGTGTACAAAGTTCCTTGAGAAACTTTGCATACCTCGGAACACCTTTCAAAAGATTTAACAAAGGGATGTTTACTTCACACTTCCTAAAAGTTTCATAGAGATCCTCATCTCTTTCGACTCTCTTAGAATGTGTGAGAGCATTAGGAAAAGGTACCTCCACAATATATTCTCTCTCGATCTCCTCAATTTGATCCTTGGTGTTGTTGCTTTCATTCTTTTCTTTGTCATTCCTCAAGGGACTCTTCTCCCCTTCTTCATTAGCTTTAGAGGGTGTCTCTTTCTCTTTTTCAACCACTAGCTCTTCTTCAATTTGTTCTTCAATGTGAGTGACTCTCTCATGTGACTTGGCCTTTCTCTTCTTCTTCGGGGGAGATTCTAGGGTTCTCCCCTTCCTCAAAGTCATGGAGCTTGCATTTTCCTTTGGTGGAAATGTTGTAGATGGAATCGAGTTTGAGTTCCTTTGATTGTTCTTGGCCATTTCTTGTGCAATTTGGCCAAGTTGGATCTCAAGGTTCTTCACCCTAGCATCACTTGAAATTTTGTCCGCATCCATCTTGTCAAACCTCTTGGTATTTTCGGATTTTCCTTTCATGATCATCTTAAACATCTCATTTGTAGACAAATCTTCATTTCCTTGGGAGGAAGAGCCCCCTCCTTGTTGGAAGTTCTTGTTGTTACCTTGGAAATTCCCTTGGTTTCCAAATTGGAAAGATCCTCCCTTGGCTTGTTGATGATTATTGTTTCTTTAGTAATTGGAGTTTTGTCCTTGCGAGTTGGAGTTCTTCAAGTGGTTGAATTGACCATTTTGGAAGCTCTTGGAAGTATCCCCTCCCCAACTAAGGTTTGGATTGTCCCTTGACCCGATGTTGTAAGTATTGCCGCTCGGATCATACTTATAATACCCTCCCCCATTGGGGTTCCTAGAGTTGTATTGACCGTGCATCATAGCACTCACATTCTCCTTGCTTATTCCTTGCTCTTCCATGATGGGGCAAGTTTCCATTGGGTGTGGCCCTTGACAAAAATTACACTCCACATTAGATCCTTGTGCTCCTCCTTGATTGTTCCCCACTAGTTGAGCAACCATTTTTGTGAGATCATCCGCGGTTTTCTCAAGCTTGTGGGTGGAAGAAGAAGGTGTCTCAATGGAGTTAAGAGTCTTTGACCCTCGGCTTCTTCCATAGTTCCTTGTGCTAGCGGTCAACCTTTCTATGATCTCATTTGCCTCCGCCACGGAATACTTGCCAACTCCACCAGCCATAGCGGAATTAACCATAATTTGGTATTGTTGTGTAAGACCATCACAAAAGTTGACCAAAAGGTCATCACCACTAAGACCATGGTAAGGACATTGAGCAACTAACTTCTTGAATCTCTCCCAATACTCATACAAGCTCTCACTTGCATCTTGCTCCGGAGAAGTGATGGCTTTCTTTGCATGGTTATGTCTTGAGTCGGGGTAGTATTTTTCAAGAAAAGCCGCTTTCATGTCCTTCCAAGTACGGATTGTACCCGGTTGAAGGTAAAATAACCAATATTTTGCCGTATCTTGTAGTGAAAATTGGAAGGCTCTCAACTTAAATTGATCTTCCGTGACACCATTTGGAATGACACCTTTACACATCATATGAAATTCGGAAAGATGACGATTTGGGTCATCTCCCGCATGTCCATGGAACTTTGGAAGGTTGTGAATGAAGTAGCCTTTCAATTCAAAGTTGGCATTAGCCCCCATGCGTGGGTAGGCTATGCAAAGAGGTTGAGTGTTATAATTCCTTGCCCGGAGCTCCCTAATAGTTCTAGTATCATTCGCCATTGGAGGGTATTCCACTTCAATCGGATTTACTTCAATAGGTTCTTCTAAAGGTGCTTCTTCTACTCTATGTTCTCTTTGTGCTCTTTGGGACCAAGGATTAGTAAATAACCACGAATATGCTCCAAAAGCGTCCTCTTCCACGGGGATTGATTCACCGTGTTGTGGAGAACTAAACATAAACCTTTGCACTACACACACAAGTTAGAACTTTCACTTACTTTCAAAAACAAAGAGAAGAAAAATAACTAACATGCAATTAACAATCAAGCCTTTAGCTATGTTGCCCTTCCCCGACAACGGCGTCAAAATTTGATAAGCCAAATACTAGGTCGCTAAATACTAGAATTAGACTATCTGTTGGGAAATGTGTCCTCAACAACAGTGTGATCACATGATTTAAATATCTTTATTAAATCTCATTACAAGAATACGGAAGGGATGATACATTATATATATAGTCAATTGGTCCACACATATCGGTAATGATTGGCTGGCTAGAGTTTGACATTTCGTGTCGATGCGACGGTGGGACAGTTGATCCCTTGAGGTCACACCTAAAGGACGATTCCCTTAATTGAAAAGGTTAATTAATTGTATACCGATACAGATTAATTAATTCCTTAAAATTGAACAAATTATCTTAAGAGAGAAAAATGACATCTTATTCTAATGTGATTAAATGAGATTTTATTTAGTAATTTAAGAAGTTATATTACTAAAATTAATCGGTGTTTGCGAAACACGCGAGATGAGAATGATAAGTTAGTTATAATTACAAGATATTGTAAATTATACTAACTAGTAATTAAATGACCATTTTATGAGAAAGTAATTTTATATTACTAGTCAATTGTTAAATGTGATTTATTTAATTTGTAAATGATATTTAATTTGTTAAATATGCATTTTAAATTAAAACATGACATAAGACATGTCACATGTCTCATGACATACAATTGTACAATTGACAAAAATAAAATGGACTCCATATTATACTACATAAACCGAAATTGGTGGGCATTGTGAGATGTTTTGTCTTTTTCCATTTGTCTTATTCATTTGTCCAAATTGCATGATAGTGACATGACAATGCAAAAGACTTACACCTATTTGTCTTGTGAAGACAAAAAGAAAAATAATTATGGTATATGCAAGCATGAGGCCACCGGTTTTTGAGAGAACAATAAGAGAGTTTTCTCACATATTATTATTCATTCTAATATGACATGCAAAAATTTCATGTATTTTTCCTCTCTTCTCTCTCTTTAATCTTCATAAAAAAGATGAGTTTTTGATTCAAATTTGTTCTAAAAGATTACTAAAATTATTAATGTAATATATGAGTGTTAGTAATCAATTTTAAGGTATACCACATTACAAATATCTAGTACATATTAGTTTGTGGGATTAAAGAATAGTTTTGGGTGCTACTAATTGGAGGGATTCTATTTTGAGGTCATGTATGTTCATCCAATATTAGAAAGCTCAAGAACTAACAAGAAGGAGATCTTGTTGGTGCCCATTTGACCGAAATTCATATGGTGAGAAAATGATTTCTTCACTTATTTATTTTAGTTTGCATGCATAAGATCTAGAATTTATTTTATGACTAAATAAATTTGAAACATATAAGAATATGTTGTATAATGAGATATATATTTCCAACAAGCGGTATCATGAGCACAAGGTTGTTTGCATGCAAATCGGTTATTGTTTTTCCGAGTTATACGATTAACATATAAAACTTGTAAATTTGTGTTATTATGATATATCACGAAAATCATTTATGCATGTTGAAGTTTCTGATCCTAAAATTTATTTAGGATATTTTGGTTAATTTATGGATTTTTATTGTTCATTTTATATAATATTGGCATTAAAATGTGATTTTTGGACGAAAATTAGCTAAACTTCGAATTTTCCAGTGGTTTTTGGATATGTTTTCACATATATTATTTTTAGATGATCTGGAAATTTTCATAATTTTATGAGTTTTTATGCTCGAAATATGGATTTTTCATGTTAAAAATCGAATTTAGATGAAAAATAGGTTAATATGAGAAATATTTCGAATATGATTATAGAAATTTAGTATGTTGTCACATACAATTTTAAAAGATGTGTGTAAAATAATAGGCTATAATGAAGTCTTCATGCATGATTTATGGATTTTTGATGAAAAATAGCATAAATAGTGACTTAATTAGTGAAAATTGCTAAAACATACTTCATGACTAAGGAAAAACGTCACATGTTGCATTTTATTATCTTTTTCAGATCTAAAATTGAAAAGTTGATGAATATAATTTTTCTCATATTTTTATGATTTTTATTGATAAATCCGATAAACCGCAACATAGTTTTTCTGATAATATTACGAAATTTTAACCTAAGTTTTTGAACATTATGAGTGTCATGGTATTTTTCCAGAATGTTCACAAGTTTTAAATTTCAAATTTTTAATTTATTCGAAATTTTGTGATTTATTTGAAGTTTATAGCTTTTTATTGTTATTTTAAGTCCTTTTATGAACAATAATAAGAAATATGAGTTAATTATGGTCAAATGGTTAGTGGAGACTAATTTTTGAGTCCTAAGAAGTTAGGGTAATTAACTGGTGCATAAATAAGAATTTATGTAATTTTAGTGATTATAAAACGTTGAATCACGCAAATCCGTAAAAACCGTGTAATATACGATATTGGCTCCTTAAAGGCGATTTAGCATAAAATTGGGCATGTTAATACATATTATAATACTGCATTTTATTTATGATTGTCATAATTTTATTTTATGTAATTTTTGAATTATGTAATTTTACTTAGTATGGCCTTAGTTTTTAAATTGGTATTACCCGAAATGTATGGGAATATCGATTCGGTTGTAATTTATTGTGATCTCGTATCACCGTTTTGTAATTTAATAGATTTATTTTATTTTAATTACAAATGTATAATAGGAATTTATGTAATTTATTATGTAATTTATTTATTCCGGAGTTCCATAAAGACGGATTTCTTCAAGAAGGCGATACATAAAGACGGTGTTACCTCGAGATGCGTGCCTCAACCGAAGTTCAAGGGACCAATGGAGGTGGTTTCCGAATATATAATAGTTAATTAGATTTTCTATTTTAGGAAGGTCATACTAGGATTTAAATTTATGCTTTGCATTTTATTTATATGTCGCATGCATCGCTAAATCGCCATAACTAAAACATGCATCATCTTTTAATCGAGTATATCGACCGTGTCAATTATAATTATCGTAGTTCACCGCGTTAGTTCACTTAAAACGTGATAGATAATAAATTGACATGACCTTTCGCTAAAATAAATAATTGAGACTTAGCCTTACCAAATAGTAGAAACCATGAAAACCTATTTCGTGAGGGAGTGCGCTCGGCCACACCGGGGTACAAACCTTGTAACGTAGGGGAAGTGGGTGATAAATGTCTATCCACCGAATTCATGTTGATAAGGGATGTATCGGCCACACCGTGCCCAAGTTGATGTGGATTTGGATCATGGACACATTTATTCGAAACTTGGGTTGAACTCAACAAAAGTTTTTGATAAGGGATGTATCGGCCACACCGTGCCCTTGTCGGATGTGTTTTGGGCTAAAGATAAATGTGTTGGGAAATATGTCCTCAACAATAGTGCGATCACATGATTTAAATATCATTATTAAATCTCATATGAAGAATACGTAAGGGATGATTCAATTATATAGTCAACTGATCAACATTAATCGGTAACGATTGGCTTGCTAGAGTTTGACGTTACTGTCGTGGGACGGTGGTGGTCAGTTGATCCCTTAAAGTCACACCTAAAGGATAATGCCTTTATCTATAAAGTTGATTAATTGTATGACGATGCAAGTTGATCAATTCCTTAAAATTGAACAATTCAATTTGTGAGAGAGAATAAATATCTTATTGTAGTGGGATTAAATAAGATTTATTTTAGTAATAAAATGCTTTGTTACTAAAATTATTTATTGTTTGAGAAACAATAGAAATAAGAATGAATGGTTAATTATAATTACAAGATATTATGAATTATAATTACATGACCCATTTTATTTATGTGATCAAGTATCACTAGTCAAATTAGTGGATGTAATTTAATTAATTCATAAAATGATATTTATGTGATAAATATGCATTAAAATTAATTAATAACATGTAGCATACTACATGTGACATATTGTGTGACAAATGACAAATTGACAAAAATAAAATGGTAGTCCATTTTATAGAAGTGGACTAAATATTGTGGGTGGTAAGTTTTAGTGGGTGATTATTTTATGTGATAAGAATAAATTAATAAAACCTACTCTACCTATTCTTACACACCTATAATATTGAGAAGAGCAAAAGAAAAAGAGATGATGCCATTTTTGGCACTACCAACCGTGACACTCCCTTTGTGTGGAGGGGTTGTTGGTTATTATTTATCATTCTTACACCACCATTCATTTCTTATGCATACTCTCCCTCTCTCATATATTCATCCTCTTCTTCATCAAAAAGATGAGTTTTTGATTCAAATTGTTCCAAAAAGATTACTAAAATTATTAATGTAATATATGAGTGTTAGTAATCAATTTTAAGGTAAACTACTAAACTAATATCTAGTTAATATTATTTAATGGGGATAAGGGATAGTCTTGGGTGCAATCAAGAGGAGAATCTCTATTTTGGGATTTTGAATGTTCATCCATTATTGGAAAGCTCAAGAACTAACAAGAAGGAGATCTTGTTGGTGCCGATATGATGACCGAAATTTATATGGTGAGAAAACGATTTCTTCTCTAATTTTATTATTGTTTGCATGCATAAGATTTGTTATTAATTTTATGACTAAATTAATTAGAACATATATGAATATGTTAAATAAAGAGATCTATATTTCTAACAAGCGGTATCATGAGCACAAGGTTGTTTGCATGCAAATCGGTTATTGTTTTTCCGAGTTATACGATTAACATATAAAACTTATAAATTTGTGTTATTATGATATATCACGAAATTAATTTATGCATGTTAAAGTTTCTGATCCTAAAATGTATTTAGGATATTTTGGTTAATTTATGGATTTTTATTGTTCATTTTATATAATATTGGCATTAAAATGTGATTTTTATGATAAAAATGTCATTTTTGGACGAAAATTAGCTAAACTTCGAATTTTCCAGTGGTTTTTGGATATGTTTTCACATATATTATTTTTAGTTGATCTGGAAATTTTCATAGTTTTTGGAGTTCTTATGCTCGAAAAATGGATTTTTCATGTTTAAAATCGGATTTAGAAGAAAAATAGGTTAATATGAGATAAGTTTCGAATTTGGTCATAGAAATTTATTATGTTGTCACATGAAATTTTACAAGATGTGTGTAAAATAATAGGCTATATTGAAGTCTTAATGCATGATTTATGAATTTTTGATGAAAAATAGCATAAATAGTGACTTAATTAGTGAATAATTCCTAAAACATGCTCCATGACTAAGGAAAAACGTCATATGTTGCATTTTATTATCCATTTCAGATCTAAAATTGAAAAGTTGATAAATATATTTTTCTCATGTTTTTATGATTATATTTGTTAAAACCGATAAACCGCAACATTGTTTTTCCGGATAAATTTCAAAATTTTTAACCTAAGTTTTAGAACATTATGAGTGTCATGATATTTTTCCAGAATGTTCATGAGTTTAAATTTCAAATTTCAAATTTATTTGAAATTTTTGTTATTTATTTGAAGTTTATAGCATTTTATTGTAATTTTGGGTCCATTAATGAACAATTTTAAGACATATAAGTTAATTATAGTCAAATTATTAGTGGAGACTAATTTTGATTCCTAAGATGGTTAGGGTAATTAACTTGTGCATAAATATGATTTTATGTAATTTATTTTGATTTTAAAAGGTTGAATCACGCAAATCCGTAAAAACCGATTAATATACGATATTGGCTCCTTAAAGGCGATTTAGCATAAAATTGGGCATGTTCATACATATTATAATGCTGCATTTTATTTATGATTGTCATAATTTTATTTTATGTAATTTTGAATTATGTAATTTTACTTAGTATGGCCTTAGTTTTTAATTGGTATTACCCGAAATGTATGGGAATATCGATTCGGTTGTAATTTATTGTGATCTCGTATCACCATCTTGTAATTTAATAGATTTATTTTATTTTAATTACAAATGAATAATAGGAAGTTATGTAATTTTTTTATTCCGGAGTTCCTTGAAGACGGTGTCATTCAAGAAGGCGATACATAAAGACGGTGTTACCTCGAGATGCGTGCCATAACCGAAGTTCAAGGGACCAATGGAGTTGGTTTCCGAATATGTAATAGTTAATTAGATTTTCTATTTTAGGAAGGTCATACTAGGATTTAATTTATGCTTTGCATTTTATTTATATGTCGCATGCATCGCTACATCGCCATAACTAAAACATGCATTATCATTTTAATCGAGTTTATCGACCGTGTTAATTACAATTATCGTAGTTCACCGCTTTAGTTCACTTAAAACGTGATAGATAATAAATTGACATGACCTCTCGCTAAAATAAACAATTGAGACTTAGCCTTACCAAAAATTAGAAACCCATGAAGTGATTTTGCAAGGAGTTGAGCCGACTTTACCGTAAGACAAACTTTGTTACGTTGGTGAAGTGGGGTGATAAATGTCTATCCACCAAATTTATGTTAATGAAGGGTATTTCGGCACACCGTGCCCTAAGTTGATATGAGTTTGGATCATGGACACATTTATTCGATATTTGGGTTGAACTCAACGAAAGTATTCACGACGATTTCCGGATGTGTTTCGGGCTAAAGATAAATATTAATGTAATTTTATCGACCAAGAGTTCTAAAAGTAGAATCGATTAAAGAGTTAATCCACCGAGTTATATTGATAAGGGGTATTTCGGCACACCGTGCCCCAAGTTAATGTGAATTTGGATCTTGGAATCATTTATCATAGTTGGGTAGAGGTCACTATGTAAATGCTTTACTTGTTATTTACATGTATTATTATAACGTCAAATGTTTTTGTTTTCATTATTCCGTTATCATATTGTTCTATTTCTTTACCACAATTCATATACGATATCATTTCGATTTTTGATTCAAATCTCCTTTAAAACATCGTATCTAAAGACAAATATGAATTTGCTTCTAAAACCTCAAATGAACCATTGCTAAGGATCTCTTGTAAAGAGTATAGATAAAAGTTATTCATTATCAAACAGGTTTTTTATTCTTGACTAACACATCTACTTACAGTGAATTGTTTCTAATTTTGGTAACTAGATTTGTTGGAAATCAAAATTGACCAAAATAACGCAACCACTTCAATGAAAGTTTTAAGACTAAAACAAACAAATGAAGAGTAATCTTCATGAATTCAATTTTTGCTTCTCAAAGCAAAGACTCATTGAAATGAGTGGGAGCATTCTCTTAAACCGTTAAGATGAGGACGAGGTTCAAGAAGTAAAGATTATAATGGAATTGATACAAGGTAATGTTAAAGGTAAAGTTGTTGAGAATAGCGATACTAAACCTATCAATCCCGACCGATAAATTTTCCATTGTCTTAAATGTTGGACACTAGATAGGAAACTACCCCAAGTTGTTAAAGAATAAGCAAGTTAGTTGTGGGACATCTTGTAATACTCCGTATTTATGAGTCTTTGGGTACTCTATCGAGTAGGCCTTACTCTGTCGAGTAAGGGTGAGTTGCGTTTTAAAATAGTTTCTGACCTGTTGGGTACTCGATCGAGTAACTAGGATACTCGATCGAGTAAGGGGGCACTCGATCGAGTACCTTAGCTACTCGATCGAGTAGCCGATTACGGGAGTTATTTCTCGGGTTTTGTTAATTATGCGATTAAGATATATAACCTTTTCCGTCATCATTCTAAACACTTTTGCAAAACCTAATTTACTGTCAAAGAGAGAAAGCAAGTACGTTCATCATCTTAATCGCATTGTTAGCAAATCCCGGAGTTTGGAAGGTCGGTTTTCATCGTTGGTTATACCGTTGAGATCCTTGCGTCGAGGGTAAGATCTATGTACCCTTTTTATTGTCTTTCCTTTAAGTTGGTTAAACCCTAATCTAGGGATTTGGGGGTTTTTGAGTAGTTTGTGATTTGGTAGCATTTGTATGTTGTATGATAGGAGGAGGTTTTGTAGAAGAAGCTTTTTGATACAAATTTGTAGAGACCGTCGATAGTTGTGCTTTCCGGTAGGATTTCTACTCGTATTAGTCCCATAATGGGATGATTGTTGATGTGTTGTGGTTGATTGAATAATATAGTAATTGTATTGTGACGGTTTGTTGATTGTGATTGTTTGTCTCTGGTTCTCGAGGCGTGTCCTCGGCTGAGTGGGGTCACTTGCGGGAGTGGCTTCACGCCCTAGTTTCGCCCTTCGTGGAACCCGCCACGGAAGGGGATGTGCACATTAATGGACAGGGTTATCGCTCATTATGAGGAGCGGGGATTTGGTGGGTACGGCTGCGGTCCCCCACTGACAAGGCTGGTCCAGTGGACAGTCGGTGATTGAGATTGTTGTAATTGGTGTGGTTGTGTGTGTGTGTGACGGTTAAGCTGTCAGTTTATCTTATTGTTGATATATTGAGTTGTGTGATTAGTAATGACCCCGGTTGTTGTTTTGTAAAACCTGCGGTGATCCATTCGGGGATGGTGAGCAGTAATTGAGCAGGTTTGAGTTGAGTACTGGGATAGCTGGGAGGTGCCACCGTCTGACGATAGAAGTCTTCCGCTGTAGTCTTTAAGTTTTATGACTTTTCGATTTTGAGAGACAGTTGGTTTTAAGAACTTGTACCCGTATTTTGGGATTTGGTTTCAGTTGTACTTTTCACTAAAGTTATATCATTTAAGTTGTTTCGTTATTGTCTTATGAATATCCCTTCTCGGGTAACCGAGATGGTAGCATCCTTATACCTGAGTGGTCCTGGTAAGGCACTTGGAGTATGGGGGTGTTACACATCTAATAAGACTTAGTTCTTTATTTATTTGATTGACATAAATTTTGCTAGTACCATTTCGTCAATATTAGAAACCGATGATGGTTTTCATCTTTGTATGCGATACATAGAATGATTAGAATATGACGACTAGCAACAATGATGTTGAGAGATAGAGTCATTGTGTAATCAATCTAGTTTTGGGTTTATAGTTGTACTTAATTATGACTATTAAGTGCATAAACTCTAAATAAGAATATAAACTTGTTAAAGATACAAAAGAGGTTTCACTTTTGTGACCTTATACACCATAATTGATGTATGGCTAGCCCATTATCAAGGTGTTTATATTATAAACCAAACATAAATGATATATCATGAAAATGATGAAAGACTCAAATTGGTAACCTAAGATTAAACCTTAGATTTTGGAATGATGAACGCAAAGAGTTATCGAGTACTCTTGAAACCATTAGATCTTATGGTATATGCGTATCTTGTATTCAAAGCAAGATGTCTCGTGCCTTTTTGGTTGAAAAGGAGATCGAGGTTGTAAATCATTAATCCAAAATAGGTTGATCATTTTCTTTTACCAACGATTTAAGTTGACGCTAATGTGTTCACTTAATAAGGTAAATAGAGAAATCTTTGAAGAAGTTTAAAGAGTTCAAGGAATCACGATTTAGTCGTGATGGGATTATAAGCCAAAGGAAATGTGATATAGTATCACAAGTTAATCTCTCTTAGCACGCATTATGGAATAATGTGTGGTTGGATAAGAAATCAAACGCTATTCGATATGGTTTGGACTTCAATCAAGTTACTTTGAGTTACTTGATCCTTTTGGGGAATTTATCATTTTGTCTAAATTATTTTCCACTAAATCATATGAGATATGAAATGGTAATCTACCATATTTGTAAGTTTTCACAAGAAACAAATGCTCATTTTTCCCTTTCAATTATCACGAGAACGACGGGTTTGCGGCTCGTAAAGCTGTCTTTCTAAAATACAAGTTTATTTCTAGAAGACAGAGTGGGAGAAATTATTCAAGAGCCACAAAGAATGCCACAAAGAAAGTTATGTCACAAGAAACTGGTCTTTCTTGACTACATGAGACGTTTTGTGTAAGGCGTTGTTTCTTCAAAACCTAGGAGGTTAAAGCCATCACTTGTTGAAGATGATGAATTAGTGTTACTTTTAAGAAAGTAAAGAGCTTAAAGTAAAGAGCTTACAACTTACAAAGAAATCGTTTGATTCAAGTTGATTACTTCTAGAAAGTAATGAACATATGACTTACATGAGAGTGTTTATAGTCACAACTCAATACAAGGCTTATAGCCATGAAAATCCGAAACAAAAGGCTTGATTAGTGACAAAAGATTTTGCACTAATAAAGAGAAATTTCAAAGCTTGATTGGTTGCAAAGGGTTTTGCACTAATTGAAATGCTTAAAGTCTATTTGGATCTTCTTAGGAATTGTGTTTCATTATTATGAAATACATAGCGAGTGAATCTAAAACCCAATTCTTCAATTAGAAGGAATGTATTCAATACATGTCTTAAGTTTTGAAGATTCTTGCAATCCTAAGATAATGTGGAACTTAAGAAAGGGTCTTAAGTAGGACATCAATGAGTTGGAATCAACATTTTGATCATGAAAACATTTCTCGATAAGTCGAGAAGTTGTGGTTATACATGAAGTTTAGTGGGAGTTACGGAAATTTTAATTAGTCTTATATGTGGATGACATATTGATCATTGAGAATGATTTAAGACTTTTGGAGTATTATAATACATCTTTAATATCCGGATTTATGAAGATAAATCCACATGATATTAGCGTCAATAAGAAGTTTTACGTTGATAAGATTCATGACTAGTTCAATTAAATTGAACATATTTGATTGATTTCATTTGCTTCCGTTGCCGGATCAATTAAATGAGTAATGATGTATAACACTTCATATACTTTGAGTATGATGAATTGTTTTCAAAATCGAATTTAAGTAATCTTTACCAAGTAAGCCATAAAGATTACTCTTAAGTGCTTGCAAAAGCATTAAGGATATAATGCAAAGTGTTTATGATGCAATTTTTGTGTAAGGGTGTTACACAAATGACAATTGACAATTGAGATTGCGTATGGTTTCCGACAAAACCATAATCAAAACACATCAGGATGGTTAAGATACCATTGTGGTTATGTTATTTAAGAAATAGATTTTCTAGAATCGTTCTAGGCAATAAAGAACAATGAGAAATATTTACAACGGAAATTGAGTACACTTGCAATCATGGGATGTGCAAGAAGGATGAGTCCCGAACACTGTGAAAACAGTGGGAGCTATTCTAAGGCTAGAAGGTCTATGTCTTGATTGGATCTCGACACGTACTCATAAAGTTTTGTAACGCAAATGTATACATTACAAAGTAAAACGAGTATGTAGTAAGGTTGAGTAAAGTACAAGAAGTTGATAAAACCTACTAACCAAAGCTTTCTCATAGGC
Organism: Silene latifolia; assembly: GCF_048544455.1. Taxonomy (NCBI): domain Eukaryota; kingdom Viridiplantae; phylum Streptophyta; class Magnoliopsida; order Caryophyllales; family Caryophyllaceae; genus Silene; species Silene latifolia. The sequence continues at coordinate 223,120,341 of NC_133534.1, forward strand.
TCAACATGATGAGTCATGTCATTTCAATTGAATTGAAATGAACAACTACATACAAGATCAAATTAGATTATAGAACATGAAATAGTAATCAGGCATTGACTATTCATATGTGATAATCGCATTTGTCGTTCGAGTTTTTACTTTAAAAAACTCCTTTTATACTTTGTTACATCCAAACGGGTTGTAGAGACAACATTGAACCCCGTTAAAGTGAACACGGATTAGCATTGTATTCGCCCATAGTCACTTGTATGAGGTGACGTCTCGAAGTGACTAGAGTGTGATGCGATTGATGGCAAGTTCAAGTGCCATAGAGTCATGTGAGATGACTAGTCGATCACATAGGCAGACTGTTAGGAACACTCTGTCGGGCAGTGACCGCTTATAGAGTTCTGGCAAATTTATATAGCCTGGTCGTGGCGAGAGCTACTATAGTATTCTAATGAGTCGATTCTTTTGACTAAAGACTGTTCACCTAAGATGGCACAGTTTCAGATTAACTTTGATTTGTGTTACTACGACCTTCGTAAATGGGGTCAAATGGGCATATTTTGGGTTATGATGGTTGTGGCTAGTCGAAGGGAATAAGTGCGATAGGAATTGTCCACCCCCTTGTCAGGGTTAAAACAATATCTCAGGGCCACTCGAGGAGTAATGAATTGGAAATGCGTGGCCACGCTCGGAAGGTATCCATGGTGGATAAATTCCGGTCAATCAGTTATTCTTCAGATCGAGGAAACCACTCTCGATAAGATCACTTGCAAGTCCGACCCGAAAGACACCTTGCATTATTGAGTGGGAGATAGTAATAGGACAAGAGAATTGGTGACGCACACTTGTCGAGGACAAGTGGGAGATTGTTGGGAAATGTGTCCTCAACAATAGTGCGATCACATGATTTAAATATCATTATTAAATCTCATATGAAGAATACGTAAGGGATGATTCAATTATATAGTCAACTGATCAATATTAATCGGTAACGATTGGCTTGCTAGAGTTTAATGTTACTGTCGTGGGACGGTGGTGGTCAGTTGATCCCTTAAGGTCACATCTAAAGGATAATGCCTTTATCTATAAAGTTGATTAATTGTATGACGATGCAAGTTGATCAATTCCTTAAAATTGAACAATTCGATTTGTGAGAGAGAATAAATATCTTATTGTAATGGGATTAAATAAGATTTATTTTAGTAATAAAATGCTTTGTTACTAAAATTATTTATTGTTTGAGAAACAATAGAAATAAGAATGAATGGTTAATTATAATTACAAGATATTATGAATTATAATTACATGACCCATTTTATTTATGTGATCAAGTATCACTAGTCAAATTAGTGGATGTAATTTAATTAATTCATAAAATGATATTTATGTGATAAATATGCATTAAAATTAATTAATAACATGTAGCATACTACATGTGACATATTGTGTGACAAATGACAAATTGACAAAAATAAAATGGTAGTCCATTTTATAGAAGTGGACTAAATATTGTGGGTGGTAAGTTTTAGTGGGTGATTATTTTATGTGATAAGAATAAATTAATAAAACTTACTCTACCTATTCTTACACACCTATAATATTGAGAAAAGCAAAAGGAAAAGAGATTATGCCATTTTTGGCACTACCAACCGTGACACTCCCTTTGTGTGGAGGGGTTGTTGGTTATTATTTATCATTCTTACACCACCATTCATTTCTTATGCATACTCTCCCTCTCTCATATATTCATCCTCTTCTTCATCAAAAAGATGAGTTTTTTATTCAAATTGTTCTAAAAAGATTACTAAAATTATTAATGTAATATATGAGTGTTAGTAATCAATTTTAAGGTAAACTACTAAACTAATATCTAGTTAATATTATTTAATGGGGATAAGGGATAGTCTTGGGTGCAATCAAGAGGAGAATCTCTACTTTGAGATTTTGAATGTTCATCCATTATTGGAAAGCTCAAGAACTAACAAGAAGGAGATCTTGTTGGTACCCATATGATGACCGAAATTTATATGGTGAGAAAACGATTTCTTCTCTAATTTTATTATTGTTTGCATGCATAACATTTGTTATTAATTTTATGACTAAATTAATTAGAACATATATGAATATGTTAAATAAAGAGATCTATATTTCTAACAAAATGTTAATGTAATTTTATCGACCAAGAGTTCTAAAAGTAGAATCGATTAAAGAGTTAATCCACCGAGTTATATTGATAAGGGATGTATCGGCCACACCGTGCCCAAGTTAATATGAATTTGGATCTTGGAATCATTTATCATAGTTGGGTAGAGGTCACTATGTAAATGCTATACTTGTTTACAAGTATTATTATAACGATAAATGTTTTGTTTTCATTATTCCGTTGACGTATTGTTCTATTTCTTTACCACAATTCATATACGATATCATTTCGTTTTTTGATTCAAATCTCCATTAAAATATCGTAACTAAAGACAAATATGAATTTGCTTCTAAAACCTCAAATGAACCATTGTTAAGGATCTCTTGTAAAGAGTATAGATATAAGTTATTCATTATCAAACAGATTTTTGATTCTTGACTAACACATCTACTTACAATGGATTGTTTTTCATATACTTAATTGAATTAAGTACCTTAAAGCGATAAATTGTTTTGGTAATTAGATTTGTTGGAATTCGTAATTGACCAAAATATCGCAACCACTTCAATGAAATTTTTAAGACTAAAACGGACAAATGAAGAGTAATCTTCATGAATTCAATTTTGCTTCTCAAAGCAAAGACTCATTGAAATGAGTGGGAGCATTCTCTTAAACCGTTAAGATGAGAATGAGGTTCAAGAAGTAAAGATTATAATGGAATTGATACAAGGTAATGTTAAAGATAAAGTTGTTGAGAATGACGATACTAAACCTATTAATCCCGACCGATAAAGTTTCCATTGTCTTAAATGTTGGACACGAGAAAGGAAACTACCCTAAATTATTGAAGAATCAACAAGTTAGTTGTGGGACATCTTATGCGACCTTCTTCTTTAAATGTTTATTTGATTAAACATAAATTTTGCTAGTACCACTTCATCAATATTAGAAACCAGTGGAGGTTTTCATCATTGTATTCGACACATAAGATGATTAGAATATGAGGACTAGAAACAATAATGTCGAGAGATAGAGTAATTGTGTACTCAATCTAGTTTTTGGATTTAAAGTTGTACTTAATTGTGACTATTAAGTGCATAAACTCTAAATAAGAATATAAACTTATTAAGATACAAAAGAGGTTTTCACTTTTGTGACCCTATACACCACAATTTGATGAATGGCTAGCCCATTATCAAGGTGATAATATTCTAAACCAAACTAGAATGATATATCATGAAGATGATGCAAGACTCAAATTGGTAACCCAAGATTAAACCTTAAATTCCGGAATAATGAACGCAAAGAGTTATCGAGTACTCTTGAAACCATTAGATTGTTACTGGTATATGCGTATCTTGTATTCAAAGCAAGTTGTCTCGTACCTTTTGGTTGAAAAGGAGATCGAGGTTGTAAATCATCGATTCAAAATAGGTTGATCATTTTCTTTTACCAACGATTTAAGTTGACACTAATATGTTCACTTAATAAGGTAAATAGAAAAATCTTTGAAGAAGTTTAAAGAGTTCAAGGAATCACGATTTAGTCGTGATGGGATTATCAAAGTGAAGACTTTGATATAAGCCAAAGGAAATGTGATATAGTATCACAAGTTAATCTCTCTTAGCACGCATTATGAAATAATGTGTGGTTGGATAAGAAATCAAACGCTATTCGATATGGTTTGGACTTCAATCAAGTTACTTTGAGTTACTTGATCCTTTTGGGGATTTTATCATTTTTGTCTAAATTATTTTTCCACTAAATCGAATCATATGAGATATGAAATGGTAAGGGTACCATGTTTGTAAATTTTCACAAGAAACAAATGCTCATTTTTCCCTTTTCAATTATCACGAGTACGACGGGTTTGCGGCTCGTGAAGCTGTCTTTCTAAAATACAAGTTTATTTCTAGAAGACAGAGTGGGAGAAATTATTCAAGAGCCACAAAGAATGCCACAGAGAATGTTATGAGAATGTTATGTCGCAAGAAACTGGTCTTTCTTGGCTACATGAGACGTTTTGTGTAAGACATTGTTTCTTCAAAACCTAGGAGGTTAAAATCGTCACTTGTTAAAAATGATGAATTCATGCTACTTTTAAGAAAGTAAAGAGCTTATAACTTACAAAAGAAATCGTTTGATTCAAGTTGATTACTTCTGGAAAGTAATGAACATATGACTTACATAAGAGTGTTTAAGTCACAACTCAATACAAGGCTTAGAGCCATGAAAATTCGAAACAAAAGGGCTTAATTAGTGACAAAGGGTTTTGCACTAATAAAGAGAGATTTCAAAGCAAGATTGGTTGCAAAGGGTTTTGCACTAATTGAAATGCTTAAGTCTATTTGGATCTTCTTAGGGATTGTGTTTCATTATGAGGATACGCATACAGCATGTGAATCTAAAACCCACTTCTTCAAAAGAAGGAATGTATTCAATACATGTCATGAGTTTTATAGATTCTTGCAATCCTAAGATAATGTGCAACTTAAGAGATGGTCTTAAGTAGGATATCAATGAGTTAGAATCAATGTTTTGATCATGTTATAAAACTTTTCTCGATAAGTCGAGAAGTTGTGTTTATACATGGAGTTTAGTGGGAGTTACGGAAATTTTTATTAGTCTTATATGTGGATGACATATTGATCATTGCGAGTGATTTAAGACTTTTGGAGTATTATAATACATCTTGAATATCCGGTTTTATGAAGATAAATCCACATGATATTAGCGTCAATAAGAAGTCTTATGTTAATAAGATTCATAACTAGTTCAATTAAATTGAACATATTTGATTGATTTCATTTGCTTCCGCTGCCGGATCAATTAAATGAGTAATGATGTATAACACTTCATATACTTTGAGTATGATGAGTTGTTCTCAAAATCGAATTTAAGTAATCTTTACCAAGTAAGCCATAAAGATTACTCTTAAGTACTTGCAGAAGCATTAAGGAAGTAAAGCAAAGTGTTTATGATGCAATTTTGTGTAAGGGTGTTACACAAGTGATAATTGACAATTGAGATTGCACATGGTTTCTGACAAAACCATAATCAAAACACATTAGGATGGTTAAGATACCATTGTGGCTATGTTAATTAAGAAGTAGATTTTCTAGAATCGTTCTAGGCAATAAAGAACAATGAGAAATGTTTACAACGGAAATTGAGTACACTTGCAATCATGAGAGGTGCAAGAAGGATGAGTCCCGCACACTGTGAAAACAGTGGGAGCTATTCTAAGGCTAGAGGGCCTATGTCTTGATTGGATCTCGACACGTACTCAGAAAGTTTTATAATGCAAATGTATACATTACAAAGGAAAACGAGTATGTAGTAAGGTTGAGTAAGGTACAAGAAGTTGATAAAACCTACTAACCAAAGCCTTCTCATAGGCTTAACATGATGAGTCGTGTCATTTCAATTGAATTGAAATGAACAACTACATACAAGATCAAATTAGATTATAGAACATGAAATAGTAATCAGGTATTGACTATTCATATGTGATAATCACATTAGGTTGTAGAGACAACATTGAACCCCGTTAAAGTGAACACGGATTAACATTGTATTCGCCCATAGTCACTTGTATGAGGTGACGTCTCGAAGTGACTAGAGTGTGATGCGATTGATAGCAAGTTCAAGTGCCATAGAGTCATGTGAGATGACTAGTCGATCACATAGGCAGACTGTTAGGAACACTTTTGTCGGGCAGTGACTGCTTATAGAGTTCTGGCAAATTCATAAAGCTTGGTCGTGGCGAGAGCTACTATAGTATTCTAATGAGTCGATTCTTTTGACTAAAGACTGTTCGCCTAAGATGGCACAGTTTCAGATTAACTTTGATTTGTGTTACTACGACCTTCGTAAATGGGGTCAAATGGGCATATTTTGGGTTATGATGGTTGTGGCTAGTCGAAGGGAATAAGTGCGATAGGAATTGTCCACCCCCTTGTCAGGGTTAAAACAATATCTCAGGGCCACTCGAGGATTAATGAACTGGAAATGCGTGGCCACGCTCGGAAGGTATCTATGATAGATAAATCCGGTCAATCAGTTATTCTCCAGATCGAGGAAATCACTCTCGATATGATCACTTGCAAGTACGACCCGAAAGACACCTTGCATTGAGTGGGAGATAGTAATAGGATAAGAGAATTGGTGACGCACACTTGTCGAGGACAAGTGGGAGATTGTTGGGAAATGTGTCCTCAACAACAGTGCAATCACATGATTTAAATATCATTATTAAATCTCATTACAAGAATACGGAAGGGATGATACATTATATATATAGTCAACTGGTCCACACATATCGGTAATGATTGGCTGGCTAGAGTTTGACATTCTTTGTCGTGCGATGGTGGTGACCAGTTGATCCTTGAGGTCACACCTAAAGGACGATTCCCTTAATTGAAAAGGTTAATTAATTGTATACCGATACAGATTAATTAATTCCTTAAAATTGAACAAATTATCATAAGAGAGAAAAATGACATCTTATTCTAATGTGATTAAATGAGATTTTATTTAGTAATTTAAGAAGTTATATTACTAAAATTAATCGGTGTTTGCGAAACACGCGAGATGAGAATGATAAGTTAGTTATAATTACAAGATATTGTGAATTATACTAACTAGTAATTAAATGACCATTTTATGAGAAAGTAATTTTATATTACTAGTCAATTGTTAAATGTGATTTATTTAATTTGTAAATGATATTTAATTTGTTAAATATGCATTTTAAATTAAAACATGACATAAGACATGTCACATGTCTCATGACATACAATTGTACAATTGACAAAAATAAAATGGACTCCATATTACACTACATAAACCGAAATTGGTGGGCATTGTGAGATGTTTTGTCTTTTTCCATTTGTCTTATTCATTTGTCCAAATTGCATGATAGTGACATGACAATGCAAAAGACTTACACCTATTTGTCTGTTGAAGACAAAAAGAAAAATAATTATGGTCTATGCAAGCATGAGGCCACCGGTTTTTGAGAGAACAATAAGAGAGTTTTCTCACATATTATTATTCATTCTAATATGACATGCAAAAAGTTCATGTATTTTTCCTCTCTTCTCTCTCTTTAATCTTCATCAAAAAGATGAGTTTTTGATCCAAATTTGTTCTAAAAGATTACTAAAATTATTAATGTAATATATGAGTATTAGTAATCAATTTTAAGGTATACCACATTACAAATATCTAGTTTATATTAGTTTGTGGGATTAAGGAATAGTTTTGGGTGCTACTAATTGGAGGGACTCTATTTTGAGGTCATGTATGTTCATCCAGTATTGGAAAGCTCAAGAACTAACAAGAAGGAGATCTTGTTGGTGCCCATTTGACCGAAATTCATATGGTGAGAAAATGATTTCTTCACTTATTTATTTTAGTTTGCATGCATAAGATCTAGAATTTATTTTATGACTAAATAAATTTGAAACATATAAGAATATGTTGTATAATGAGGTATAGATTTCCAACACTATCAAATTAACAATTTCTAAAACCAAACTCAACTCTACACTATGCAATTAAGAATAGTAGTATAGCATAAGCAATGGTCGAACCCAAGAGAAGGTCTAACAACAAAAACTTGATTAGCGACCTAGTATTTGGCCTATCAAATTTTGGCGCCAAAATTTGGCAAGCCAAATACTAGGTCGCTAAATACTAGAATTAAGCTACCAAATTAACAATTTATAAACCAAACTATATTCTAGATTACTCCAATTGATAAAGCAATATAGTGCAAGTAAGGGTCGATCCCAAGAGAAGGTCTTTTAAGCTAATTACTTGAATTGTAAACTATTGAATACTAATGACAAGTGTATAAACAAACAATGGTTATCAACAATGACAAACAATAGATGAACATAGATAAGGGGGGGGGGGGGTGTTGAGTTGATTGGTAACATGAAAACAAAGTAAAATTGCAATCAGGAGTAATTTGTATATGTCAATAGCACCAGAGCCTGATATAGTGATCAGGAGTTCGGGTGCAACTCGACTGAGTAATTTTCTTCTTTGGCAGACACAAAGTTGCCTATTGTATTGTCCAGCAGTGTTGTGGCCGGAGCTTCGGTTAAGGCATTTGGTGTGGGCTGTGCTCAAGTTCCAGAGGTGGTACTACTACTTGGACAAAAAAAGGCAGGAGTTATAACTTTACTACTGATATATAGAAAGCAATAATGGTAGCTTGCAAAAATAAGATTATACATACATGTTGAAATAATATGAAGTTGTGCATTTTTTTTCTTAATAACTATTAAGGCACAAACGCAAAGCGAGTATAAACTATTTATTGGATCAAAGAGTTGTCAAATTGAATTCCTGATCATTTATTTTCCCATATAAGCTTTCTTGTTATTACCATTATTATATCAAATGTAGATGTATCATTATATTTAGCTCATGTCTAATGTGTGAGCTTAGTTGTTGTTTGTGATAATGTGATGTTAAATCGACTTCTGAATGTACTTAAATGTGTTAATCTCTCTAGATTGATCTTATTCTGTTTGACGAGGGGTAAAAGTAGTCATAAATAAACAATGAGAATATTAATGCTGACTAGTTTTTGAACTCGTACCATGAGTATCACCTCATATCCATCACAAATTTTCATTATAGACGGACACTATCTGTCTATACGTATAGACGGATACCATTTTCCCTCAAAAAATACTCATTTGCCATAAAGTGGGAAGCACATGGGGATGCCTCCACCTTGTCCTCCCTACCCATTTTATTAGAGGTCTTTACCCGTCTGTTCGTCTCATCCGTCTATACCAAGACCTATTGCATATCCATTGATTTTACTAGTTTCTTTTGGCTGAAATCAGTAAACAGGTATTCTCACGCTTTTTGTGAAAAAAAAAAGAAAACACTTGGCAAGCCAAATACTAGGTCGCTAAATACTAGAATTAAGCTACCAAATTAACAATTTATAAACCAAACTATACTCTAGATTACTCCAATTGATAAAGCAATATAGTGCAAGTAAGGGTCGATCCCAAGAGAAGGTCTTTTAAGCTAATTACTTGAATTGTAAACTATTGAATACTAATGACAAGTGTATAAACAAACAATGGTTATCAACAATGACAAACAATAGATGAACATAGATAAAGGGGGGGTTTTGAGTTGATTGGTAACATGAAAACAAAGTAAAATTGCAATCTTTTTCTAACAAGCAATATGACAAACACTTGGTGAGTAAGAAAATTCAATATTAAAGAGGACTTGGTGTAACAAGGCTCAACAACTACTTCCTAAGCATAAAGATCCTCTCTTTTCCTTCCCTCAACAATTACTCAACTACTAATGTAAGATAATGACTACTTACTCCTAAGCTAGAGTAGTTGGTCCTACTAATATGGTCACCCAATTGAAAACCACAACAAGGTTTGCATAAAAGAGCATTAAGAACAAAAGCCAAACAAAAGTACCAAGATTAATCATTTAGGAGGCTTAATCCAACTATCCCAAGGAGCAACATACAAGTTCCACTCACAAAGATACAAACTTTAATCTAACTTCATAAAGATGCAAGCTTGCTACAAGGATTGCAATAGTAAGATGATTAACATGCAAGATTCATGACTCCTAACATAGTAACATCCAACATAAACAATGAAATCAAGAAAACATGTAATAATTATTGAGGAAAGATTAAGAGGTTCTTATAAACTTAAGGAGAGTAGTGTCTCACCAAATTACACCAAGAAAAAGGTCTAGCCTTCCATAACCATGGATGAATCCAAGAGTTGTGGAAAGATTGACATGAAAATCCAACAAAAGCTTACAACTTTTACCCAAATACTAAATATTCTTCTCATACAAGTCTTTTGTGATTTGCCAATAATTAGGAGATTAGATGATAATAGGAGAGTTCAAAACATGGGGTATATATATGGCTGCATTCCTTTCTAGGTTAAGGACCGAGATGGGCCTTCAACTTCCACAAAACACGGTTCTTAAATTTCGCAAGACAGAACAAACCGCAGGCTCCGGCCTGGACCGCAGGCTGCGGTTGGGGCCTGATGATTTTTTCTCATTTGCTTGTCGTCACCTTGATCCCCCTTTGTCTTGGTTCCGTTGGTAAAGGGTTCTAAACGATGAATCTATCCCGTTCCTTTAAGCTTCGGTCGGGACTTTGGAAGCTTGTCTCGACCTTGACTTGTTGACCGCTCGGCTTTGACCTTGGTTGACTTTTTAAGTTGACTTCGCGCCTTTGTATCCTATAAATCATAGCCAACTCAAGCAAGCAATCAAACCAAAACTTCCTTATTTCAATGACAAACCACTCCATTTGGCCACTTAGATTACCTAACAACACTTAATTGACTCGACTCTATTTGACGCTATCAACACTCAACCATAAGCGTTGTTTAAAATTCCAAAACTCATTCTTGTAGGTTATATAAGTTTCAAGTTTCAACCATTGTGTAATTAAAGAGATGGTATTTTAAAGGGGAACAACATAACAAATACTCCCTCCGTCTCGGTCATTTGTTTTCCTTTCTATTGGTCCCCTAGAATTCACAGGTTGCTCGTGCTCCGGGCTGGCCCGTAACAAATAATACGGAGTATTGCCATTTAAATGGTAACAAATAATACCGAAATAGGGAGTAATTTTATATCTAAATTTTAGTTTGAAGAGATGTAATATCCAAAATGACATATCTATAAATACTATTAAAAGGCTAACGAAGCGTAATCCCAAACCCACGTGTGACTACACAAAGTATTTGATATGTTAAGGGAAAAAAATTAAAAAAAAAATGTGCTTACGTTTGTTTAATCGGCTTTCCATCTTCCCGATCCCCCAATTTATTACTCCGTACTATTCCATCCCTTTACTTTTAAAGAGACTCTTCATCTTTCATATCAAATTTAATGATTTCATATTTAATGATTTTCAGTTTCTCCACCCTTTGGTTAACCGTTACTTCGTAATTCAATGCATAATTAGGTCCAAAAGATCAATATAGGAGGGTAGTACAGCCTATTGATTCCTCCCCAATATCTAGGGATGTCAGTGGGGTGGGTTTTGGCGGGTCTCGCCCCACACCCGCCCCACTCGGGGCGGGTGCGGATAATAATTTGATGGGTTGTGGGTGGGGATGGGTTTCAAAAGTGTCATTCGTCGCAGGTCATAGGGCGGGTGTGGGTATCACGTGAGACCCTGATACGATTACGGATACGAGTCGATGGAAGGACGAATTCATTGAAAGTCGGAGATCAGTTTAATGCATTCCCGGTGATTATTTGGGGATGTTGAATCTCGGGATGATTAAATGTATCTCGAGCTTTCGTTGAATTCGTTGGACTGATTCATGTGATGATCACGCTCGTTTAATCGGTCAATATGGTTCAACAACATGATTAATTTAGGAATAAATAGGGGCTTAATTGAGCAATTAAATTAACTTTATTAGCTATCTTAATTGGTTCATTATGGCTATCATTATGTGTCATAATAACTATTCTTAATAGCTAGTCTTTTAGCTTTCCCTTTACTATTTTGTAAGGCTATATATAGCCATCCTAATCTCCTGTAGAAACACACAAGATTTTGAATAAAAAAAGAAAACCCTAATGTTTTACAAGTTTGTAATTCATGATCGATGCGTTCGATCCAAAAATCGTTGGAGTTTGACGCGATCAAGCTTTAGCCCGAGTAATATTCAATAGGTCTTGAGTATTCTCACCCATTACTCGTGTTATAGGTCTAGCACCGAGTAAATATCCCACTGGTTCGATTTATTCACATAATTCGAAGCAAATATCCTTTATTTCTTGTTTCATTTACATATCAAAAAACACATAAAAACGGTATATTCGTAATTACTTCCAGACAGTCCATAAAACTGTTCAAATCAGGTCTTATTCCGCTACCATTTCGCATCATTTGGTATCAGAGCTTCGGCTCTCGGATTTCCAAATCCTAGACGGTCCTGTTGGGTACAATTCCGTTTGGAACGATTCATTCTTTTACATTAACCTTCCACCAATTTTTGATAAATACAATGACGATGGTGGTATTGTCTTGTCCAAGCTACAATCAGGCCAAGAAGAGTGTCGAGGAGGGTGGCTTTTCCCTAGCATCAATCTCGACCATTCACACCTTACACCGAGTGAGGCCACGACACAACCAGGCCACGACAAGGAGCCTAGCCAGCGTCCCACAATTGGCGAGTTACAGCAATCCCTGGTGGCTCCAAATGTCGAGGAAGACAAGGGGAAATTCTCCTATCAATTACAACGCAAGGAGAAGAGTAGCCTCAAATTCGTCCTCAAACGGGTTATAAATAACGACCCATTTGACGAATTAGGGCCAGTTGTGAACGGAGTGCAGCCTAGTCGACCCATACATCATGAGGTCGAAATGAACCCACCATGGGTTGGGTTAAACCCGTACTCGGAGGAACAAGGGCAAGGCTGCCAGAGCGTCGTTGGTAAGCAAAAAGGAGTCGGTCGGAAGCAATGTCATCAACATGAGGGACACATCCGACACCGCAACGTCGAAGTTTGTAAGGGTTGATGTGGGGTGGCGTTATGAGCTACATACTCGCCCTAACAAGCGATTCAGGCAAGTAGCCCGCAAAAAGAAAAGGCGACGGAATTGAGGGCAATTCCTTCTCAAGAAGGAGGAGATGATGCGAGTGGCAAAACGATAAATTAACAACCACGCATCATGAAGAATCAAGACGGGTTAGAATTAATTAAGTAGCTTAGTATTTCTTATTCCAGTTAATAAAAGGTCTAATGGGGTTCGAATATGGGACGTGTGAACTCAAATATGGACTATTTCGTAACAGTCTCCTTAAGTGTCGATGGTCGAGTTCGTCTTCAAGCTTCGAAGGTTGTGTCGATGTCATGCGTCGATGGTACACAAGAAAGCATGGGTCGAAGCTATGGCGTCGAAGAATCCTAAAGCATCCTAATTAGATATTATTATTATTAGCATTTAATGTAGTCTTCATTAGAGTTTATTATAGGTAATTAGTATTATATTAATTAGGCATTAAAACTCTTAATTAGTAATTAAAGGGGGGAATTAAAGGTCCTAACGACCGTAGGGTAAGCAACCCAAAGGGGCATATACTAGTTTATAAATAGCTTTGCATTTCATATTGTAATCACGCATGATATTGAACTAAAAACAAAACAACACTTTTTGTCTCTCAATTGAACGTGGAAACGTTTGTTGTGAAACTCGGATTGGTGCGATAATCCAAAACTAGTGATTAATTAGGACGCGTTTCCTAATTGTTACTCGATTGGAACCCATAGGTATTGGTTAGCCAATCTCGTTCATCAAGTTATAGGTCTAACTTGGTGTCTGCTTATCCCTTTTATTGTTTTTGGTATTTACAAATCAAACAAAAAAACACATAAAAATCTCCAAATCCGTTAATTAAACCTAGAATCGTTAAAACGAACAGTTCGTCCGACTGTTCAATCTGTTCATTTCCTGCGAATCCATTTCTGTTGAGATTTATTTCGCACCATTTGAGTTTGACGCGATCAAGCTTTAGCCCGAATAATATTAAATAGGTCTTGAGTAGTCTCACCCATTACTCGTGTTATAGGTCTAGCACCGAGTAAATATCCCATTGGTTCGATTTATTCACATAATTCGAAGTAAATATCCTTTATTTCTTGTTTCATTTACATATAAAAAAACACATAAAAACGGTATATTCGTAATTACTTCCAGACAGTCCATAAAATTGTTCAAATCCGGTCTTATTCCGCTGCAATTTCGCATCATATGGTATCAGAGGTTCGGCTCTTGATTTTCCTAAATCTAGACGGTCCTACACGTGTCAAAGCTAACTTTTTAGTTGAATTTCCGATTGCGATTGGAGTTCAAAGGTTAAACTTGAACAGGTAGTTCGAGGGTTAATCGGTTTTGTATTTCGGGGGCGAGTTTCTAGTGATTTTACTTCAAGCGGAAAAAAAAAAATTACTGTTCACAGGTGTGGTACTGTTCATCCGAAAAAAAAAAAAAAATATTGGTCCCAAACGGTCTTAAGGCGTGTCAAAGTCAAGATGTTGGTTGATTTTCCGATTGCGATTGGAATTCAAAGGTTAAACTCGAGCAAGGTAGTTCGAGGGTTGATCGGCTTTTGATAACCCATATCATAGGTTCAAGAATCGGGACGATTCTTTTTGAAGAAAGGGCGGATGATACGAGTACGGATACGAGTCGATGGAAAGACGAATTCATTGAAAGTCGGAGATCAGTTTAATGCATTCCCGATGATTATTTGGGGATGTTGAATCTCGGGATGATTAAATGTATCTCGAGCTTTCGTTGAATTCGTTGGAGTGATTCATGTGATGATCACGCTCGTTTAATCGGTCAACATAGTTCAACAACATAATTAATTTAGGAATAAATAGGGGCTTAATTGAGCAATTAAATTAACTTTATTAGCTATCTTAATTGGTTCATTATGGCTATCATTATGTGTCATAATAACTATTCTTAATAGCTAGTCTTTTAGCTTTTCCTTTACTATTTTGTAAGGCTATATATAGCCATCCTAATCTCTTGTAGAAACACACAAGATTTTGAATAAAAAAAGAAAACCCTAATGTTTTACAAGTTTGTAATTCATGATCGATGCGTTCGATCCAAAAATCGTTAGAGTTTGACGCGATCAAGCTTTAGCCCGAGTAATATTCAATAGGTCTTGAGTATTCTCACCCATTACTCGTGTTATAGGTCTAACACCGAGTAATCCTATTGGTTCGATTTATTCACATAATTCGAAGCAAATATCCTTTATTTCTTGTTTCATTTACATATAAAAAAAACACATAAAAACGGTATATTCGTAATTACTTCCAGACAGTCCATAAAACTGTTCAAATCAGGTCTTATTCCGCTGCCATTTCGCATCAGACCCGCCCCATACCCACCCCGCCCCATACCGCCCCGCCTTGCATGTCCCCGCTCCGCTTATACCCGCCTTACTCATAAACCTACACATATTTGTACTATATAAAAATAAAATTTATAACTTAGATAAAAAGATTAAACCATTTTTTTCATAAACCTAGTAAAATTCAATTTACTTATTAGTTCTTACCCACCCAAATACCCAACAACTTAAACCCAAAAAAAAAAAAAAAAACGTTAATCCTCAAACAATTTTGTGGTTTAAAAAACTTGTGTATTAGTTAATTAAATGTTAGACCATTTTGCGGAAACTTATTTGTATAAGATGTACAAGAGTACAAGACTTGTATGTTTTATATTCAAGATTTATATTTTTAAAAATTGTTTTGTGGAGAGATAGGTAATTTCGCGGGTCAACGGGTCCCCGCGGGGCGGGGATGGGTTTGAAAAGTTCAACCCATTGCGGGTTACGAGCCGGGTATGGGTACGCATTATAGTTCGCGGATACGGGTGCGGGTTACCCCTCATCCGCACTCACCCCGCCCCATTGACATCCCTACCAATATCCAACCCAAGGTGGATTTCAAGTATTTGAGCACTAGATTGTACGAATGACCATTTTCATAAAGTAGCACTTGTATTTATTTCCGATTAGTCGATTTAATAGTGTAGCTCAATTTCTTCTCCTCTACTTGTTTGCACGTTTTTTTTTTTTTTTTTGATTATATAAGAAAACTAGGTTGATCCTCTAGGGTAGGACCAACCTATCTCATTCTTTCGAATGAGAGAGTTAAGTTGAAATCACCGGCTATCAAACCACCTCGAAAGAATTGGACATGAATGTCCAATAGAAACCATGAAGTCAGCAACCTTGTTGGCTTCACGAAAACAATGTTTAATTATCACTTCATCAAAAAAATAAAGGTCTAATTTCACATCCTTGATAATACTAGAAATTTCCCAATGAATTTGCCAAGTACCTCGTATTGAGTTAATAACACATAAGTTATCACCCTCCACAATTAACTTTGAGATTCCTAAGTATTTAGCTGCTAAAATACCTTCTTTTAAAGCGAGAGTTTCTGCAACAAGGATACTATTGGATCCGCACTTTTTTGCTCCTAACAAAACGACTTTACCATTGTGATCTCTTATAAAATATCCTAAAGAAGCTTTATTACCTTCTATTCTCGATCCGTCAAAATTTAGCTTTAGAAAACCGTTTCTAGGTTTTTCCCACCAAATTTCTTCCTTACTAAAGTTGTTTCTAGCTGACTCTTCTATTTCGGGATTGTTGAGATCCTTAAATCTAGTCACATTCCATATCTTAGTGCTATTATTACATAAAGTAATAAGTTTGCATTAACATTATTAAAGATAATATAATTTCTATGCATTCCACCAAATTAAAATCATCTTAATGAAATCATCTTTTGGAATTAAATCTTTGAGATAATTAAGTTTCGTTAGAAAACTTTGACTTTTAATATTATCATAATTTGATAAAAACTCGTTGAAACTAATCATGTTCAGGTTTTGGATAACAGACCCAATCAAGGGACATTCGTAAAAGAAATGATCTTTGTTTTCAATAGGATTGTTGCACAGAACAGAACACATTATTTAATTATCCAATTGTCATGTTTAGCGTACGCAAATTTCTTTTTGTGACACCTTGTTGTGACATGGAAATGTAACCATTTTATTATAAAATAAAATCATTAATTAATAAATAAGAATTTGCTATGAATGATTATTTTTTATCACAAAATGATCACATATCTTTTGTTACAAAAGTGACCAGCTGTTTAACATATTGAAGGCCCTCCAATTAGTGAGTTCATTCCCATTCAAAGATAGATTAGAGAACAATGTAATCATAAAGGTATTGAAAAACCACAACTATTACTCCGCTTATTTCTAAATGATATACTTCTCCTGTTTCATTAAATTGTTTAAATTTTTCAAATTATGTGAGGAGAATTATTTTTAATGAAATGGAGGAAGTAGTATATTTTCTAAAATTAAATCATTAGTAGTAGTCTTTTCTGACTTATGAGATGTGACCCCATCTTCACTATAATTATTTGTGAATTTTTAAATAGTGAATTAATCTACTACGTAGACCTGCCACTCTTTTACCATGCTTACAAGTTTCTAATTTAGTATTTTCTCCGTCCTGCTCAATATATATATACTATTTATATAAAGTTGAAGAAAATGAGAGAAATCTATTTATATTATATATAATATAATTAAAAGGTTAGATAATGCATATCATTAAACCACATGTCACTCATCTATAAACTCTTGTGCCAAAAAAAAATGAAAACTATTAGATACCACTTAACTCCCATAATAAAAAAAAAAAAAAGGTTATTTCATGAGAATAATCCATCTTATACCCCCTCTTCTCAGATTAATCTATCCTCGTGTTTAACTGAGAATAATCTCATCTATGACGTCATTTAACTTGAAAATAATAATTTAAAATGATCTAACATTGAGACCATCCCCAAGCAGAAGGTCGAGTTAATCGGGTCAGCAATATTTTTCCTCTTAATCACACCTTAATTATCTTGACCCACTTTCACCCTCCCAAGCAAAAGGTCACGACCTAGGTCACCAACCCAATCATTTTCCACTTTACAGCCAATGAGAGAGTGTCACCTATCGGGTCACCATACTCAACCAAAGGTCACCTCCTTTTGTTTTGATGGTTGTCCTTTTTTTTTTGTTTCTAGCCAATAAGAGAATGCCACCTATCGGGTCACCAACAAGGTCACCAACTCAACTCAAGGTCACCAATTGACTCTGAGTAATTCAAGATCACCAAAATTATCCCCTTAATCCTAATTTAAGGTGTCATTAAGGTGACTCAACAAGGTCACGACTCAGTCGGTGACCTTGATTGGGGATGGTCTGAAAGTAATAATTTAAACACGTAATTATAAATAAACCCCGTGATTCACGGGTATACCATATTACTCCGTAGTTGACATTTTAAATTGATTTAGAATACAAGAAAACAAATCCATGAAAACAACAAAAAAATCTTCCTTAAATCATTCCCCATCTCACACTTTCTAACAGTCTCCAGTCTCCACTCCCAACTCCCCAGTCCAGCTAAAAACAAATTGGAGATCTGGATTCAAAAATGTCATCTTCTTCACCGTCCTACATCTTCACCATCCTTGTTCTCCTCCTCATCATCATCTTCCCTATCTGCCTCTGTCACGCTCACACCCACCTTTCCTCTACCTACTACTCTAAATCATGTCCACACTTCTACGACATCATGGAACAAACCACTACCGACAAACAAATCAAACACCCTACCACCGCCGCCGCCGCTCTTCGTCTTCTTTTCCACGATTGTCTCGTCACTGGCTGCGACGCCTCCACTCTCATCACCTCCACCCCTTTCCACCCTGCTGAGCGAGATGCTGACATCAACCTCTCCCTCCCTGGTGACGGTTTCGATGTCGTCGTCCGCGCTAAGGCTACCCTCGAACTCCACTGTCCCGGTATTGTTTCCTGTTCAGACATCCTCGTTGTTGCCGCACGTAACCTCCTCTCCTTCGTCGGAGGACCCTTCTTTCCTGTCCTCCTCGGCCGCAAAGACGGTCTTATCTCAAACCCAAACCTTACCCTCTCCCGTCTTCCTAAACCCGACATGTCGCTTCCTCAGATCCTATCCATTTTCTCCTCTCTCGGGTTTACCACCCGAGAGATGGTCGCCCTTAGTGGGGCGCATACTATCGGCTTCTCCCATTGCAAGGAGTTCGTATCCGGGATCAATGTTGATCCCACTTATAACCCGCGGTTCGCGAGGGGACTCGCACATGCCTGTTCCGACTACAAACGAAACCCGACATTGTCCGTTTTTAACGACATTATCACACCCAATAAATTTGACAATGTGTATTTCCAAAATCTTCCTAAGGGACTCGGAATTCTCAAGTCTGATCGATTGCTTTACGCCGATCCCCGAACTAGACCTTTTGTGGAGCTGTATGCCAAGCATCAGAGGGTGTTCTTTGACGACTTTGCTAAGGCTATGCAGAAATTGAGCCTTGTTGGTGTTAAGCTTGGTAAACATGGTGAGATTAGGCGTAGGTGTGATGCTTTCAATCATGCTCCCTCTTCACTAACTTAATTAACTTTACTCCACTAATAATGTATTTTATTATAATTAGTTGGAATTAATGTCAAATTGATCTATTGTTTTTTTTTTGTTTGATTGATTTGTAGTGGTTCTTTGTCAGATTTGATTTTGTGTTCAGTTTTCTAATTTAGTACTCATCATTTGTTTGTTTGTCTTTTTTTTTATTATTTGTGGGATATTTTAATTAAAAGGTAAATAAATGATTGAGACGACTTAATTAACGTGCTCCGGGCCGGCCCTGATACTCCGTAACAAATAAGGCCAAATTGACAAATTGGTTAAAAAAAAGTAGGGGGTAAATAGACAATTTGGTAAAAAAAAGTCATTTTGGACAAATTGGTAAAAAAAAATGGAGGGATGGACAAATACACCAAAAAAAAAGGAAATGATTATCCAAATAAGGAAAAATTACAAATAACCACCAAGTATTTGCTTGTTTTTACAAATTACCATCACGTATTTGCGTTTTTACGAATAACCCCCCAACTTTAATGTATATTCCCGAATCACCACCGTATTTTTACCCCGAGCATCGTTTTTCTTATTTCCCGACTTGTTAAGTGACGATTTACGCGAAATTCCCAATTTACCCTCATTTACTTATTACAACATACTCATTAATCCAATACATTTCATTTTTTCCAATTCAATAACATCCAAATTCACATCATAAATTTCCCCAATTATCTATGAATCTTCCATTGAGCCTCTTTCCATCTGCTAGTGTAGTGACCAAACATAACAAATGTATGTGCATTCTTACTCAAGCCGTTAAGGAAAAATCTAGAGGAATTAATTTAACAAAGGAAGAAGTTAATTTTTGTGACATAATAAGAAAATTTTTACAAAAAATAATAAGAGGAATTTAACAGAAATCAAGAGGAATCAAGGAGAATGTTCCTCGCCTAACTATTACTCCATATTTCACCTCGACTATTAACCGTTATCAACAAATTTCAGAATTGTAAAATAACCATGTACGGAAATACTAAGAGCTCAAAAGATCTGGAATATTTTTGAATCTCCCAAACTTTTGTTCATCAATTTTATGTAAGACGGATGTTGAATAGAATGACAGTAAACATAAAGAAAGAAGAAAGAGTTTGTGGAATTTTTGTGTGTCATTCACTTTTGAAGTCAAAGATTATATACAAACATCCTAGGCTATAAACTAGGAATTAGTTGCTAACAAATCTCCCTATTCTAGGAAAATACAAACCAATCAAATCAAAAAGATATATGCCAACTAACTAAATATACAGCTAATACGATGTACACAATATTAGGATAGAATCCTAATATTTTGGCTAACACCCCCCCTCAAGTTGGAGCATGGGGATTGGCAATGCCCAACTTGCCTAACAACCGATGAAAATTAGACCGACCAAGGGCCTTCGTGAGAATATCCGCAAGTTGGATAGTAGTCGAGACATGAGATGGTTTAATAATCCCACGGAGAATTTCATCACGAACAAAGTGACAATCAATTTCAATGTGTTTGGTTCGCTCATGAAAAACGGGATTATTAGAAATGTGGATAGCAGCCGTATTGTCACAATGAAGGACCACGGGATCCTGATGTTCGAACCCCAAGCTCCGAAGTAAATTTTTCAACCAAAGAATCTCACAAGTAGCACAAGCCATGGCACGATATTCAGATTCAGCGGAAGAGCGAGAAACTGTGGGTTGTTTCTTCGTCTTCCAAGATATAGGAGAACCACCAAGGAACACAAAGTAGGCGGTTAGAGAACGTCGGGAAATAGGACAACTATCATAATCTGCATCACAATAAGCCTCAAGAGTCATTTGTGTGTCAGCCCGTAATAAAATACCTTGACCAGGATTCCCTTTAAGATATCGAACAACCCGAACAACAGCATCCCAGTGGGCAGTAGAAGGGGCATGCATAAATTGAGACAGAATATGAACTGAATAAGAAATATCAGGACGAGTGAGGGTAAGATAAATTAATTTTCCGACCAAACGTCGATACTTAGTGGGCTCGGAAAACAAAGGCTCAGTTTTCAATGCCAATTCATGCTTTTCTTCCATGGGAACCGGAGCCGGTTTAGAACCAAGGAGTCCTGTCTCGGATAATAAATCAAGAGTATATTTACGTTGGGAGAGAAAAATTCCACTTGCATTCCGTGCCACTTCAAGACCCAAGAAAAATTTTAGCGTACCTAAGTCCTTCATACGAAAACATTGACTCAAGTAATTCTTAAAATCTTGAATGGCAGCGCTATTATTACCAGCTATCACCAAATCGTCAACATAAACCAGAATATTAATGACCACATCATCTTTGCGATAAATAAATAAAGAATGATCGCAAGGACTATGAGAAAATCCGTAATCACATAAAGCAGTAGCTAATTTAGCATACCAACAACGAGGTGACTGACGGAGACCATATAAAGATTTATGAAGCCGACACACTTTACCACGCAACCCATGACCAAAACCAAGAGGAAGTTTCATATATACCTCTTCATCCAAATCGCCATGAAGGAAGGCATTTTGGACATCCATTTGGTGCAACTCCCAATTATTAATTGCAGCAACTGTAAGAAAAGTGCGAACCGTCACCATTTTCACTGTAGGAGCGAATGTCTCGGCAAAATCAACCCCCTCTTGTTGATGATTACCAAAAACAACCAATCGAGCTTTGTATCGCTCAATCGACCCATCAGACTTGCGCTTAATTTTGTAAACCCACATACAACCAAGTGCATTTTTATCCGGTGGAAGATCAACAACGGACCAAGTATTATTGGCCTCTAGTGCAGCAATCTCTTCTTCCATGGCATGCTTCCACTTTGGATCACGAATAGCTTCCTTAAAAGATGTAGGTTCCGTATCATTGGTAATAGCTGCAAGAAATTTCTGATGGGCAAACGAAAAATTCTTATAATGAACATAATGAGAAATAGGATAGAGTGTACCTTTGACGGACGTGGAAGTGGGTGACGGACTTGACGGAACCATAGTGTTAATATGTTCATCAACTGCCTCCCATCGGACAAAGTCTTTATGCCGTGAATTATCAAACTTGGTACGTTTTCCTCTACCCATTTCACCACCATCGGGTACATCAGAACAGGGGCCTTCTTGGGCCGTGTCAATAGGGGCATTCACCGTGTCAATTGGAGAAGCATCCTCATCCGAAGATGTAAGACATGGTTCAGTAGTATTAGAAGCAATTGGAATATTAACTTCATTATGCGGCTGAACTTCATTGGATGAGCTATTAGTGGAAAGTGGCTGGACAATTTGAGATGAAGTATACGGAAGAAAATCAACATCATCTAGTACAACATTTTCTTCATTCGAACCGTAATTATTCAAGTTATTTTCGAGGGTAGCAAACGGAAATTTATCTTCAATAAAATGAACATCACGCGACTGAAAATAATCACCCGTCTCAAGATCGTACAAATGCCAGCCTTTCTTTCCATAAGGGTACCCAATAAAAATGCAACGGCGACTACGGGAGTCAAATTTGTCACGGGTATGCATATTTTTTGCATAACACAAACACCCAAACACCCGAATTAAACTCATGTCAGGTTGTTTATCAAACAACAACTCATAAGGGGTTTTGTTATTTAAAATCCGAGTAGGAGTACGGTTTATCAAATGTGCTGCTGTCAAGACACACTCTCCCCAAAAATCAATAGGTAGAGAACTTTGAAATCGTAAAGCGCGAGCAACATTCAATATATGTCTATGCTTTCTTTCAACCCGAGCATTTTGTTGGGGTGTTTTAATCATGGAAGTTTGAAAAATAATTCCGTTTTCTTGAAAATAAGAAATAAGCCCCCTAAACTCCGTACCATTATCACTCCGAACCATTTTCACATGTTTATTAAATTGACGAGTGACAAGAGCCAAAAAATTAAGCATAAGTTTGGGTACCTCATCTTTGGTTTTCATTAAATAAACCCACACAGCTCTCGAATAATCATCAACAATGGACAAAAAATAACGGGAATTGCAGGCACGATTAGGATGATAAGGACCCCAAACATCACAATGTACCAAATCAAACAAACATTCAGCTTTATTGTCACTTAACGGAAATGAATTACGAGTTTGTTTAGCACGGAAACAAATGTCACAACTGGAAAAATCACACGAAAAACTAGAAATAGAAGGAAAATGCTTCATAACCCTAGATGACGGATGACCCATTCTTTGATGCCACAGTGCTGCCTCTTTATTATTTGTCACGGCATTAACACGAGGTTCCGTCATTGTCAAGTAATAAAGTCCGTCCACAAGATCACCCACTCCAATCGTCGTCAAGGCATGGTCCTGAATCAAACATTGTTCATTAGAGAATTTTACGCATAAATTTTGTGTAGACAACAACTGGGAAACCGAGAGCAAGTTACAAGTAAAAGACGGAACTAATAAAACATCAAACAAAGACAATTTGTCATTAATTCGTATTGTCCCTGCCCTCGTTGCGGTTAGACGTGTTCCAGTCGGCAAACCAATATGCACAGGAGTAATTTCGACACAATTTTCGAACAAGGCCTCATTATAACACACATGGGTCGAAGCACCCGTATCTACTATCCATGTATAAGAGGACTTACCACTCAAACGTACAACATTAGCAACAACGGAGGTCTCACCGAAAACCGCATTAGCCTTGGCATTATTAGAAGATGAAGCGGAAACGGAAGACGACTGGTCCCCTGTTTTGGGTACGTGTTTGGGATGGCCAACTGGAAAACCGATTAACTCCCAGCAGCGACTCACGGAATGCCCATCTTTGTTGCAGCGAGTGCATTTAAACCGAGGACGATCAAACTTCTGCTGATGTTTTCCAGTCACTGCACACGCCATTGGGTTGACAGTTTCTTCACGAGATTGAACCACAGAGCGAACTTGCTCCTCCTGAGCGATGCGTGAATAGACC
Source organism: Silene latifolia (assembly GCF_048544455.1). Lineage (NCBI taxonomy): Eukaryota > Viridiplantae > Streptophyta > Magnoliopsida > Caryophyllales > Caryophyllaceae > Silene > Silene latifolia. The sequence goes on from NC_133534.1 coordinate 223,144,516, forward strand.
ACATGTATATCGGGTAACGGAGTGATACCCAGTATACTGGAACGAACCGTGGCATACACCGGATCGAGTCCCATGAGAAACCCACGCACCTGTTCTGTTGCTCTGCGCTGACGAATGATACTTTGCACATCGCATCTCGCACAACAATTACATGTGGGTAGAACATCATAATCATTGATGTCCTCCCATAACAATTTAATGCGTCCAAAATAATCCATTAAAGCCTCACCAGGTTTTTGCTTACACTCGGCAATGTCCGACTGAAGTTGAAAAATTTTAATGTCATTACCAACAGAGAAACGCAAGCGGATATCCTCCCAGAGATCAAAAGCAATCTCTCGATAGGAAATTGACGGACGTAGACTTTCACCGATGGTGTTGAAAATCCACGCAATAATCGTATAATTAACAGCAGTCCAATCGTCCACCTCCTGTGGATTAGACGGCTTATTCTTGAGGGTCCCATCAATGAACCCGAGTTTCCTTTTGGCTCCCAACGCAACCCGAAAACCCTTAGCCCACTCGGCATAGTTTTTGGATCCCGTTAAAACAACATGAGTGATCCGTGCCCCCGTACCATCCTGGTTCGAGAGAACATAGATTGGATTGATAGTACGATTTCCTTCAGTATTGACGGACTTATCGTCAACCATTGTGAAAAAAAAAAATTTGAATGAACGAAATAAAGAGTAATATCGCAAGATATATTATCTTTTGAAAGAAAATGGGTTATATTTTCTGCTTATTTGATTTGATTTCATATTTTTGTTGAAAATTAGAGTGGGGAGATGAATATCTGAATTTCATTATTTGAATTGGGGGAAATTTATGATTTAGGATTTTAGGGTTATTAAACAAACTAGTTTAGACCCCGTGCAATAAATGCACGGTATATATAATATTTTTTTTATAAATAATTAACTTATAAAATAGTAATATTTCATTAATTGTCCATATTTCTCATTATTGTATTTTGCTTTGTTGACAATTAATCAATAGATTGTTTTTGGTGAAATGTATTTAAAAACAAAATATTTTGTACCCACAAAGCTAATGAAATCAATTTTTTAGTCATCTCAATTTTTTTTTGCCACCAAAGTAATAACAGTGAACTCAGTTTTATTTTGTATGTAACATGTATTAAGTCATTCTTAAATAATAGTATCAGTAAAAGATTTAACAATTTATAGTTTTATATAAATTTTATTTATATTTTAATTAAGATATTATAGTTTGGAGTTAGAAGTGAAAATAATATAATTTGATGAAAAATTAATTTTAATTAAAAGATAATAATTTAATGTAATAAAAATGTAATTATTAGTTTCCTTTTTTAGTAAATGCACATAATTGTAGTTACCTTCCTTATTTAAAAAGATGCTTTTTGGAGGGAAAAATGTGAGAATTCCTATTCATTTAGTAAATAGGGGATTGGGGAAAATGAAATGGATTTGGGCAAGTATGTGTAATAGGTAAATGAGGGTAATTTGGGAATTTTGTGTAAATTGTCACTTAATAAGTCGGAAAATAAGAAAAATAATGCTCGGGGTAAAAATACGGTGGTGATTCGAGAATATATATTGAAGTTTGGGGGTTATATGTAAAAATACAAATACGTGGTGGTAATTTGTAAAAAGACGCAAATATGTGGTGGTTATTTGTAATTTTTCCTCCAAATAATTAGCACAAATGATCATTTAAGGCAGGTATATCCGTATTAAGTTTAATACGGGTCAATCGGAATAAAACAAAAACAAAATGCATGAGAAAAATGCAATAAGATATACTCGACTCGTTTTAATATTAAGACGGATATAGTTGTTTAAGGGGTCAGATCGAGTCACTTTCGGGTTTACTAGTTTCAGATCGGGTCGGGTTATCTCGGGTTGAGGTCCTTTTCCGGTCAACTAATATCAAGTTATTCATGGATTCTAACCGGTTTACAACAATAAATATTCAGGACGGGTTACAGTGGGTTGGATTAATTCGGGTTTCGGAGCTTGAGTTTGGGTCTCGGGTCGAGTTCGGGTTGGGTTTATTCGGTACATCTGGCAAACGGGTCAGGCCAGGCCAGGTCCGAAATTGACTCGACCCTAACTTACTCGCCCCGAACCCATGAACAACTATATCCCTCTTATGATTAAAACGGGTCAAGTATATCCCACGTGTGCATATAAGACAAATTTGTTGCGTTTTTCTCATGCATTTTGCTTTTGTTTTGTTAAGACTATTTGACCCGTATTAAACTTAATACGGACATATGATAACAACTGTTCAATTACAAAGAACTGGTAGGTTGTTGGGAGTAAACCTGCAGCGATATAAAAGGAATCCACTTGAGGATTTACTGTAAAACAAAGGAAAAATAGATGTTTGAGAGTTCAAGAGAATTGATAATTTCATTCATGATAATCTCTGACTACAATCCACTCTCCTTATATAGGCTAGATGGTGGCAAATATCTAAGGAAATAACTTGAGGAGTAATTCATCTAAAATGTTGTAAATTATTGATAATGGCTAGATTCCCTAAGGAAATAACTTGAGGAGTAATTCATCTAAAATGTTGTAAATTATTGATAATGGCTAGATTCCCTAATTTGTCCTCTTGTACTAGTTGGTCATTGCTGCACATGTCCCATGATTGGAATGAGGTCATAACTGCTGATATTCCTCTTTCTAGAAGATCCTCCTGTTGAGTCATTAAACTGCTGAGTCACCCTGTCATTCCCCATTTTCTGAGATGCTGACTTCTTCCTGACAGTAGCAACGACTGAATTCACAGAATGCAATGCCTGAACTGTTGGTTTCACGGACTGTAATGCATCAATACCTTCCCCTTGAATCGATCCTTGACCCCAAGGATCAAAATCTGGAAATTTCTTCTGCATATCATAGAGAAATTCCCATGATGCATCCTCTATAGTTGAATCTGTCCATTTAACAAGAACCTTAGTGACCTTAATTCTGCCTCTCTTAACAGTCTTTCTAGCAAGGATAACTTCAGGTTTCCTTAGGTCTGGTTCAGTGATAACATCAATGGTGATTATTGGCGGAGTGTCTCCATAATATTTCTTAAGCAGGGATACATGAAATCTAGGGTGTATTTTGGACCCAGGAAGTAAGGCGAGTTTGTAGGTTACTGATCCCACCTTAGCAATGATCTTATAAGGGCCAAAGTACTTCTTTGCAAGCTTCTGGTTACCTTTAGACTCTACTGAACTCTGTCTATAAGGTTGCAATTTGAGATAAACGTATTCTCCTTCCTCAAACGACCGATCACTTCTCTTCTTGTCTGCTTGCTGTTTCATTCGATTTTGAGCTCGCTGTAGATTGTGCTTGATATTGGCGATGGCTTCTTCTCTGTCCAGCAGCAATCTATCGACAGCATCCACCTTACTCTCCCCAGACAAATAAGGTTGGTTTAAGGGAGGTGGTTGACCATAGAGTGCCTCAAAAGGGGTCATTTTCAATGCACTATGGTAGGAGGTGTTATACTAATATTCAGCAGAAGGGAGCCATTTGCACCAGTCAGTTGGGGTTTCGTTACAAAAGCACCTGAGATAGGATTCTAGACACCTATTCAGCACCTCAGTTTGTCCATCAGACTGCGGGTGATAAGCAGTAGATAGGTTTAGTGTCACTCCATGAATTGAGAACAATTCTTGCCAAAAATTGCTCAGAAAAATTGAGTCCCTATCCGACACTATAGATTCCGGCATTCCATGCAACTTATACACAAAATCAAAGTAAGCCTGGGCCACCTCAGAGGCATTGTATGGGTGCCTTAGGGGAATGAAATGTGCAGACTTACTTAGCCTATCCACTACCACCATTATAGAGTCCATACCCATAGACTTAGGAAGGCCGTCAATAAAATCCATGCTTATCTCTACCCAAGGTGCATTAGGTATTGGTAGAGGCCGGAGTTGCCCTGGATAAGCAGATGAATCATACTTGCATTGTTGACAAATATTGCATCTCTGTATATGCTCCTGAATATCCTTCCTCATGCCCTTCCAATAGAATTTATGCCTTAATCTTTGATAGGTCCCTTCAATGCCAGAACGACCCCCTTGCAGTGTATCATGCATCATGGATAAAAGCCTTCCTTTGAGATTATCATAATTGCCAATGACCAATTTCCCCTTTCTTTTTAATTGATCTCCTATCCAGGAGTAATGTTTGTGAGAGTTTTGGTCATTTGTGAGATCTTCTATTATCTTGGCCAATTGAGGGTCTTCTTGCCAAGCCCTTTGAATGGATGAGTAGAGATCAGTGCTAAGTGAGCTAATGTATAGTTGTGACAACTCAGAACTATGAACTCTAGAGAGAGCATCTGCAGCAATATTCTTCTTCCCCTTCTTATAAGTTATTTCATAATCATAACCCATCAATTTAGCTAACCATTTATGCTGAAATGGACTGGTGATCCTTTGTTCAAGCAAATATTTCAGGCTTTGGTGATCTGTTTTGATGATGAAGTGCTTATTGGCCAGGTATTGGCTCCATTTAGTGACTGCTTGTATTATGGCTAAGAGTTCTTTTTTCATAAACTAACAGAGATTGGTGTCTTGGTGAAATGGCCTTGATGATGTATGCAATTGGGTGATGAATTTGCATAAGTACAGCCCCTAAGCCTTCACCAGATGCATCAGTTTCTACCACAAACGGCTGCTCAAAGTTTGGTAATGCAAGCACAGGGGCTGATGTAAGAGCTTCTTTTAAATTCTCAAAGGCCTCTTGGGCAGAAGGCATTTTTCCTGAGTAAATTAGTAAGTGGCTTACTAATAACTCCATACCCCTTTATAAATCTTCTATAATACCCTGTGAGCCCCAAGAAGCCCCTCAACTGCTTGATATTCTTTGGGATAGGCCATTCTTTAACAGCTGAAATTTTCGAAGGTTCAGTTGCAACTCCTTGGTGGGAAATGATGTGGCCCAGATATTCCAATTGTAATGCCCCAAAGCAACACTTACTAGGCTTAGCATACAACTTATAGCATCTCATCAACCTCAAGACTGATGCCACATGTCTAAGATGATCCTCAATGGTGGGGCTGTATATGAGGATGTCATCGAAGAAGACCAAAACAAACTTCCTCAAATATGGCTCAAAGACTCTGTTCATGAGGCTTTGGAAAGTGGATGGTGCATTAGTCAATCCAAAGGGCATGACTCGATACTCAAAGTGGCCATGATGGGTTCTAAAGGCTGTTTTTCCAATATCCTCAGGTTCCATTCTCAACTGATGAAACCCAGACCTGAGATCCAGTTTTGTGTAATATTTGGATCCATGAAGCTCATCCAGCAGTTCTTCAATTATGGGTATAGGAAATTTGTCTTTTATAGTTTGTTTGTTGAGCTCTCTATAATCTACACAGAGCCTCCATGTTCCATCTTTTTTTTTTCACCAAGACTACAGGAGAAGCGTATGGACTTGTGCTGTGTCTTATTACTCCACTCTCAAGTAACTCTTGTGTCATAGCTTCAATTATGTCTTTTTGGAGCATGGGATACCTATAAGGTCTGATTTTAACAGGTGCAACATCATTCATGAGTATAATTCTGTGGTTATGACCAGGTCTCAAAGGGGGGTAGACCCTTTGGCTCCTCAAATACATCACTGTATTCTTCTAGTACACCCAACAATTCAGGTATCACATCTGGTGAGTTAAGCTGTAGAGCAAAGAATTCTGTTTCATTGGGGTCTTGCTGCTGCATAATGGCCAATTGGCAGCTTCCTTCTAATGCCCTTCCCATATATTTGAGAGATGGCTCTTTTATCTTAGCGTTGCTGGCTCCCTTCAAGACCACTCTTTTTCCTTGATAAAAGAACTCCATGGTGAGGTTCATAAAATCCCAAGTTATAGGTCCTAAGGTACCAAGCCACTGAACTCCTAATACTGCATCACAGCCTCCTAAAGGAATAGCATAAAAGTCTGCCACAAATTGGGCATCCCTTATCCTCCATTGTAGTTGTGGAATTTTGTGTGAGCATAAGAGCTTCCCTCCATTAGCTACAGAAATATTGAATGTAGAAACCAGATTTAGGGGTAATCCTAGTTTCGCTGCTATTCCAACATCCAGAAAATTATGTGAACTTCCACTGTCCACCATGATACTTAGGATTTTCTTACCTACCTGCCCTGGCACCCTCATAGTCTGACAGTGAGTTTGTCCTACTAATGCATATGCAAAGATTTGTGCAATCTCTCCAGCGTCCTCATTGTTCTCCTGTGGGCATTCACTTTCCTCCTCCTCCTCCTCTTCTTCGGTCTCATCTAACATGTATAATTGCTTCTTAGCCTTACATACATGTCCAGGGGTAAATTTCTCATCACATTTATAGCATAATCCTTTAGCCTTTTTTGCCTCAATATCTGCGTAATTAATAGGTTTAAATCTGGACGGGTTAAAATGGCTGTTTGTGGGTGATGTGTATGGAGGTTTTGGGTTGATTTGTGAGTTAAGTGAGAATGGTTTTGGTGTGAAAGTTTTCTGTGGTGTATTTCTAGTGGGGGTGAAGTAAGAAGAGGTAGGGTAAGAGTTGTTCTTGTTCTTGTTTTTGCTCACTTTGAGGGAGTTTTCCTGTAACTTAGCTAAGCCATAGGCTTCTTGAATGCTCTTGGGTTTCAGCATACGCACCATTAATGAAATTTCATCCTCCAACCCAGTTAAGAAGCAACTCAAAGCATAACTTGGATTAAGGTTAAGCTTGCTAAGTATGATATCAAACTGGTCGTGGTAGCTCTGCACAGTACCCTTCTGTTTAAGCACTACCAGTTCAGACATGGGGTCCTCGTAAATGTCTCCAAATCTAGCCCTAACAGCCAACTTATACTCCTCCCAACCCAGGGGTACAATGGATGTTCTAGCCTTGACAAAACCTTGGTGCCATGCTAAAGCCTTAGACTCTAAATGCATTGCTACATGAGTTACTTTAGCTATATCATCAAGGGTGTCCACAGAGAAATATTGCTCACATTTAAACATCCAGCCGTCAGCATCGTCTCCATTAAAAACAGGAAATTTAATCTTTGGGGTTCTAATGACAGAGTGATGATTAAGAGTAGTATCATTACCAAACTTTTCATTGATTTGAGTAGATAGGCTTGATAACTTCTCTGCCATTTCAGCAATTTGGGCCTTGAGTTGTTGAACGTCATTTGGATCTCCACTTGGTGCCATCTGATATCTGATGCTCCTTGGACGAGTAAATTTTTTTGTGTTTTTTAGAAGAGCAAAGGAGGGGATATTTTTTGGTTTTCTCTGGATTTTTTCTCTAATTTTGTGGTGATGAAGAAGGAACACATGCCGAGGATTGAGAGCTCTGATAGCCAATTGATAACAACTGTTCAATTACAAAGAACTGATAGGTTGTTGGGAGTAAACCTGCAGCGAAATAAAAGGAATTCACTTGAGGATTTACTGTAAAACAAAGGAAAAATAGATGTTTGAGAGTTCAAGAGAATTGATAATTTCATTCATGATAATTTCTGGCTACAATCCACTCTCCTTATATAGGCTAGATGGTGGCAAATATCTAAGGAAATAACTTGAGGAGTAATTCATCTAAAATGTTGTAAATTATTGATAATGGCTAGATTCCCTAATTTGTCCTCTTGTACTAGCTGGTCATTGCTGCACATGTCCCATGATTGGAATGAGGTCATAACTGCTGATATTCCTCTTTCTAGAAGATCCTCCTGCTGAGTCATTAAACTGCTGAGTCACCCTGTCATTCCCCATTTTCTGAGATGCTGACTTCTTCCTGACAGTAGCAACGACTGAATTCACATAATGCAATGCCTGAACTGTTGGTTCCACGGACTGTTATGCATCAACATACCTGTCTTAAATGATAATTTGTGCTAATTAATTGGATTACAATTTTTTTTGGTGTATTTGTCCAATCCTCCATTTTTTTTACCAATTTGTCCAAAAAAAAAACTTGTTTTACAAATTTGTCCACTACCCCCTTTCTTTTTTTACCAATTTGTCAATTTGGCCTAACAATTACAGTAATTATTTAATGTACTGATTGTTTCAACACAGTGAGTGATCCTTGGAAAGTGAAAAGCCATTACAACTCTCGAAAACACAGCATGAATAGGAGGATACTGGCAGTTGAACTATGAATGCTGTTTTGACTTTTGACATGCCCGAGAATGACTTGTAGTAGTATAAATAAATGAACAATGTATTGCAAAACCAGTCTTGTAGAATCACTTGCAATGTCTCATATAATCTGTGGAAAGTCATCTATGGTTACATAGAACGGGGAGTTGAAGCTATATACCAGAAAGCTATTGATATTTTTTCTCGCATCAAGGCCTTTTACGACAACTTGTCCGAGAAGCTAAAGCAATCAATTGTCGAAGCCAAGAGGAAAATGGATCAAGCATGGAAGTTTATTAAGGAATTACCCGGAAAATGCAAATCAGCTACTGTGAATATGTTCAACAAGTTGATTTCTCTGTGTGTCAAGTTAGGTGGCTATGTTCAAAGCTTCTGGGGCATGGTCTCGAATTTGCCTCAAGTAATTCGCAAGCGTGTTAATTTCTCTAATTTTTCGGCTGAAGAAATGTTGGATTGGTTATCATTTATCAGGAGGTTGCATAAGTTTACGGTACAACTTTATGAGGAATACCCACGTATTGGCATAAAGAATGCTGTTATCATGCTGGTGACTTTTCTGATTCAAGAAATGAATCACTGTTTAAAGTTATTTAAGCTTATAATGTCCTTTTTTTGGTAACGAGATACTAATATGCTTTATTAAGGGAATATGGCTTAAACTATATTTGTCTGATTTTGAATGTTTTGATCTTGTTATTCCGGATTTGAAAAATGTTAAACCAAAGATATTCTGTGTGCTTCAATTCGAGGGAAATAACTATGAATGAACATTAAGATTATATGCTGAAGGCAGACAAATGAACAATCTCATTTCAAATGTACAATTTCATTCATAGCTAACAAATTATAATAACAGCTTATATAACAGCAAACAGTTCAATAGGCAACTTATTCTTGCATAATACACCACCAAGTTACATCCTTGAGTTTGAATTCAATCGACATCAACAAATGAAGTGCAGTCAATATCCTGTAAAGACAATCTACCCATGTAAACTTCACTGATATGTTCACCGCATAAAGGGAAGCACTTCCTGTCCAAACTGTTGTGAATCGCAGCCATTCCTGGAACCCATTTGCTTTCAACACTCATCCTCTTCTGCAACAATGAAACTCTATAAGTAACAGTATCCTTTCTCTCACAAAAATGTGCACAACATGTATATGAAGGTTCGTCGTAAGCTAATCTAATTAAACACAAGGTCAATGCAGCATCCACAGGCTTAGGATCAGCAAGATGAGCATCACCCATCCTTTTTACATCCCTTTCCGAAGGAAAATACACTTCCTCGTTTCCCTCCAAATCCACAACTTTCAAATCCTTTGTATAATGTCTGATTGTCTGTTTTTTCGTGGCGTCATGCTTTTCAGCCAAGGTCAACAGACAGGAGAACCTCAAATGGTAGGTAACAACTGTTTTCACCATCTCAAAATTCCGACAACAAGCAAAGTACTCTAGCCATCTTCTTCCTACTCCTCCGTACCACTTAACTATATCAGCATCTTCTAAAGCGGTTAGTAGGCTGATGGGCCTAGGACGACCCATGTCATTGGTAAAGCCTATCAGCCTGACCGCCTTCCTAACAAGCTCAATAGGTGCTATTACTTTCATACATAGTTTTGTCAAATCTGATATTGTCCTCTCAGTGTACTTCCTCTCCTCGTCCTCTTCTAATTTCCTTTCTTCTTCCTCCAAGGCCTTCCTTACCTTCATAGGGCTCAAATGTGTGTCAACTTCTGCTTGAAACTTATCATATGCATCAACAAGCTCTTTTGGCAGTTGATCCCTTATTCTTTTCAGGGACAGAAAATCACCAGCTGTAAGAAGACGATGCCAAATTGTTCGTTCTTCTAGTGATCCTAAGAACTCTTGCACTACTTCATCTGCCCAAGTTCGAAAAATCTCATTCACCTCATCCTCGATTTGATACTCGAACTGAAACCCACCACTTTTCTTTAATTTCTTAAAAACATGGCTAAATATTTTCATCCCCAACTGCTTCCTATTCCTCTCCCTCATATTTTTTAGCTCTAATGCCTTAACCTCCTTTTGTCTACGAAACTTCTGCCTCGCCCTCTTGGCCTTTTCCGAGAGAGGAGGCCTCAGTACAGAAGGCGGAACAGCCTGAAGTTCCATCCCTAAAAAACTAATATTTTCTGAAGTTGCACTATGAATACAACTGCTTAACCGATCCACATTCAAATCCAATTCCTCTTCTAGATATTTAATAGCCCAATTCAATAAATCCCTAATAAACACTTTCGAGCTTGATGTGATCATCAGTATCTCATCTAAATACCTAACAGCATACACCTTCACAGGCTTATACATTACAACGTCACTAACACCGTCCACAACCTCAGGATTTCCATCATTCATACGAAGCCGGATTTTTTGCACCTTTTTATCAAAACTATTCAAGTAAATGTTAATCAAAACCCCACACAACCCACATTCTTGAGGCAACCCTTTTCCCAACTCACCCCTACCCAATTCAATCCTCAACACATTACACTCAAACAACCTCTCAATCAACCCAACAAACAACTCATCATCAATTCGAGTTCGAATCGTGGAGCATAACCTCTTTACATGCCTACAATCAAAAACATTTTCATCACTGAATACAATACTAAACCACCAAGCAGGGGATTCTACAGAGTTCTTCAAGTACCTCACAGCGGTATGCCGGCCTAATCCTTCTCGGCCGCCATAACAAAATGTGGCAAAACCACCATCATATATAACATCAAGAACCAATCTTAGAGACTCAATTACAACCTTAAGCTTCAAATTAGGCAAAACAAGCGGATACCCATTTTTAATTACCCCGTTATGAAGCGGGTCGAGGGTAACGCAGCATAATTTGGGGTCGAATTCATTATGGGTGAGTTGGTGAGCGAGTTGGAGAAGATCAAAGCGACTGGAGACGGAGTGGAGGGTGAGTTCATGGGAGCGAGTTGGGGAAGTGATATTTTGGGCGGCGGTGAGGAGGACAGAAGGTGAAGCGACGACGTTTTGGAGGAGATTGGAGAATTTGGAATTGTGGAATTGGGAGCTAATTAGGGTTTTGAGTTGGGGTTTAGTTAAGGGTTTAGGGTTTAAGGTGAGATTTTGTGAGATTGGATTAGAAAGAGTTGAATGGAGAAGATAGAAAGTTTTAGGAATGATTTGATGAAGCTTTCTTCTTGTTGTTGTTGTTCTTCTGCAGAGTACAATGAGCATTGAAGCTTGCCTGAGTTTCGTTCCATATGAGGATACAAACAAGAGAGAACAAGGTCAAAAGAGTAGTGTTCTTCTTCTGCCAATTTGTTTGCCTTGCAACCAAGTATACGTGGGCTTCAAACACCAAAAATGGCCAAGGAAGTAGGCAAGTAGCCCGATAAATGTTGGATAAGTGCGGAACCCGAAAAGGCTACAAGTACACGGGGTGTACAAGGGCCTTGGTACACAGGCCAGTGAGAGCACGCCAAGTGGAGTTTGGTAGGGACCATATGAAATCTTTTTCAAATGAGTTTTTAGAGGGATAAATTTGAAAATTTTGAATTTCAAATTCAAAAAGAGACAACCTATTAGTTGCTACACTTTCCAAAGATCATTAGCAATATTAATCTATTTTTTTTATACTAATCTCTATACTAATTATTTTTTGTTTCTTATATTTATTTTATGTTCTTATTTATTTTAACCTCATTTCTCTAACTAAAAAAAATTGTTTCTCTCACTTAAAAAAATCAGTATATTTTTTTTCCCAAATCTAATAATCCATAAAAAAAATCAGTATATATTTTTTTCCCAAATCTAATAATTCCTTAAAAAAATAAGTATATTTTGTTTTCAAATCTAATAATCATATTTAATTATTAAAATCTCATACTATATTTCAATTGTATCGACACCACCATCATCTTTCAAATATGAGTTTTAATCAATCTTGTTCTTGCGATTCACATTGTTATCATAACTTGGTTCCAATTCGTCAACTCGTGAAGAAAAATGGACCTAACAAATGAAGGTTTTTTTATCGTTGTCCCTTATGGAAGGTATATTTATGTTTATAGCTCAAAATAATATAATTAGTATAATATCTATGTTTATTGCTCTAATTAATTTTTAATGCATCTTTAGACTGAAGATTGTGGTTACTTCGTATGGGATGAATGCGTGGAGGTTGATCGGAACATGAACAGGTTGATTGATCTAAACAACTCTTTGGAGGATAGGTTACGGCAATTGACATCGGAAAATATTAAATTGAAATCTCAGAAGTTACGTGCTACTAAATCAGAAAAGTTAGCTCGTCGGTTATTGTATTATTCATGGATTGTATTTGTATTATTATTATCAATTTGTATTGTGATAATACTACATAAATAAATAAGAGAAGAAGCTTTAATTTGTTATTGATTGTTGATCTAAATTTGTATTTTGACGATAGTTGTCCATTATTCGTTGTCGATGAAAAATAATTTCGGTCTCGGTTTGTTATGCTTGATTATTACTGTAAGGTTTTAAAAACTTAAAATGAATCAATTGCAAAAAGAAAAACATTTAATTTGTAATGTGTTAACTTTGCAAATTGAAAATGACATCTACTTACTGACATCCCAAGTAAATGAATGGATGAAAATGGCTCAATTGAGGAAGTAAATGGATCGACGAGAAAGAATGGATGAAAATGGCCCAATTGAGGAAGTAAATGGGTCGACGAAAAGTAATCGATGAAAATGGCCCAATTGAGGAAGTAATAATGAGTCTAGTTACCGAAGGCCCAAGTAAGTTAGTTGATAAATAGAATGAGCTCAAATTGTTATATAAGACCTATATTTTGATTGGCTTTTCCCCTATTGGGGCCACATTCCTAATGATCTAGTTTTTAACATAGAAACATGGAAAATGAATATTAATGGCCCAAGTGAATAATGGTCAGTCCTACCAAGTTAAATTGCATAATTATTTGTAGCAGCATAAGATCTCGTTGTGGCGTTTCTTACTCGCTTGGCCGTGTTCTCCTCATGTGCCGGATTTTTTTGGGATTAAAATTAGTCATCACACATTGGTAAAATTACGGGTATTTTTTTAACGAAGAACGTAAGATAGTAATTAAAAAAAATAACAGGAATTTGAAAAGGAAAATGGGTAGTTGATAATCATAGATCCATTGGAAAATATAAACCAACCTTTTAATCCTTACAAAATACGTACTATATAAACCATATTTAACCTAACTAAAAACCAAGAAGTTCAAGTTGATGAAGCTCCAACTCAATTTTCTGGATTTCAATCACCCCTTGTTCACGATTGGCTTTCACTTCATGTATAAGAGCTTCCATATTTTCCTGCACGTCCTTCATCCCTCTACTTATTGCCATTTGCCTTATCACCTCCGCTCGGTCTATTAGATCGGCCAATCGAGTGTCAATCTCTCGCAACCGAGCGAGTTTGATTTTGCGATTGATAGTGTATTGTACTAATATAGGAATGAACTGTCTAACCATCTGAAATTCATACGAGTTAATTAAATTAAAAATAAAACGTTATGTAAAAGGAAAATTGGATGACAACTACCATTCATATCCCATCGCCAATATGGACATAAACCGTTTATATTCAATCAAAAAATAGTTATGATTGACGAGTTATTAAATTGATTGTCACATACATGCAAAAATCGTTTACGGTTTAAACTTATACAAACGATTTCATTTAAAAGAAAGAATGGTTAAATATCTTGATGAAATGAGCAGTAAAAAAGAAAGAATGGTTAAAATACCTTGATGAATGATCAAACAATTAGTAACAAGAGTTGTGAACAAGTTTGGAGTCCTCCTTACAAGTATATATGAGATCTAGGGTTTGTGTTGTAAAGGGAGTTTTATTTTTGTAGATGAATGTAAAATACTGCCATATTCCTTTTATAATGGGGAGAAAAACAATTTTTTAATTTTTGTAATTAGTGATGTTTAAAACCGTCTATATTCAATTAAAAAAATTAAAGCGTTATGTAAAAAGAAATAAATATAACAACCTTTCATATCACATAAACCGTTTATATTCAATTAAAATATAATTATGATTGAGGACTTATTAAATTGATTGTCGCATACATGCAAAAATTGTAAACTATACAAACGATTTAATTTAAAGGAATGAATGGTTAAATACCTTGATGAATGAATTAGTAACACAAGAGTTGTGAACAAGTTTGGAGTCCTCCTTACAAGTATATATGAGATCTAAAGGTAGTTTTATTTTTGTAGATGAATGTAAAATAGTGCCATTTTCCTTTTATAATGGGGAGAAAGACAATTTTTTTTATTTTTCTTATTAGTGATGATGTGTTTAAATCCTGTCAATTGGAAGTCAAATCAACATGCATGCATGCTAGATTTCTGCCGGTTCGTTGCTTGCTTACACGACACACATAATCAAATCAAATCAATTGTAATTCTTTTTGTGTTGTGTTTAGTCAAATCAAAATAATTTATATGGACTACTTAATAGGAAAATCAATCCACATTTTTAACTATTAATAGATATTCATATGTTATATCGAAACCAAAGAAAATCAATGATAATAAAACTGATTCAAATGGAAAATATTAAAAACCCACATTTAAAATTTACATACTTAATATAAGTGACATCATGCATGCCCACTAAATTAAATAGAACTTAAACGAGAAATAGAGGCTCTTAGGGAGGCATTCTCTTCCATGATTTTGATCTTCACCTCCTTTGCTAGTTTGAGGTCTCGTAAAGCGGATGCAATATCCGCCGCATCTTCTCCAACTCCGGCATAAAGCCACGATCTTTGGCCACCTTGAGTGGGATCCGAACATTAACAAGGAATAGGTTGTTCTTCCTTTCGATTTCCTCTAAGCGATTTATGAAACATTTGTTGTACTCGATTGTAATCAATGTTTTGGTAATGTTCCGATCCATTATTTTGAAGGAAGTTTTCAGTTTAGGTTTTAAAGGTTTAGGGTTTGAAATATTGATAGACAAATCAAATTAGATAATGACTTGGGTAGTAGATGTGGTTAGGATTTACTGAATATATGTATCATATATATAAATAAAGTGTGGGTCGTGTCTTTTCATATGCCACACAGGAGGATTTTTAATTATAAATTAAAATTAACAAGTGGAAGTTGAATTAAAATTAATATGTTTATAGGAAATGACAACTTGTCCTTTAATCTTCCGGTACAATGAATTGTATTTTAATAAATCTTACGTAATTAATATAATTTCGAGTATTTAAAACCGATATTTATTTATCAACTCTTGTTCAAGTACGAAATTAAAATGACGTCACATAGTTAACATTCAAAATCGAACAAAATATAAAAGGGGTAGAAGAGAAAACTCAACCATGATAGTACTAAAATGAAGTAATATTAAGATAAACTTAAATAAGAAAAGTACAACATAATAATATTATAAAAATAAAACATGCATAGATATTAATTGGAAATTAAATACATGAATATCTAATTAAGGACTTCTTTTAATCCTTACTAATTTAAGGATTTTAAAGCCTTTAGATCATCCTCAAGTTCTTTCCTAAGGTCGATGCATTTTTCATAAGAAACAAACAAAGATTGTATGAGATCATCCGCTTCCTTTTCAATCTCCTTAACGCCCTGTACATAACAATAGTTCCGAGTTTCAATCGCACCAACAATCATCTTCATCGTTCTCAACTATTGTTCAAGTACCGTTTGAATGTTTTTTTTCCAAATTGACGATCAAACCCATTGACATACCACTTAGGTTTGCTATTTGAAATCTTTTGTAGTTTTAGTGAGAAGAAAGAGATAACTATTGTTATTTTAAATTGTTTTCTTTTAGAATGATGTTAACCACCAAATATTTATAATTGAATTTATGACCTTTGGAGAACCGTGCGTTGAATAGTTAAAAAAAATTGCCACTTGCGTTTTTATTTTTATTTTTGACAAATTGGTTCATAAATTATGACTGTTGGTGATTGCCAATTTCATTTACCTTGCAAACAATGGCCACTTGCATAGAAATCAAATGAATGATACACCTAATGTAAGAGGTAGAAGTAGAGAAAACCCAACAATGTTAACTAATTTAGAAATAATACCAGGATAAACTTAAAAAAAAGTACAACGTAATTATATAACTAAATATCAAACAGGAATAAAATAAGGTCTCCTAATCCTTATTAATAATGAACTTTAGAGCGTCAATATCCTCTTCAAACCCTTTTCTAAGATTGTTAAATTTTTCATACGTACCCAACACGTATTTGATGAAATCATCCGCGTCCTTTTCTGTTTCCTTAAGGCCCCTTAAATAACAATCGTTACGAGCTTCAATCGCCCCGACAACCACCTTCATTGCTTTGAACTCGAGTTCACGAAGATTGGAAACTTGTTCTTCTAAAAATAGCAACGATTCAATTAACAATTCATTAAGGTTTCTCATTCTAAAAATTTTAGTTGATTTATTTAGAGAGAAGATAAAATGTGAAATAGTTTAGAAAGAGAGGAATAGTTATGTTTTAGAATGGCTACTTTGTGTTAGCTCCCCACTATTTATAATTAAGTTGGTGACTGTTCTACTACCATGACATCAAAGAAATTAATTAAATTAAATTAAATTAATATAAATTTAATTTAAAATTACTTTTTAATTACCGTTGCTTCACCATTGCTCTATTAAATATAAAAAAATAAGTTGGTGACTGTTGGCGTACCATTCTTTGTATTTTGATTGAAATTATATAAATAATTGAAATTGGCATAATTTTTAAATACTTTAATTTAGCACATTTGAAGGTAAATTAAAGAGTGCAAGGATTTGAAACGTAAAATCGAACTGGTAGATAAGACTTAATACTGAATTGAAAATAGGAACATAACAAATTCGACCATCTAAAATCGAAACGAGACTATGAATCTACTTGAAATTAAAAGGATCCATGAAAGTTATTTAGTAAACTCTTTGATCCACCCTTGATAAAATTCTTGCAACCCTATCCTCTATTATGGCAAGCCTTTGGTCAAGATGAAACAAATCTTTTGTTACTGGGTCTCTTATCCCGTGGCATAGACAATATTCCTTGACTAAATTAGTCCCTCTTCTTATAGTAAGGATACCAAACTTCACCTCTCGGCGTAAGGACAGACGGTAATCTCTTATAAATGATGGTTCATGGTCTCCAAGAAGAAACCGTTTAGCCCAAGCTTTGCATACCTCTGCTACATTTTTGTTATCAGCTGTGGCCAACCTATTGAATATATGAGTACTCATAATATCCACATTGCCGAGGACTTCGGTAATAGGTGAACCCGTTCCCCGGTTTCTTTCAACACTATAGTCAACATCGAAATCCATTTGCATGGAGCGCTTTTTGTTGGCGATATATTCTTCTTTGAACAATTGTTTGTCCTCTTCCAATCTATTGATTGAATGAAATCGACAGTCAACAATTCTCATATTTGAATATTTTTTTATGTTAAATTATGTTTAATTTAACTTGAGATAGTCTTTTAGGTTGGAAGCATAAGGTATTTATTTAAGATGCGTGACCGTAATGGGTCTGTGGCCTTAAATACACAACTGTTTATTTGAAGAATGTAGCAGATAATGAAAGGTTACATGAAACTAAATTATTTGAAAAGATACCAAATATAATATTATGATATCTATTTTAAGTGAACATTACTAGACAATGTTCGTTTATACAACTTAATTGATCAACTATTTTTTGTACGAAGTAGTAGGTCTAACTTATGGCGCTTTGTTTCTAGGTTTGGTTTATTTTAGGGTTGGTTGTTTTAGGGTTTCTAGTGTTTTAGGGTTGGTTGGGGTTATATTTAGTGTTTGTTAAGTATAATTATTTCTACGTCACGTTTATTTTAGGGTTGGTTTTGGTGGTTTTAGAGTTGGGTTTATTTTAGGGTATGGTTTTAAAAAGGGTTTGTAGGGTTTTTTACTAGGGTAGGTTTATTTTAGGGTTTGTTTTTAAAAAAGGTTTACTCATTTCGTCTCGATCTTAGGTTTATGTACCTATTTCTCTGTTAATTGATATGTAAATTACCTTTTTGGATGTATTACTGAAATGTTATTTACTAAAAATAGATTTTGATAACTATTGAGTCATAGTCCATATTTGTCTGTCAATTGATATCTAAATTTCCTTTTTGGGTGTATTACTCAAATATTACTAAAATTATCATAATATAACTATTGAGTGATACTATAAATTTGTCTGTTAGTTGATATCTATTTCGTTTTTGGGTTCATTACTGAAATGTTATTACTAAAACTAGATTTAGATAACATTTGAGGCATACTCCATCTGTCTCGGTCTCGGTCAATTGTTATCTATTTCCTTTTTTCTTATATTACTAAAAATAGATTTAGATAACATTTGAGTCATACTCCATCCGTCTCGGTCAATTGTTATCTATTTCCTTTTTTCTTGTATTACTCAAAATAGATTTAGATAACATTTGAGTCATACTCCATCCGTCTTGGTCAATTGTTATCTATTTCCTTTTTTCTTGTATTACTCAAAATAGATTTAGATAATAGTTGATTAATACTCCATCCGTCTCGGTCAATTGTTATCTATTTCCTTTTTTCTTCTATTACTCAAAATAGATTTAGATAACATTTGAGTCATACTCCATCTGTCTCGGTCAATTGTTATCTATTTCCTTTTTTCTTGTATTACTCAAAATAGATTTAGATAATATTTGAGTAACACTCCATCCGTCTCGGTCAATTGTTATCTATTTCCTTTTTCGGTGTACTACTCAAAATAGATAAATATCCACATTTCAGTCATACGCCATCCGTCTCGGTCAGTTGTTATCTTTTTCCTTTTTGAGTGTATTACTCAAAATAGATTTAGATAACAATTGAGTCATAGTCCATCCGTCTGGGCCAATTGTTAGCTATTTCCTTTTTCTGGTGGTTGTTATGTCAAATTTTCTTTATTAGGATTAAACTTATGTTTTGTTGAAGTCATTTAAAATTGAGAAGGATTTATGTTAATTTGTTTACAAATTAATTGTTAATTCGTTTACTACTCATGGCATGTTTTATTTTGTTACAAAATAAATTATTGATGAATAAAATTAGGTATACTAAAATATTAAACCTACTACCAAAAACGTACGCCTAAAACTAGGTTAATAAACACATTACCTCGTAAATAGATGACATAATAAAGATTACATAGGGAACTTAAGAAACACAATTTACTTGCAGCTTAAAAAAGAACAATATCATCATGAAATAACATTGGAATATTAAAGAAATGTCAGAACTCAATGGCCTTTTAGATTAAAATATAAATTTATGAAAATCAAATTTAAGGAAGGTTATTTATATGTATATATTGTATATCTTATATTCCAAAAAAAAAGATAGTGGTTAATTTTCTTTAAATTGTATCAAATATTTTAGATTTAATGTTATATGTTACTTTTAATTTACTATATTGGCCTTTAGTGTTTTGGAGGGAAAGTTTACTACATTAAGTGTAATTTTGGAGGGAAATTTTACTACATTAGGGTAATTATGGAGGGAAAGCTTACACTATAAAATAATCACCTCCCTCCATTTTTTATACACACAACTTAACACTCAAGTAAAAGAAAAATCCTTTTATTACTCTATACAAAACAATGTCGATGGAAAGAAAGGCCCACATGGCTGATCTTCTTTCTTTAAGGATGTTCATGAGGGAAATGCTCAAGGAATCTGGAAAAATTGCAGTATCCAACGCAATTTCTAGAATCCCTATAACTCCAAATCGCTTACTAGATAACATGTACGAGGAGGAGTTTAACCTAATGTTCGAGTCAAAGCCGAGAAGAGATCGTTTGTACACGAGGGAAATAAACGGGGTCGTTGATGTTGCAAGGCCAAGTGATGAAGATGTCATTCTCTACCCGGTCAAGAATGATATTGTTGAGACACCAACTGCTAGAAGGAGCAACCGTGTAAGGTTAGCAACCCCAACAGTTAACACGCCGTCACCAAGGCCAAATGTTTTTACGAGAGGATTGAAAAGGAAATATGGATCTGAAAATATAATTGTTAGAAGACTACACTTCTAACAAGCTTTAATCTAAGGATTAATATTAATTTAGTTATGAGGAGGGATGGGGGGGGGGGGGAGGGGGAGGGGTTAGCAAGTATCTTTCGCAATTCTTTGTACTTCTATTTTGCATGCATAACTTTCATTAATGGAGTTTATTTTCATATCAAGTGGATTAATTGTCTAAATCGTTATATTTACGTTTTAAATTAAGTTAATTTCACGTTGTGGGGGGGGGGGTGGAGGATGTGTGTTGATTTTACAAATCTTAATAAAGCATGCCCTAAATATTGCTATCCCTTGCCTCGAATAGATAGTTTAATTGACGCAACGGCAGTTACACTATCGAGCCTCGCTAGACGCCTTCTCGGGATACCATCGGTATTCATGGCCGATGAAGACATGCCTAAGTGCGCATTCATCACCATACACGGCACATACATGTATAAAATGATGCCGTTCGGTTTGAAAAAACGCCGCGCAACTTACACTAGGTGGTGGACAAAGTGTTTCAAGATCAAAAGGGCGAAACATCGAGGCCTACGTCGACGATGCTATTGTAAAAAGCAAGTCCGACGGTGCTGAGCACTTGGCCAATTTGAGCGAAACATTTTGTTCACTAAGGAAATACAAGATGAAACTTAACCCAAAGAAATGCAACTTCGGTGTCCGGCAGGTAAGTTCTCGGCGTGCTTGTCGGCGCTGGGGAATTGATGCCAATCCAGAGAAAATCCAAGCAATACTGGACCTCACGGAGCCGAGGAATCGAAAAGAGGTTATGATGTTGACCGGGAGGATGGCGGCTCTCGCCGTTTCATCTCGTCGGCCACCGACAAGAGCACCCCATTCTTCAAAGTGTTGAAGGGGAATAAAGACTTCGGCTGGGGGAGGAACAGAGCACGGACTTTTCAGCAATCGAAAGCTCATCTTCTAACTCTCCCAACCCTGTCCCGGTGCCGATCCGGGGAGACGCTATATCTATACATAGCGATTACCTCGGCCACGGTCGTGTCGTAATCGTCGAGAAGAAGACAAGCAAAGCAACACCCAATCTACTTTATCGCCCATACACCGCTGGCCGCCGAAAGAAATTACCCACCGATCGAAAAAGCGACCTTTCTTTTGCCGTCGTTCCGCAAGGAAATCGAAACCTTACTTCGACGACATCCCGTGACGGTCTTAAGCGACCAGCCATTGGAGAAAGCATTGGAAAAATTGAAAAATCCGCAGGCTCATCAAATGGGCAAGAGAGCTATCCCGGCCTCGGCATTCAATACAAGCCGAGGCCCTCGATAAAGGGCGGCACTTGCAGACTTCTGGCCGAGTGCACATATCAAGAAGAACCGAATCCGGAGTATGGGAAGTATACACCGACAGGTCCTCCACGATTTAACGGCTCAGAGCCGACATCCTTATCATCACCCCAAACGGGAACGAGTTTGAGTATGCCTTGAAGTTTACCTTCTCGACCTCGAACAACGAATCCGAATACGAGGCGGTGATAACCGGAGTCGAGCTAGCTAGAGTGCGGGAGCGGAACACATTGTGTTGAAGACGGACTCACTATTGGTGACTAACCAAATCAGAGGAGAGTATGAGGCTCGAGACGATGGGATGGTAAGATACCCGGAAAGGGTAAAAGCCGACATCGCAAAATTGAAATCTTTCCAAATCCAATGCATCCCTGTGTCCGAGAACAACCGAGCCGACGCTCTCTCAAAACTTGCCAGTTCAAGCATCAAGAATGTCACCGAACCGTCTTTGGTAGATATCAGGAATGCTAAAAGCATCACTGAGACCGTCGGCATGGTGGGCGACATAGAAGCCGAGACGACGTGGATGACTCCGATGATGAAATACAAACTAACAAAAGAGTTACCGGAGGACCGCAGTCTCTCCCAGAAGATAAGAAGGATCGCCGCAAGGTACTTGGTGTTCGAAGGAGAAGTATACAGAAGGTCCGTGATAAGACCACTTTTGAAATGTGTCGGCCCAGCCGACGCGGAGCTCATACCGACAGAGATTCACGAAGGCATCTGTGGACATCACATGGGGGCAAGAACGCTAGCCCACAAAGCTCTCCGAGCCGGCTACTTCTGGCCCACCATGCTTGACGATTCCAGAGCTAAGACCAAGAAGTGCAAGAATTGTCAGATGCATGCTCCGGTGATACACGCACCTTCCCGAGACCTGCAACCAGTACTTAGCCCCTTACCATTTGCACAGTGGGGGATGGATTTATTAGGGCCATTTCCGATGGCCTCCGGAGGAAGGAAGTACCTGATCGTCGCCGTTGACTAATTCACCAAATGGGTCGAGGCTGTCGTGGTACCTGCCAAGACCACGGCGGCCGTAAGAAAGGTAATCTGGGAAAACATCATAACTCGTTTTGGGTTACCCCAAGTCATGGTATTTGACCACGGCCGAGAGTTTTGGAGTGACATGGTGATGAACTGGCTAGAAGAGCTCGGTATCAAGTTTGCATACTCCTCTGTCTGCCAACCTCAGAGCAACGGGCAGGCGGAGGCAGCTAATAAAACAATCCTAAACGGGCTGAAAAAGAAGGTTGAAGATCTAAAGGGAAGGTGGGCTGATGAACTACCCGGCGTCCTATGGTCCCTTAGAACCACGGAGAAAGAAGCAACGGGGTACAGTCCATTCCACCTAGTCTATGGGTCCAAGCCGTCCCGCTAATTGAAGCGGTGATCGACATTCGAACGCAAACCTTTAACCCAGTCGAAAATGAGGAAGGCCTGAAAGCCTCCCTAGACCTGGTCGAAGAAAGCCTAGACACGGCGCGACTTAACTTGGCAGTGTACCAAAACCGAATGAGAAGAGCATACAACTGTAGGGTCCACAAAAGAGACTTAAGAGTAGGAGATCTAGTCCTAAGAAAGTCAGCCGCGACCAACAAAGGAAACATCCATGGTAAAATGACGGCCAACTGGGAAGGACCCTATAAAGTGGTTGAAGAAATGAGGCCGGGGACATACCGGCTGACAGACATAGAGGGAGTGCCTCTAATGAGCCACTGGAACACAGACAACCTAAGGAAATATTTCATATAGCGGCGGAGGTGTCCAAGACCGCTGTGGGCACCCCAACGTGTGTTTATACCTTATAAAAGTGATCCAAGTTTTCCATCAAAATACTTGTCCCCTCCATAGTCACTACCGAAGTACAAAAGCGTATAAGCACTGTTGAGACGCAAATCTGACTGCCCCGGCTAATCCGGGAGTGGCAGAAGAAGCGATCAATGTGTCTATAGATACGGAAAGCAGTCAAAACGTAAACTCGGTTGCCTCGGCCAAAGCCGGGAGTGACGAGGGAAACGCGACTTGCCAACAACAGTTGATACTCGCCACAACGACCAACATGCTTAGGAACGTATAAGTACGGTTGCGAAACGCAAATCGGACGCCTCGGCCAGACCGAGAGTGAAAGAGGAAGCGATCAACACGTCTACAGATATTTAACGCTGCCGAGTCAGAACCCCGATTGCCTCGGCCAGGACCGAGAGTGACGGGGACACAACGACCGATACGCTAACATGTTCACAGCGGCGGTTGGGAAGCGCAATCGACGCTCGGCTGCACCGAGAGTGAAGGAGGAAGCGACCGACATGCCAACATGTTTAAAAACGTTAAGTACAGTTGAGATACGCATTCTAACTGTCTCGGCCAAGCCGAAGGTAGAAACGAAAAGAAAAAAAAGCGCTCAACTAATAACGAAAGAAGACAACTGAATGAAGGATTGTGATCAAAGCCCCGGCCAAGCCGAGGGCCAATAAACAAACTTTATTAAACATGTTTACATGTGATACAATACGAAGTCGACGGCCGTCCCAATAAGGATAGCCTACACTCAACGTACCAAAGTTTTACAAAAAAAAGAAGAAGGAACAACAAAAAATATCACATTGAGACAATGAAGCGCCAAAAGGATGGCAGGGAGAGAAGGCTCAAAAGTTGGCCCCGAACACCGGGCTATCCGAAGGGCCAGGTGAGTCCGTGACGACCGCCCGTCTCCCTATGCTCGCTTCTCGCTCGCCATCGCTAGCGGTAGCAAAGATCACCATCGTGGGCGACCGAAGCCGACTTGGCGATCTCACCGCCTTTGTCCTCTCGCCTTCCTCCCGGCCGCCTTCACCTTTTTCAAAGATGGGCCGCCTTCTCCGCAGCCTCCTTAGCGGCCTTCTTCGCCTCGCCTCCTCCGACCTTTGCCTCGCAGCAGCCGCCTTATCATCAAGCAGCTGGTCAAATTTTTGCCACGGGAAGGAGCCTTCAGGAAAGAGCTCTCTAATTACGTCCCTGGTAGCTTCTTCGGCCTGGTCCCGGTATTGGGCGCACATGTTAGGGATGATGACAGTTTGGAGCGTCTCAATGTCCTTCTCCCTCTGGGCGAGGATAGCCCTTGTATTCCTGTGCGCCTTCGCCTGAGCCGAATGCAGAGACTTCCATTCTTCCCTCTTACCAACCGCGGTGTCGTAAGCACCCTGAAGCTTGTCCCGCTCCTCCCGCAGCTTAGCGGCATCAGCTTCCACAGCCTCAACCTTGGCCCTCTCGGCTAGAACCGCCTTCTCAGCATCCTCCCTGAGCTTTCGCTCAGCGAGGAAATCATTTTCGGCGGCCTGAAGATCCTTCCTCGCCTTCTCAGCCTCTTGCTTAGAGGCAGTAAGCTCGAACCTAAGCCGTTCAAGCACAGGGGCAGCTTCAGACATGGTCTTTTCTTGCTCCATAATATGAGCGCCGGCTAGTTCGTTCCACTTCGCCAGCTTCCTGCACAACCTTGTGCCTTCCGCCACAAGCTGAGCGGCGGAAGGCTTCAGAGATGAGGAGTCGACGGTGACATTTTGATTGCCCGTCTGCACTGGCCGCTTCTCCAATTGCCGTTCAGTGAGAGGGACAGCCGGCGGCGGTTGATCTACAAAAAATTCGGACAAAGCATGCATGTCAACATTCATTGACATGCCAGAGAGCCTGTCATCAGGAACGCCTAATGAACCAGCTAAATCTGAGCCACAGGTTAGATCCGTACCAGGCTTGGACTTCTTGGTTGGAGGACCCTTTTCTTTACCGGCCTCGGTAACAGCAGCGGCGGCAGACTCGGTCTCTTTTCTCTTATTCAAAGAAGGAGGAGCCTCCGCAACAGTGACCTCCTCCTCAACATCGATGACCACTGGCTGCTTTTGGACCACAGGGATTGAAGACTGAACCGTAGTTGACGCCGTCGCCGCCATAGACATTATCTTTGGTTTGCGGCGCAGACGTTATCGGGCAACCTCGCCGAGCGGCCGTCAAATCCAAAGTGCCTTCAATCGCTGGTCCATGAGTTCGTTGGGAGCGGTCGGCGGTCACGTGTCGGGCCTTAGGATGCGGGTAAACAACTCTCCGTTCTCGTCAAGTCCCAACCTCGGAGAGCAGAGAGACGATCCCGGGCCAAATCGATTACCGCAAAAGAAACGAAGCGAGAAGTTAAGCAAAAGAAATAAAACAAGTTCAAAAAAATGTAAACATAAAAAAGCAAAGATGGGCCTCACACCGACCCCACTCACCCCGTTCGAGGGCCGGTATGAGGCCGATGTGGCAGAGCGACTCATCCTCGAAGAACGATCGCGTCGGGGCATCCATCCTTCGGCGTCCCATCCTTCTCGGCCTCAAATGCCTCATTGCCGTTTTTCGTCCTCATTAAGAGGGACTGGCGTCCATCTTAAACTTATTCCGGGAGACGATCGTCATGCTCCCTTTACTCTCGCACCGCAAATTGACGCGGTGGTCTTTGGAAGGACCGGGGCAGCGGGTAGTCCTCCGGAACCTCAACGTATACCCACCGCCCCCTCCAGTCCTTGCAAGACGTCAGCTTGGAAACGGTTTGTATGCTGTACCACCCCTGGCCGCCTAGGGTAGTTTGTTTAAGATGGTGGAGCCGGCGGAAGAGGTTCATCGTTGGAGCCTCCCCTTTGAAAAGACACAACCATACAAAACCAACAAACGTCCTGATGGCCAACGGATGCAGCTGGGCCACGGCGACATTCATCGCTTTAATAATAGCAGCAACGTATTCATTCAGAGGAAACCGGAGCCCATACTCCAGGTGTCCGATGTATACGCCGATACTGACCGTGGGAGGGCAACAGACGGCCCGACCCTCCTTAGGGATAACAATTCTATACTCCCTACCGAAGGAGTAATGGTGTTCAAAAAGTTCGAGCCGAACAATCGGCGAACTTGTTCGTCCGTGCACGGTCGGATCGATCGAGCGAGCATCACCGTGTGCCCCGAAATAGGCGGCCTCCTTACGACAGAAGGGGTCGCCTCATCATCATCATCATCATCATCATCCTCATCATCATCAATACCCTCCATATATCTCTCATCGATTTCAGGAGAAGGAGACCTGGGACCCCCGAACCTTATCGGCGTGACGGCAAGTGGCTCCTGCTCATCAGGATGCGACGGCTCGCCCCCCGGCGCAGAAGTATTGGGTCCAGCATCAGCAGAAGACATGACAACAAATACTTATCAAATAAAAGTTGAAAAATTTGTTTGTTTACCTTGGAAAAAGTGTTACGCCGAGTAACGCTTTGAGGACTAGAGAGAAGTTTCTTCGAAGAAAGCTAGAGAGAAGAAAATTTTTTGAGAAGATGAATTTTTGGTGGCCAAAATCAGGGGCTAACTGCTCTATTTATAGAGCAAAGATCATGAAACGGACCAATCAGGGCAAAGCCCATGAAGCGTCAACCAATCAATGCCGAGCCACGTGTCAAGCATGCAGCCATGGAATGTCAATCGACATACAGTTACAAATCTTCTTTGACACGCTCCTTGACAGAATGCCAATCGACATATCTTCTTCAACACGATCCTTGGTATCTACTTGCCAAACGGCCCGCTGTTCAACCGAGCTTGTCAGCACCGGCCGGGGGCAATCAAAAGCACACGGCACTCACAACCTCGGTCTCAGCCAGCGCCATTTTCTTTTCCACATTTGATGTCCATTACACATCCATGTGGAGGGGGGATATGGTACGGCCTGAGCAGACCAAGCCGAGGAAGAAGAAGCCGGGGAAGAAATTCAACTTGCGCAGAATACGCTCAACACTCATCGAAGGTCCATACCACGGCATAGACTACGCTGGGGGCAAATTGATGGGGCATATTCTGCACCCGATGACCGAGTCAACATATTCAGCAAGGTCAAAGATATCCAGAGCAAGTCAACATCTCTGACAGCCTAGCCGACGCAGCCAGCCGGCCTGTCACTTGGGTCTCGGCTAGGCAACCTGTCAGCCGAGAGACATATCCGCGTACTCACATCCAAGACCCCTCGGCATGGAGTCAACCAGGCCAGCCGGCCTGCCATGGGTCCCTCGGCCGAGGGTAGAACATTCTTTCCACCTGCTAGCCACTTGGCCACTACGTGACAAAAGGTGAAAGTCTATAAATACTCCACTTCTCTCATTGAGAAAAGGATCCGAAAAATAACCTAAACATCTCACAAATTGGTATAAACTCCCTTATCTCTCTACAATATATTTTGCCAAGTAACACACGACTTAATCTCTTTAAGTTTACTGACTTGAGCGTCGGAGCGAGTTCGTTCGGTACCAAGTCGAGCCCTCAGTTTGTTCATTGTTTCAGGAGAGGCCGAAAGGAAGAGTCAAGCAAAGTCATCATTCTACAAGCTTACGTGGTAACAAATCCTGCTCCGGAATTACACCCGGAACAAATATATTTGTAGAAGTTTACGTCTTAGAGGTATAATCAACAAAATTTAAGCATCGGTAGGGTTTAATATAAATTCATTTCAAATACATTTTTATTGTAGAAGTTTACGTTTTACATGTATCTACATTTAAAAACCATTAGATATTAGAATTCACTAGTTCCTACTATTTTGCATTAAACATATGATTCAATTCCATCAAATATTAACAACGTTAGAAACTCAATATTACATAAACAGCATTATTACGGACTTAATAGATTACTTCATGGACAATATAATTTTCCATCATATACGCCGTAGAAGACTTATAATAACTAAATTGAAGACTTATAATAACTAAATTATGAAATCCCAAAATATTACGGACTTAATAGATAACTTCATGGACAATATAATTTTCCATCATATACGCCGTAGAAGTCCAATTCTTCTCTAGTCTTTTCCTCCATCTCCTCCATTAGCCACGCGGACCGAAACCACCATTGATGCCATGCTCTGGTTGTTTTGCTCACGACAAATGCATTCCATCCGCACCGGGGTAATATATACCCCACCATCAAATCCTCAGAAGAACCAACTTGGTAAGCAGATGACCTCTTATCCGTACCGTCGAGACTAATTTTTTGTGGGGGATTTCTAATGAAATCCAAATAATCTTTCTCAAGCCGTTGACGTTGTTCCACTTTTCTCTTTTTCACTTCTAAATACCATGGTTCTTGTCTTATGGCCTTTTCTCTCCTTTTATCTTCTTCAAACTTCTCACGGAGGCATCGTTTATCCGCCATGTTTTAAGTTAACTTGCGGGATTTTTTTTTAAATTAAAAATCAATTTAATACGATTAATGAGTAAAATGGGAAATGTGGACCATTGGTGGAAATGGTAAACCAATGAGCCTATTAATAGGGACGGCGCGTGTAAGAACTTTTCAGAAATTATTTTTTTATTGACCAATGAGGGTTGACGTGTACGGGGAAGTGGGATTAATATGAACCGTTTAAAAGTAAATACTTTATAATTTTTAATTATAATAAATGAATACTGTTACAAGAAAAGACGTTTTGGAACTAAAATATCACATTTGATATGGATAATTGTGCAAGACAGAGTATTTATGAAGATGTCTGTTGATTACTCAATTTTTTTTAATTATAATTAATTACAACCTGTTAATAGAGAAACCTTTCTGCGACTAAAAAATAAAGTTTCAGATGGTTAATTGTTAGACAGTTTCTATGAAGATGTCTGTTCATTACTCAGTGTCTTTTTCAATTGGTCAATTGATATTTTTTTAGTTATTTATTTTTTTGATTAAAAAAAATATCATGAAATTTTAAAATTAACATCGAAACGATATTGAAATATTTGAAGCTTGATGACTTGTTTTGATTATTTCTTCAATTTTAAAAAAAATAAAAAAATTGTACTTCTGAACTTAAGTCAAATTTATATAATTCGATAATGGAACAGAAAATAGAACGATATTCATATTGCATAAACGATAATGTGAACAATACATCATGAATTGAAATTAAAAAATCGAAACTATAATGGAACACAAATTAAAACGATATTTGAAATTACATAAACGATAATGTCAACAATACATAATGATTTTCAAATACAAAGGAAGACAATAAAACCATTATATTGCTTCGAGATAAGGGACTTCTACATCAACCCAGAAAATCTGCAAAACAAATTAACAACAACAGATAAGAAAGAGATATTAGATAGGTTCCCATAATATGCATGTCCTCCAACTTAATTAAATTATTAATCAAAATAACTTAGTAATTGTACTCTCTGATGAAGATGGAAGCTTCTTTTCTTTGTTTTCTCCGTTCATATAATGACAGAGGCAAAGATCTCTTAACATCTAAATCACCTCGACTAACGACTTGTGTTCCTAGCCGGAGTTTATATGTCAAACTTTGATCATAAACTCTGTCAAGCCTAGGACCATTTGTTCCAATGAGGAACCATTTTGCCCAGGATTTGCAAACATCGGCCATATTCTTCTTATCTCCCAATGCTAACTTATTAAAGATTCCATCTCTCACAATCTCTTCCAGATTGAGAATTATGTTACGACTTTGATTTCTCCTTACACCATCTTCTTCAAGTGTGTGGGTACGTTTAAAGAGCCATTCCATTGCATTTTTTTGGTCCTCTACGTGATTTTCCTTAAAGGACTTCCTATCTTCATCCATTATGTCTATCTGGATTACTGGACATTCGTCATCGTTTCGACATTGAACATCATCTTGGAAGGTAGCTGATAATATATTTAATTTGGATTTAAATATTGGGGTAGATATGAGGAGTTGATAATAAAGTGTGTGTTATGTAACTATTTAATAGGGAAAGGAACTAGGTTACATTATATAGAACTATTAAATAGTTCTGACGATAAATAGGTCATTTACTACGGTTTCTAGGGTTTCTATGGTTTAATGGTTAATATAAATAATTTTAATTATATTAAAATAAATTATACTAAATAATGATTTATAAATAAGCTCAATCTAATTTGAGAATTGTAACATCACATGTAGATGATTAATACAATGTTGCCACCCTTGAGCTTTAGGTTTCTTCGTTTAGTATGATTCCTGCAAGTGTAATCCCTACGCAGTTGGTACAGGAGGTTGTCCAAAGTAGTGTATATGTCACCCCCATAATCCATAATGCTTCATATTTGAGGATTCTAACATCACATGTAGGATGATGAACACAATACAAGGTTGGTGGACGTTGTCCAAAGTAGTGTATATGTCACCCCCATAATCCATAATGCTTCATATTTGAGGATTCTAACATCACATGTAGGATGATTAACACAATACAGGTTGGTACCGGACGTTGTCCAAAGTAGTGTATATGTCACCCCCATAATCCATAATGCTTCATATTTGAGGATTGTAACATCACATGTAGGATGATTAACACAATACAGGTTGGTACCGGACGTTATCCAAAGTAGTGTATATCAACCCCATACTCCATAATGCTTCATATTTGAGGATTGTAACATCACATGTAGGATGATTAACACAATACAGGTTGGTACCGGACGTTATCCAAAGTAGTGTATATCAATCCCATACTCCATAATGCTTCATATTTGAGGATTGTAACATCACATGTAGGATGATTAACACAATACAGGTTGGTACCGGACGTTATCCAAAGTAGTGTATATCAACCCCATACTCCATAATGTTTCTTCGTTTAATATGATTCCCGTGTAGGTAATCCTAAACCCTAATCCCTAATCCCTAAACCCTAAACCCTAAACCCTAAACCCTGAAACCCTAAACCATAAACCCTAAAACCCTAAACATAAACCCTAAATCCCTAAACCATAAACCCTAAACCCTAAACCCTAAAACCTAAACATTTTTTAAACAAAATTGGTACCGGAGAATGTCCAAAGTAATATGGTTAAACATTATTTAACGTAATTAAATTATTTGGTAGAAATAAATATTTTAAACAAAATGTCGTTGACAATAATGCCCCTCAATTTCACTAAATCCAATGCTCCATAGTTGCAATATTTCAAGGGTATAAGTGAAAAAATTTCTTAAAAAATTAAAGGGAAAATAAATAGGGAAAACATTCATTCAGGCGCCGAAATGAAAAATCGAAAGAAAACACCCCCAAATCCAGAATTCAAAACCCTATTTCGCGAAAAATTAAAAAAATTAACTTCCCTCCAAGTCGAAAATAATGGATGTAGGCAGAGAATATTGGGGAAATGTTCTAGATTGTTGTCAAGATATCAATAAGGGAATAGACATGGGTGACAAAACAGTAGAAGACGAAGTAACATGTTCGACCAAAGCAGCTGAAGACGTCAACGATAACGTATTTGAATACTTTCTTTACACTTTTACATTTGTTAATTACTCAATATTTTAGATTTAATTGAACAACCGTATTCACCATGAAGCTTAACAATGAGGGAGAATCTGATGGCGAATATGAAGAGGATGAATCAAAATCCGAGACGAAATCGAATCTGTATGTCTTTAAATTAATTTCATACTCATGTAAATCCTTGTGCTAATTAATTGCAGGAGATGTACTAAAATTAATCTCACTGGTTCTTTTGAAGGACACCCATTCGAAGGATAGAAGCATCGATAAACCCAGAAAGCGTGGAAGGCCAAGGAAGCTTCACAAATCATCCGCCCCTTAAAGGTAATATTTAAATTTTAAATTTTAATTAGTACTCCCTATTAGTACTCCCTATTAATTCCAATTTGTTCGATAAAAACCCCAATTTTTTATCTTTAATTTCAATATCCTCCAATGTGCCTTTATCCTCATAAAGTAATGGAGCTCATTGTCAACTTAAATAGTAATCAAATCCAGTGGGTAAAGCAGTCCATTTTTCAGACGATCCTTGACCTCAAAATAAACAAGTCACTGGACCGTTTTTTTCCGGCATGGTTGAGTCGTAGGTGGAACCCTAGATCCCGTGAACTGAAAATTCGGGATGATTATATTGTTAAAGTTGATGAGGAAATGATTGGGTGGGTGCTTGGTTTACCATATGGTGATGACGCCTTCAACTTTGAAGAAACGTCTTCAAGGCGTCTAGAGTTTAAGGAATTGAAGAAACACTATGAATGTTATGGTGGTGTCCCCTACAACTTCATCTACAATGCATGTATATCTGAGGTCAAAAGTAGAGTACTTTTCTTGCGGCATTTCATTTTTTATGTATTAGGTGTCCTTCTCTGTACTACGAAGAGCAACTTTGCAAGTCCGTGAATCGCTACGAGCGGTTGTTTACGATTACGTTTCGAAAGTTGGAAATGGAATTGGTCTAAGTTCATTTTATGGTGGATGGTGAAATATCTTGGTGAAGGTACATGTGATGGTATTTGTGTGCATTAGTCTTGATAGTAAGTGATTCCTCATTATATGTGAATTGCTTCAGATATGGTTGTTAATTTTCCCTGAAAGTTGCACTCCATAATCGTGCATTGTCTCGTCACGTGTTGTACTTGCAGATTATTTATCTTGTTAGGTTGAACTTTGAGGGTAAGGGCCTTAGGTGGAAAGTTGATGAGCCAAGATTGGGTGCATGGCAACACTGTGATATTCAAAAGGCAATAGTGGCGATAGGGTAGGTGATTCAGAGGATCATTTTGGAAGGTCGATGTTGTACGGAATGTCGTTTATGGCCAACCTTACCCAATATGTCCACGCATCAGACCAAAGTGGCTTGAAGGTAAAGGGTGCTGGTGACTAAGGAAATGGGTGTTGATGTGGATTTGAAGAAGGTGAAGGTAAAGCCGACAACGGTAGGACGTAAGCGAGTTAAAAAGGTCACGGAAAAGGAAACAAATAACTGCAGTGTTGAAGATGTGGACCAAAAGACATTTATCAATGAAAGGGTTGACAAACTTCTACGCCGTATAGTTCTACATCCCGCCAAAGTCTGCGTATGGGTTAGTGCATGGGAATTTTTAGGATTCTCGTAGTTGCTTTCATAAAATAATACAGTTTGTGTACTTTGATATCGTCCATATTGTTATTTTTTAGGTGCAAAGACGACTCAATTTTCAATGATGGAGAAGTTGAATTGTCGGTCCGTCGTGTTCGTCAAGCTATTCTTGGAGAAGAACCAATTGGTGTAGAGGTTGTTGAAAAAGGTTTCCATCTAAATTACATTAACTAATTGTTTAATTTTTACTAAATCAGAATTTGATTAACTTTTTTACTAGGTAATGGAGGCTTTGGCAAGGGTAATCAATTATACTTTATTTATGGAAGATCCGATTGACACTCAACACTACATACTTTGTCCAAAACTTATGGTAAATTGTGAGACATATTCAACTAACTTTGTAATGTACAATCTTAGAACTACATGTTTCTTCAATTTATGTAGGGGGAGATGCTTGATCTGGTTGTGAAGGGTAGAGGCTGTCATAAGTTCATGCCGAATATGGCCACCCTAGTAAAGAAAGATATAAGTAAGGGGTTTAAACTAAGTGAGACAACCCATGTAAGTGCCTTTTCTTCATAAATTTGCATGCATGATGGTTTTATCGGTGCCTCACTCGTATTTGGTTTTATTTGTGCCTGAACCTTCCATGTTTATTGACTAGTTCCATGTACCTGTATTTGTTGATGGCCTCTGGATGTTGTATGTGGTGAACAAGTGTAAAAAGTCAGTACGCCTTTACAAGACAACCGATGATTCGATTGACAACACGAATGTTCATGAAGTCGTGGTAAGCAAGCGTTATTAATGTCCTAATAACGTTTCGTATATGTTATGTGCTACTAAAGCATAAATAGCACAACGCTAATAGATGGAATTTTCTATATGTTTTTGCAGAAAAGGACGTTGGAGAAAGCAACAAGTTTGGCTGGTGGGATTTCGCTCAAGTGCAAGAAATGGCAAATCGAAGGAGAAGAAAGGAGTGGC
This sequence comes from Silene latifolia, assembly GCF_048544455.1. Lineage (NCBI taxonomy): Eukaryota > Viridiplantae > Streptophyta > Magnoliopsida > Caryophyllales > Caryophyllaceae > Silene > Silene latifolia. The sequence continues at coordinate 223,178,932 of NC_133534.1, forward strand.
AATTGAGGGGATTCAAAGAACTTACGTCATGCACCGTTTTCTTAAGTTACTATATCCATCTGATGGAAACTTGACAGAACTTGAGAAAGACGGTAAAATGTGCCGTAAGTTAGCGTTAGGATTTATGTTGGGTCACCAAAATAACGGGAGCAATTACATCATTAAGAAACTCGATCGGGAAGTCTATTAAGAAAATGACTTGTTTAATTTTATGTAAATTTGTTTGTATACACTTTAAATTAACGAATTGCATTTCCACGTGAAGACAACGTAGTAAACGGACCATTTCGCACACATCTTCAAATTAATTACCAGAGAATATGGAGTATGTACATTGAACCTATACAATATACGTAGTAAACGGACCATACGGCGTATGTACATTGAACCTATACAATATACGTAAAACTGACCATTGAATATGGAGTATAAAAATGAAAAGACACCATCTTCATCTCCTATATATATATATATGTGTCCCCATAAATTTTTTTCTCTGTCAACCATTCCATCAACACAACCCAAAAACCCTAAAAAACCTAAATGGAAGTTGTTTACCCATACAAAAGAATGAGGTGGGAACCAAGGGTCTATACACCAAATAACTATAAGGTCAAGGGATACAACAAGACATCACCGGCATTCAGAGTTGGTTCGTGCAAAGACCTTATCATGTCCTACATCCTGCCAAGATGCGATACGGAAACTAGGCTGAATGCTGCCCTGGTTTGCAGAGCATGGGGCCGTTGGTGCCATAAGGAAGGTGGCCGTGATGAAACGAAGAAGTATAATATGTCAATTAGTGGTGGTTGGCCACAACCACCATATTGCCCATGAAAATGGACAATATTCAATAAGGAAATGTCTTGTTTGTTTTTTATTTTATGAAATAATCAAAAAATATTAATATATAATGTTTATGTTTATCTAAGTAAGTTTCGTTCTTTTTAGATCATTTTACAGAAGAAAATATATTAATGTTATAATGTTTATATTTATCTAAGTAGGTTTCGTTCGTTGTTAGATCATCATATCACATAATGCAATATTATAATATCCGTATCATAAAGCTATTAAAATAACGCAATATTGTTAAGATCTTATCTCTTTTTTTTTTTTTTTAATTTGTCACACAAAGATAATCCTATAATCATGTTCATATTGTACTTGAATAAAAAAATAAAAAAATAAATACAAATCGTTTATTTTAATATCCCACGACAAATTGGCACCCATTCATTTCTTTTTCCACTTCCCCATATAAACCGACCGCACTGAGAGAAGTTGAAGAGACATACCGTCGATAACGTCTACATCACGCCTACTTCTTCATCATTATCAACAAGGTAGGTTTGATCTCACATTTAAACTTAAATATGTTTATTAATAATTTAACAAGTATGTATGTTACAAAGATATGTTAAAGAATTATTGTTCTTCATCGAGAGAAGATGAAGTACTTGATGGAATATTGTTCTTTGTATACAAATTTTGCCCTAAATTTATACTCTGTACAAGTTTAAATGATTATTGTTGCTTAGTCACCCAAGATGCATGCTTGTTCTTCATATATTGATGTCTTGATGATTCTGATTATATGATATGTAATCCCCAAATATGCATGTTCTACATATATTGAGGTTTAGGTTTAAAGGATTGATGATTGTGAGTTTTGAGTAACATCATGTATCTCGTTAATCTTTATGCATGTTTGATCTTCATGGAATTTTTCAAGAAATTATGGATATGAACAAAACGGAAGTGCGACCCTTTCGGTGGAAGTTTCAACATCCAAATAAAAGACAAGCGGTTTCAAATCCGGATTGTCCTTGGGAGGCAGAAATAACAAAACTAGAGGAAGAAAGATTTCTTAGAAGGGCTAGGAATGTTCCAAATTCAGTTGTGTATCCAAAAGGAAAGGTCATCCTCAAAGGGACAGATGAGAGATTATCCGCTTACGAAGTGGGTTCTAATGAGGACTTGATGGTGGGTTATATAATACCCAGGTGCGGCTGGTGGAAACATTCTATGAGCAAGGCAACAAGGGGATGGTATACCTGGTGGTTCCACTCAGGCCCGACCATTAAACGTATTGAAGAGCAACTGCGTACTGAGAACCTCTTCTACGACGAAGATTATAAGAGGCGATATTGTCCATGACTTTATTTACTTTTAAGTTGATCTTTTAGGGCTCTAAGTTTAAATTGGTATGTAATTTTGTAATTATAAACTCATGGTTTCTGCAATTAAACTTATGGTATGTGAAATTAAACTTGGTCAATATAATTAGACTTCATTAAGTAGATGATTGTCTTCATTATGCAAAATGCAATTTCATTCATATGCAATTTACATGACAAACAGACTAACGGTAAAATTCGTAAGATGACTCATACATCGATCGATTAACATCTCCTTCCATCGCATGCAAAGGAGGAGTAGGCTGTGATGCACCAAATGTGCTTCTGCTAGGGGTAGAATAACGTGAGCGTAATTGCGATGCACCTAATACGCTCCTTGTAGGAGTTGATTGCGACGTATCAAACTGGCTCCGCGTAGGGGTACATTGTGACGCACCAAACAGCTCGCGTAGGGTACATTGCGACGCACCAAACCGGCTCCCGTAGGGGTACATTCGACGCACCAAACTGTCTCTTGTAGGAGTAGATTGCGATGCACCAAACTCGCTACATGCAGTATTTAAATGATTGCTCTCATTAGCGGTGAATGGGTTTGGAACATTAGTTTTTTTTCGCAATTCAAAAATTATGATGTTATTTAGAGGGTTATGCAAAAAAGCCGAGTAAAGAATTTAGTACAACAATGAATAACAATTACTCTATTACTCACCTTCTTATTCTTTCTAGCATCGGGAGTTCTATTGCCTTTTGGTACCCTCCCAGATCTTCTTCTGTCAACAGTGGTCCCCGAGACCACCTTCCCCTCTGTCGCCTTCCTCTTCATATATCTAATATTGCATTACTTAGGCTGTAGCCTTCTATGACCCCATACCCTAGAAGAAACACCGCCAGGGACATAGGCGTCTATAGTTTCAACACCAACAATCCCCTCCAACTCCTTAATTAATTCAGAAGTCAATCTATCATATGTTGCATAAGTTTCATTTTCTCGAAGCGCTAGTGTGGAAATGTAATGGTTCCTTATAGTTACCTCCAACGACTTCTTCGCATGAGCTGAGACTTCCGGATTATAGTACCCAGTTTTGATTGTCTCGTATTCTCTAACCAAGTCCTTTCGCCATCGATCAAGTATATACTTCTCCGGGATCACCTTCACATCTTTCGATAACCATGCATCTAATAATATGTCGACACAGTATACCCTTGAACTCAAATAACTTACATGAGCACTTGAGCGGTCCCACACTTCATCAATATCAACCCAATATTTCTTACACTTACCAAATGGCGCCACTTTTTTATCTTCAACGTTAAATGTCACACTATGCCCAAGTCTTCTCGCCGGATCAGCGTTCGTATAAATTAACCCAATTACCTCGTCACATACCAACTTATATATCTTCTTAGTATACAATTTATGGAAAACCTGCTCAACAAGTAAGTTGCACTCAATCTTATACGGTTTCTCTGTGCAATCGTGATTGTTCGCGGTCTCCTCCTCCACTTTCAATTTCAAGGCTTCCTCAATTTTCTGGGCAAACTGAGTTAAAGTAGTCCTCCCATTGACATAAGTTTTGAAAAACCGGTTTTGTTGCTCACTCCTCTGCGTCGACGACATCCCAGCACAAAATATCCCACGCCAATATGCGGGGACCCAACTCTCCCTGATCAAATACGACTCCATCACCCACGAACATTTTTCAATACCATATTTACGAACCATTTCCTTCCATGCTATCTCAAAATCATGCACCTCCAAACGTCGTGAATCGCTAAATTAAGGTCACTTGAGATATCGTTCCAAAGTGGATGTTTTCCCATTTTTACCAAGATTTTTCAATATGTGCCAAAGGCGAGCCTGTGGTGAGTGTTTGGGAAGATTTTTTTAATTGCATTACCAATTGCTCTTTCCTGTTCTGTCAATATAACTGATGGAGCTTTACCCATGCATTCTAAAAACTTGGCAAAAACCCACTCAAAACTTTCTTCATAATCACGCGTAACCAAAGCACAAGCAAAAGCAATTGAATTCCCATGTTGATTCACCCCTATGAAAGGGGAAAAAGGCATGCGATACCTGTAACACCATGATTTACTCTATCAGATTAATGATATACTACAAAACTTATACTTACATAACCAAACAAATAAAATCGAAGAATCGAATAATTTCTATAGTACAATTAAATTGGTAATTTTAATTTTAATTTTATGAATTCTTGAAGCACGGTACTCTTACATAACAAAACAAACAAATACGATTAATCAAAATAACATTTTAACACAGGTAAATTGAGATATAACGCCTTACATATTCGTCAAGAAAGTTGTATCGTACGACACAACGTCTCCGTACGATTTAAACATAGCTCAAGCAGCGTGAATCACACCAAAAAACATTCATTGGAGCCCCAAAATCATCGAGCTCAATTGCATAGAAATAATTAGGATCCTCCTCTTTCATCTTCTCAAAATATGCCTTCAATTCTTTAGCATCGCCATCTATGACGCTACGTCTTCGTTCTTGATTGATGGCGTTTCGACTATCACTAAACTTAAAGCCAAGGTTCTCATGACCTCCCCCCTCCAAGACCAACGACTTGTAATTATTTAATATTGAAATACCAAGACATCATTGATCATCATCCTCTTTTGAAGTAGTCATTTATATGTCTAAACCCAACAAATAACCGGCTTTTCTTAGGATCCATCTCATGGTTGTGCTATAAATGGCATTGCGTTATCTTCACTACGTCTTCATCGTCGAAATAACGGGACTCAATGTAAACATTGCAGGCATCCTTGGTTTTAGCAGCATGACCACAACAAAGCCTTAATCTTTCATACATATGATACCGCGGTTCATTCTTAAAGGAACCTTTTTTTTTGAAACACCGTCTTCCTTGTACTTTTTAAAGAGTTTATTAGTGCGAATGTACCATGAAAACCCCTTCTTATATGCGTATGAATGGGCGAAAGCTGCGAGTTCTTCAGATGACTTGTAAGCCAAACCTACAACAGGTTCAACAATGTTGTCGTTCTCAGCAGCAGTAACGACGGTGTCATCATCATCCACTGGACCGTCGCCATACAACTCGACATACTCTTTCATTAAATCAACATCGCCATTATATCCTGCTTCACCGTTGCCTTTTGTTTCTGCTGCTCGTGAACATTCACCTTATTCATACAAGTTATTGAGATCAAAATCAAGCGCCATTTAATCAAATGCTGAATGAGTATTTTTTTTTTTGTGTAGATGTTCAACGAGTATTAAAAAATAAGGTTTAATCACTGTATTTTTTTTGTTCTAGTATAAGTTACTGTATTTAAGTAATGAAAATAATAAGAGAGATAAAGTGTCAATTAAAAAGATTAGATTAAAAATAAGTGTTGTTAATTATAAAGATTAGATTAAAAATAAGTGTTGTTAATTATAAAGATTAGATTAAAATAAGTGTTGTTAATTATGGAGATTAGATTAAAATAAGTGTTAATTAATCTTGGGGTTATCCCAATACTAATCCCGCCCAAACCCAAATAATCCCTCCCATTTTTCCCTCCAACTTTCCCTCCAAACAAAAAAAGAATCTTTGACTCACCTTTACACGTGGCGAGCGCTGATTGGCCCGTGTACCAAGGCCTTGTACACGCCGTGTACTCCTAACATCTTTGTGCGGAACCAGGGATCATATGTATCTCGGGCTGATAATTTTTTTTTTAACCGAGGTTCAAAATACGTCAGAAAGCTTTATAAGTCAGTAAGTATATGTACATTACAACCGGATCACCGAAATGACTATATGAAATGTGTGCTAAGTATTTTTCAAATTGTAAATTGTAATTAAGATACATATTGATGACCATTATTAGTTTAATAAACCTTACTCTGTGTGATGCAAGAGTATGGTCCGTTGAAATATAGGGTGTACTTAAGGCGAAAGAAAAGTTCTAAGTTCATCCTAGGATTCGTGATTTCATCACGGAATCTCGGTGTTACGGGTGCACAAGTTATGTTTTATGTACGTCGATCTGGATGCGATAACGGTTTTGGTGGAGATGTGGAGAGAAAGACCCACACATTTCATTTTCCTATTGGTGAAGCCATGGTGACTTTGCAAGATGTGAACGTGTTATTGGGTTTATGGGTAGGTGGTAAAGCAGTGACTACCGGGAGAGGTGACCACTATTGGCTCGCTTTGCGTGAAAAATTATTGGGACTTAGACCGTCATCCATTGAACTAAAAGGGTTGGGATTGAAATTAATATGGTTAAGTAGTAACTTCTCTAGTTTACCACCAGATGTGGACGAGGATGGGCTCTATAAGCATGTTCATGCCTACATCCTCTTTTTGATCGGATACGTGCTTTTCCCTGCAAAAGCGGTAACGAAGTTTGTAACCTTTTCTTACTGTTGTTGAGTGACTTGGATGAAATTGATGATTATAGTATTTCACTCTACGGAACTTTTTTCTTTGTATAGAAACTTGTGAAGTGCATTTAAGAAAGGGAAGAGTGAAATATTTGGGCCACTTGTTCTTTTTCAATCATGGGCTTGGGAACATATTGTTGTAGGCCGTTGACAGGCTTAAAATCGTGTGTTTATCAAAGTAAATTTATAATCACTCACTTAACTACACTGCTAAAAATAGTTATCGAACCCACAAGGAAGACTGAGTTAACTAATATGTATAGTAATACATAGTAAAGAAACGGATTTAGAGGGAATTTGTTTGTTTGGTAAACTAAGGCCCTTTTCTTTTTGACATAATTTCAATTCTAATAAGTTCAGTTCAGTTCAGTTCAGTTTAGTTCAGTTCATCTCCATTCAGTTCAATTCAGTTCAGTTTAGTTTATTTTAACATAAATATTATTATTATTATTATTATTATTATTATTATTATTATTATTATTATTATTATTATTATTATTATTATTATTATTATTATTATTATTATTATTATTATTATTATTATTATTTTATATTCTTATTGATATCATTATTATTATATTAATTTATTTACGAATGTAATTATTATTATTATATTATTATATTATTTTTATATTTATTATATTACTAATATATTTATTAATAATTAATTTGTATTTTTTATATTATTATACTTATATTTAACATATTTATTTATTATTATTATTAATATTATTCATAACATATTTATTAATATTAATATTATTATTATTAATATTATTATATTTAATATTATTATATTAATAAGTTATTATATTATATTTATTATTTTATTAATATATTCATTATTATTAATATTATTAATCACATATTATTATATTTAATATTATTTTATTAATAAGTTATTATATTTGACCTATTATTATTATTATTATTGTTATTATTATTATTATTATTATTATTATTATTATTATTATATTAGTTATTTTTTTAGTTAATATTATTAATAGTGTTATCATTTATATTACTATTATTATTACTATATTTATTATTATATTACTATTTTACTTTTTATATATCTTATCAGATTATTATTATTATATTATATTAATATATTATTATTATTATTAATGAATAATATTATTATAATATTTATTATTATTATTATTGGTATTATTGTTATTATAATATTTATTATTATTATTATTGTTACTGGTATTATTGGTACTAGTGTTATTATTATTAGTATAATCTTTTTATTATTATTTGATTCGATTCGAGATAAGTTCGGTTGGTTCAAATAAGTTCGGATTAAATTTCACTCAACTCCATTAAGTTTGATTGATTCGATTCAGAAAATTTCAATCCAAAAGAATATAGCCTAAGACTACTAAACAAAAGGAAACTAATAAAGATAATAGCTTTGGGGGGAATTCAAATGAGTTAAGGTCCCGCGTCAACTTATCTCCACTACCAATTAGTCAATCGATCATTGAAAGTCTCAAATACGGAGTACCAATTTACCTTCAAGTATCTATAGTAAATAGATATGAAATATTAATTCACGTTCTTTCTTAAGAGTAGTCAAATAATTCAATAGGTGATATAATGAGACCCTAATTATCAAATAATTCAACACACGCGTGCGAGATTCAATCCAATAACAGCAATAATGATTAAAGGAAGCGATATAAACAATGACCACAGCCTCGTAGTCGTAATTCAATTGTATGTTTAATCTCTTCCTAAACCCAAATAATGATAAACTGAATCAATTAGTGTTGGAATATGTGTCCTCCGACAATAATGCGATCACAACTGTCGATCATGATGATCACTTGTTTAAATCTCATTTTAAGAATACATGTGGGATGTAATATTTTACAGTCAACTGGTCCACACATATCGGTAATGATTGGCTGACTAGAGTTTGTGGACAGCGGGCCGCCCACGGGGGCGCTTGGCGAGGGGGGTGCTCGGAAAAAAAGCGTTTGCATTTTGTAAGGAGTCGCCACCAATTTTTATGGGAAATTGGAACCGTTCGAATACCTCGTGTCATGTCAAGACACAAAGTAGTGACATGAACACTAAGCAATCGTTACCCTTAGCATTCTATGTCTAGAATGACTCTCGTGGATGCCAATGAACACGGGTGCTCACGGAGATCTGGAGTAAGGGGTGAGGGTACGTATTAGGAAGCTCTTTTGATCGAACACCTAATCCCGCCCGCCTCGATAGCGGCCTCTACTAATGATTAGGGAGTTTATTTGTACTTGATATACTGTCGGCTATATGCATGCAATGCAACATCCATTGAATTAATCCTAGCATGTGAAGAATTAGACTAAGTCGGTTGACAATTAGTTTATCATGCAATTTGGTCGAATTTGGGATTTAATATTGATTACATGTGAAAGCAAACAAATGATACAAAACAATAATTATAAGTTACAATAATGAAAATTACATTAATTACATCGGAAAAGGCGATTTACGTCGAAAATACCTTTAAAACGGATAATTTGATAAAAAGGAATAAAAGAAATAAAAGAAATAAATTAACGAACAGAAGTTAGCGATAATACGAATATTAGTGAAATTAATACGTATACTAATTAACTATGTCAAGGTAGAAAAGGAGTTCGAGACGTAAATCACTCGAACAGCGCAAGAATATAATGCGCCCTTTGGAAGAGGCGCGGCGATTCTTGCGTCTGTTCCAAGGGTGAGTTCGGCGTGAAGCCGGAATCGCAAATCGTTAATGTCAATTGTTAATTTTAATGATTGATTACGACAAGCGACTCGGATGAAAGTAATTAATGGATTATTTACATATGATGGTGTCATAAAAACAAATTAAAACATGAATGAGACGGACACAAACGAATTAATTATGAAGGGACGATGTTAATGAATAAAACAAACTAACTAACGAATTAATTACACATAACATGATGAATGACGAATTAATAACTAAACGGGATGCAAATATATCAACAATGAATCCCAGAAACTCAATATGAACAGATTGAACTTCTAAAATCCGGGTTTGAATATTAATGACGGAAACCCGCAAATATTGATTATAAGGGATTTAAGTCGGATTTATGACAATTAAAACATGTTAATGACGAATGAATAATATACATATGAATTATTAAACTATCATGTGAATGAAATAAATGACGAACAAAAGAAAAGAAATATTTTTGTTACGAATTACAGAGGACGGAGGAAGAAGAAAAGAAGCGAGAGCTGCGGCGGCCTCACGAAGAGGCGCGGCAGTCTGCGCTCCTTCGAAGAGGCGCGGCGGTTGCGCGTCTTTTCTCGACGTCGTCTCTCACGGAAATCCCATAAAAAGGTTTTAAAGATGGTTTTAGAAATCGGTTTTAAGGAGGTACTTTCGACGTGAATCTTACAATGAGGATACGATGAAATAAATAACAATAAATAAAGAGAAATTATTACACCCTCAGACTTACATGTTGACGGAACGAGACGAACTAAGAAGATCGATTAGTGATGCTCGACGCGAATGCAAGGAAAGAATGCCCTCGTGAGAGGAAAACGATTTAACAAATTGATTAATTAGATTGATTGAGTGTAGTGGTCAAATTGGTCGGTCATGCAACGGAGAGGCTGGTACCCGGAAAGATCCGAGCTTACGTGGTCGAAGGTTCAAGCACGTAGGCGCCAATTAGTAAGAACGAAGTCTAGAATGCAAAGGGAGAAGAGAAGGGCGGACACTCGCGTGAGAAATATGAGGAACGAAAGCTCCTATTTATACTAATCACGCGGAGGTTTAGGGTTTCGGAGACTCTTTGGAAGTGAATCTCGGAAAGATATAAAAAAGATACGTAAATCATGCAAAGAAGGGCCTGGGAAGAGGCGCAGCAGTCACTGCGTCTCTTGGAAGAGGCGCAGACTCTTTGCGTCTATTCCGTGGAGGTTTCCTCTGTTTAAGAAAGATTTCCGTGTTTAAGTTATGGTAGGACGGATTTGATTCGATTATCTTTTGAATATTACGGGATATTATTTGCCAAAAGATAAAATTTGAGAAATATGGAATAGAATTATCCGGAACATTCCAGAACCATTCGACTCGGGATTTAACAACTATCGAGAAAATGGAGACGGTTTTGACCCGGACTCGAATGCACTCTAATTATTCGCCAAAACGACCGTATCGGACGTAGATGACAACTAAGAGGTTGACATTAATATTTGAGCAATCACTTGACGATAATCTTACGAATTGTCACAAATCGTTCCGCGAACCAAACATGCGGCCCAATCATCACCGGGTGGTTTGCGAGAGGTGCGAAACGAGGTGTCTCAGAGCCCCACTTTGACCGAGGCTTGGACAAGGCGAAAGTCAAAGTATAGCCATCAGTTCAATCGAAGATTACAACTCCGACGACTATGGCGACGCGAGGCGCTCAAGGGGTCCGAGCCAAGGACCTATCGTCGGGAACATTTTAGAGTCTGTCGACTATCGGGAGGGTCGTTTAAAGTCCATTAGACTACGTAAGGAAGCTCTTGACCATATGAAGAGATCATACCGAGATACCCCAGGCGAAGCGGGATCAAGACGCCGGCAAAATTCTTTGTCCGAAGATAACTTGGTGTCGAAGACGTTAGGGGGTCACGGGGACTCGAAAGGAACCTCGGAGAATGACACCTGGTCGAACTCCGCGGAGAAACAGGAAATATTGAATGCGGCGCAGACGTCGGTAGAAAACTGGGAATCCGCTTGCGTCGGTCTCAAACGAACTGGCGAAATTTAGAATTTGAATTTGCTTGCGTTGGTCTCAAGCGAACTCTTGTTGGGAATATATACGATGACTTTGGGGAATCGCTTGTCTCTGTCCTCAAGCAAACTCTCATTTGGTGATTGTTTTGACGACTAGGAACATCTTGATCGTCATGGGAGAAACTTCGAGTGAGCGATCGCAAAATACTCTGCTTATTTGGGATAAAATAAATTGAGCAATCAGAAAATCTTTGCTGCGCGGGGTAAAATGGGTTTGGACAATATCGCAAAATCTTTGTCATTATTTGGGATAAATATGGGCCGGAACGAAAGAAAATCGTCGAAATGGACCAAAATGGTAAGAAAAAAACTTAGAAGAGGCGCACCAAAGATGGGCCCGCAAATAACGAACTCATAACGAACTTTTGAAAGTTCGCATGGAGGGAACAAAAGGAAGAGGCGCAGCAAGAGCTGCGTCTCTTGGAAGAGGCGCAGCACCTGCTGCGTCTTTTCCCCAATTTGGCAATTCCTGCGTAAAAACGCGAAATCAGAAGGTTTATATTCATTTATTTTCGAAACTTATTTTCTTCAATTTCTCTCTCAAATCTTCACCATTTCCGTCAAGGTTGGATTCAAAAGCTTGCTTGAAATATGACTAATCGAGGTATGTGTCTTAATCTTGCATTAACCATCCATTTTTGTCGAATTTTGAGCCGCAATAACTAGGGTTTTCGACCCATTTGATCGAAAATTTGGGGCTTTTCCCCCAAATGGATTTGTCTTGCCAAATTGATGTTAGGAATGGATAATAGGCAATGTTAGGAACATAACCATGTATTTGCTTTGAATTTTCATCGAGTTTTGAGCCCTTGAGCGAATTTTGAGACGGTTTCACAGCTAGACCGCTAATGGCTTCGAAAATGGCCTTAGGATTGCCCATTTGTGATGAAATTTGATATTTGGGACCCTTGGGTGATGGGTAAACTTCCTGTCATCTTGGAATTTTGGTTTGTGACAACTTTTGCAGGACACTCTTCTAGGGCATAACCGCCATTGTAGCGAAATGCTGCCGAATTTTCGACTTGAACCCGGAACTAGGCTTTGACTCGGACTTGACTTGACCCAATTTGTCACATGAGTGATTGGGTTGGCGAGAACATGGCCAAAGATGGCCAGAAATGAGGAATTCCCGGGCCTTGGAGGCTCGAAAATTTCTTAATAGAGGCTTGTCGTCATGTGACGCGGCCTGAATTCACTTTAATGCTGCAGGTGATGATGCTTCTACTTCTGGGAGGACTCCCATGGATATAGAGGCAGCCGCCGGCTGTTGAGGAGGCTTTGGAGCGGGCCTTCACCGCATTGCGGTGATGGGCTGCTGCATTGACGAGGTTCCCGAGGAGGAGAGGGCGACGAGGAGGAGATTCCGAGACGGGCCCACCTCGGACGAGGGGGTCGTCGGTGAGGGAGCTCCGCGTGGTGAGACACAGGAGAGTAGGCACCTTGTATGGGCTGCGCAGAGGGTCACTTGTCCTACGGGACGGTGAAGAGTTTGGTAAATAGGAATTCCCTAACTCATTACCTACCCCTTTCTTCTTTTGTTCAATTTATTTTCAAATTTACTCAAAACTAAAGATAGCTTTATTTTGAATCATAATAGGAGGCTGGGAACATCCGGTCGTTCTCGGGATATACGACGGCGATGGAGCACTACGAGCGGCTGTCGGCGGAGGAGAGAGCCATGATCGAGCGTGGAGCGTTTGGTCCTCCGGGTTCGGGTCCGGAGGGATATCGTGAAGAGGAAGTTGCGGGCCAACCTTAGCCGGTTCGCGCTTTCTTGGATCGATTTTGGGATACGACTTCCACGTTTCACCCGCCTTTTGGTGAGGTGGGAGTCACCTTGGAGGACTACGGCATGATTTACAGTGCCGTGCGGGGGCGAGGAGATGGTGTGGCCGGAGGCGGCATGAGGGCGGATTCGGCCGAGGCGAGGAGGTTGATCGGCTGGAACACGTCGCCGCTGTTGTTGCGTCTTAGGGCTTGGTACCCAGTACCTATGTTCGAGATTACTTTGCGGGGAAGACCCCGGCATCGGTGGTGATCGATGGGAGGAGAGGCCTCCTCCTCCTGCACCTTGGTGAGCGGAGGGCTCGTCTTTGGCTTTGGTGGTTCTTGTCTTCGATTTACCTCGGAGACAAGGGTGAGAGGCTGTCGACGAAGCTTCTCCCCTTTCTTTCTGACTTGAGTTCCCTAGGGCGTTGGGACTGGGTCACTGTTGGTTTTGCGGTCCTCATCCGCTTTATGAGGGCCATGGTTCGTCCGGAGTTGATGAAGAAGGGGACTTCTCCTGGCGCCGTCGGACCTGGGCTACTGTTGGAGGTATGAACCTTCCTTTGGATCAAAGTAAATTCTTTTCTTCATTGAATCACAAAAGATCGTTATTGATTATTATGCTTTGCAGGCGTGGGTGTACTCCTACTTCCCGGGCCTCGCGCCCAAGAGGACGGAGCCACTGGAGAGGGCCTACCCCGTGGTGAGGGACTGGGTCATGTGTCGGACGAAGAGTAAGCGCTCTTCTCACAATGTCTACCGGCGGGATGTGAACGCTCTTCAACCGAGCAGCGTGAGTATCCTATTTGTATGCATTTATTCTTCTCATACTTTGTTTTAAATTGGTCATAGGAATGACTTTTGCCTTCATATTATCGCAGTGGGTGCCCAGACCTTGGGCGGAGCACGCTGGAGCGCCTCCTTTTGTCGCTGAGGTCCTTCGACCTAGGAGCTCGAGTCGGCTGCTGTTGTGGACGTCGATGGGTCCTGTGTGGTATCTGGGCGAGCGGTTAGCTCGTCAGTGCTTTCGGGGCGCGTTGACGGTTCCCGTCGATCCTCCTAGGACGATGTTTAGGGAGCCTTCTGAGGCTGAGAGGGAGGCGGACTTGGCTGGCGCTAGTGGCGACGACCTTCTTCTGCCTGGTGAGGACTACTCGGCGTTCCTTTACGGGAGGTTGGCGTATTGGCCGGTAGTGGTGAGTGTCTTTTGTTTCTTGTTGGATTTTGATTTTCGAGAATTGCGACGAAAGATCATCGATTAACGAGAGCCATTTGTCTTCGTAGGAGGTTGAGGCGGCGGGCATCGAGCCCCCAGAGTACCCCGAGACCCTCGAGTACACTGACGCTACTGGGAGGACGACGATCTCCGAGCTGCGTGACTTTGACGTGGCTGTGACGGATGCGGGCCTAGATGACTGGCAGCATCTGATTCGGAGGGTGAGCCTCTTATCTTACGCAGTTTTCGTGCAAGAACACATTTGATTGAACTTGTTCAGTTTACTGACAATTCTTTTGAAATGCAGGTCGCGCCATCTCGGTTTGTGGCACTCTGGAGGGTGGCCAACCGGCTACGAGCTACAGCCATCGAGGCACTCGTCGGCGGTCGAGGTCGTCAGGTATGAACCTCATTTGTTTTTCATTGATCTTTGTTTTTTTTTTTTTTAGTTTTGTTTGAAATGATTGACATGAGCCAATTTCTTGTTGTTCACAGGCCGACCGTGAGCTGGAGCGAGAGTTGACCCAGTCTCGGGAGGAGACGGCTCGTTTGTCGAGGGAGCTCGAGTTTCGGGATGCCGAGATCGCCGCTCTTATGGCGAGGGTTGCCGAGCTGGAGGGTACCCAGCAGTAGTCTGCTTGGTTTTGATTTTGAACATCTTTTTTTGGATTTGTTTGGGGCGCAAGCCCCCAGTTTACATTTGGACTTGTTTGGGGCGAAGCCCCCAGTTGCACATTTGAATTTGTTTGGGGCGAAGCCCCCAGTTGCTTGTATATTTGCTTTTTTGTTGTATATACGACGGCCTGAGTGCCTTTTGTTGCTGGGTTGCATTATTTGTACCTGCAGGTTAGCTTTTGGACAGGTTTGGTAGATAACGGTTTACACCGTCATGCTGCCGAAATTTACATAGACAAATCACGTAAAACACACATTTTTATACACATAAGGCCTTTAATTAGTGCAAAATGAGACTCGAAAGGATGTGAAAGTGCAAAAATTTTGTCGGAAATGACCGGACGGTAGGGAGGGTTACCCCCGAAAAAAAAGAAAAAAAAGAAATCTATAAGTTAGAAATTAGAATTAATAAATATTAAGAAAATGAAATGACTTAAAAAAAAGAATTAAAATGAAAATTAAATATAAAAGTGTGAGAAAAATGGCGGAAAATGTCGACGTCGCCTCGAAATGCGCGCTTGCGGATTAAGGAAACCTGAAGCATGGTAATTACGGATTTACCAAAATAAAATCCCGTAGGAATAGGAAATTATTCGCTTATAGAATTAGGAAAGATCCAAACGCGGAAATCACAGAGATAAGGCTGGGGAAGAGGCGCAGCATGAGCTGCGTCCCTTTGAAGAGGCGCAGCGAGTGCCGCGCCTGTTCCCAAGCAGGTCGGTTCTGACGGATTTTTGGAAACAGCAATTAGTATAAATAGAAGCGTCGACGAAGATTTAAATCATATAATTCTTCCGTCTCTTCTTTGTCGATTCACACATAAAAACTCCCAATAAATTTTCAAGAGAAAATTACCATCATGAATACCTTAGAGATTCGCTTGAAGGAATGGACTAACGAGTTTTCGAACATTGAGAAACATGACATGGGTGCTTATAACCTTGGATCTTTGCTGAGTTTGAAACTCATTAAGGTTGTAAAACCGTTCTTGGACGCTTGCCTTGATTATTGGGACCCAAATTACCATGTTTTTGCGTTCCCAGGAGGTGATATTTGTCCTTTTTAGGAGGAAATTCTCGCTATCGGGGTGGGACCCCGAACATTTACCCGCCATCCCTTCTCTCGCTCGGGGTATAAGAGCAAGTTTAGAGATTTGCTTGGACTTACTAGACTTGAGGTAGATCGCCTTGTTACTCCGAAGGGCGTGAGGATGCTAGACTTTATAGATCGATTCATCGACAGGGCCGACCCTACTCTCTCTTATGTTGCTAGGAGGAGAGCATTTGGCTTCTGTTTGCTTCATGTTTATGTCTTTCAGGGACATGTTGATGAAGATTTGAGAGGTGATCCTCGTTTATTGGGTCTTATTGAGCAAATGGAGCTGCGCAGGAGCCCAGCTTGTCTATGTTTGGGGGAGATTATCCTGGGTTTGGACAATAGGAAATCCAACCGCGATCTTCCATTTTTGGGGAGTCCCGTTATCCTACAGGTAAAAGACACCCTTCTTTTTTCTTTTTTGTTCTTTTCTTTTTTTTTTTTTTTTTTTTTTTTTTTTTTTTTTCTGTGGGTGTCTAATACCTGTTTTTGGTAGGTTTGGCTTATGGAACGGCTCCGATTGCTCGAGCCCCCAGTTCATGCACTTTCCTATCATGCCCGTATGATTTCGATGAGGACACGGCTGTACATGGTGGACTTCACCCGGGTCTGCGATTATTGGAAGAACAAGTCAAGAATGATGATGGCCCGCCGATCGGGTGGGTCGTTCCGTGGTGGCACCTCAAGTCCTGTCCACCGGGCGTGTCTTCTTTGGATCCTACTAGGTCCATCCGCATTCCTGGATTGGAGTTTATGGTATGCATCTTTCCTGAGAGATTGATGAGGCAAGTCGGGTTGAAGCAGATGATCCCTAGGCTTGACACCGTCCCGCAGACTGCTATGGCGCTTACTACAGAGAGCCGAAGGGAGTGGGCTATGAAGTGGGCCCAAAGAAACATGTGGTTCTTGAATTTCTCCTCCAATGCCTTGTGGGTGTCGGACTCTTATCTGATGTGGAGGAAGGCCGCGACTTCGGAAGAGCGCGAAAAGGCGAGGAAGCGCGAGCCGTTGACTACAAGGTGCGAGGGAGAAAAAGAGAAGGAGAAGCATCGGATGAAGGAGAAGAAGAAGCCGGGTTCCAAGTCATTCATCCTTTGAAGAAATCAAAGACTACTCTGTCGCGAGAGATGGTGGTTGGCAAGAATGGAAAAGTCGGGCCTCGAGAAAGACCGTTGGTGATTAGGTCTGAAGTGGTGCAAGAGCGCCCGGCTCGAGGTCGTGACAAGAAATATGACAAGAACGACAAGGGCAAGGGAAAGATGGAGGAATAGCCCGAGTCCTTATTTATTATTTGATTATTATTATTATTGTTGTAATAAAAGGGAGGGATTTTTAGAATCCTAGCCTATTCTATTTTTTTATTATGTAACGTATTATTATTATTAGAAATTGAATGAAATAAAAGAGGTTAAGTGGTTACGAAACCGTTGTGATTTTCCTTAATTATTCTTGTCGAATTTCAAATGCAATGCAAATGTCCTTCTATTTACATTTTAAATATAATGGTGGGTTGAATCCCGTGAAGCATTGCCTACGTATTCACTTTAAGAAAGCGAAATCAAACCCTTGCGCGTAGTTCAAGTAAATGTAAAAGAATAATTGTTCGAAGCAAGAGCTTGTAATGAACATGGAAAATAGGCATGAGCCTTTGCTTACTCGGGAGGTGCGAATTTAGTTTGTTTGATGATATGAGGATGACAAGTTTGCCAAGATGCACGAGCATAGTGACATTCAAATGGGTCAGGGGCCGTTTATTTAGTGCCACAAGAGCGACACGTAGGTTTACGCGAGGCGCGTTTTTGTCCCTATTCTAGGCATAGTATCGTTTCAGTTGGT
This sequence comes from Silene latifolia, assembly GCF_048544455.1. NCBI lineage: Eukaryota > Viridiplantae > Streptophyta > Magnoliopsida > Caryophyllales > Caryophyllaceae > Silene > Silene latifolia. Next base: position 223,196,904 of record NC_133534.1, read on the forward strand.
CGAGATTTGTGGGGTTTGAGAACTCATTCCCGTCTAGGTCTGTGATTCTAACCGCACCCCCTGGGAGTATTGATTTGACTAGATATGGTCCGGCCCAGTTAGGTTTGAATTTTCCCCTTGGGTCGACTGGTAAAAGAGCTCTGACCGATTTGAGAACTAAATCTCCTTCTTTGATGTTTCTTGGCCTAACTCTTTTGTTGAAAGCTCGTTTGATACGTGCTTGATATGTTTGGACATTATGTAAGGCACGAAGCCTACGTTCATCCAGGAGGATGAGTTCTTCGTATCTATCCCTTTTCCAATCAGCCTCCGGAATTTGACTTTCGAGTAGGATGCGCAAGGATGGTATTTCTAGCTCGACTGGTTGTACGGCTTCCATGCCGTAAGTCAAATAGAAAGGAGTAGCCCCAGTGGGCGTCCTGACGGATGTTCGATACCCCCACAAAGCGAAGGGTATTTTGCTTGGCCAATCTCTATAATTGTCAGTCATTTTCTTGAGGATTGTGACGACATTCTTGTTAGCCGCTTCTACCGCGCCGTTAGTCTGTGGTCTATAAGGCGATGAGTGGTGATGCTTGATTTTGTACTTGGCTAGCAATTGTTCGGTTTCGGCTTGGAAGTGGGACCCATTATCACTGATGATCTCATGTGGGCAACCATATCGACAGATGATGTTATTTTGGATGAATTTGGCTACATTTTTGGCCGTAAGAGCGGTGTAGGAAGCCGCTTCTACCCACTTGGTGAAGTAGTCAATTGCTACTAGAATGAAACAGTGACCTCCTGTTCCTGCTGGGGTTATTTTCCCAATTATGTCAATTCCCCATGCGGAGAATGGCCAAGGAGATGTCATCGTGTAGAGCAACGAAGGAGGGACATGTTGTACATTCCCGAAGATTTGGCAATTGTGGCAATGTCTCACATATTTGATGCAATCGGATTCCATTGTGGTCCAATAGTACCCTAGACGTGTGATTTTCTTTGCCATCATAGGTCCACTCATGTGAGGACCGCATTCTCCGTCGTGGACTTCTTCCATCACCTTTCGTGCCTGTGAATGATCAAGGCAACGTAGGATTACACCAAGAGGTGTTCTTTTGTATAATTCTCCTTACATGAGAACGTATTGCGAAGACAATAGGCATATAGCTCGTTGTCCCCTCTTGTCCATATCTGGTGGATAGGTACCATTAAGCTTGAAGTTCAGGATTGCTTGGAACCAGGGTTCCTATGCGATTTCTTCTTCATCGGTAATTTGATGGACATAAGCCGGCTCCGACCGTCGTTCGACACACAAAGGCATTTCCATCATGTAATCTGGCATGTTTATCAAAGATGCAAGTTTCGCAAGAGCGTCTGCAAATTGATTTTCTTCTCGAGGTAGGTGTAAGTAGGTTACGTGATCAAAGAATTGAGCGACTTGGTCTATCCTAGCCTGATAGGGTGCTAGGCTTTCACTTCGGATTTTCCAGGATCCCGTAACTTGGTTGATGATTAGTGACGAATCTCCATGCACTCGGAGGTTTTTGATGCCTAAGCTTACTGCCGCTTGTAGTCCAATTAGACAAGCCTCATACTCTGCGGCGTTGTTTGTCACCTCGAAGTCGAGTTTGACAAAGAATCGGTGTATGCTCACCTTCGGGAGAAATGAGCAACACTCCTATCCCAAATCCTCTTAGGTTTGATGCTCCATCAAAGTATAGGTCCCAGGAGTCTACATCTGTTTGAAGTATATCCTCGTCGGGAAATGACCAAGTATCTATGGTTTGTGCGTCGTCGATGGGATTTTCTGCAAAGAATTCGGCGACGGCGCGACCCTTTATTACTTTCAGTGGCACATATTTGAGGTCATATTCCGAGAGCATCATGGTCCATCTTGCCAGGCGTCCGTTGAGGACGGGTTTCTCGAAGAGGTATTTGACTGGGTCCATTTTGGAGAATATCTTAACGGAGTAGCTAAGCATGTAGTGACGTAGCTTCTTTGTTGCCCACACAAGAGCGAGGCATGTCTTTTCGAGTTGTGAGTATTTGCACTCGTATTCCAAGAACTTCTTACTTAGATAGTAAATAGCTCTTTCTTCACTTCCTACGGTTTGAGCTAGCATAGCGCCCATGGCGGTTTCAGTTACCGTGAGATACAAACCAAGAGGTTGATCTTGTTGTGGTGGCATGAGCACTGGTGGTTTAGCCAATATCTCCTTGATTCGGTCGAACGCCTTTTGACAATCATCGTCCCACATGGTGTGGTCTGTTTTCTTGAGTTTCTTGAAGATAGGCTCGCAAATCATTGTAAGTTTCGATATGAATCGACTTATGTATTGAACTTTTCCCAGGAATCCTCTGACTTCTTTTTCTGTTTGGGGTTGTGGCATTTCAATCAGAGCTTTGATTTTGGAAGGATCTATCTCTATACCTCTTTGGCTAACGACGTATCCTAGGAGTTTACCAGACGTTACCCCAAATGTGCATTTCTGAGGATTGAGTCTCATGTTATACTTCCGTAGCCTGGCGAAGAACTTGCGAAGGTTCGCAATATGTCCCTCTCTCTTTTTGGATTTGACGATCATATCATCTACATATACCTCCACTTCTTTGTGCATCATGTCGTGTAAGAGTGTAGTTGCGGTGCGTTGGTATGTAGCTCCGGCGTTGATCAATCCGAACGGCATTACTGTATAGCAATAGGTTCCCCATTGGGTGACGAACGCGGTTTTATGCATATCTTCCATGGCCATCTTGATTTGGTTATAACCCGCATACCCATCCATGAAGGATAGTAATGCGTGGTCTGCAGTATTATCCACCAATATGTCGATGTGAGGCAGAGGGAAGTCATCTTTTGGACTCGCTTTGTTCAAATCCCTAAAGTCAACACAAACTCGGATTCTCCCATCCTTTTTGGGTACGGGTACTATGTTAGCTACCCAGTCAAAATACTCGGAAACTTTGATGAACCCGGCTTTGAATTGCTTGTCAACTTCTTCCTTAATCTTTAGAGCCCATTCCGTTCTCATTCGTCGAAGCTTCTGTTTCACAGGTTTGAAACCTGGCTTAATCGGAATCCTATGTTCGGCAATGTCCCTGTCGATCCCTGGCATGTCTTTGTAGGACCAAGCGAAGACGTCTTTGAATTCATTTAGGAGGTCTATGAGGTCGGCCCGTTCCGTAGAGCTCAAGGTAGTCCCTATCCTAAGTTCTTTGGGTTCTAGTTCAGTTCCTACATTGATGGGTTCGGTGTCCTCAATTACTGGTCCCCCTTCCCTTTCCTGCAATATTTCTTTGGCTACGTAGGGAGGTATTTCGGTCAAGTCTGGGTCTTGGTCATCCTCGGTATCATCATAAACAGAATTGCACTCAAGATAACGCAAAGAGTAAGCAGAACCTGATTTATTCATATTAAAATTTGAGTAAAGTTGAAACAAGGAAGCCAACTGATCCATGGTCAGTGGCGGTAAAGGAACGATGGTGGGGCATTTCCCGAACTACTGTGACTACTAGATGCTAGGCTAGGAGAAACGAAGGGAGTGGGGATGACAACAGGAGTAGACTCTCTAATGACTTCTCTAGACTCCGACTCCGACTCCGACTCGAACTCGTCGTCTTCTGGTTCTCCTTTGAACATCTCTCCTTCTCCAGTAGTGAGCTTGAAGAGTCTTCCTTGATTGTTGGTCCATTTGATGGATTTCCTCCATCCTTTCTGCTGTTTTGTGTCGATTTCTGTGATCAACGCGGTGGGGTTGAAGCGATCGTCCTGAAGTATCATAGTAATGATCTCATCCTGCGCGGCCCTAATGAATCGGTCCTCTCCAAACAATAGGCTAACGGCTTGTTCGTCAAAGCAAGGTGCTTGACGGGTTTTGACGGTAGGAACCGTTTCGGGAGGAATGAAGTAGCAATCGTGAAAGATCTCGATTCCGGCTAACTTCCTCTCAAGGTAATGCCAAGGTTCGGGAAACCCGTGAAAGAGTTCTGAACTTCCTTCTTGAACGAAGTATCCATTTAAGGTGGGGAGATATGGCCTCATTTGGACTCCTACATACTTGCGATTTTGGACTTGAGCGAGCATTTCGAGAACTTCTTGTTTTGTGGGTTTGTACCCTAGTCCAAGTGGTATTCTCGATGAGTTGCCTTTCTTGTATGGCGCGAAGGTGTTCTTTCGAATCGGGTTCAAAGGCATTCCAGGGAAGTATCCCTGATTTTTGAGTATGTGGTTGACCACCAAGTTAGAGTAGGGATTATAGTATAAGGGTGCCAACTCACTTTCTATGACATTTACACTTTGGAAGCCCCCAAGTTCGTATATGGGATCCGTAAGGACTTGATTGTTTGATTGCTTCTCAATTATTGCCTTGATAGGCGACGAAGTGATCGTCACAACTTTGCCATTGAGTGGGATCTTGATCTTTTGGTGAAGGGTGGATGTTACTGCTTTGGAAGCATGAATCCAAGGCCTTCCCAGAAGTATGTTGAATGAAGCTTCGATGTCCACTATTTGGAAGTTGACTTTTCGCTCGATTGGTCCCGTGGCTATGGTTAGGCTAGCAAGTCCAACCACTCTTCGTCGTGTACCGTCATATGCGCGTACACCTTGATTGGTGGGAGTCCAATCCGACTCTTTCATGCCTAGTTTGTACGCCGTTTTGAGAGGTATGACGTTGACCGCGGAGCCATCATCTACCAAGGTCATTGGCACATTCTTCTTTAGACAAATGACGGTGATGTATAGAGCAAGGTTGTGACTAGCGCCAAAAGGTGGCAAGTCTTCATCTGAGAAAGTAATAGGATTACTTAACCTCGGTGATTCTTGGAAGACCAAGTTGACTACATCTTCGGGAGTAGAGTTATGCGCTACATTCAGTTTGGCCAAAGCTTGCAGTAAAGCTTGGCGATGCGGGAATGAGCTTGCCACTAGTTGCCAGACTGAAAGATCAGCCTTGGTTTTTTGTAATTGCTTGAGCAAATGATCAGTGGGGTCGTCTTCGTTGTCATTTGGTGTGATGACATTGGTTGGACCGTTTTGAGTGGTGCTTTGGTACGGACGACCCGAGCGAGTTAGGTGATCCACATCTTGGTCTTCGCCATTTTGGACTATTTCTTTGACTAAGGAGTTTTCGATGAGATACTCGTCTTCGTCGTCATCGGCCCAAACCCCATTGATTGCAGCTAGTTCCTTCATCCTCATGATGTCACTTTCTAGTTGTATGATTTGATTGACTAGCTTGTCGACCATAGTGGCATTTTGAGAGAAAGTCAATGGTACGCGTCCTTTAGGCGTTGCCTTAGGATCACGTAAGTTTGTTACCATATTCTCTAGTTCCCACACTTGTCTATCTACACTCCTTGCCCATGCGATGAAGTCGGAAATGGTAGGGGAGATGGTAGAGTAGAGTCTTTCTTTCTCAATTGCATGAATTTCATTTTCGGTGGGAGAAATGAGATGTGAGCAATCTAAGGTAGATTCGTCACTTGTAATCACTAGAACTCCAAGAGGATTCTGAGTGTTGTTGGGTTTACCTCCTGTTGGAATTGGAAGTCGACCGTCTTCAATCATATCTTGAAGCACGTGTTTCAACTTGTAGCATTTTTCTGTATCGTGCCCCTTGCCCCTATGGTATTCACAGTAGGAATTTTCATCCCAGAATTTGGACTTCCTTTCAGGTTCGGGAGTAGGCCCAATGGGTTGAAGTTTACCTTGCTTCATTAGTCTTTTTAGAGCGTTGGAGTATGTATCTCCAAGGTTTGTGAACTTCCTTGGTGGGCTAGTTTTCTTGGATGGCTCGAGAAGGTTAACTTCGTCGGTCTTGCTAGTAGAGCCGTATGAACGACTTGTGGACCCTTGGTATCCTCGACCTACCGTTTTGGACAAGAGTCCTTTACGGATGTCGTCTTCAATTCGTGTCCCTAGTACAGTTAAGTCTTTGAAGGTTTTGATGTTTTGATATCTTAAATGGTTGGCATATATGGGCTTGAGATTGTCCACGAACTTTTCCACAAGAGTGGCCTCATCCGGGCGTTCAACTAGTTGGGTACTAGTCTTCCTCCACCTACTTAGGAAGTCGGTGAATCCTTCTTTGTCATTCTGGGTAAGAACCTCTAGAGTGCGCATGTTGACTTGGATCTCGGCATTATCCGCGTATTGTTTCGAGAACTCGATGGCGGCGTCCTCCCAAGTAGCGACCTTTTTGTGATCTAAAGTGTAGAACCATTGCTTTGGGATGGTGTCGAGAGATGAAGGAAAGATCCTTAAGAACATCTCAGGTTTGATGCCTTTGATAGACATGTAGTCCTTGAATGCGCGGATGTGGTTCAAAGGATTCTCTTGTCCTTTGAACTTAGGGATATCCGTCATGCTAAAGTTAGTGGGCAATTTGGAATTGACGGCTTCATACTTACGATTGTTCTCCCTGTAAATGTCATTCCCCTTAAGGTACATCAATTGCTCCTCTAGATATTGGAGTCTTTTCTCAGCTGCGGTCGTCCCTTGGAAAGGGTTCTCATCTTTAGACTCGTCATCAGAAAATTGTAGTACTTCTTTTTCAGGAGGAGGTAACTTTCCCTCTACATCAAAGATGCGGCCTTCGATAAGTTCGAGGCGGTCATAGGTTTGTTCTTGAGTGATTTGCATTTGGGCTATCGCGGCTAGGATTCGATCACTATTTTCTTGAAGTTGCTGGAGGTTTGTTTCATCGCTTGACCCAGGCATCTTGGAAACTGGATAAGAGATCGACGACGAATCAAAACACGATCGACCATTCTATCACACTTGCTAAAAGAGGAAAAGTCTTGACTCGTGAAGTGGGTGTGTGCCACTTGTGTTGAGTGAGTTTTGAAAAAGACAAGGTCTTTGAAAATGTGTGTCCTAGCCAACTATAGTGTAGTTGTAGGAGTGGACTCGAGGTGAGGTTTGAAATGGGCTTGTGGCCCGAATTTTGACACGACAAACGGACAGAGTTTTGACCGGATTTTGCGCTAATTAAAGGCCCCTTTTTTTTTCGAAATTTTTGATTGAAATTGGGTTTTGATTTTTTTGAAAATTCGTCATGATTTGTTTTGAAATGGTGATCACGTAAGGTTTACACATTTATACAAGCATTATAACGGAATGCTGAGTGCATTTAAAAGGGTTTTGGTTTAAAGGGTGGGTTGCCATACCGAACCATCAAACCCGAAGTCTGTGGAGAGGCTCGTGCCAAACAAGAGTAAGGCCGATTCCTAGTCCATTTCCTCAAGTAGTGAAGGCCCTTGATACAAACAAGAGTAAGCATCATGGTATGGATGACGTCAATCGCTATCCATCCTTAGGCCCAAATAAGAATTAGGACCGTTTAGACGGGACGATTGGTCGAATGGGTTGGGTTGGGCCTAGGAAGGCCGAATTAAACGGTCTAGGAAGACCGAGTTATGAAAACCGACAATTGTCTTGTACAAACTTATTCCCTAACCTTGTTCGAGTTTCACCCTAGCTACACGTAAGTGTATATCCCAGTGAGTCGCCAAAGCGTGGACAGCGGGCCGCCACGGGGCGCTTGGCGAGGGGGTGCTCGGAAAACAAGCGTTTGCATTTTGTAAGGAGTCGCCACCAATTTTTATGGGAAATTGGAACCGTTCGAATACCTCGTGTCATGTCAAGACACAAAGTAGTGACATGAACACTAAGCAATCGTTACCCTTAGCATTCTATGTCTAGAATGACTCTCGTGGATGCCAATGAACACGGGTGCTCACGGAGATCTGGAGTAAGGGGTGAGGGTACGTATTAGGAAGCTCTTTTGATCGAACACCTAATCCCGCCCGCCTCGATAGCGGCCTCTACTAATGATTAGGGAGTTTATTTGTACTTGATATCTTTTGTCGGCTATATGCATGCAATGCAACATCCATTGAATTAATCCTAGCATGTGAAGAATTAGACTAAGTCGGTTGACAATTAGTTTATCATGCAATTTGGTCGAATTTGGGATTTAATATTGATTACATGTGAAAGCAAACAAATGATACAAAACAATAATTATAAGTTACAATAATGAAAATTACATTAATTACATCGGAAAAGGCGATTTACGTCGAAAATACCTTTAAAACGGATAATTTGATAAAAAGGAATAAAAGAAATAAAAGAAATAAATTAACGAACAGAAGTTAGCGATAATACGAATATTAGTGAAATTAATACGTATACTAATTAACTATGTCAAGGTAGAAAAGGAGTTCAGAGACAGAAATCACCCTGGAACAAAGAGATAACTGCGCCCTTTGGAAGAGCGCGGCGATTCTTGCGTCTTCCAAGGGTGAGTTCTGGCTGTGAAGCCGGAACTGCAAATCGTTAATGTCAATTGTTAATTTTAATGATTGATTACGACAACTGACTCGGATGAAAGTAATTAATGGATTATTTACATATGATGGTGTCATAAAAACAGTAAAACATGAATGAGACGGACACAAACGAATTAATTATGAAGGGACGATGTTAATGAATAAAACAAACTAACTAACGAATTAATTACACATAACATGATGAATGACGAATTAATAACTAAACGGGATGCAAATATATCAACAATGAATCCCAGAAACTCAATATGAACAGATTGAACTTCTAAAATCCGGGTTTGAATATTAATGAAGGAAACCCGCAAATATTGATTATAAGGGATTTAAGTCGGATTTATGACAATTAAAACATGTTAATGACGAATGAATAATATACATATGAATTATTAAACTATCATGTGAATGAAATAACAGACGAACAAAAGAAAAGAAATATTTTTGATACGAATTACAGAGGACGGAGGAAGAAGAAAAGAAGCAGGAACTGCGGCAGCCTCACGAAGAGGCGCAGCAGGTGCTGCGCTCCTTCGAAGAGGCGCAGCGGTTGCTGCGTCTTTTCTCGACGTCTGTCTACTGGAAATCCGCAAAAAAGGTTTTAAAGATGGTTTTAGAAATCGGTTTTAAGGAGGTACTTTCGACGTGAATCTTACAATGAGGATACGATGAAATAAATAACAATAAATAAAGAGAAATTATTACACCCTCAGACTTACATGTTGACGGAACGAGACAAACTAAGAAGATCGATTAGTGATGCTCGACGCGAATGCAAGGAAAGAATGCCCTCGTGAGAGGAAAACGATTTAACAAATTGATTAATTAGATTGATTGAGTGTAGTGGTCAAATTGGTCGGTCATGCAACGGAGAGGCTGGTACCCGGAAGGATCCGAGCTTACGTGGTCGAAGGTTCAAGCACGTAGGCGCCAATTAGTAAGAACGAAGTCTAGAATGCAAAGGGAGAAGAGAAGGGCGGACACTCGCGTGAGAAATATGAGGAACGAAAGCTCCTATTTATACTAATCACGCGGAGGTTTAGGGTTTCGGAGACTCTTTGGAAGTGAATCTCGGAAAGATATAAAAAAGATACGTAAATCATGCAATGAAGGGCACGGGAAGAGGCGCAGCGATCACTGCGTCTCTTGGAAGAGGCGCGCACTCTTTGCGTCTATTCCCGGGAGGTTTCCTCTGTTTAAGAAAGATTTCCGTGTTTAAGTTATGGTAGGACGGATTTGATTCGATTATCTTTTGAATATTACGGGATATTATTTGCCAAAAGATAAAATTTGAGAAATATGGAATAGAATTATCCGGAACATTCGAACATTCGACTCGGGATTTAATGCTATCGAGAAAATGGAGACGGTTTTTGACCCGGACTCCGAATGCACTCTAATTACTGCCAAAACGACCGTATCAGGACGTAGATGACAACTAAGAGGTTGACATTAATATTTGAGCAATCACTTGACGATAATCTTACGAATTGTCACAAATCGTTCCGCGAACCAAACATGCGGCCCAATCATCACCGGGTGGTTTGCGAGAGGTGCAGAAACGAGGTGTCTACAGAGTTTGACATTACTGTCGTGCGACGGTGGTGATCAGTTGATCCCCTTAGGTCATACCTAAAGGGTGACACTCTTAATTGATTATTTAATTGATCGTATGTCGATACGGGTTAATTAAATTGCTTAAAATTGACGGACGATTTTGTGAGTATTATTGACGTGTCTTATTGTAATTCGATTAAATAAGATACGGTCTAAGTAATCAAATTGTTTTATTACTTAGATAAAATTATTGTTTACGAAATAATTGAAACTGAATGAATAATTTATTATAAATACAAGACGTTGTGATTTATAATTGATAAACCGTTTTGGTACAAGTAATTATGAATTACCAAGTCGATTTTGTACATGACGTATTTTTATTAATACATTGATTTTTAATATGTTAAAAATACATTACAATTACACATGACTAGTAACATGTGACAATTGACAAATGACAAAAAATAAAATGGACTTCCCATTTTATAAAAGTGCCGAAAATGGAGGGAGTATTAGGTTTAAATTGTGTTAAATTATTTTTAAGTGGAAAACATGATGATTACAACCTAATATAGCCATGCATACCTATGATTTCTTGGGTAGAAAAATTTGCTCATGCATTGGGCATCCTCCTCCCATCCAACCGGTTTTTGCATGGTAAAAGGCAAGGGTTTTTTCTCTATTTTTTCAATATACACTACAATTACTAGTGTGAGATATTCATTCTTTTTCATCATCTAAAACTTATAGAAATTTTAGAGAGAAAATTACTCCATTTTCTTCCCTTCTCTTGGCCGAATAAACAAGAGAACAAAATAATATTTTGGGTCAATTTTTAAGCAAGATTAATAATATTACTAGTTCATAGTATTGTTAATTATTAAGAGTTACACCTTGGGTATTCACTTTTGGGAGGGATTCTATTTTGGATGATTGTTCATCTATTATAAGGAAGCTCAAGAACAAGTGAGAAGGAGAACTCATTTGTGCTCAAAATCCGAAACTACAATAGTAAGAAGTGACGATTTCTTCCCTTATCTTGTTTATGTTTGCATGCATAAGATCTAGTTTTAATTTTATAACTAAATTAAAATGTCACATATATGAATATGTAAATTAATGAGATTAATATTCTAATGAGTGGTATCAAGAGCCTTAGGTTGTTTGCATGCAAATCAGTTTATTGTTTTTCCGAGTTAATCTGATCAACAAACAAAACTTGTAAATTTGTGTTTATCATGATATGTCACGAAATTTATTTGCATGTTAAAGTTTCTGGTCCTAAAATGTATTTGGGATATTGGTTTATTTATGGATTTTATTGTTCATTTTATATAATATTGGCATTAAAATGTGATTTTTATGATAAAAATGTCATTTTTGGACGAAAAATAGCTAAACTTCGATTTTTTAAGTGGTTTTTGGATATGTTTTCACATATACTCCCTCCCATTCAAACCAAAGGTAACACTTACCTTATTCGGACCATCCAAACCAAACTACCCATTCCTTTTTTAGTAAAAAACATTACTAAAAAAGCCTCACATACCCTTATTATTTACATACAATGTCATTATGTTTGTGGTCCTTTTTCAATTAAAGTGCAAGTGGGCCTACTATATTTCCAATATTACCCTTACTTTTTCCATTTTTTCTTAAAACAAGTACCCCTTCCCATGTTACCTTTGGTTTGGATGGGAGGGAGTATTATCTACTGATGGCCTGTAAATTTTCATGATAAAATGAGTTGTTTTGCTCGAAATATGGATTTATCAAGTTAAAATCGTATTTAAATGGGTAAATTGGTTAATATGAGTTATATTTCGAATCTGGTCATGGAAATTTAGTATGTTGTCACATGCAATGTTACAAGATGTGTGTAAAATATTTGGCTATAATGAAGTCTTGATGCATGATTTATGAATTTTTGATGAAAAATCACATAAATAGTGACTATAATTAGTAATATTGCTAAAACATACTTCATGACTAAGGAAAAATGTCACATGTTGCATTTTATCATATATTTCAGATCTAAAAGTGAAAAGTTGATGAATAAAAGTTTTCTCATTTTTTTTATGGTAATAATTGTTAAAATCGATAAATCGCAACATTGATTTTCTCGATAAATTTTCGAAATTTTTAACCTAAGTTTTGAACATTATGAGTGTCATGGTATTTTCCAGAATGTTCATGAGTTTAAATTTCAAATTTTGAATTTATTTGAAATTTTTATGATTTAATTTGAAGTTTATAGCATAATTTTTGTATTTTAGGTCCATTTATGAACAATATTAAGAAAACAAGTTTAATTATTGTCAAAATATTAGTGGAGACTAATTTTGAGTCCTAAGATGGTTAGGGTAATTAACTTGTACATAAATATGAATTTATGTAATTATTGTGATTTTAAAAGGTTAAATCACGCAAATCCGTAAAAACCGATTAATATACGATATTGGCTCTTTAAAGGCGATTTAACATAAAATCGAGCATGTTCATACATATTATAATGCTGCATTTTATTTATGATTGTCATATTTTTATTTTATGTAATTTTTGAATTATGTAATTTTACTTAGTATGGCCTTAGTTTTAATTGGTATTACCCGAAATGAATGGGAATATCGATTCGGTTTTAATTATTGTGATCTCGTATCACCGTTTTGTAATTTGATAGATTTATTTTATTTTAATTACAAATGTATAATAGGAAATTATGTAATTCATTTTGTAATTTATTTATTCCGGAGTACCTTGAAGACGGTGTCACTCGAGAAGGCGATCCATCAAAGAAAGTGTTGCCTTGAAGTGTATGCCAAGACCGAAGTTCAAGGGACCAAAGGAGTTGGTTTCCGAATTTGTAATAGTTTATTAGATTTACTATTTTAGGAAGGTCATACTAGGATTTTATTTTTATGTTTTGCATTTTATTTATATGTTGCATGCATCGCTAAATCGCCATAACTAAACATGCATTTTAAATCGAGTTTATCGACCGTGTCAATTACAATTGTCGCAGTTCACCACTTTAGTTCACTTAAAACGTGATAGATAATAAATTGACATGACATCTCGCTTAAATAAACAATTGAGACTTAGCCTTACCAAAAAGTAGAAACCATGAAAACCTATTTCATGAGGGAGTGCACTCGGCCCTACCAGGGTACAAACCTTGTTACGTAGGGGAAGTGGGTGATAAATGTCTATCCACCGAATTTATGTTAATAAAAGGGTATTTCGGCACACTGTGCCCTAAGTTAATATGAATTTGGATCATGGACACATTTATTCGAAATTTGGATTGAACTCAACGAAAGTATTCACGACGATTTCCGGATGTGTTTCGGGATAGAGATAAATATTAATGTAATTTTATCGACCAAGAGTTCTAAAAGTAGAATCGATTAAAGAGTTAATCCACCGAGTTATGTTAATAAAGGGTATTTCGGCACACCGTACCCCAAGTTAATATGAATTTGGGTCTTGGGATCATTTATCAAGTTGGGTAGAGGTCACTAGATAAATGCAAATAAAGCTTTTTTAAATTAAAAATTTACGAGTGTTATTATTATTTTAAAACGACAAATGTTTTATTCCTTCTATTTTGTTTTGTAGACCACTTTTATTTCTCATAACAAATGGCCGCACCAAACACCAACGCCGCATCTCTCACTAATGTTTCATGGCTCTGATCCTTCATGGATTGTTGTAAACTTGAAAATAATGGGTCAAATTTCTCCGATTGGGATGCCCAGCTCAAATTAGCCGCCCAAGGTGACGACAAGCTTCGTTACCTCACCGAGGCCTCTCCACCCGAACCTAATGCTAGGTCGAGTGCCGCCACTAGGGAAGCATATGAGGCTTACCACAAAGAGTCCGCCGCTATGAAAAATGTGTTGGTTTTTGCTATGGAGGCGGATCTCCAAAGGAGAGCCTTTAAAATGGGCACTGCTAATGAAATATATTCCAAACTTGTGACAATGTTTTCACAAACACCGAGAATCGTCCAATATGAGGCGGCCTCGGCATTCTTTGATCTCGATTTCAAGGAGGGCCAAAAGGTTAGCCCTCACGTGCTCAAATTGTTGGAGCTAGTCGGGACTTTGAAGATTCAAAAGGTTGAAATCTCCAAAGAGCTCATTGTAGATAGAATACTACACTCCTTATCCAAGGTCAAAGCATATGTACAATTCCGGGTGAATTTCAATATGCAAGACAAGGACGTGTCTCTTGAAGAGTTGCACAAGTTACTTGTGCAAGCCGAAAGAGACATGGGGCTAAATGTTAACCCACCTAAGGATGTGCTTAATATAAGCACTAAGAGCAAGGAGAAGTTCAAGAAGAATGGGAAAAAGGTTAAGAGGCAAGCTCCCATGTCCACCAAGGTTAAGACTTTTGAAGCTAACACTTCCAAAACCAAGAAGGGTCCTCTTGATAAATGCCATTATTGTAATGGTGTTGGACATTGGAAGAGGAATTGTTCCAAGTATCTTGGTGACATCAAAGCTGGAAAGATCACTCCAGTATGTAGGTAAATGACTATCCTTTCTTTTATGTTTCTAATTCAACTATGGTATTTTGATACAAAGTTGTGATAATATATCCCCTTTTTATTGTAAATAAGGCCTCCTCCAAGCAAAGACAAGGAAAAAGAGAAGCAAGCTTGAGAAATCATGAAGGAGCTAGGAGTAGCTACCGATGAAGCTTGGCTTTTATTATTGTCTTTATTTTAATATGAATTTTAGAACTATTTTGATTTCCGTGTTCGACATGGAAATGGTTGATCCTTTCTAAACAATGGTTGTATTTTGGATTATGGTGGCTTGGCTTGCAACCCAAGTCACCCCTTTTATCGTATTTGTTTGTTCTAAAAATTCGTCTTTATATGCTTGCACATAGAAACATATGATCATCTACTTAATGTGATCCAATAGACAACTATAATGATGGGATTCATTATATGTCCACAAGCTTAAGGCTTATGTATGATCAATAATAAAGTGATGTTGAGTTGATGAACTCTTCTAAAGAGATGTCAATAACCAAGTACACCCATCAAAATCTAAAATCTATTAGTCAATCTATGAGATAGTCCTCCTTCTACTTCAAAAATCATTATTTGTGTCTCATATAACTATCTTTGAATATCTAGTGTATTTATTCTACAGATAGAGTGGGAGAAAAATGACGACACAAAGACGACACAAAGAATACAAAGAATAATTTGTATGCTTGAGTAAATGAGATCTACGAAAGAAAGAATGATTTGTATACCTAATTAAATAGATAGTATACACCAATAGATGAGATCTATGGTCTCGAATTGATGAGATCTACATGACAAAAGTGTTGGAGCTTGTATCCTCCACAAATTAGTGTGATAACATTTGTAAATCTCTTACAGGTTCACAAGGGTATACTTCGTATTTTAATCAGTTGATTAACGATTACCTAATAACGGTTGGCTTGCTAGAAAGTTTGACGTTATTATCATACAGATGGCGGTGATCAACTGGTCCCTAAAGGTCACACCTATAGGATGTGTTTGAGAGATGTGGTTATAGAAATATGATCACATTGATGCCTTATATGACTAAACAGTTAGTCAATGTGTTGATGAGACAATTATTTAATGAAGATTAAATAATATTAGTTGAGACGAATTAACTGTCAATTCGTAAATTGAATATAATAAGTTATATTTAATTAAATGTATGTAATGTTAGCTTGGACGAATTAATCTGTTAATTCGTAATTAAATGTAATCGGTTATATTTAATATCAACAAGATGAATGTGTCATAGTGGTAATAGTGAGGGTACTCAAACCAAGAGGTCATGGGTTCGATCCTCACTAGATGACAATTTACACTTTTTATACATTTTTGTAATAACCGAAAATAAGAAGAAGAAATTATCATCTTATTTTCGGATATGGGCCGAGAAAAATAGAAAAGAAAATCCTACCCTAATCCATTCCTATACACGGTTTATAGGGGAGCGAGGGAGAGGATTTTCTAAACCTAATTCATTTTTCCCATTTGCTTGCCTCTCATCAAAAACACAAAAACGATAAACCCTAATTTAATTTACTGAAATTTGGGGATCGATTCTAGCAACAAGTTAAGGACATTTCTCATATCGTCTTGGGTGCAACTAATAGGCGAATATCATTGCGATATTGTTCTTAGGCCGAATTTGCTAGGACCGAAGGTTATTTCTTAATCCTTTACGATCTTGTTTATACAATTTAATTTTATGACTAGTTTCATCATGTTATAATTCGTTATAGTCCTTAAAATTAAAGGGATGCATACAGATAAATCCCACAAGTGGTATCAGAGCCAAGGCCACGAATTTTAATTTTGATGATTTTCATAAAATTGTTTGTGGACTACATTATGGTTTCGAAAAAAAATAAAAAGAAAAAAAAAAAATTTTCGGCTGAATTTTTTTTTTAAATGCCGAGATGAATTTTTGTTTGCCGAGTATGTTTCATTTTTGTTGTTGTTTTTTTTTCCATTTGATTCTCATATTGTTGTTTTTAATCGGTTAAGATAATAATATGATAATTTGTAGATGTTTCGATTTATTAAATCGAGATGTAAATGGAAATCGGTTTTGCCGAATTGATAACAATTTTGGGGCTGTTTTAATTTTTTTTAGCCATGGAGATGTTTTCCTTCTGTTTTTGTACTGTTCACGGATGAACAGTATTTAAAAAAAAAAAAAAAATTCTTTCGGTTTTTCCTTAAAAACCGATCAACGTTTTTTTTTGCGGTTGTTTTTTGTTTATGCCGATTTGAAAAGCATCCGAGAAAAGAATTTTTTTTTTCTTGTTACTGTTCACAGGGGACAGATTTTTAAAAAAAAAAAAGTTCTTGTTTCGGTTTTTACAGATAAAACCGTGTATAAAATAAGAAACAGGCTTGTTTTGTTTTTTTTTCCTTGTTTATGCCGAGAACTTTTATAAAAAAAAAAATTGTTTTTGGCCAATTAGTTATTGTGAAACGGTTCACAATTTAAAGATACCTAATTATTTTAAAGCAGTTTAAAATATTGATGGATTAAATTCATATTACAAGTTTAATATGAATTAAGTTTGAAATTAATGTGATCAATTGAGGAATTATCGCTTAATTTGTTAATTTAAATAGGTGGTTTGGATAAATTAATCAATATAGTTAAGGAATTGTGTCATGTATGTTTAATTTATTTTTAGTTGATGCATTTTATTTTTGTTGAATGAATCGTTGAATGAATTTATTTACGTATTTTTTTTGCAATCGGTTGTAATTTGTAATACTTAGTGTGGCCTTAGTCAAATTATGTTTTCGTAATGAAGGAAACATGATTTTTATGTAATTATGAGATCTCGAATCTCCTTTATTTTTCTTATAGTTTTGGGTTTTGAAATTAGAATGTAATAAATAGGTTTAATATGTAAATTTATTTATTTATTGTAATTTTCGAAGAAGACTAAAGATGGAGATTGGGGCTCACTCCCGCTACATGGATCAAGATGGAACATCGAGACAAGCTTCTCGGGTCCAAGAATGGATTCCAAACTTGTATTTAATGTTCATTTTGATAGGATAGGCCACACTAGGACTTTTTATTGTTTTTACGTTTTTCATTCCTATTGTTTTTCATTCACATGATAGATTATGTATCATATTCCGCCTAAAATCAAACCACCTACTAAAATGCATGAAAATTGACACATATAGGTTGTATGTTAGTTTTCATAGACATACAGATGTCACATGTTTTTAAGCCATCACCTTAGTTTATTCATTCACGAATGCTAGATATTAGTTCTCTTAAAATGAATTAAAACGAAGTTGATGGGATCTTCCTCTAAAACAGAAATTGAGATTAGTCTTTATAAGGGCAAACAACTATGAATCCCTTCTTCGTCGGTAGGCATAATATGACCCCTTCTACGTTGGGTAAGTAGTTGTGTTGACTTAGTTTACCTCAACATCATAGTCCGAAGAGTTTCTCGTGATTATGATGGACTAAAGATAGAATTTACAAAAATTTATCGACCAAGAATTCTAACGGTAGAATTAGCTAAAAGGTTAGCTTATCAATTTACAGAGAATTGAGTCTTGGAATCATTTATATAATTCTTGAGGGAGGTCAATTGTATAAATGTTTTGAGTCTTCGCGTTATGACAGTAGTTCATTAGACTTAAAAATATAAACGATGCACATGCTTATTATTTTTATTCTTCTTTTCGCAGTGTAGAACACAATTATTTTTGATAATACTGTTACAACAAATGGCTAGAAATAACAAAATCCCAATGCCTAGTGCCACACTCGATCGCGCGTTCTGGCTTAAAATTTTTATGGACCAAATGAATCAGTTCACACGTCTGAAAAATGACGGGTCCAACTTTGCGGAATGGGAGGCAGCACTACGGAATGATGCCATTGCTGACGGTAAGCTCAAGTACTTAACTGAGCCAATACCGGTAAACCCAGGCCCCAATGCGGGAGTTAACGAGTCACTTGCTTAGTGATTTCGTTATGGAAGCGGGTGCGATAAAGAACGTACTCATCTTTGCAATGGAAACCAATTTGCAGAGACGCTTCATTGCCCAAGGTGCGAACAAGATTTTCACCACGCTCACTAACGAGTTCTCAAAAGCACCGAGGATCGTTACTTATGAGCATACCTGTCGCTTCTTTGATGCGAAACTCCAAAAGGGCCAACCGGTTAGCCCACACATTCTTAACATGATTGAGAATGTCGAGAAGTTGGAGGCACTTGATTGCAAAATCACTGAGAACATTGTCATTGATCGAATGCTTCATTCTCTTCACGATGATTTTGCCCTTTTCAGGGGGAACTACTACATGAATGACTTGAAAAAGAGTCCTCATGAGCTACACTCCCTTCTCGTACAGACCGAGAAGGATATGAAATTGAGTGGGAGCATGAAGCAGGATGTTCTCACGATTTACAACAAGGGTAAAGGTAAGGGCAAGGCTCATGGCGACCTAGCTGTAGGAATGCCAAAGTTTAAGAAGCCAGGAAACGGTAAGAGTGCGCCTGGTGAGACTAGTGGCTCACAAGGCAAGGCAACGAGCAAGGGCGGTGACATAGAGTGCCAACATTGTCACAAGACTGGACATTGGAGGAGGAACTGTCCCGTCTACCGTGAGGACATCAAAGCAGGCCGCGTCGTTCCTGTTGGTATGTCATCTTATATTCATATGATTGAGATTAACCATGCAAGTTTTGAAACTTGGGTACTTGATATTGGTTGTGGTTCTCATCTGTGTAATCATTTGCGGGGCCTAAAGAACATCATACCTCTCGAAAAAGGTGATGTGGACTTGCGAGTCGGGAATGGAGCACGAGTTCTTCTTTTGTCTCGAAGGGAACATATGTAATCCAACTCCCTAGTGGTTTTGAGTTATTTTTAAATAACTGTTACTATGTACCCAGTTTGTCTAAGAACATTATTTCTGTTTCCGTACTTGCTAAAGACGGTTTTTCATTTTTAATAAAGGATAATAGCTGTATTTTCTCTTTCAATGAAATGATTTATGGCAAAGCGGTTTCCATGAATGGAATTTACATCTTAGATCAAACCACGGAAGTATTACACATGAATAATAAGAAATTAAAGGTTGGTGACAAAGATCAAACCTATCTATGGCATTGTCGAATGGGACACATAAATGAGAAACGCGTAAAGAAACTCGTCGATAATGGGACTATTCCCACATTCGAATTTTCTACATATGGCACGTGTGAATCATGTCTCATTGGCAAAATGACTCGAATTTCCTTCAAAGGCGTTGGAATGCGCGCTAGTGACCTATTAGGACTCATACATACTGATGTTTGTGGACCTATGTTAATTACCGCTAGAGATGGCTATAGATATTTTATCACTTTCATGGACGATTTGAGTAGATATGGATATGTCTACTTAATGAAGCATAAAAGTGAGTCCTTTGATAAATTCAAGGAATACCAGAACAGGGTTGAGAACCAACTGGGTATAAAGGTTAAAGCATTCCGTTCAGATCGGAGTGGCGAATATCTTTCAAATGAGTTTGATCAACACCTTAAAGACTGTGGAATCGTTTTGCAGTTAACTCCACCTGGAACACCTCAATTAAATGGTGTGTCCAAACGGAGAAATCGAACCTTACTTGATATGGTTCGATCCATGATGAGTCACACGGTAGTGCCTGATTCATTATGGGGTTTCGCTCTTTTGTCAGCTGCTCTTATACTTAACCGAAGTCCGACTAAAGCTGTCGACAAGACTCCATATGAAATGTGGAAGGGAACGGTCCCTAACTTGTCCTTTATTCGGGTTTGGGGCTGCGAGGCTTATGTCAAGTGGAGACACGAGGATAAGCTCGGCCCGTGATCGGTGAAGACATACTTTATAGGTTATCCAAAAGGAACATTTGGTCATTACTTCTATTCGCCTACCGAACATCGAGTTTTTGTTGCGGCTAGTGCGACGTTCTTAGAGAAAGAATTTCTCGAGAACAAGACAAGTAATAGAACCTTCGAGCTGTCGGAGATTCCAGAACCAACAACCGAGGAACTGATGGAGGAAGTTGTTCCTCCAACTGATGACACGGTTAATATTCCCGAGGAACCTAGGAGGTCGGGTAGAATCTCTCATCCTCCGAACAGATACATTGGTATGGTCGAGGAGAATGACGTTTTACTCCTAGAGAGTAATGAACCCGCTACCTATAAAGGTGCTATGGACTGTTCCGACTCAAAGCTATGGCTCGAAGCCATGCAATCCGAGATGGACTCCATGTATGAGACTGACGTATGGGATCTAGTTGATTTACCTAATAAGGTAAAACCTCTACAGTGCAAATGGCTTTACAAAATAAAGCGTTCTATAGACGCGCAACCAGATACCTATAAGGCAAGACTTGTGGCAAAAGGTTTCACTCAAGTGCACGGATTGCATTATGATGAGATTTTTGCACCTGTAGTCATGCTACGTTCCATTCGGATAATCTTAGCGATTGCCGCATTTCATGACTATGAAATTAGGCAAATGGATGTGAAAATCGCATTCTTAAACGGTTATTTGGAGGAAGAGTTGTACATGGTGCAACCCGAAGGTTTCATAGATCCTGAACATCCTAAGAAAGTATGCAAGCTTAAGCGTTCCATTTATGGACTTAAGCAAGCTTCTCGGAGTTGGAATCATCGTTTCGACCAGGTGATAAAAGAGTATGGTTTCACTCGATCGGTCGAGGAACCATGCTTATATATCAAGTCGAGTGGGAGCAAGATTGTATTCTTGATATTGTATGTCGATGACATAATCCTGATTGGGAATGACATTTCTCTCCTATCTTCGGTTAAAGAATGGTTGAAGAACCATTTCCAGATGAAAGATCTGGGTGAGGCACAACGCATTTTGGGAATCCGTATCTACCGAGATAGATCACGACGGACGTTATCACTTAGTCAGGAGTCTTATTTGGATAAGATTCTTGAGAGGTTCAGCATGACCAACTCCAAAAAGGGGAACCTTCTTATGACGTCTGGGATGCAGTTGAGTAAGTCTCAGTCACCCACGACGCCTGAAGGGATTGAGCGCATGAGTCGTGTTCCTTATGCATCTGCAATAGGATCGATCATGTATGACATGATATGCACACGTCCAGACGTGGCATATGCATTGAGTATGACGAGTCGGTACCAAAAGACTTCAGGTGAAACACACTGGATAGCTGTTAAAAACATCCTCAAGTACCTACGGAGGACAAAGGATTGGGTAATGACTTATGGAGGCGATACTAAGCTATGCGCAATCGATTCTTGAGATGCTAGCTTCCAAACGGATCGAGATGACTCAAAATCTCGGTCCGGGTTCGTCTTCACTCTTAATGGTCTTTGCGGTCACTGGAAGAGTTCCAAACAGAGTGTTGTAGCAGATTCTACTACAGAATCCGAGTACTATGCCGCTTCGGAGGCAGCAAAGGAAGCGATATGGATGCGTCAATTCTTACAAGGACTTTCGGTAGTTCCTAGTTCGAATGACCCGATCACCATCTATTGTGACAATAAAGGTGCCATCTTCCAGGCTAAGGAGCCAAAGTCTAGCAACAAATCTAGACATGTACATCGGAAAGCTCACCTGATCCGTGATTACGTGGAGCAAGAGGAGATAGTGATTGACAAGATTGCGACGGATGATAACATCGCGGATCCTCTCACTAAACCATTGAATTATGATAAGCATGTAGGGCACGTTATTTCCATGGGAATTAAACGTGTTCCTGAGTTGTAGTACTTGATTATGGATTTGATACATTATCTTTTTCATACATTATTTATAACTTCATCGTTTTATTATAATATTTTGTTTTTCATGTGGATTGTACTGACAACATTGAACGCCACAAAGTGAACTGAATTAAATTATATTTGTTTTGGTCCGTAATCGCCAATGTGAGCTGATAACTCCGGCTATTATATTGTGCAGTCGATTGATGGTGGGTTCAACGAGCCATAAGTGAAACGGTTGACTGATCGATCACAGATGCGAGATTATAACGATACCTCGTAGGACAACTTTTTGTGACAACGTAATGGAGTCCTAAATGTTTAAAAACATGCGGGACCAGGTTGTGGATAGGACATCCATTGTGTTCCTAGAGTCGATTCTTTTGACTATCGACTGTCTCTTGAGATTAAGACAGTTTTTGGGTGACTTTGGTTTCTTTCTCACGGTCTGCCGTAACTGGAAGCTAAGTAGATTTTTTCTGGGTCATTTCATACTGTGCTTACATCTGCAGGATTCGAGTTGAGGAAAATATCCAACCCTTATCAGGTATAGTTATTTCTCAGGGCCACTCGAGTAGTTGTAATGGCGAAATGCATGGCCATGCTCGAATGTTGATTCGTTTATCAGTTAAGTTACTCTCTAGTCGGGGAAACCACTCTTGATGATGATCGCTTGTAAAATACGACCTTTGTGAATACGGATTTTCAAATTGTTTTACATTGAGTGGGAGAAATTTTAGGATATGAGAATCGGTTATCGCACATACACTTGTGAGGACAAGTGGGAGTTTGTTGGAGCTTGTGTCCTCCACAAATTAGTGTGATAACATTTGTAAATCTCTTACAGGTTCACAAGGGTATACTTCGTATTTTAATCAGTTGATTAACGATTACCTAATAATGGTTGGCTTGCTAGAAAGTTTGACGTTATTATCATACAGATGGCGGTGATCAACTGGTCCCTAAAGGTCACACCTATAGGATGTGTTTGAGAGATGTGGTTATAGAAATATGATCACATTGATGCCTTATATGACTAAACAGTTAGTCAATGTGTTGATGAGACAATTATTTAATGAAGATTAAATAATATTAGTCGAATTAACTGTCAATTCGTAAATTGAATATAATAAGTTATATTTAATTAAATGTATGTAATGTTAGCTTGGGCGAATTAATCTGTTAATTCGTAATTAAATGTAATCGGTTATATTTAATATCAACAAGATGAATGTGTCATAGTGGTAATAGTGAGGGTACTCAAACCAAGAGGTCATGGTTCGATCCTCACTAGATGACAATTTACACTTTTTATACATTTTTGGAATAACCGAAAATAAGAAGAAATTATTATCTTATTTTCGGATATGGGCCGAGAAAAATAGAAAAGAAAATCCTACCCTAATCCATTCCTATACACGGTTTATAGGGGAGTGAGGGAGAGGATTTTCTAAACCTAATTCATTTTTCTCATTTGCTTGCCTCTCATCAAAAACACAAAAACGATAAACCCTAATTTAATTTACTAAAATTTGGGGATCGATTCTAGCAACAAGTTAAGGGCATTTCTCATATCGTCTTGGGTGCAACTAATAGGCGAATATCATTGCGATATTGTTCTTAGGCCGAATTTGCTAGGACCGAAGGTTATTTCTTAATCCTTTACGATCTTGTTTATACAATTTAATTTTATGACTAGTTTCATCATGTTATAATCGTTATAGTCCTTAAAATTAAAGGGATGCATACAGATAAATCCCACAAAAAGAGACCAAGTGAAGTAATCAAAAGAACACGTTCTTAAGATAACTACACGAGGAGACCAAAAGAAAGTTTTGAAAGAAAATGACTAAGGAAAAGTCTCGACAAGAGATTTTGCTAGTTTATGACGTAGATATAAATAGAGTTTCAATATTGATATTTACTTAAGAGCCTAAATGGAACAAAGTTGCATCCTTGAAAATAAATGAGATTTATGATTAAAAGTTGCAAAGAAAGATATGCTGATGTCTACAAGAGCTAAGTTAATTGTTAACCACGCTAGTGTCATTACTTAACCTCATTATGATAATGAAATGGTTAAACCTCCTTCCGAAAAGGGTATTTTTGAGAAGGACATATATTAAATGGAATTTCACATTTAAATAATGACATTGCTACGCATCATTATAAAAATGAATGAGTTAAAGATTAAAATTTATTTCCATAAGTTTAAGATTGAAACCTTTTCAAAATAGGTATTTTGAAAAGATATGTTGGGAACATATATGGTTTTATCTTAATAACTTGGCAAAGCAAAATGTATTTCAATTCTTGAAATGTTTTGATTGAGTAGTCAATTACGAAACATGTGGAATTGAGTGGGAGTTTGAAATTATCATGTGAAGACATGAAATTTAGTGGGAGCTATCATCTTGTAAAATTTATAACTCATTACTCATTGAGAATGACGAGCTAGTACTATCTTCACAAAGAAGTATTTGAGTTTTCAATTCTGGATGAAAATGGACTAAGATGAATACAATCACATCATGGGATGTTGGATTGGCATTGAGATATGCACATCAAATCAACTAGAAACGTAGGTTATTCTTATCGATGAAAATGGAATTACCATAAGCAGTCATGGTCATTCATTGAACCTAAGAATGGTTGATCACATGATTAAAGATTACTAATATTTCCGCCATTAGAATAATCATGCACATGTCCAATAGTAAATCATATGCTTAAGAGTATGATGAGTCATTGGTAAGCCATAGAAGAATCGTCATTCATTCTCGAGAAGAACTAATGAGCTATTCAATTGTTTGACAGAACACTCGCTTATGTGACAAGAAGTTGCACATATTGAAGTTCGAAAACGCATAAGGATTTATGAAAATCCTAAGCTATTTAAGCTAAAAGGAGAAATAAAAAGTTCGAGAAGATACTTGGTTATAGTAAGAAGTTACTCAAAACTAGTATTTTCAAAATTGATAGGACTTATGAGAAGCGCTAGGCTAATCATCTTGACAATTGTTGCAAGATCCTACAAAACATATACCTAGTACATTATGAGTTGAAAGAACACTTGACTAGTGCAAGTTATGTCGTCCACCATAATTCGTTTGTTATGTGATAAACAACAAGAAAGTTCTTGATGAGTCATAATTATATACATATTTATGCCTCCCCTTAATTGCTTTTGATACGGTTTTCGTGCTAGTTTATATCATTTACATGCCTTTTATGTTAGAATGTTGATACTTCCGCCTTTTGATGTTTAATGAGGAATGATGCATTTGAGGAGCAAAGGAATGATATGGGCATCGCGGAGTGAGCATGAAAGGATACACGAAGCATGACACGAGAATCCATAAGAATGAAGGAGAGAAGTTAAGAAGAAAACACGAAGAAAAGAGCTTCTTATTACAAGTGCCTACTTTGAAGAGCCATATCTCAAGTTCTACAATAGATTTTCAAGTGATTCCAATTGGAGGTGAAATCTTATCTTATTAGCTTTCCAACGCCGTAAAAATTGCTTGTTTCTGACAAGTAACGAAGAAATGGCGGCCGTTTTAGGTTCAGTGCGCGAAGTAGGAAATTGGTGCCTCGATCGAGTCAACCTTGGCTCGATCGAGGAACTTCATGCTCGATCGAGTCACTCTCGACTCGATCGAGGAACCAACCTAATCAATAAACTTTGCAATGTCGAGAGTTGGGGTATCTGGGAATTGGTGCCTCGATCGAGTCAACCTTGGCTCGATCGAGGAACCACTAGTTTCCGCAATATTCCGCAAATTTCCTTAAGTCGGTTATGACTACTATAAATACCAAAACTCGTACTCTAGGTTATTTTTATGCTTTATTTTACATAGGTTTAATATAAATACGTTAGAAAACTCTCTCAAATACTTAGTTTAATTTATTTATTGTTCTTACTTCCGGATTTAGCTATTTACGGTATTGTTCTTAATCTTTCCTTTATTAATCATTTATTTCATTGTTCATCTTTTATGCTTGCAATCATGTTTCTTATTATTGTTATTGTTGTTCTTATTTCTATTATGTGTAGCTAAATCTCTTATCTAGGGTGAAAGGGGATCTAGGTTGTTAGAAAAGGGGTTACTTATGAATTGATTGTTAAATTGCTTTCTATTGTTGTTAAATTATCGTATTACTTCTAATTAGTTGATTACTGATCAGCATTGATTAATTAGTCTTGCATAAACTAGGATTATCACCGACCGGGTTAAGACTATTATAGGCCACGATAATTGAATTAGACCAACTTAATGATAGCGATCGCATGTTAAGTTAGATCTAAAAAGACATATTAGAATCGACCGATCATATGACTTTCGACAATATAAATTGCTCAATCAATGAATTAAATCCTACCCTTTGATGACTACCTAGTGAACCCAAATCCCTAGACTCTTTAATATTATTGTTTATCATCTTTATTTAAATTGCTATTAGTTGTTTAGAAATCAAACTCAATCAAACCCCATAAAATTGGTTACCTTAAGACGGATTTAAATATAAATAAACTAGATAATCACCGCCTCCCTGTGGATTCGACCCTGACTTACCGCTAGCTATCTTGTTAGTAGTAGTAGTATAGGATTTATTTTGATTAAGGTGATACGACTTTAGCCTTATCAAATTTGGCGCCGTTGCCGGGGAGGCAACAATTGTTCTGTTTGTTTACATTTATTTTTGTCTTTTGTTTTGTGGAACTTCAGTTCCTTGAGACAGTTTTATCTTTTCTTGTTGTTTTCGTGTATGCCCAGGTCTAACAGGTTAGAGATCCTACCGTTTGATCCCGAGCCTGAAAAGACTTTTCGCTACAGACAAAAATTTCAAAGAGAAGTAAGTCTAGTGGAAGACTTGAGTACACTTGACTACGAGCGGTATACTTTTGCAGAAGATCCGTCCCTTGAAGAGGACACTCTTATTTCTGCAGCTGTGACTTCTACAATGCCAAAGATGCCAATATTGGCAAGTTACTTCGAACCCACGGTTCATTCTTGAGTTTACCCGACGCCCTGTTCTTTGCGTCATATCCATGGAGCAAGGAAGTGGATGAGATAGAGAAGCTTATTTATGGAGATGATCCCCCCGAGATGGTTTACTTTGTGATGAGAATGTTGATATAGAAGCTGAATTGGATGCTTTGGATGCGAAATTTTCAGAGAAGAGCGAGTTAGAGTTTTTGATGCAGCTTCTATGACGGACGAAGTGCCTTATCTCCTTCCTCAAGAGGATGACCTGAAGAACAATGACCATTGCTCTTATTTTACATTAGACTTTGAGTTTGATGAGCCAGGACATTTTTCATTGTTTTTATTCTTTGCTTGGACTATTTATTGGTGCTACTTATGCTTGTGTGTAGCACATGCGCTACTTTTTGATTTACTGTTACGAGCTTTAACTTGTATTGATTATGACTTGTATGCGCATTTATTTTAAATGCAGGAAGTTGCTCGTCCAGATGGTTCCTTGATCGAGTAAGACGAGGCTCGATCGAGTAACCACGCTTTTGGGTTTATTTCATAGTCAGAAGATGATAGGAATTGCGCGGTTGATTATTTTTTCTTATTTTTGCAGCTGGTTTGGGGGAAATTCTAAGTTCTTACCCGGTATTCTCTTCCCTTGTACCTTCTTTAATTGTATTATCTATTTCTTTTCCACTCCTTTTGTTAGTTGTGTCCTTTAGGTTGCTGGATTTGTGTGTGATTGTTATGCTGTAGGCGTCACAATGAGGACACTGTGACATTTAGGTTTGGGGGAGGAGTTTTTATTTATGTTGTGTGATTTATTTCTGTTGTGTGCTTTTATATCAAAAATACATAAAAATTAAAAATTTTCAAAATACAAAAACATGTTTTATTTATTTATTTTAGGTCGAGTCTTGGTGAATTTAATAACTATGATGTTAAATTGCATTGTTTTTGCATTTGAATCCCAAATAGTTGTCCATGTACATTGTTTTGACTCGTTAGCCATGAAAACAAAGCTCATAATTCAAGTCTTTACCGTATTGACATGCTTTATATTGATTAGATTTGACATAATTACGTTGGTAAACTACTTAAATTCTGAGGTCTATAGAGCTTCCTAGGCCAGAAACATCAATAAACTGGTCTCATTGTCAATTAGGCTTGAGTGTGGTTTCTCCTTGTGGAATGTGTAATATCAAACTGCATAAGTGTGACATTGATTTCTTGATACTTCTATTGCTTTCATTTGACTAAGTACATGTGGATAGGCGATTCTTATCATTCAAATAAGCCTTACATTACCTTTTTTAGCCCGTTTGAACCCTTGTAGCCAATATTAATTACATCCTATGAGCTACAATCCAAGAATTTGCCTACCTTTTCGGGACAGTCGCAGTTGCTTGTTTATCATGTTTATTTTGCTATTATGGTTGGGTTGGGACTTATTGTTGTCATGTGGGTATAGAAAAATACTTTTAGCGATTGTGTTGTATCCTTGTGTTGGAAAAAGAAAAATATGAAGCGAAAGAAAAAGAAAAAAAAGAAAAAGAAAAGAAGAAAGAAAAGAAGAAAGAAAAAATCGAAAAATAGAAAAAGAGGAAAGAAAAGAAAAGAGATTGCTTCATTTGGTTTTGTCAAGGATCAAAAAGATGGTTGTTAGAGTCTAATGTATAATTGGAGAGTAGTTTGTTAGGTCTCATATGTTGTAAAGTTGAGATCATTTCTCTAAGTTGGGTTCATTTGTTATTTTAAGATTTAGATTTAGATTTGGTTTGGGTTAGCGCTGCGACTACCGTCTTAGCTCCACATATCCATAACGTGCTTTGGCACAAACCACTTCTATTCCTTTAACCCATTTGCCACCCTTATTGTCCTTGATACATGTACTTTTGTCTACATATGATGATTGCATATTAGTTGGGGAAATCCCTATCACATTAGATTGCATGCATGTTTCATAAGTTGAGTGAGTGTTTCTACTTCTTTCTATCTTCACATATGACTCACCCTATATACTTATGAGTGCATGAGTGAATCCGCGAGAATCCGACTAATTTGTCTTGCAAGATCGAAAGGTATTTGGCATTTGTATCTAGTATGGTGACTTGAGACTTGAGCTACGTTTTCTATTTCCCGTACCTTTGAATTTGTTTTATTGGTACACTTTAGTCATTGCTTTGTTACAAGATATGGATAGCTTGGGATTTGTATGTGCATCAACATTAGCTCTGAGTTATTTATTTGCCATTTGTATGATTGTCTTTTGTATTGTGTGTTGCTTTGCTTGACGACAAGCAAAAAGATGGTTTGGGGGAGTTTGATGAGTCATAATTATATACATATTTATGCCTCCCCTTAATTGCTTTTGATACGGTTTTCGTGCTAGTTTATATCATTTACATGTCTTTTATGTTAGAATGTTGATACTTCCGCCTTTTGATGTTTAATGAGGAATGATGCATTTGAGGAGCAAAGGAATGATATGGGCATCGCGGAGTGAGCATGAAGGGATACACGAAGCATAGCACGAGAATCCATAAGAATGAAGGAAGAGAAGTTAAGAAGAAAACACGAAGAAAAGAGCTTCTTATTACAAGTGCCTACTTTGAAGAGCCATATCTCAAGTTCTACAATATATTTTCAAGTGAATCTAATTGGAGGTGAAATCTTATCTTCTTAGCTTTCCAACGCCGCAAAAATTGCTTGTTTCTGACAAGTAACGAAGAAATGGCGGCCGTTTGAAGTTCAGTGCGCGAAGTAGGAAATTGGTGCCTCGATCGAGTCAACCTTGGCTCGATCGAGGAACTTCATGCTCGATCGAGTAACTCTCGACTCGATCGAGGAACCAACCTAATCAATAAACTTTGCAATGTCGAGAGTTGGGGTATCTGGGAATTGGTGCCTCGATCGAGTCAACCTTGGCTCGATCGAGGAACCACTAGTTTCCGCAATATTCCGCAAATTTCCTTAAGTCGGTTATGACTACTATAAATACCAAAACTCGTACTCTAGGTTATTTTTATGCTTTATTTTACATAGGTTTAATATAGATACCTTAGAAAACTCTTTCAAATACTTAGTTTAGTTTATTTATTGTTCTTACTTCCGGATTTAGCTATTTACGGTATTGTTCTTAATCTTTCCTTTATTATTAATCATTTATTTCATTGTTCATCTTTTATGCTTGCAATCATGTTTCTTATTATTGTTATTGTTGTTCTTGTTTCTATTATGCGTAGCTAAATCTCTTATCTAGGGTGAAAGGGGATCTAGGTTGTTAGAAAAGGGGTTACTGAAGGAAGATGGGAAGATAATGCTTGGTTTATTCATTAGAATGAGAACCGTATAAATACAAACTATTAGGAGAGATACATGCCTAATTACAAGGATATGTAACCATAATTAGCTATAAACAAATATAACAAATATACAAGATAATTGACAATTGATTTTGTCAATATATTCTAACACACCCCCGCAGTCGAATCGGGAGGTTGACGAACGTTGAGGCTGGAGCGAAAATCATCAAATAAAATAAGAGGCATCCCCTTAGTAAAAATATCAGCGATTTGGTGACGAGTAGGAACATGAAGAACACGAACTTCACCCCGAGCCACTTTTTCACGAACAAAATGAATATCGAGTTCGATATGTTTGGTACGTTGATGTTGTACCGGATTGCCCGAGAGATAAATGGCACTCACATTGTCGCAATACACAATAGTAGCCTTAGGAAGCGGGTGATGTAACTCGAGTAATAAGTTTCGAAGCCAACAAGACTCCGAGACAACATTGGCAACTCCTCTGTATTCTGCTTCGGCACTTGAGCGAGATAGAGTAGGTTGTCTTTTTGAAGCCCAAGATATCGTATTGGCACCATTCCAGCTTAATTATGAATTGATTGTTAAATTGCTTTCTATTGTTGTTCAATTATCGTATTACTTCTAATTAGTTGATTACTGATCAGAATTGATTAATTAGTCTTGCATAAACTAGGATTATCACCGACCGGGTTAAGACTATTATAGGCCAAGATAATTGAATTAGACCAACTTAATGATAGCGATCGCATGTTAAGTTAGATCTAAAAAGACATATTAGAATTGACTGATCATATGACTTTCGACAATATAAATTGCTCAATCAATGAATTAAATCCTACCCTTTGATGACTACCTAGTGAACCCAAATCCCTAGACTCTTTAATATTATTGTTTATCATCTTTATTTAAATTGCTATTAGTTGTTTAGAAATCAAACTCAATCAAACCCCATAAAATTGGTTACCTTAAGACGGATTTAAATATAAATAAACTAGATAATCACCGCCTCCCTGTGGATTCGACCCTGACTTACCGCTAGCTATCTTGTTAGTAGTAGTATAGGATTTATTTTGATTAAGGTGATACGACTTTAGCCTTATCAGTTCTCTCAAAGTAAAGAACTTGTACCTAGTTTGGGAAACTAGATATGTACTTGGTAAGATTCATGCTATGTGAGACAAACATGAAAATAGAGGAAAATGCAATTCAAGAGTTTGAACACATGGACACATGGTGTGTTAAACTCATGTTGCAAATGACTAGTGTTTACACACTTACAATATACATCACAAAGTGGTAATATGGTAGTGACTACCCGAATGTGATGTCGACATTTGTCGTTTGAGTTACTGTTAACTCACCTTATACTTTGTTACATCCAAACGGGTTGTAGAGACAATTGAACCCCATTAAAGTGAACGCGGATTAGCTTTGTATTCGCCCATAGTCACTTATATGAGGTGACGTCTCGAAGTGACTAGAGTGTGATGCGATTGATGGCAAGTTCAAGTGTCATAGAGTCATATAAGAATGACTAGTCGATCACATAGGCAGACTGTTAGTAAGACTTTGTCGGGCTAATGACCTCTTATAGAGTTATGGCAAATTTATATAGTCTGGTCATGGCGAGAGCTACTATAGTATTCTAATGAGTCGATTCTTTTGACTAAAGATTTTTTGCCTAAGGTGGCACAGTTTCAGATTAACTTTGATTTATGTTACTACGACCTTCGTAAATGGGGTCAAATGGGCATATTTTGGGTTATGATGGCTGTGGCTAGTCGAAGGGAATAAGTGCGATAGAAATTGTCCACCCCTTGTCAGGGTTATAACAATATCTCAGGGCCACTCGAGGAGTAATGAACTGGAAATGCGTGGCCACGCTCGGAAGGTATCTGTGGTCGATAATTTCGGTCAATCAGTTATTCTTCAGATCGAGAAAACCACTCTTGATATGATCACTTGCAAGTACGACCCGAAAGACATCTTGCATTGAGTGGGAGATAGTAATAGGAAGAGAGAATTGGTGACGCACACTTGTCGAGGACAAGTGGGAGTTGTTGGAATATGTGTCCTCCGACAATAATGCGATCACAACTGTCGATCATGATGATCACTTGTTTAAATCTCATTTTAAGAATACATGTGGGATGTAATATTTTACAGTCAACTGGTCCACACATATCGGTAATGATTGGCTGACTAGAGTTTGACATTAATGTCGTGCGACGGTGGTGATCAGTTGATCCCCTTAGGTCATACCTAAAGGGTGACACTCTTAATTGATTATTTAATTGATCGTATGTCGATACGGGTTAATTAAATTGCTTAAAATTGACGGACGATTTTGTGAGTATTATTGACGTGTCTTATTGTAATTCGATTAAATAAGATACGGTCTAAGTAATCAAATTGTTTTATTACTTAGATAAAATTATTGTTTACGAAATAATTGAAACTGAATGAATAATTTATTATAACTACAAGACGTTGTGATTTATAATTGATAAACCGTTTTGGTACAAGTAATTATGAATTACTAAGTCGATTTTGTACATGGCGTATTTTTATTAATACGTTGATTTTTAATATGTTAAAAATACATTACAATTACACATGACTAGTAACATGTGACAATTGACAAATGACAAAAAATAAAATGGACTTCCCATTTTATAAAAGTGCCGAAAATGGAGGGAGTATTAGGTTTAATTTGTGTTAATTATTTTTAAGTGGAAAACATGATGATTACAACCTAATATAGCCATGCATACCTATGATTTCTTGGGTAGAAAAACTTGCTCATGCATTGGGCATCCTTCTCCCTTCCAACCGGTTTTTGCATGGTAAAAGCCAAGGGTTTTTACTCTATTTTTCCAATATACACTACAATTACTAGTGTGAGATATTCATTCTTTTTCATCATCTAAAACTTATAGAAATTTTAGATAGAAAATTACTCCATTTTCTTCCCTTCTCTTGGCCGAATAAACAAGAGAACAAAATAATATTTTGGGTCAATTTTTAAGCAAGATTAATAATAATACTAGTTCATAGTATTGTTAATTATTAAGAGTTACACCTTGGGTATTCACTTTTGGGAGGGATTCTATTTTGGATCCTTGTTCATCCATTATAAGGAAGCTCAAGAACAAGTGATAAGGAGAACTCATTTGTGCCCAAAATCCGAAATTACAATAGTAAGAAGTGACGATTTCTTCTCTTATCTTATTTATGTTTGCATGCATAAGATCTAGTTTTAATTTTATGACTAAATTAAAATGTCACATATATGAATATGTAAATTAATGAGATTAATATTCTAACAATTAGAAGGAGAAAGGTTGCCATTTTATTTAGAAATCAAGCAAATTAAGTCGATAATCTAAGTTAGCAGAAGATTAATAATTACTAACACTACTGATCAGATAATGAAAGTACATAATAATCAAGAGAATAAGGAACAAGATATTAGAACAATACTTGGAAGATGAAAGGTAAAGACGATCTCACAATCGATTGATCAGTAGTTTCAAAACTTGAACCAAGAAGGGAGGAATTAGTTCCTCATAGTAGATCCAGAGTAATTAGGTTTTCTAAAAGAATTGCAAAAGTGTCTTCCTAAAACTAAAGTGATAAACTTAATTACTCTCTAAAGAAAATCAATTAATAACAAAAGTCAAAGCGAGTCTCGCAACAAAGTGAGTGAAGTAAAACAAAACACGAGTCTTTTATTGCTGATTAGCGCGACACCTTGCACAAACCAGTGTCGAATGTGTCTCACGCTACTGTCGAGCGTCTATCGAATCCATGTCGAGCCACATTCGAATAATTTCCTGATCACTTGGCTGATTTTCGTGACCACACGAACCACTGTCAAATGTGTGTTGAATGCCTGTTGAATAATTCGCTTTTCGACTCTTACTCATGCACACATTCCAAGGTAACTTCCCGGGTCCTTGAGCCTTTCTATCCTCAAGCTCGGACCCCATTTTTTTACATGTAAAACCGACCCACAAGCTCCTCTTTATCGTTTCTAAGCTTCATCTTCAACTTTGAAATCAGTTTTCCAAATCTCATTACAAACTCTATAAAATAACTAAAGACTAAGTGTAATCGGTAATTACAAAATATAACTTATAATATATTGCATTTGACATTTGAACTTCACAAAATCGACCCTCTTAATACATAATAAAACCGTCTCATCAGTCGTCCACAAATTGCTAGGTAATTTATCCATGAGTATGAGGGAAAAGTCGATCCTCTAGGCTCCCAAATGGTAGCGGGGATGGATCCTTGATGGTGTAAAGGGTTGAGGGTGGATCATAAGTATAAGGATCATAGGGTTGGTCTTGTGACATATAAGGATATGTTTGATAAATCGACGAAAATCCAATTCACTTGGCAACCTTACACACAAGAGATCCTTCAAAATCTTTCTGATATATGCCATAAGGACCCGAAGGAGTGGATTGTTGTAGCCCTTTTGATATGTTTTAATTAAGATTATTGAGTTTCACCTCCCTAACACGTGTGTTAGGCAACTTGGATGACATCAAACAATACTGCCAGGTTATTACATCGATTATTCATTTCATAAGACTGATAAACAGAAAAAGACAATAGACTTTTCAATGAAGTTTTAGGCCACGCCAAAAACTAGGATAATAGAAAGGAAAACTTGTTGGGTGGGGGAGTTTCTTTCTTCTTCTTTTTTTCTTCTTTTTTATGTGATGTTATTAACAATTGAAGTTCAAAAAACTCATTTGGTCTTGTAGATTTGGTGCAATATTATTCTTGATAATGATAAATTTTTGCTTGGCAAATGGAGAAAAATAAAAATGAAATATGTCACTTTCCTTTGGTCACATATTTTAAGTTTGAAGAATTTCATTTGGTCACATATTTTAAGTAATAAGAAAATGACAACTATGAGTAGTTGGTACTCCTTTAGAGTAATGTTGTCTAGATTCATTGCATGATAGAGAAGTCTTTTATCGCCTCGTAGGAGAATCCCTCCACCAATTGTAATATTATTGACATTATCTTCATGTTTAGAGCAACTCCAATGATTGCATTTAGGGACCTATTTGCAATTATTGTAAATATTCAAGCGGTATGCTTACCATTGGAGTATCGAAATACTTTTCTGCTTGTAAGCAATTGTAGATTTGTCAAGCTACATGCTTGAAATAAAATAGTAATTAAAAAACAATAAAATAAATTATATTATGTTATGTGGGCTCTTTTAAGCTAAATTTATTGTCGTTTACTATTAGAAAGGCGGATCCAGGATTTAATGTATGAGGTAGCAAAAAAAAAAAAATCTATATATGCATGTAAAAGGGATTTGAACCCGAGACAATTGGTTGGAAGTCAAAAGCCTTTACCATTGAACAAGAAGTTGTTTATTATTCATTTAATGGAATAATATTTACTTATCTACTATTCAGCAATAATTGGGGTAGTAAAAATCCGTTTTCTAAACTATTTGTTTCATGTTTGGGGGTAGCGGCCGCCACCCCTTGGCCCTTGCTACTAGGTGGGTCCGCCCCTTAATTATTTGGAAGACGTAATAAACTTTGTTGTTTAAAAAACCGATGTGGCAAGGCAAGCTACAAGACCTCATAACTTGCTATTGGAGTTGCTTTCTTAGAAAGATCCATGATAGTAATTGTAGTTCTTCTTCTTAACTTACCTTGCCACATAAGATTTTCAAGCTATAATATTTTTAAACTACAAACTACTACATGTCTACAATGGTAAGCTACTAGCTTAGTGTTGTGGCTTAAATGCACCATATGTCAACTACCTTCCACAACACTCTTTTAATTAATACATTTACTTATTTTACCTAGAAAATAAAAATAAAAAATATTTAAGTGTTTTAATTGGTTGATTTTTTCTTGTAGGCTCATTTGAGTTCTTATTCATGAATTACTTACCAATTTAATTTAATTAAAATACACGTATAAAAGTCTTTCAAATGGTTAAGCAAGTAGCTTGAAAACTTTTTTATTTGCAAACAAGTCATTTTGCTTAACCATTTGAAATACTCTTATGGCCTATGTTTATGGTGATGCTTATGCCACTAACTTTGTGAGTTGTGACTATGATATTAATTAATCACTTTGGCTTTTTGGCTTTCCTCTTCAACCACTATTTGAGAAGCTTGTAGTTATTTGATATACACATTTTCTATATATCATCTACTGTTCTTTGATAATTTTGAGCCTGCTATATAAGTTGCAACTTTTAATGATTTAAGTATACAATTTTTAGGAGTATTGTATGACCTTGGAGAACGACGCGAAGAATACGCTCAGAGGAAATCGTTGTTTAAAAAGGGAAGCAAATGTGAATGTTTGAGTTGATACAAGAAGTCGTTATCAATTTTGGTAACAAGGACTTGATAGAGATGAATGATGATGAGCACTGAGGAGGATGAGTTAGGTTATTCATAATTTAATGGAGAGACGGAGGCAACAAGGTCGGTCACAAATATCTATAAGCGTGCTTTAACGGTCACCACAAAACACGTGTCTTTTATGTAAATGAGAGATGCAAAGCATGTCCGTCCGCATGTTCCAAGGATAAGCAAGCAATAAGCAATCCTTCATTTCTTTCTTTAAATAATCTTCCAAATAAAGAGGAGCAAACCAACTTCTGCAGCTTCCACGAAACTCCTCTCTTTCAATTTGCCCTCACACTTCGGTCATTTCTTTTTCAATTTATTAATTATGCATGTTCCTTCCTAATTCTGAGTTAGTCTCTCTTTAAATGGGTTATTTTGGTATA
This sequence comes from Silene latifolia, assembly GCF_048544455.1. Classification (NCBI taxonomy): domain Eukaryota; kingdom Viridiplantae; phylum Streptophyta; class Magnoliopsida; order Caryophyllales; family Caryophyllaceae; genus Silene; species Silene latifolia. The sequence continues at coordinate 223,234,207 of NC_133534.1, forward strand.
AAACAATAAGACTGAATTTTATAATTATTTGACGGTTAAATGCGACTATTTTTGGAAAACAAGTTACTATAAACCATAACACTAACTCGACCATTGTGGTTATATTTGACCATAAAATAGTCATAAAATTCCGTCTTATTTTTTCAGACGAAATTGACAATGTGAAACAAGAATTTGTCCTTAATTCTTAGTACAAAATGTATAAATCAGCGGTTGGTTCATTATTTCGTATTTGTTTACTCAAACAAACCAAACAGACTTCCATTTGATTAAACTTCAGCCGATTATTTATACCCAGAAGACCTAATACATCTCCCTCAATAGTCAAGCCCTTAAGGACAGGACCATCTTACACATTTATATTGCTCTTGTTTAAAATCGGTGTATTATAAAAGAAAATTACAGAAAATGACATAAACCGGATAAATTCAATTGATAAACTCTTTGATACCGTGTTAAATCTTCGCTCACAAAGTGAAAAGAGTACACTTTCTAAAGACATTGGAGGTTTTAATGAGTCGAGTAATCAATTGATTAGTTTAAGAATTTGGTAAAAATTAAGAAAATGGGGTGCACTTCAGGCGGCTGTTTCCCGTCTGAAATATGACGCGTAACATGTTATTTTACAATAAAATATTGTTATTTTACAATAACTTTACCCTTATTTTTCACATCATTTTCAGGGTAAAAAGTGACACCTCTAGTTATAACATTTTGTGGATTAAATAGTTACATTTTCTTAAAAAAATGACAACATTTTATCTGTCTTATTTCAGACGGGAAAATAGCCCGTCTGAAATAAGAATTCGCGTTTGGTGAAAATTAAAGGGCTTGATTGCTCCAAATGAAATTTATGGGGCTTAATTTAACAATTGAACAAAGTTAAAGAGTTTAATTATCACTTTCGCGGTTAATAAAGTAATGAATGAATTATCTTCTCGTTCTCAAATGTGGTAGACTCACAATTAAGTTTTAAGGAAGTCTTTAATGCTGGATATTTTAAAATTACTTATATTTTGTAATGTTTGATTAAAATATCTTACTACTTTCTCTATACATTTATGTTTTTCCTATTTTAATAAAACACAAATTCCGACACTTACCATTTTATCTCACAAAGTACTCACTTTTTCTCTCTCTGCAACACTATTCATGTGGTCCCCTTTTTCTACTAACCCATTTTGTTATCATTTTATCTCACAAAATATCCGCCACAAATGGTAACCCGTCACAAGGGAGACCAATTGTTAATAAAATACTAATAATAACATATACGGAGTATTAGACAAATGGAAAGAACACTTTTTATGCGGAAAGAGTAATCATTAAAAGGCGTAACAGGGAGTCGAGATTTGAGCCTGGGGAGTCTGAACTCTCAATTAGTCATATGTAACGGGTATAAATAAAGGGATGCTTATTTTGAATGGCCTGCTCAGAAGACATGCATCCATGACACAAAAGTCAGAAGGGGAGAACAATTCGTCCATTAAAGGAAAATTAATTAAAAATAATGGCATAAAGGCAAAAGATCTCCATTTAATTCCACTTTACATGTATTTATTTTTCGTCCATTCAACTCCACTTTACATGTTTCATTTTTAGGCCAAGAAAATGATCATTCTATTCTTATTCACACTCCATATTTACAAAAAATGTCATCCATACCCCACTCTAATCCACCATAAAACCTAACCTTTATATTTTTTTTAACATTTTTAATCCCACCATTCTCTTTCCCTATGTACTTTTTATAGTTTTTTTAATCCGCTCCTTAATACCCGTGCAAAAAGCAAACATGCGAAGTAGAGTTGAACTGAGGGAGTTTTTGTAGTAGCAATAATGCAATAGTTTTACATTTGTTTACTTGGTTGCTGCCTTTTTAAGCAGTCATCTAGGATCGTTATTAAAATATTAAGTGGGAATCAACCAAAAGGTGCTGGGGTAATTTAGGTTTAGTTATTGGTATCTACATGGACTCATGGAGTCATTCATTACTCTTAATTTAAAAATTCTCATTTATGACTGACATTATTTTTCGTCACTAGCTTTAACCTCTCACATGATGTAAGTGGGAGAGTAAGTGAGGTACACCTTGTGAGACGTCACAAATTTATGACTTTCACAAGGGAGACCTATTGCGTTAGTAGGCCTTTTGGTTTGGATGGCAAGTTTGTTCGTAGTTGATCGATTACGAAGTAATACGGTGTGTATGGCGGGGGAGTTAAGTTGTAGAAGTGGTAAGATAGTCCCACATCTCAACTTTAAACTAAGGTCATGTTTTTTCAGTTTTAATTTCAATGCATTTCAACTTTATTTAGTTCAATTTAACTTATCTTTTCATAAATTAAAACCATGTTCTTTTCGGCTCATAGGAGCTGATTTGAACTGAATTGAATGAAACTAAGGGTCCGTTTGGATACAATTTTAGGAGGGAAGGGGAGGGGAGGGGGAGTGAGGGGAGGTGAAGGGAGGGGAGAGAAGGGGAGGGCAAATGAGATGTGGGTGTTTGGATAACAAAAAATATGAAGGGAAATGGAAGGGGAGGAAGGAGGGAGATGAATAATGGATGGAGGATTGAAGGATGTTGGTGGTATAATTAGAGTTCAAATAATGTTTTCTTTCCAAATCTTGCCACCATTGGAAAGATTATAGTTTGTTCTATAGGAGGGAAAATAAGTCCTCTCATTTCTCTCCCCTTCCATTTCCTTTCTCCCATATTTTTTTTTCCAAACAAAGGAAATTAAATCCCTCCCTTTCCCTCCCCTCCCCTTCTCTCTAATTCCTTCAATCCAAACGAACCCTAAAGTTAAAAGTTAATTTGTGAATAAAATAGTTAAACTGAACTGAATGAAGCTGAAATGTATTGAACTAAACTGAATAGAGGTGAAATGAAATTAAGCCAAAAATAACAGGGTCTAACTCTTCCAGTTCATAGACTATACATCTGAGGTAGTACCTCTTATTGTTTATTTTCCGAGTTTTATTTTAAAGTTTTTGAATTTTGCTTTAGTATAAAATTTTTAAGCACATTTATTAAAACATTACACTAAAAAAATATAATATTGCTCAAAAACTATATTTATAAATGGTAATATGCTCAGAAAAATGTGTATATGCTCAAAAACTATAAGGTCTGAGTAGAGGTGATCATGGGCCGGGTCAGTGCGGGCTTGGGCCGGGCCTTTCTAACAAAAATGGTCCATTTGTATGGGTCGGGCTGGGTCGGGCCAAATGCGTGGGCTTATTTGACAAGCCCAAACTCGGCCCTTATGGGCTAATTCGGGCTTTTGGGCCTAAATGGGCTTTTCGGGCTCTAAAATTTACGACTTACATTAGAAAGTAATTAACATAATACCTTCAATTACTACTTTAAAAACATACGTAGTTTATAAAATTGTACAAAATATGATGAAATGCTCTCCAAAATAAAATAAAGACAAACACCCCCACTTTAGAATGCTTAATCATGCATTCGTGATATAATTTATGTTATATACACATTGTTTTATAAATCTAAAAAAATATACTTGAGTTTTTAAAAAGTTGTTTATAACTTTAACACTAGTTTAATAGGTTTTATAAAAAAAAATATTCATTTATTATTAAATATGGGCCGGGCCGGGCCAAAATTTGGGCCAAATGCTTGGCCCAAACCCGGCCCAAAAATATGTCGGACCTTTTTGGGCCAGCTCATGGGCTTTTGGGGCCAAAACAAAAGACCCAAGCCCTTCTAAAAAGCGGGCCGGACCGGGTAAGGCCAATGGGCTTGGGCCATTTGATCAGCTCTAGGTCTGAGGTACTACCTCAGATGCGTAATCCTTTTTCTCTAACTCTTATTTCAGTTTCATTTTGTTTAGCTTAATTCCATTCGATTTAGTTCAGTTAACTCAGCTTCATTCAGTTCAATTCAACTTCTATCGGTCGAAAAAAAAAAACCCTAAGCAGGAAATTTGGATGGAATTTTGATGAAGTTTTTTTTTTTTTTTTTTAGACAAAGGTGTACTAGTTTTATAGACTTTAAAAAATACGAGTAAAAACAAGTCGATTACAAAATAAATCGGGGGGCAGAAGAGACCCTAAACTAGTAAAAACACAACTAGCAGAACTACTATTATAAACAGAATAACAAGAATTTTGATGCAGTTGGTACACTTAAAACTTAGGGGTCGTTTGGTTGCCTATTAAATTACACAGAAACTTTAATTCATGTGAATTGCAAAATGGGTAGATTGTTTGGTTACCTCAATTCACATGAATTGGAACTTTCCATAAATTCCAATTCCTCCATAATAGAAGAAGTTGCTTACCTAAATCCCCTAGGTAAGTGAGAATGCCTACATGAATTACAATGCCTACATGTAACCAAACAACATTTTCTAATTCACATGAATTCTAAAATTATGTGATATGACACTTCCTAGGCATTGTAAGTTCCGGTATGTAACCAAACGACTCCTTAAAAGCCAAAGATGGCCCTTTAGTTTGATGACTTTTCCAAGTCACAACTAACATCTTGATTCTTGGCTAATCAATCCATGTACCATTATATAGCCTTTCACGCTTTAACAATTCATTTAGAAACGATAAATTTATGATCACTTGCCGTTAAACGTTGATTGTGATGCATGCTTGTTTTATGTGTTACCTTTAAACGTACGTCGGATACCACCAGTTATTATTATACTCCGGCCTTATTTGATTTCATAGCTGAAATTACTGTTAAACCAAGCAGCTTTTTAAGACTGATGACTGTCATGAGTTCGTCTACTTGTACGAGCAACTACTCAAGTCTACAACAACTTGGACGGCTATGCCATTTTAAAATATTTGGAGTTTTATGTTATACTTACCCCATTCAACTCCACTTTACCATCTTTTCTTTTTCATCCATTCAACTCCACTCTACCTATTTCCTAAAAAGAAATGCCAAATGACCATTTTGTCCTCATACCCCATTACTTATTTACAATATTTGTCACTCATACTCCACTACTTCTACATCAAACTCCACCATTTTCTACTCATACCCTCACTTAATTACATTATACCTCATTATTTATTTACAATATTTTCCACTCAACCCCACCCTTCTTAATATTTGTGCAAAATACAAATAGATAGAGTGGAGTTGAATGGAGGAAGTATTAAAAAATAAAGCGTCACAGTGTGACGGACAAGCTATTAAATTCAACAACGGGCCTGGGCCGCACCCAAACGGAGAAGAAAGAGTCTATGACATAGGCTCAAGAGAGTTTCAGTCTAAAATCAATTGGCAATAGAGGGAGTAGTCCCTTACAAAGTGATAATTCTTCTCCTCTTTTTATCAATGTGGGACAACCCTCACATGTGAAACTTTGGGTTTCTTCACACTCCCCTCACATGTGAGGCCTACTTTTCATACAGACTGGGCAAATTCAATTGCAAACATGGCCCAGTATTAACTCAGACTGGACAAATTCAACAGAGCAACTTTTGCTCGTCCGACTGCAAACTTTTTGGCCCAGTATTAACTCAGACCGGATAAATTTAACAGAGCAACTTTTGCTCGTCCGATGCAAAGTTTTTGGCCCATGAAACCCAGGTCTTTAGCTATGGACTCTGATACCATATTAAATTCAACAACGGGTCTGGGCCGCACCCAAACGGAGGAGAAGGAGTCCATGACGTAGGCTCAAGAAAGTTCCACTCTAAAACCAATTGGCAATAGAGATAGTAGTCTCTTGCCTTATAAAGTGGTAATTCTTCTCCTATTTTATCAATGTGGGACAACCCTCACATGTGAAACTTTGGGTTTCTTCACACAAGCTGAAGACGCATAGTGTCCCTCTCAAAATAAAGCAAGTGAGAGGGCAGGTGGGGAAAATGGAGCACCCCATAGATAATGTCATTTGTATATTGTGAGAGGGGTAATATCCGTCTTCAGCTTGTGACGGATAGTGTCCGTCTTCAATGAGAATTTGTGATTAAAGAATTTCTTATGGATTTTAAAATGTGAACATAGTCTTTTAGCCTAATTAACCAATATTATTTCTCATAATAGTGGGTCTCATGAGACACCGTTTCCCACTAAATTAGTGAGAGACATAACAGGAAAAAAAAAAAAAAAAACAAGTAATTTCCTCACCCCGTCATGTGAGAGGTCTTTCAATAACGCTATTGAGAGATCGTTTATCTGAAGTTTTTGTGTTCTCATAATCACTTCTTCAAATATGAATTGGCCTGAATACCGAAACAAATCAATAAAATATTATTAAAAGATTAGCCTAAAAATGCCACGTAGAAAATGCCACGTGGGATGAAAAAAAGCCACGTACACAATAATAATGTGACTTGGCAAACTAATATGACATGGATTATCAATTTATTATTATATTGCATTAATTTAATTCATTTATCTATAAAATATACTCCCTCTTATTCACTATATTCTTTCCTATTTTCTTATTCGGATTTTCTTCCCTATTTCCTTTTTTGGGTTGATTTGTGTGGTCCAAATTAAATTGCATGTGGGATAGTGTGTTTTGTGTGGTCCAAATTCACTTTCTTATTTCTTGTGCAAAAAGAAAAGGGGAAAAATATAGTGAATAGGAGGGAGTAATTAAAAGGCTAATGTGACATGGCATATTAATTGTGACGTGGCAAATATGACATGGCAAATTAAATGTGACATGGCAAATGGCATGTGACATGGCAAATTAATGTGACATTATTATTATTATTATTATTATTCTTAAATTATATATGTTTATTAAATACTTATTATTATTATTATTATTAATATTATTATTAATAATAATAATAATAATAATAATAATAATAATAATAATAATAATAATAATAATAATAATAATAATAATAATAATAATAATAATAATAATAATTGATGGGGCATATTCTGCACCCGCTGACCGAGTCAACATATTGAGGAAGGTCAAAGCAAGTCAACGTATTAGATGACAAATTTAACAAGCGCGACTGTCGGCATGTCACTTGGGTCTCGGTCTCGGCAACTAGCCGGCCGAGAGGCATATCCGCGTACTCACATCAAGTCCCCTCGGCATGGAGTCAACCAGGCCAGCCGGCCTGCCATGGGTCCCTCGGCCGAGGGTAGAACAGTCTTTCCACTTGCTAGCCACTTGGCCACTTGGCCACTACGTGACAAAAGGTGAAAGTCTATAAATACTCCACTTCTCTCATTGAGAAAAGGATCCGAAAACTATCCCAAAACTCACTATTAATCTGGTATAAACTCCCTTATCTCTCTACAATATACTTTGCCAAGTAACACACAACTTAATCTCTTTAAGTTTACTGACTTGAGCGTCGGAGTGAGTACGCTCGGTACCAAGCCGAGCCCTCAGTTTGTTTATCTTTACAGGAGAGACCGAAAGGAAGAGACAAGCAGAAAGACGTCATTCATCAAGTTTACGTGGTCACAAATCCTGCTCCGGAATTACACCCGGAACAATTGACGCCGTCTGTGGGGATAGATACTAAAAGCTAGTCACCTCCCTTACAAAAAAACAAAACAAAACAAACCAAAAACCATTCAAAGAGCTAAGAGGATGTCAAAACAACAAGAAATAATTGTGAGTGACGAAACCGCATTCTACCAGGATGACGCGTTCCCTAATTCTGAGATCGGGCGGATCCCCCACCGCCGAGTCATTGAGCCGGTGAAGTACAGGATGCCAAGAGAGCCGAAACACCGCCGACCGCCAAGTCACTGTCATGGGACATGTGGTCGATGCGGCCAAATTGAAGCTATTCCTAGACCTGATGGGTGGTACGCCGGTTACCCCTGTCACGGCGACAGGGGCGGCAGCGCCTCCACAGGTGACCAGGGCCCACAAAGTGACTCGGAACAACTTGACCGGAGTAGTACACGGAGCTGGACATGCAAGGACACCGGCGGAGCCCATGGTGCCAGTGGCAGACCAAAGTCCATCCCCCACTCGCGGGAGGACAGCGTCGCCGCGGCAACAACGAGGCCACCCCCGGAGGAACGAAAGAAGTCCGACTCTCCAAAGTCGGACAACAAGAAGCCCTTCCCGCCAGACGCAGAAAAGCCGGACTAAGGTTGCGAGGAGCCGATCGCCGCGTGTCATTCGACACGTGGTCAGACAGCCCCTCAGTGCCTATGTCCTCGAAGTCTCTGACCGACTAAATCGAAGTCGCCGCCCTATCATACAAAGGGGATAGCGACCCAACCGACCATGCCGAGGCTTTCGAGTCGTACATGTCGGTATGGGAGCAGCCTGATGAGGTATGGTGCCGAGTCTTCCCAACAACCCTTCATGGGATGGCCCAGAGTTGGTACAAGGGACTACCTAATGGCTCGGTATACTGTTATGCTGACCTGAGAGATAACTTCATAGCCCAGTACGCTTGCAACAAGAGAAGGGCCGTGAAAAACCTCGGATCTCCTAACTATCCGACAGGGGGAGAACGAGTCCCTCCGAAGCTATGTGAAGAGGTTCGATGCTAAGGTTCAGCAGATTCGTGAGCTGAACACCGAACTGGCGGCCTTCGCACTGATGAAAGGCCTGCCGAAAGGCGAGTTCAAAAATGAGCTCATCAAGTGCGAGGACCTCAACCTCGACACCGCCAGAAAGATGGCCGATCGAGCCGTAAAGGTGGAGGACTATCACAAGACCTGGGTAGGCCACATCGAAGCTGGGCCCCCAGAGAGGAGGAGCCGCCGAGACAATGTAGACGAAGGACGCCGTGACATGAATAGGTCACGGCCTGAAAAATTCAATAGGAAACAGAACTCGGCGGGCGCCGGGGGGAGTTCGGGACCATACACCCAGAAGCGGTACAGCGGTCTCACCCCCGGTCAAATCACGGCCGAGGTCTTTGCCCTAAGCAAGAATGAAGGGCGAGAATGGGCAAGGCCCCCAAGGCGAGGGGGACGGCGACACAGCCGATTTTGCGACTACCACGGCCAAACCGGCCATAAGACCGACAACTGTCGGCATCTGAGGAACGCCATCGAGGAGCTAATCCGAAAGGGGGCCCTCAGCAAGTATGTAGCTGGAGGCCCAGAAACAAGCTCCGACGGGGCGAACAGAAAATCAGTATTCCAGAGGATGGGAGTGATCCAGGTTGTAACCGGAGGAAACGAGAACGGTTGGTCAGCTAATGGGCACAAACGACACCTGAATGAGCTATACCAAGCCATCAAATTTGTGCCCAAAACAGCGATCCCCGCTTCCACCGTCCCCGATATAACCATCGGAAAAAAGGACTACGAAGGAGTCATCGCTCCGCACAGCGACCCGCTCGTAGTCCACTTAGACATAGCCAACCACTTGGTCAAAAGGTGCCATCGATTGACACGGGCGCCTACACAAACATCATGTTCGGGAGTGCTTTCTCAATCTCGGTCGAAGATTGAAGACCGAGCCCCGCACCAACCCGCTATACTGACTTCTCTCCTGGGGGCCGCCTGGTACCCCTGGGGTCAATCAGACTGCCGGTGATGTTTGGCCAAGCCGATGCGGCCAAGAATGTTTTATCCGAGTTCGTGGTCATTGATGGTTCGTCTGCCTACAATGTTCTGATAGGCCGAGTCACTTTGAGTGAGGCCAACGCAGTGATGTCCATCCGGGCCCTGACATTGATGTATGTCTCGGACCGGGGGGAAGCGCAAAAGCTCGTTTCAAAGGACGAAAGAGACGAAATAGTCAATGTCCAAGTATCTGCCAGGGGGTGCAACATGCAATCCCTCAAAGTGGCGAAAAAATCAGAGAAAGGGAAGAGCCCATCCTTACAACAGGAGGGTGATCCGATGAGCACCAACAACGTCGGCATGGTCGAAGGAGCCCAGACCGAGGAAGTGGAAATTGACCCGGGCGCACCGTAACTGTCGGTGTCGGCCTGGAGCCAAAATTCAGAGCCGATCTCCTGGACCTGCTGTGGAAGAACAAAGATGTCTTCGCATACTCAGCCGCCGAGATGCCAGGCGTGAGCCGGGAGGTGATCGTTCACAAGTTGAACGTACTCTCCACCGCTCGCCCTGTCAAGCAGAAGATGAGGAACTCTTTGGCCGAGAAGGATGAGGCCATCAAAGCCGAAGTAGACAAATTGTTAGAGGCGGGCTTTATCATGCCTTGTACTTACCCTGAGTGGCTAGCAAATGTTGTAATGGTGAGGAAGTCATCAGGGGCGTGGAGGAGGTGTGTTGATTTCACCAATCTTAATAAAGCGTGACCTAAATATTGTTATCCCTTGCCTCGAATAGATAGTTTAATTGACGCAACGGCAGGCTACACCATGCTAAGCCTGCTAGACGCCTTCTCAGGGTATCATCAGGTGTTTATGGCCGAAGAAGACATGCCTAAGTGCGCATTCATCACCGGTAACGGCACATACATGTATAAAATGATGCCGTTCGGTTTGAAAAACGCTGGCGCAACTTACACTAGGCTGGTGGACAAAGTGTTTCAAAATCAAAAAGGGCGAAACATCGAGGCCTACGTCGACGATGCTATTGTAAAAAGCAAGTCTGACAGCGAGCACTTGGCCGATTTGAGCGAAATATTTTGTTCACTAAGGAAATATAAGATGAAGCTTAACCCAATGAAATGCATCTTCGGTGTCCGGGCCGGCAAGTTCCTCGGCGTGCTTGTCAGCGCCAGGGGAATTGATGCCAATCCAGAGAAAGTCCAAGCAATACTAGACCTGCCGGAGCCGAGAAATCGAAAGGAGGTTATGATTTTGACCGGGAGGATGGCGGCTCTTGCCCGTTTCATTTCTCGGTCAGCCGACAAGAGCACTCCGTTCTTTACGGTGCTGAAAGGGAATAAAGACTTTAGCTGAGGGGAGCAACAGAGCACAGCTTTCAGGCAACTGAAAGCTCACCTTCTGACACTGCCGACCCTGTCCAGGCCGATGCTGGGGGAGACGCTATATCTATACTTAGCAGTTACCTCGGCCACGGTCAGCGCCGTAATCGTCAGAGAAGAAAACAAGCAGCAACACCCAATCTACTTTATCAGCCATACACTGCTAGCCGCCGAAAGAAACTACCCACTGATCGAAAAAGCGGCCTTCGCCGTCGTCGTTGCCGCAAGGAAGTTAAAACCCTACTTCGACGCACATCCCGTGACAGTCTTAACCGACCAGCCATTGGAGAAAGCCTTAGAAAAATTCGAAAAATCCGGCCGACTTATCAAATGGGCAGTGGAGCTCTCCGGCTTCGGCATTCAGTACGAACCGAGGCCTTTGATAAAGTGGCAAGCACTTGCAGACTTCCTCGTCGAGTGCACATATCAAGAAGAATCAAATCCCGGTGTGTGGGAAGTATACACCGACGGGTCCTCCACGGCAAACAGCTCAGGAGCCGGCATCCTTATCACCAGCCCTAATGAGGACGAGTTTGAGTACGCCTTGAAGTTTACCTTCTCGGCCTCAAACAACGAATCCGAATATGAGGCGGTGATAACTGGAGTCGAGTTAGCTAGAGCTGCCGGGGCGGAACACATCGTGTTGAAGACAGATTCACTCTTAGTGACTAATCAAATCAGAGGAGAGTATGAGGCTCGAGACGACGGGATGGTGAGGTACCTGGAAAGGGTAAAAGCCGACACCGCAAAATTAAAATCTTTCCAAATACAGTGCATCCCCAAGTCTGAGAACAACCGAGCCGACGCTCTCTCAAAAATTGCCAGTTCAAGAATCAAGAATGTCAGTCGACCGTGCTGGTGGATATCAGAAATGCTAAAAGCATCACTGAGACCGTCGGCATGGTGGGCGACATCGAAGCCGAGACGACGTGGATGACTCCGATAATGAAATACAAACTAACAAAAGAGTTACCGGAGGACCGCAGTCTCTCTCAGAAGATAAGAAGGATCGCCGCAAGGTACTTGGTGTTCGAAGGAGAACTATACAGAAGGTCCGTGATAAGATCACTTTTGAAATGTGTCGGCCCAGCCGACGCGGAGCTTATACTGACAGAGATCCACGAAGGCATCTGCGGACATCACATGGGGGCGAGAACGTTAGCCCACAAAGCTCTCCGAGCCGGCTACTTCCCGGCCGACCATCTTGAAAGATTCCGAACAAAGACCACGAAGTGCAAGAATTGTCGATGCATGCTCCGTAATTGCACCTTCCCGAGACCGCAACGTGTACTTAGCCCCTACCATTTGCACAATGGGGGATGGATTTACTAGGACCATTTCCGACGGCCTCCGGAGGAAGGAAGTACCTGATCGTCGCCGTTGACTACTTCACCAAATGGGTCGAGGCTATCGCGGTACCTGCCAAGACCACGGCGGCCGTAAGAAAGGTGATTTGGGAGAACATCATAACTCGTTTTGGGTTACCCCAAGTCATGGTATTTGACCACGACCGAGAGTTTTGGAGTGACATGGTGATGAACTGGCTGGAAGAGCTCGGTATCAAATTCGCATACTCCTCCGTCTGCCACCCTCAGAGCAACGGGCAGACGGAGGCAGCTAATAAAACAATATTGAACGGGTTGAAAAGGAAGGTTGAAGATCTAAAGGGAAGATGGGATGATGAACTACCCGGCGTCCTGTGGTCCCTTCGAACCACGGAGAAAGAGGCAACCGGGTACAGTCCATTCCACCTAGTCTATGGGTCCGAGGCCGTCCCGCCAATTGAAGCAACGGTGCCGAGCATTCAGAACGCAAACTTTTGACCCGATCGAAAATGAGGAAGGCCCGAGAGCCTCCTAGACACTGGTCGAAGAAAGCGAGACACGGCACGGCCTAACTTGGCAGTATATCAAAACCGGATGAGAAGAGCATACAACCGTAGGGTCCACAAAAGGGACTTAAGAGTAGGAGATCTAGTCCTAAGAAAGTCGGCCGCAACAAACAAAGGAAACATCCATGGTAAAATGACGGCCAACTGGGAAGGACCCTACAAGGTGGTTGAAGAAATGAGGCCGGGGACATACCGGCTGACAGACATGGAGGGTGTTCCTCTAATGAGCCATTGGAACACGGACAACCTTAGGAAGTACTTTGTATAGCGGCGGAGGTGTCCGAGACCGTTGTGGGCACCCCAACGCGTGCTTATATCTTATGAAGAATAATCCAAGTTTTCCATCAAAATGCTCATCCCCTCCGTAGTCGTACCAAGGTCGACGCCGCGGCCAAAGCCGGGCAGTCACGAGTAGACGTCACGGCCAAAGCCGGGCAGTCACTACAATGGCAGTTGATACTCGCGAAAGCGACCAATATGCTTAGTAGACGCCAACCGGGCAGTCACTACCAATGCAGTTGATACTCGCGAAAGCGGCCAACATGCTTAGGAACGTATAAGTACAGTTGAGAAACGCAAATATGACCGCCTCGGCCAATCCGGGAGTGGCAGAGGAAGCGATCAATATGTCTACAGATACGAACGCTGTCGAGCCGTAACCTCGATTGCCTCGGCCAAAGCCGGGAGTAACGGGGACACAACGACCGATACGCTAACATGTTCACAACGGCGGTTGGGAAGCGCAAATCTGACCGCCTCGGCTAAGACCGGGAGTGGAGGAGGAAGCGACCGACATGCCAACATGTTTAAAAACATGTTAACAACAACGGTTGGGAAGCGCAAATCTGACCGCCTCGGCTAAGAACGGGAGTGGAGGAGGAAGCGACCGACATGCCAACATGTTTAAAAACGTTTAAGTACAGTTGAGATACGCATTCTAACTGCCTCGGCCAGGCCGAAGGTAAAAACGAAAAAAGCGCTCAATATGTTAAAAACGTAAGAAGACAACTCAATGGAGAATAAGATCAAAGCCTCGGCCAAGCCGGAGGCAAATAAATAAACTTTATTGAAAAATGTTTACAAGGCAAAACAAAGTCGACGGCCGTCCTCATAGGGATATCCTAAACACAACCTACCAAAGTTTATCAAAAAAAAGAGAAGGTACAACAAAAGGTTACAAACATAAGACTTGAAGTGCCAAAAAGGATGGCAGGGAGGAAAGGCTTAATAGTTGGCCCCCGAACAGCTGAACCTGTCAGAAGGGCCGGGTGAATTTGGTGACGACCGCCCGTCTCCCTATGCTTGTTCTTTGCCGCCACGGCAGCAGCAGAGAAGATCACCAACGGTGGATCACAAGGAGAGGAGAGCTTGGCAGCTTCACTTGTCTTTGCCCTCTCAGCCTCCTCTCTGGCCTCCTTCACTTTAGCATCCCGGGCCGCCTTCTCCTCGGCTTCCTGAGCAGCCTTCGCCGCCTTCGCCTCATCCGCAGCCTTGGCCTCCGCAGCAGCGGCCTTCTCATCCATAAGCCGGTCAAACTCTTGCCACGGGAAGTTGCCTTCTGGAAGGAGCTCTTTGATCACATCCCTGGTAGCATCTTCAGCTTGGACCCGGTACTGGGCACACATGTCAGGGATGATGACGGTCTTCAGCGTCTCAATATCCTTCTCCCTCAGAGCAAGGATAGCCTTGGTATTCTTGTGCTCCTTCGCCTCAGCCGAGTGCAGAGTCTTCCATCTCTCCTTCTGCTCAACCACGACCTTATAGCCTCCCTCAAATTTGTCCCGCTCCTCCTGCAGCTTAGAGGCATCAGCCAATGCAGCCTCAACCTTGGCTCTCTCGGCTAGGACTGCCTTCTAAGCGTCCTCCCTAAGTTTTCGCTCAGCGAGGAGGTCCTTCGTGGCGGCCTGGAAGTCTTTCTTCGACTTCTCGGCCTCCTTCTTAGAAGCGGCAAGTTCGATCCTAAGCCGTTCAAGCACAGGGCCAGCTTGAGCCATGACCTGTTCTTGCTCCATAATATGAGAGCCGGCTAGTTCAGTCCACTTCGCTAGCCTCCTGGACAACCTTGTGCCTTCCGCCACAAGCTGAGCGGGGGAAACCTTCTGGGATAAGGAGTCGGCGGTGACATTTTTACCACCCGTCTGCACAAGCTGCTTCTCCAACTCCCGTTTAGTGAGAACGACAGCCGGCGACGACTGATCTACAAAAAATCCAGACAAAGCATCCATGTCAACATTCATTGACATGTCATAGAGCCTGTCATCAAGAATGCCCAATGAACCTGCTAAATCCGAGCCGTGGGTTAGATCCGTACCAGTCTTAGCCTTCTTGGGCAGAGGACCCTTTTCTTTCTCGGCCTCGGTAACAACAGCAGCGGCAGGCGTTGCCTCTTTTCTCTTATTTGAAGGGGGAGGACCCTCCACAACGGTGACCTCCTCTTCAACATCGACGACCACCTGCTCCTTTTGGACTACGGGGATTGAAGATTGAGCTGAAGTTGATGCCGTCGCCGCCGCAGACGTTGTTTTTGGTCTCCGACGCGGCACGTTACCGGCAATCTGCGCTTGAGCCGCCGCCACATCCATTGCCTTCAACTGCTGCTCCATAAGTTCGTGAGGGGCCGGTCGGCGATCGCGTGGCGCGGCCTTAGGATGCAGCTCAACAACTCTCCCATTCTCGTCAAGTCCCAACCTCTCAAGGACGGAGACAGGCAGTTCCCGGCCAAATCGGTCTGCAAAAGAAACGAAGCAGGAGTTAAGCAAAAGAAATAAACCTAGGCTCAAATACAGAAACATAAAAAGCAAAGATGGGCCTCATACCGACCCCAGTCACCCTGGCTGAGTGCTGGTATGAGGCCGACGTGGCAAAGCAGCTCATCCTGAAGAACGATCTGCGTCGGAGGCATCCATCCCTTCGGCGTGCCATCCTTCTCAGCCTCAAACAGCTTCATTGCCCGTTTTTCGTCCTCATTAAGATAGACCCTGCTGGCGTCCATCTTAAGTTTACTCCGGGAGACGTATCTGTCATGCTCCCCTTGATTCTCACACCGCAAATTGACGCGGCTCTGAAAGGACCGGGGCAGCGGATAGTCCTCCGGAACCTCGACGTATACCCACCGCCCCTTCCAGTCCTTGCAAGATGTCAACTTGGAAACGGTAACATAACCCGCCTCGGTCTCAGTATCTTTGTACCACCCCGTGCCACCTAGGGTAGTCTGCCGAAGATGGTGGAGCCGGCGGAAGAGGTTCACCGTTGGGGCCTCCCCTTTAAAAAGACATAACCATACAAAGCCAACAATCGTCCTGATGGCCAACAGATACAGTTGGGCCACGGCGACATTCATGGCTTTAATGATGGCAGCAACGTATTCATAAAGAGGAAATCGGAGCCCATACTCCAGGTGTCTGATGTACACGCCGATACAACCCTCGGGAGGGCAACAGACGGCCTGATTACCCTCAGGAACAACTATTTTATACCCCCTGCCGAAGGAGTAATGATCTTCAAAAAGGTCAGAACCGGAACAACTAGTGAACTTGTTCGTCCAAGCACGATCAGGATTGATCGAACAGGCGTCGCCGTGCCACGAGAAATGCGGCCTCTTTACGACAGAAGGGTTCGCCTCATCATCATCATCATCAATACCCTCCAAAAATCTCTCATCAATTTCAGGAGAAGGAGACTTGGGGCCCCCGAACCCTATCGGGGTGACAACCAGTGGCTCCTGCTCATCAGGATGCGACGGTTCGTCCCCCGGCGCAGAGGTACTAGGCATGGCATCAGCAGAAGACATAGTAGCAACAATTATTTAAACAAGTAAAAAGTTGGAAAAAATTTGTTTGTTTACCTTGGAAGAAAGTGTTACGCCGAGTAACGCTTTGGAGACTAGAGAGAAATTTCTTCGAAAAAGCTAAGAGAGAGGAAATTTTTTTGAGAAAATGAAGTTTGGTTGCCAAAATGAGGGGGTAACTGCTCTATTTATAGAGCAAAGCCCATTCAGCGGACCAATTAGAGCAAAGCCCATGAAGCGTCCACCAATCAACACCAGGCCACGTGTCGAGCATGCAGCCACAGAATGTCAATCGACATACAGTTACAAATCTTCTTCGACACGCTCCTTGGTATCTACTTGCCACCGGCCAGCTGATCAACCAAGCTTGGCAGCATCGGCCGAGGGGCAATCAAAAGCACACGGCACTCTCAACCTTGGTCTCAGCCAGCGCCATTTTCTTTTCCACATTTGATGTCCATTACACATCCATGTGGAGGGGGGATACGGTACGGTCTGAGCAGAACCAAGCCGAGGAAGAAAAAGCCGGGGAAGAAGTCCAACATGCGCAGAATACGCTCAACACTCATCGAAGGTCCATACCACGGCATAGACTACGCTGGGGGCAAATTGATGGGGCATATTCTGCACCCGCTGACCGAGTCAACATATTGAGGAAGGTCAAAGCAAGTCAACGTATTAGACTGGCCTAACCGACGACTGTCGTCACCTGTCACTTGGGTCTCGGTCTCGGCAACTAGCCGGCCGAGAGGCATATCCGCGTACTCACATCCAGTCCTCTCGGCATGGAGTCAACCAGGCCAGCCGGCCTGCCATGGGTCCCTCAGCCGAGGGTAGAACAATCTTTCCACCTACTAGCCACTTGGCCACTTGGCCACTACGTGACAAAAGGTGAAAGTCTATAAATACTCCACTTCTCTCATTGAGAAAAGGATCCGAAAACTATCCCAAAACTCACTATTAATCTGGTATAAACTCCCTTATCTCTCTACAATATACTTTGCCAAGTAACACACAACTTAATCTCTTTAAGTTTACTGACTTGAGCGTCGGAGTGAGTACGCTCGGTACCAAGCCGAGCCCTCAGTTTGTTCATCTTTACAGGAGAGACCGAAAGGAAGAGACAAGCAGAAAGACGTCATTCATCAAGTTTACGTGGTCACAAATCCTGCTCCGGAATTACACCCGGAACAATAATAATAATAATAATAATAATAATAATAATAATAATAATAATAATAATAATAATAATAATAATAATAATAATAATAATAATAATAATAATAATAATAATAATAATAATAATAATAATAATAATAATAATAATAATAATATTAATAATAATAATATTAATAATAATAATAATAATAATAATAATAATAATAATAATAATAATAATAATAATAATAATAATAATAATAATAATAATAATAATAATAATGCAAACCTTTTACATACCATTTCTCATTATTATTGTTATTATTCCCCATAGTGCAAACCTTTTACATACCATTTCTTATAATAATGAAAAATGGATGCTCAGAAGTCACGAACTTGATCTTTATTTATGCCTATATTAAATTTGATAATAATGAAAAAAGAATATTTAATAGCCATAAAACGTATCATCAATTGTTTATATATTTTTGATGGAAAGCAAAATTTGTAAGCAAAAAATTTCTTATCTCTATCGTTAGTAGAATGGTATGTGTCACCGATCCTTCCTATCATTCTATTCATATCAAGCTAAGTGTATTAAGGTTTAAATTATTAACTATTTTTTTTTTTATGGAAGTTTCATTGGGTTATGAAGTGTTCATCATATTTTCAGCTTCGTGTATGTTTTGTTTTGTTCTTATTTAGGGGCTATCAAGATTATTTATGGTGTTAAGCTCTTCAAAGAAAATATACTTCCATCTCTATGCTTTGATTATCATTCCCTCTTTTTTTCATTACTTAAGGTGAAGCTTAAGTTAATAACGATAATATTGCATAAAACCAATTCCACTATTATTGTGTTACCTTTTTTAATAGGTATGATTTATTGAAGAAAGAAGATTATATGGAGAAATGAATTGAAATACTAAGATTGCTTAAATAACTATTGATGGGGCATATTCTGCACCGCTGACCAAGTCAGCACATTGAGCAAGGTCAAAGATATCCACAGCAAGTCAACGACTTAGACAGTCTAGCCGATGCAACCCATCGGCCTGTCACCTGGGTATCGGCCTGGCAACTAGCCAGCCGGAATACATATCCGCGTACTCATATCCAAGACTCTCGGCCGGCCTGCCATGGGTCCATCGGCCGAGGGTAGAACGGTCTTTCCACCTGCTAGCCACTTGGCCACTACGTGACAAAAGGTGAAAGTCTATAAATACTCCTCAACCTTCATTGAGGAAAGGATCCACATTTTAACCTAAGAATCACTATTCATCTGGTAATATCTTCCTTATCTCTCTACAATACATCCTTAGCCAAGTAGCGACAACTTACCTCTCTAAGTTTACTGACTTGAGCGTCGGAGTGAGTACGCTCGGCCAAAGCCGAGCCCTCAGTTTGTTCATCGTTTCAGGAGACCGCAAGGAGGATTCAAGCAAAGACGTCATTCTACAAGCCACGGGTGGTAACAATACTTGCTCTGGAATTACACCCGGAACAACTATAATTTCCATACTAACTAAAGATTGGCGACATCAACGTGAAATCGTGGATGATTAATAATTTTGAGCACTTATTATATATTTTGAAATATATGGCTAAAAGGTGGAAAATTTGAGGAGATGACATCATTTTTTGTATAATACTGTTTAACAGGTGAAGTATTCGGCAATAATGATCCAATTGTTGTTCAAGTTGCTGCTGCTTTAAAATTCTTAGTTCCGCAATTTATTATTGTATTAGCTTCAATTTTATAGGGGTATAAAATGTTAATTTTGTCATAAAATTTCTAATTGTGTGTTTTATGTTATTTTCAGAATTGTTGATGAAATTTTGATATCTAATTTGTGAGGGTGCTCTATCTTTGAGGATCTTCGTTTGATAATATAGTTTTATGTAATTTGATTATATGAATACTTATATTATTAATTCATTTTAGCTTGCATTGAGTTACTTTAGTTTTGGTAGGAGTATCTTAGTATACTGTATGACATTTTAATTTCTGATAAACTGTTGTATAAAAGACTAATTGACTTTATACAACTCTTAAAACCTGAAAACCGTAAATTGAGTTGATCGTAGTATGTTATTGTATTAAATGACTAAAGTATTACACTAAAAACAGAACATCCCGTGAATTTCACGAGTCACAAAACTAGTTATCTAATTAAACATACCAAAATTTTAAATTGACCCGACCTAAATTGACATACACAGGTGACGGGCCTAGTCTGTCTGACCTATTCAACTTTTCTAGTGTTAAATAAGCCATGAGAACGTTACAATCTGGAAGAAGGATTCAGAACTCTAACTCATTGCCTACAATACAATTGTCTTAACTATTAGGCGAATACACATTACTTGAATACAAAGAAAAAATCTTAAGATGTATGCATAAAATATAGGATCAATTGATGAAAACACCCTTTAATGTTGCACTTTTTAAAACTTAACATCTTATGATTTTTTTTAAACTTAATACCTTAATGTGCATTTCATTCACATTTAGGTACCTTAAGTGGATTTAGGCCAAAAAAATGGAATATTACGGCCATATTTTAAAGAGATGACGACGTATTTATGATGCACTCCGTTCACATTTTCAACCTCTTCCTTTCCCTTTTATAAATACAAGTCACGGTTGATTCAATCTCGGCAGTATTTCATCTTTTTTTTGGCTTAAATCCACTTAAGGTACCAAAATGTGAATAAAGTGCACATTAAGGTATTAAATTTTAAAAAACATTTCATAAGGTGTTAAGTTTTAAAAAGTGCAACATTGAAGGGTGTTTTCATCAATTAATCCTAAAATATACTTCATTCCATCCAAACCAAAGGTAACACTTGCTTTTGGCACTATTCATGATCGTAGAGAATCTTTGATATTATTCTTAATCTATACGACAAAATATAGTAATGTGAGATCTTATTTGATTTATCGTCATAAATGCTATAAGAATAACAAATTTTTACAATTTTTAATAATGTGTAACTAAAGATATTAACGTTGCAAAACGTGTCTCGGCAAGTGTGATAAAACAACTGTTACCTTTAGTTTGGATGAGAGGGAGTATATATTTAAAAGTTTTATTATCGCGGTGTCATGTAAATTTTTAAAAATAATATTAAAAAATTTATATCTCTATTAATTTAGTTATTTACTTATATGAAAGTGGCCACAAAAAAATTTGGCCATTTCGGTCATAGGTCAGTCCAAAGATCGAGAATCAACTTCCTTAAGTCCGTTGTTTCTTAGTACTCCCTCCATACCACACCAATGGTAACATTGAGAATCTTCACACTATTCATGGTCGTAGGGAATCTTCGATATTATTCTTAATCCACAAGACAAAATATAGTCATGTAAGATCTTGTTTGATTTATCGTCATGAATGCTATAAGAATATCAAATTTTTATAATTGTTAACAAAATGTAACTAAAGATATTCACGTTGTAAAACGTGTCTCGACAAATGGGAAAAAGTCAATATTACCATTGGTGTGGTATGGAGGGAGTAATTTAGGGGGCGTTTGGTTAGAGAAAGGGAAAGGGAAAGGGAAAGGAAATTAGAAAGGGTAAGAGGGGGAAAGGTAACGGATTACCTAAAACTTAACTAGTTGTTTGGTTACATCAAAAAAATGAATGAAGTGTGGTGAGTTGTGGTTTGTTTTGGTATACGGGTGGTGGTTTAGGTGGGGTGGTGGTGATGGTGGTGGTGGCATGATGGTGGTACTAGTGGCAGTTGGGTGGTTATGGTGGTGTGGTAATGGTGGTGGTGGCGTCATGGTGGTTATGGAGGTGGTGTTGCGGTGATGGTTTATGTGGGGTGGCTGTGGCGATGGTTTTTGGTGGTGGTTTAGGTAGGGTGGTTGTGGTTGTAGTGGTGGCGGTGGCGTGGTGGTGGTGGTAGTGAGGTGGTTATGATGGTGATGGTGGCGTTATGGTGGTTGTGGCGGTGGTGGCATCATGGTGGTTGTGGATGGGGTGTTGTGGTGGTTTATGTGGGGTGGTTGTGGTGGTGGTTTTGGTGGTGACGATGGTGGGTGATGGTGTCTTGATGGTGACGGGTGTGGTAGGAGTCGTAAGTATGGTGGTAGGTAAATAAGGTGGTTGAAGAGTAAGAAGGGTAATGAAATCTCATACCTTAGGGGGGGTGGAGGGTAAGGAATTAGATGGATTGAGAGGTAAGGAAGGGAATTACATTCTCTTTGTTTGTGTTAAACAAATACCAACAAAGGGAATCAATAACTTTGTTTCCCTTTCCATTTCTTATAGACCTCCAACCAAACGTCTCCTTAGTAGCTTAGTGATAGAGGACAAATATTACTATACAACCAGTTGTATAATAAGCATTGTATAACCTTATACATTAATCCGAGCTTATGTGCAATTTTATTGAGTTTTGTAAAAGTTTATTTTTTTTATGTTTAAGTGTGACTTCAAAAACTTTAAAGTAGAGCTCAGATTCTTTTTAACAAAACTCGATAACTTTAGTACACAGTTCGGATTCTACACCATACAACCATATACAACTAGTTGTATAATCTACTAATTGGTGATAGAGCGATCGATTGTTAACTGACAGGTTGTAATTTCAAATCCTACTTTGGGGGCATTTATAGTTATCGCTTTTGTGACCAAGTGACCCTTGCCCTTCTCCTTCGTTTATAAACTAGAAGAATTGTGGGACATCAAAAGTGCGGAGTTTTTTTGTAGGTTTTTATTCTCACTATCAGCAATTGGTAACGCTTGCAGCCTTGCATGCATAGTGGCCATGACCGAACCTTTTAAATAGACCTGGCAAAAGCAACCCGACCCGATTGACCCGACCCGAAAAAGATGACCCGAGACCCGAAGTGACCCGAACTACATCACCTGAATGTGACCCGAAAACCCGAATTGACCCGACCCGACCCGAACATGACCCGAGCTTTCTTGACCCGAACTGGCCTGACCCGAAAATGACCCGATCCGAAACCACCAAACCCGAAAATGACCCGACAAAATATAACTCTAATTGAACCGAAAAGACTTGAAATGACAATTTCTCTATTATTCATTGACCCGAAAATGACCCGACCCGTAACAACCCGACCCGCTTGACCCGGAATTGACCCGACAACAAACCCGAAACAGAACCGAAACCCGAAATGACCCGTCCCGACCCGAGTTAACCCGAAATCAATGAAAAACCCGAATTGACCCGATCCGAATTGACCCGATCCGAACCCGACCCGTTGACCCGTTTTGCCAGGTCTACTTTTAAGAATTGGTTCGGAATGGGCGCTAGACATCGTAGTGATGTTACAAACTAAATCACTCTACCCGACGTTTAAGTGACTTTGAATCTTAGCTTCTTATTTACAAATAATTTAAATTTATTTATATCAAACAAATCAGATTAAACTCTCATTTATCATGGATAAATTCATTTATAAATAAATTAACCAACTAATTCAACCAATTATATGTAGATTTCACATTAAACTAGTTTTTGAACCCGTGCACTGCACGGGTGGTAACGAAAAGTGTTATTAAAAGTAAAAACTTACGTATTTTATTGGATTTAGTAAATTACTAAATTTTAGAAAATTGCATATTGTCTATTGATACACTTTTGAAAAGTTTATTTTGCTTAATTTTATTTGAAATATTCTGGTTTTTTTTCTGGACTTTTTAATTTATGAGAGCTGAAATCTGAGAAGTGGATATAAAATTATTGTGGATTTCTTAATCTGTTTATCTACGCAATATACATTTAATTTTACTCATTGTTGTACGCTTTTTTATCAATTCTCTACCTTCTCTCTCATTTTTTTTCTCTCACTCACCATCGTTTGGACGTTTGGAAGTAGCGTTCACCATCACTGACCGACCACCTCGAGACCCACCAGCACACCCTCCACCGCAGTGGTGGCCGCACCCAACATCTCGGACCACGAGATCCCTTTCAACCCCAAATTCTCCTATCTTTTAGTAATGTTATTCTTTTTATTATCGAAATTGTGTTATGCTCATCGAGCTACCCTACCTAATACTCCAATATATATCTGTAAGGGTGGAGTTTAGTAGTCAAAATTTGGGGAAATTGCTAAGGGTCTCAAATTTAAGTCTCTCTAAAGGTTGAACTTGAATACGTGATTTACAGATTATCACGTAAATTTGGGGTAATTTTTTGAGTGCGTGTCAAAAGTAGCAACAATGGTTTCCCATCTTTGAAGAATTTTCGAGACAACACTTTATTTATGGGTTTTTCATTTATCTTTACTTTTCTAAAACTAAAAAATTATTTTTTGAATATAAGTCAGTTTATATGTGAAAAACTTTTATTCTTTTTCGATTCTTTACAGTCAAAGTTTTCCAACGTTAGCATTAGAGAGAATACTCATTTTACCGTCTGTCTTATTAGAGACGGTCACTATCTGTCACAAGTTCAAGACAGATAGTGATCCTCTCACAAATTACAAGTGGGTGGGCAAGTGGGGTATCCATTTCCCCCCACTTGCACTATTCATTTGAATTTTGTGGGAGCAGTTAGTCTTGCTATAGAGGGATATATCCTATAGCTAAAGACGAGTCAAATAGTTTGAAAGTGATGACATTTTTGGCCCCACCACCCCACTTGTTTGTCTTATTAGGAATATGGTATTGTATTTGACTCGTCTTTAATTATAGACGGATATGTGCCGTCTATAATGTGTTATGGGAAAGACACTATCCGTCTCCAAATCATGACAATTTTTATTTATTTTGATTTTAATTCAATCTACTACTAACTTTCAAAATTTAACGCTTATTTTTTGAGAGAATAAAATTTGACGTTTATGACTAATGGAGATAATGCATTAGCAATTAATACGCGTTAAGCAACATCTCGACTCGTATTTCATTTCAATTTCGTCTTTTTTTTTTTCCGCCGAAAAAAATTAATACGAGTAATAGTACAATCTTATGTACGGGCTTTCGTTCAAACGGATCAACCAACAACTTTTACGGTTTTAACCCCCCGAAGAAATCGTGATCTCGATTTCAATATCACGAATAATCCGACAATAACACCAACAAACAATTCTTTTTTTAAAAAAAAAAAAAAATGAAGAGATTATTATCCAGGAATAAAGTCCATCATACGAGAAAAATCCTGAAAACAAACAAATCCATCTTTATTAACGTCAACCTCTTCTATCATACGCCGACAATCCTCTAACGTGCACCTTCCATCCCCAAGCTTAACAAACCCTTGATACAACTCCGATGCCGAGATCCTGCCGTCGTGATTCGTATCAAAGAACTCGAACGCCGCACGGAGCTCATCTTCCTCGTGAGCCGTTGATTCGAAGATAGATCCGACGGCCTGGAGCTCATCTAAGCTGATGCATCCGTCTCCGTCTCGGTCAATCTCCTTTATCATCTCACCCAGCTCTTCGTCTGTTAAGGATTTGTTAAACAGGTGTTTCAGCTCGTAACGGTCTATTTTACCGTCTCCGTCTCTGTCTATCATGTGGAAAGCCGAAACGACGTCGAATTTGAACTGAGGCAGCGTTGGTGTTAGTATAGGTGGTGGGGATGGGGATTGGGAGCCTCCATCGTCGGAGCGCGTGTCTCTGGTACGGCGGCGAGTGGTGGATGAGGTTGACGATGAGGTGGATGATGAGGTGGTGGATGAGCTGGAGGCGGCGGAACCGAATGATGGGGGTGATGATTTGGAGAGGGAAGAGGAAAATGACTTGGAGAGGGAAGAGGAGGATGATTTGGATTTGATGGAGTGGAAGATGTGTTTAGGGTTGATGGATTTGAGGGTGAGTTTCATGGTGGAAATGAAAAATATGAATATAATAATAATGATGGAGAGAGGAGGAAGATGAAGAGTGAAAGAGAGGGGAAATGAGAAAGGTAGGGAAGGGATGAAGGAGAGAGGAAGGAGGGGAAGAGGGGGTTATGAAGGGGAGAAGACATGACCATGAGAAGGTGGAAGGGAGTTTCCAGGAAACTTCCTGCTGATTGAAACTAGTGTATTTAGTGTACTATTTTTTTTTGCTTATTTATATCCATGTATTTAGTCATCTTTCTGTGGGTCATCATTTTTATTTATTTATTTTATGTATTAGGATGATGACTCTTGGTTGGTCACTTACTCACTTGGGCCATATTTATGTCTTGGGATGGGATTATGCTTTTTGTGTGAATGAATGTATGTGTCATTTTGTAACATGCTCTCTTGCTACTCTTTAGCAACATTTTTCTACAATTTTTTATCGAGTAAATAATACTCCCTCCTATTCACTATATTCTTCCCCTTTACTTTTTATCCAAGAAATAAGGAAATCAATTTGGATCACACAAATCACATTACCCCACATGCCATTGAATTTGGACCACACAAATCAACCCAAAAAAGAAAATAGGGAAGAAAACCCGAATAACCGAATATGGAAATAGGGAAGAAAACCCTGAATAGGAGGGAGTACTATAAGCACTTAAGACCATCTTCAAGCATTGGTCACGAACCGATTTTACTCTTAATCTCACCTTATTAATCTTGACTCATTTTCACCCTTTCAAGCAGAAGGTCGCGACCTAGGTTATCAACTCAATCATTTTCTACTTCACAACATTTCCAATTATACCCCACTATCATATTATATACTTTTTTTTTTTTTATTGTTCAACCAATAAAAAGTTTCCACCTAGAAGGTCACCAAGGTGATCAATTTGCTCAACAATGGTCACAAATTGACCTTTTATGCAAAAGGTCACAAATTAACCATCAAAGGTCACCAATTATACTTGCTTAATTATGTCATTAGCATGACCAAGCAAGGTCATGACCTACCAATTGACCTTGCTTGGACATGGTCTAAACTATCCTCTTAGGTTGTTTTAAGGACCTCAACTATTATTGTGTCGCTTTAAGGGCATCATCATGTGCGTTGGACAACAATGCCCTTATCTTTATTTATAAGGGAAATAATAAATACAACCTAGTGGGTTGTATTTAAGTATTTAATATCCTTCTATATTTGCCATTAATTTAGACATTAGAGAGCAAATTACACATGAATCAATGCAATTAATACATATATTAATTATTTATTTCCTCTTTTAGTTGCTTAAATACAACCCACTGGGTTGTATTTATCATAACCCTTATTAGCGGAAATTCTAATTAAAATTTAGTATTCGTTGGTTACTTTAACCATTATAAAATATGAGTATCGATCAATATTGAGATGTTTCGATTATAATTAAGAAAATATTTATCATTTATATTGCCTTCCATTTATTAGTTCTTCGCACTTCCTTTCACGGGGTCTCCCAGATGGGACTTTGTCCGTAAAATTCAACGTGTACATATAACTTGTTTTTATTGAAAAACTACTTAGAATTGTATTTTCATGATAAATGTAATTATTTAGTTCTTTATTTATTTATTAATAATTTTAGTTTAGTTTTCATAATTTTAGTTTTGTTTATTCATGATTAAAGTTGTTCACTTGAACACTTAAAAAGAAATTGGGAAGAAAAAAATGAGAGAGGGTAATAAATATAAGGGTGTTTTGGGCAAATATATGTAGTGAGGTCATTAACGCTACATAATAATAAGTTAGGTCCTTAAAACCATATTTGATAATAGTTTGGATCCTTGTTGTGGACTTTACTCATTTTTTATATATGGATTTTTCTTCCCATACACAATACAATGTCACGAATTCTTATTTAAGACATACAAAATTCGTCTTAAGCAAGTATTACACATAAGATAAAAATAAAATGCATTTAAAATAGAATGCATTTATTCCATCTATACGCATTACGCAATACAATGTACCCATCAAATCTATCTATAAAACTATATTAAAAGGGTAACCTTAAAAAGCCATGTAGACAAAGCCACATAGGCGAAGAAAAAGCCACGTGTGCATTACAAATGTCACATCTATAAATCTATATAATCTATACTATATAGTTAAAAAGCAACTTAATACATTTAATTTTTTGCCATGTAGGATTATCATAATTAAATTCTATTAATTTATATTGTTAATATTAAGGCTACTTTAATAAATTTATTAAAATTCATTATAAGGTTTAATAATATTTTTTTTTGTGTGGAAACCATAAGATCATGATTTAAATTATAAAAATAAACTAAGAATTTAGTCTCATCATTTAAATCATTCAATTTGTTCATCTAACTCCTCCTTAACCATAAAGATAGTAGCTAAAAGATCTGATATGTAGTAAATAAAAAATCTAATAATTTGGATTATAAAGCTACTAATATCTACAAATTTATAAATATAATTAAAAGGAAAACCAAAATATCTATCATCATCAATATGTCATATTTTAATTACATATACAAGATAACTTTTTAAACGACTTTCATGCAAAATGGAGTTTGTAAGAAAACAAAAATTAATAGTAATAGTAATAATAATAATAATAATAATAATAATAATAATAATAATAATAATAATGACGGGGCGTTGGACCTTACGCGGCAGACTCTTTCTGATAGTTTGACTGTCTATTCCAACGCCGAGAGTTCTTTGAGACGGATGGGGTTCTGGTTGTGTGGGGTGTGTTTTATGATCCATACTCTTGGTGCTAGATGTCGGCATAATCGGGGTGATATTGTGGAGCATCCGGAGTGTGTTGATGGCATTTACTCCTTCCATATTCATGGTATTCCGAGACCTTTGGCTCCTTCTACTTCGGTTTCTTCTGATGATAGTGTGGAGCTCGTTCAGTGGTCTATATCTTCGTTGGATCGTTTGCTGTCTTTGGGCCTTCGCACGGTGAAATCGATTCCTCCTAAGTGCCGTCTTGGGTTTGCTCGGGCTTTGAAAGGGGCCTTGGATGCGGTGTTTGATGCCCCTAGTGATCTCTCCCGCTGGGTTCGTTTGCTTGCTTTACCTCTTTGTTTGCTCAGGACTTTTGCTCCTCGGAGTAATCATGAGTGTCGGTCTGCTATTCGGCGTCGGCATCGGGAGGAGAGTATTGCGGGGCTATTCTTGCTTGGGGGACACCTGGGGGGGTTTGCGTTATTCTGAGGAGTGCTTTGATGAGGGTCCTTCTTCTTTTTGTGTGGATGAGGATCTCGATTTGAGTGACCTTAACCTCCGCCAATGCCGGCGGAAGATATCGATGGTCATTATCTTTGCTTTCTTTGTACGAGTGCTTTCTTCCTCGGGGTCGCCCCTACTCCGATGCCACTCTTGTGGCCCCTGCGTGAGAAGCATCCCTCGCGCCCGCCTCCTTCATTGCCTCCTCTGTCGGGGGATCATCATCCTCTGGTTGCCTCTTCCGCGGTGGTCTTGGATATGATTCGGAGCTTCCCTCGTGGTACTTCTTGTGGGAGGGATGGTTTTCGTGCTCGACACCTTATGGATTTGTTTGAGTGGCGCCTCTTGCCGTGGCTATCTCCGATGATTTGATCACTTCTATTACTAGGGTGGTTAATCTTTTTCTTGAGGGTCGGTGCCCTCTTCCTGCGGGTGAGTACATTGCAGCGCTCCTCTCACACCACTCGTTAAACCGGGTGGTGGAGTTCGTCTATTCTTTGTCGGTACGGTCCGGAGACGGCTTGTCTCTAAGGTTGGTGCTTCTATGGTTGGCCCGTCTTTATCTTCTTATTTTGATGGGCTTGATTCGGGGTTGTGTGTCCGGTGGAGGAGAGGCTATCTTGCATGCCTTGAACAGACTCATTGAGGCTCGGGGGAACAGGTGGGGCTTTCCATGTTCTTTGGTTGATTTCAGAATGCGTTCAACCTTGTTGACCGTTCGACCATGCTTCAGAGGTCCGCCTTCGGTGCCGCTCTCTCCCGTTGGGTGGAGTTTTGTTATTCCAGCCCGGCCCGCCTTTTTTATGGGGAGCACTGCTTGTGGTCTTGTCAGGGTGTTCAGCAGGGTGATCCGTTGGGGCCTTTGCTTTTCGCGTTGGTTTTGCATCCCTTGGTTTGCAAGATCCGGGACACTTTTGACCTCACTTTGCAGGCATGGTACTTAGATGATGGCACCATTGTGGGAGATACTTTGGAGGTGGGGAAGGTGTTGGACTTGATTAGGTTGGATGGCCCTCGTTTTGGTTTACACCTAAATGTCTCCAAGACGGAGGTCTTTTGGCCTGTTGAGGATCCACGGAGCCGGCTTCCGGGGGTTTTCCCCACTTCTATTTCTCGGCCATTGCACGGTGTTACAGTTTTGGGAGGACCTGTCAGTACTTGTCCTGGTTTTAGCAGTGAGATTGTGGCGACGAGAGTAACTAAGACCATTGAGCTGATGGACTTGGTTGCGAGGATTGAGGACCCGCAGTGTGAGTTGCTTCTTCTTCGAGCTTGTACTGGTATATCTAAGCTCTACTTCTCTCTTCGTACTTGCTCCCCTAGTGTTTTTGGGTCTGTCCATCTTCCTTTTGATGCCGCTCTGCGTTCTAGCTTGGAACGTATTGTCACCGCGTCGGGCGGGTTTTGGGGATTGGCAGTGGCGCCTTGCTACATTCCCTTTTCATCTGGGTGGCCTTGGTGTTTATGCGGCCGGAGATGTTTTGTTCTATGCTTTTATTGCGTCCCGCTTGCAGTCTGCTGGTTTGCAGGCTAAGCTCCTCGGCCCTTCTCGTGTTGTAGCTGCTGGCCCTGCTTTTGATGATGCCGCACAGGTGTTTACTGCGACTACAGGTTCTGATATATTAGGTCGCCCTAGTGAAATTGCTGCCCCCAAACTTATGAAGAAATTGGCGAGATATTTATTTCACGACGGTTGCTCCGCCTCGAGTCTGTTTTTCTTTGACACCTCGCCAGATCGCTCTATGGCGGTCTCGGCGGGGTTCTCACTCCTCGATTGGCTGCGTGCGGTTCTATCTCGGGGTTGGGGCAGACTATGAACGGGAGGACTTACCGTAGTGTGTTGGGGTATCGTCTGGGTGTTCCGTTATTCTCGGTATCTAGGCCATGTCCTGCTTGCTCTCGGGTTTTTGCTGGGGATGTTTTTGGGGACCACGCTGTTTCTTGTCTTGCATCTTGTGGGCGTTAAACATCGGCATAACCTTGTCAGGACACTCTCTTCGACATCTGCTATAGATCCGGTATTTGCGGGGAAGGAGGTTGATATCGGTTTGGTTGATGGGCATGGTGGCTCTCTTCGTCTTGCGGATTTATTGCTTTATTCTTGGGACAGGGGGCGTGATGTGTGCGTCGACTTGACGGGTTCTTCACCTTTGACTCGGACCGGGTTGGTGATTTTGTGCGGGCCGGGTTGTCGGCCCGATGATCTTTGCTCGGCGAAAGTGTGCTAAGTATGGGGATTTGTGCGCGATAGCGGGTTATGGTTTCCTTCCTTTCTCCTTCTCTTCACTTGGGAGGGGGTCGGATCTTGTTGCCTTGCTCAAGCGGATCCGAAATTCTCTCGTATCTCGGGATGCGGGGGCTCGGGTGGCCGCTTACATTTTTACTAGACTTAGCTTTCTTTGTTGCTAAGGGTGTGGGAGCCCTGACTTGTTTCTCGGCTCCCCACCAATTTCATGTAAACTTTTATTCTTATTTTAATGAAAACACGCGCATCCCTTTATAATAATAATAATAATAATAATAATAATAATAATAATAATAATAATAATAATAATAATAATAATAATAATAATAATATTAATGCAAACCTTTTACATACCATTTCTCATTTTTCCTTATTTATGTTTATATTAAACTTCATAATAATGAAAAATGGATGCTCAAAAGTCATGAACTTGATCTTTATTTATGCCTATATTAAATTTGATAATAATGAAAAAATAATATTTAATAGCCATAAAACACATCCTTAATTGTTTATATATTTTTTTATGGAAGACAAAATTTGTAAGTAAATAATTTCTTATCTCTATCGTTAGTAGAATGGTATGTGTCACCGATATTATTAACTAATTTTTTTTATTTTTTTATTGGAAGTTTCATTGAGTTATGAAGTGTTCATCACATTTTCAATTTCGCGTATGTGTTTGTTTTGTTCTCATTTAGGTGCTATTAAGATTATTTATTGTGTTAAGCTTTTCAAAGGTAAATATACTTACATCTCTATGATTTGATTATCATTCCCTCTTTTTTTCATTACTTAAGGTGAAACTTAGTTAATAACGATAATATTGCATAAAACAAATTCCACTATTATTGTGTTACGTTTTTTTAATAGGTATGATTTGTTGAAGAAAGAAGTTTATAAGGAGAAGTGAAATACTAAGATTGCTTAGACAACTATATTTTACATACTAACGAAAGATTGTTGACATCAACTTGGAATCGTGGATGATTAATAATTTTTTGAGCATTTATTATACTCCCTCCAATTTTCTTTTGAAATATCACAAAAACTCCGGAGAGACGGTCTCTCAATAGCGTTATTGAGAGACCTCTCATATGATGGGGTGAGGGACCCACTGAATTTCTTTTTTTTCCCTATTATGTCTCCCACTAAATTAGTGGAAGACGGTCTCTCATTAGACCTAGTGAATATATGGCTAAAAGGTAAAATTTGAGGGGATGACATAACATTTTTTGTATAATAGTGTTTAATAGGTGAAGTATTCGACAATAATGATCCAATTATTGTTCAAGTTGTTGTTGCTTTAAATTTTTTAGTTCCGCAATTTATTATTGTATTAGCTTCAATTTTATGCGGGTATGAAATGTTAGTTTTATCATAACATTTCTAATTGTGCGTTTTATGTTATTTTCAGAATTGTTGATGAAATTTTGATATCTAATTTGTGAGGGTACTCTATCTTTGGGGATCTTTGTTTGATAATATAGTTTTGTTTAGTTTGATTATATGAATACTTATATTATTAATTCATTTAGCTACATTGAGTTACTTTTGTTTTGGTAGGGGTATCTTAGTATATCTAATGTATGAAATTTTAATTTCTGATAAACTGTTGTATAAAAGACTAATTGAATTTATACAACCCTTAAAACATGAAAATCGTAAATTGAATTGATCGTAGTATGTTATTGTATTAAATCACTAAAGTATTACACTAGAAACAGAACAATCTGTGAATTTCACGGGTCACAAAACTAGTTCTTATTTCATATGGGTTAAATAGTTTGAATAAAAAAAAGTAGAAAACATAAAAAAGAGCAACATATTTATCTTATATACATAAGGTCCTCTTCTTTTGGATTGAAACGGATCTGATCTGAACTGAACTGAACTTAACTTATAGGATCTGAACTGAACTGAACTGAACTTATAGGATCTGAACTGAGCTGAACTTATTGGATCTGAACTGAACTTATAGGATCTGAACTGAACTAAATTTATAGGATCTGAACTGAACTAAACTTATAGAATCTGAACTAAACTTATAGGATCTGAACTGAACTTACTCGATCCGAATTTAAATTAACTTAAATTAATTTAACTTAAATATTATTATTATTATTATTTTATTATTATTTTTATTATTAATATTATTATTATTATTTTTATTTGTTCCGGGTGTAATTCCAGAGCAGTTATTTGTTACCACCCGTGCTTGTAGAATGACGTCTTTGATTGAATCCTCCTTTCGGTCTCCTGAAACAGTGAACAAACTGAGGGCTTGGCTTTGGACCGAGCGAACTCACTCCGACGCTCAAGTCAGTAAACTTAGAGAGATAAGTTGTTGTTACTTGGCGAAATGTATTTTGTAGAGAGATAAGGAAGATATTACCAGATGAATAGTGATTCTTAGGTTCAGTTGTGGATCCCTTCCTCAATGAGAGTTGAGGAGTATTTATAGACTTTCACCTTTTGTCACGTAGTGGCCAAGTGGCCAAGTGGCTAGCACGCGGAAAGACTGATCTACCCTCGGCCGAGGGACCAATGGCGGGCCGGCGGGCCCTGTTGACTCGCCGCCGAGGGGTCTTGGATATGAGTTCGCGGATGTGTGCCCCGGCTGGCTAGTTGCCCCGGCCGGGACCCAAGAGACAGGCCGACAGGCTGCGTCGGTTAGGCTGTCTAAGTCGTTGACTTGCTTGTGGATATCTTTGACCTTGCTCAATATGTTGACTTGGTCAGCGGGTGCAGAATATGCCCCATCAATTTGCCCCCAGCGTAGTCTATGCCGTGGTATGGGCTCCGATGTGTGTTGAGCGTATATTCTGCGCAAATAAAAATTTTCTTTCTCGGCCTCTTCTACCTCGGCTTGGTTCTGCTTAGGCCGTACCATATCCCCCCTCCACATGGATGTGTAAAGGGCATCCGATGTGGAAAAGAAAGTGACGCTGGCCGAGACCAGGGTTGAGAATGCCGGTTGTTTTTGATTGCCCCGGCCGTGCTATCTAGCTTGGCGATCATGTGGCGGCGGAGAACAGATACTTTAGGAATTTGTTGAGGAAGATGAATAGGCAGAGAGATATGAAGGGGCGTGTTGAAGACGCTTGGTCACTGTTGCATTGATTGACGTTCAACTGTTGCAACGATTGACATTCCGTGGTTGCATGTCCGACACGTGTACGTTGATTGATTGCCGACGTTTCATGGGTGTGCCCTGATTGGTCCTTCTTCATGGGCTTTCCCCTATAAATAGGGCAGTTAGTCCCTGAAATTGGCCACCAATTTCATTTTCTCTAAAATTTTCCTCTCTAAACTTTCAAAGACTTCTCTCTTTTCTAATCTTCAGAGTCGTTGCTTCGGCTAGTGCTTTTCTTCAAGGTAAACAAACAAATTTTTCTCTTTTTAACTTGTAAGTTTTGTTGTAAACATGTCTTTCTGCGATCTGGGACCTAGTAAACCTGCGCCGGGGTTCCCGTCGCGTCTTGATGAGGAGGAGATACTAGACCTTATCCCGATAAGGTCTGGGGGCCCTAGGTCTCTTTCTCCCGAAGTCGACCCAAAAGTTTTGGAGGATTGGGAGGATGATGATGATGTTGATGATGACGGTGATGATGACGGTGATGATCTTTGAAAGGGCTCATCCTAATGAGGGAGGCGACGTCATGGATCACGGCGAGGCTGTAAGGTCCGCCTTGACCGTGCCTGGACCCATAAGTTCGCCAGTTGTTCCGGCGAGACATTTTTCGAGGGCCATTTCTACTTTGGCAGGGGATACAAAATCGTTATCCCTGAGGAGGGTCAGGCCGTTTGTTGCCCTCCACCGGGTTGCACCGGCGTATACATCCGGCACTTGGAGTACGAGCTCCGGTTTCCGCTGAATGAATATGTCATGGCCATTATTAGAGCCATGAACGTCGCCGTGGCCCAACTGCACCCGTTGGCTATTAGGACCATAGTCGGCTTTGTCCGGCTCTGTCTCTTGGGGAAGTTCAACGGTTAATTTATTCCGTCGGCTTCACCACCTTCGGCCCGTCATTCATTTGCTGGTCGCGTCGGATGGTACAGCGTGCAAATGGAGCCGGGTTACGTCTCCGTCGATAAGCTTTCTTCCTGCAAAGACTGGAAAGATCGGTGGGTGTACGTTGAGGTGCCGGATGACTACCCGCTGCCCCTGTCCTTCCAGCATCAAGTTAATTTGCGGTGCGAGACTAAGGCGGAGCATGACAAATGGGTCACCCGGAAAAAGCTTAAAATGGACGCCTTGACAAGGTCCCTCTTACGGCGAATGAGAAGTCAAGCGATGAGGCTTTTGAGGCGGACAAGAGTGGGGTGCCAAAAAGATGGATTCCCCCAACGCAGATCATTCTTCAGGATGAGCCGCTTTGCTCTGCCCATGTCGGCCTCATACCGGCCCTAGCACGGGGTGAGTGGGGTCGGTGTGAGGCCCATCTCTGCTCTCAATGTTTACATTTTTGAATTTTGGTTCATTTCTTCTACTTAACTCTTGCTTTGTTTCCTTTGCAGACCACTTTGGACCAGGACTGTCGAGGATATCCTCCGGAGAATGGGGTGCACAAGGATAAGACCGTTGCTGATTTGCATCCTAAGGCTCTAGCTCGCGATCGCAGAACGTCGCCGAATGATCTCATGGATCAGCAGCTGAAAGGCTTGAATGTGGAGGCGGCCCAGGCGAAGGTTGCTAGTAACATGCCGCGCCGAACGCGGAAAACAAAGTCTTCGGCGGCGACGGCGTCGACATCCGTTCCACCTCCCATCCCTTCAGTCCAGAAGGAAACGGTGGTGATCGTTGACATTACCAATGGGGAGGACTCCGATGCGGAGGGATCTCCCCTTGTCCGTAAGAGGAAAGAGCCTGCCCCTGCCGCTAACGCTTCCGCTGCTACTGCTGCCGGCAAGGAAGTGCGTCCTCCGCCCAAGAAGGCCAAGCATGGTACAGATCTATCTTGTGGCTCAGACTTAGCCGGTTCATTAGGCGTTCCTGATGACAGGCTCTCCGATATGTCCATGTATATTGACACGGATGCTTTAATTGAATTTTTTGTAGATCAACCGCTGCCGTCTACCGGTCACACTATTGAACGGCGTGCCGAGGGGAAAACTGCGCAAGCAAGTGGTCAAGACGCCACCGTTGTCACCTCCTTCCCGAGGCCTACCCCCCTCCAGATTAAGTCGGAGGGCCTAAGTTTGATCAGGTTACTGGCGAAGTGGGCTAATACGGCCGGTGCTCTTATTGTGGAGCAAGAGAAGACCATGGCTGAAGCTGCCCCACAGCTCGAGCGGCTAAGGCTTGAGCTCGACGCAGCGAACAAGGAGGCTGAGGCTGAAGAGGCAGTCCGTGCTGAGAGAAAACTCAGGGAGGACGCTGAAAAGGAGGTCCTTACTGAGAGAGCCAAGGCCGAGGCTGCGGCGGCTGAAGCCGCTAAGTCTTTGGAGGGGCGTGACCTTGTTCAGAAGCACGCCGACCTTTACCGTACGCAGAGGGACGAATGGAGGGGCATGTTTCAGGCCCAGGGGAAGGTGGTTCGGAACAAGGATGCTATCATCACCCAAAGGGAGGAGGACATTGAGACGCTCCAAACCGTTATCCTCTCTAACATGTGCGCCCAATACCGGACTGGCCAAAGAAGTCGCGAGGAGAAGTGATTGGGGAGCTCTTCCCCTTGATGGCTCCTTTCCGTGGGACAAATTTGACGAGTTGTTTGACGACAAGCTCGAAGCTAAGGAGAAAGCCGCGGAGGAGAAGGCCAAGGAGGAGGTAAGGGTGAAGAAGGAGGAAGAGGCGGCCGCGAGAATGCGCCCTTCTTGCCGAGAAGGCTAAGGCGGCCAAGGAGGAAGCCGAGAGGATGAAGGCAACATTTGAGGCCGCCGAGGCCGAGGTGCTAAGAAATCCGAGGTCGAAATTTCTTTGAAGGCTGGCGAGGCGCCAAGACGACTTACGGGTCGTCCATCAAAGATGATCTTGCTAACATCTGCGTGATGACAAGCAGCAACAGGCATAGGGAGACGGGCGGTCGTCATCAGGCTCACCCGGCGTCTCAGATAGCTTTAGCTGTTCGGGAGCCAATTATTAAGCCTTTCCTCCCTGCCATCTTTTGGCCCTTCAAATGATATGTCTGTAACCTTTTGCTTTCCTTTTCCTTGTATTTTGTACAACTTTGGTAGGTTGTGTTTTGGCTTATCCTTATGGGGACGGCCGTCGCCTGTATTCTCCTCACTTGTAACCTATTATCATTTTTAATAAGAGTTTGCTTATTTTGCCTCTGGCTTGGCCGAGGTTTTTTCTTGTCTTCGTCTGAGTTGTCTTCTTACGTTATTAATTGAGCGCTTCTTTTGTTTCCGCCTCGGCCTCGCCGAGGCAGTTTATAGTGCGTATCTCAACTGTGTTTAACGTTTCTAAGGCATGTTCGATCGCTTTCGCGAGTATCAAGCTAGCTTGCGCTGGTAGTGACTTAGTGACGCCTTTGCTTCCTTATAGTGACTGTCGCGGCGTCTACCTCTTGGAGTGACTGCTGCG
The DNA here is from genome assembly GCF_048544455.1 of Silene latifolia. NCBI lineage: Eukaryota > Viridiplantae > Streptophyta > Magnoliopsida > Caryophyllales > Caryophyllaceae > Silene > Silene latifolia. Next base: position 223,271,749 of record NC_133534.1, read on the forward strand.
GCGTCTACCTCTTTGGGTGACTGCCGTAGCGTCTACTTCTTGGGGTGACTGCCATGGCCTCTATTTCTTGATGGTGACTGCCGTGGCGTCTACCTCTTGGAGTGACTGCTGCGGCGTCTACCTCTTGGGGTGACTACCGTAGCGTCTACTTCTTGGGGTGACTGCCGTGGCGTCTATTTTTTGATGGTGACTGCCGTGGCGTCTACCTCTTGGAGTTACTGCTGCGGCGTCTACCTCTTGGGGTGACTGCCGTAGCGTCTACTTCTTGGGGTGACTGCCGTGGCGTCTATTTCTTGATGGTGGCTAGTGGCGTCTACCTCTTGGAGGACTGCGGCGTCTACCTCTTGGGGTGACTGCGCCGTAGCGTCTACTTCTTGGGGTGGATCTAGTGGCGTGCTCGCTTGATAGTGACTATGGGGGAAAATGAACACTTTGATGGAAAACTTGGACGATTCTTCATTAGATATAAACATGCGTCGGGTGCCCTGATTTGTCTCGGGCACCTCCGCCGCTATACAAAGTTTTTCCCGAGATTGTCCGTGTCCTAATGGCTCATCAAAGGCACACCCTCCATGTCTGTCGGTACCGGTGTGTACCAGCCTTATTTCTTCAACCACTTTGTAGGGACCTTTCAGTTAGCTAGTCGATTTGCATCCATGAGGTCGCCCTTCATTGCAAGGATGGGTTTTTCCCCTTCTCGACTTCTTTGCCACTTTGAGGGATTGCATGTTGCATCCTCCTCGCGGATATCCGGGACGTTGACCACCTCGTCCTTCCCGTCCTTGGAGACGAGCTTGTGCGCTTCCCCCCGGTCCGAGACATACATCGGTGTCGGGGCCCGGATGGACATCATCGCATCGGCCTCGCTCGAGTGACTCGGCCTATGAGAACGTTGTAGGCGGACGAGCCGTCAATGACCACGAACTCGGCTAGGACATTCTTAGCCGCATCCCCCTCGCCGAACATCACCGGCGGTCCCGATCGACCCCGGGGTACCAGCCGCCCGGAAAAAGCGTACAACGGATTGGTGCGGGGGCTCAAGTCTTCAACCTTCGACCGAGGTTGAGAAAGCACTCCCTGAACATGATGTTCGTGTAGGCGCTGTGTCAATCGGGCACCTCTTGACTAGGTGGTTGGATATGTCCAAGTGGACTACAAGTGGGTCGCTGTGAGGGGCGATGACTCCCTCGTAGTCCTTCTTCCCAATAGTCATGTCGGGGATGTTGGAAGCGGGGACCGCTGTTTTGGGCACAAAGTTGATGGCCTGATACGGCTCGTTCGGTGCCGTTTGTGCCCATGAGCGGACCCACCGTTCTCGTTGCCCCGATGACAACATGGATCACTCCTATCCATTCAAAGACGGATTTATTATTTGAACCGCCGGCATCGGTCTTTTGGCCTCGGCAACATACTTGCCGAGGCTCCCCTTCCGGATCGGCTCTTCAATGGCATTCTTGGATGCGGCAGTTGTCGATAAGGTGACCGGTGTTGCCGTGGTACTCACGATCTTGGCTCGTGTCACCGTCTCCCTTCGGCTTGGGGGCCTTTCCCGCTCGGCCCTCGTTCTTGCTCGGGCGAAGACCTCGGCGGCAGATACGACCGGGGGTGTGATCACATGCCGCTTCCGGTAGTACGTTCCCGAACTCCCCGGCCCGCCGAGCTCATTTCTGGCGGACTGTCGACCGTGACCTATTATTGTCACGGCGTCCTTCCTCCGGGTTGTCCTCCCGGCGGCTCTTTCTCTCTGAGTGCCTGGCCTCGCTGGGGCCTACCCAGGTTTTGTGCTAGTCCTCCACTTTTATGGCTTGATCGGCCATCTTCCTGGCGGCGTCTAGGCCCAGGCCTCCGTACTTGATGAGCTCATTTTTTAAGTCTCCCCTTAGGAGGCCTTTCATCGTGAAGGCCGGATTCGGGGTTCAGCTCTCGAATCTGCTGAACCTTGGCGTCGAACCTCTTCACATAGCTTCGTTGAGACTCACTCCCCTCCTGTCTGATAGTCAGGAGATCCGATGTCTCCACGGCCCTTCTCTTATTGCAAGAGTACTGGGCTAAAAAGGCGTCCCTTAGGTCGGCGTAACAGTATACCGAGCCGTCGGGCAGCCCCTTGTACCACCCCGAGCCATCCCATGCAAGGTCGTTGGGAAGACTCGGCACTAGACTTCATCGGGTTGTTCCCACACCGACATGTACGACTCAAAGGCCTCGGCATGGTCGGTGGGGTCGCTATCCCCTTTGTATGTGAACGCCGGCAACTTTATCTTGGTTGGCACGGCGGTTTCAAGGACGTAGGCACTGAGGGGCTGTCCGACCACGTGTCGAATGACACGCGGCGATCGGCTCCTCGCATTCCTAGTCCGGCTCCTCTCCCCGTGGCGGGAAGGGCTTCTTCTCCGACTCTGGTGAGTCGGGCTTCTTCTCTAACTCTGGTGAGTCGGACTCCTTCTCCGACTCTGGCGAGTTGGACTTCTTTCACTCCACTGGGGCATGCCTCGTCGGTGCTGCGGCGACGCCGTCCTCCCGCGAGTGCGGGAAGGACTCAGGTCTACCACTAGCACTCTGGGCTCCCCCGGCGTCTTGACTGGGCCAGCTTCCTCCAGTGCTCCGTTCAAGTCTCTTGGAGTCACATTTTGGGCCCTGGTCTCCTGGACGGGTTCCGCCGCTCTTGTCGGTGTGGCAAAGTGTGAGCCGGCGTACTACCAGTAGGTCCGGGAGTAGCTTCGGTTTGTTGCATCAACCACATGTCCCATGATGGTGACTGGTTGGCGGGCGCGGCGTATCGGGTATTATTGGCATCCGTACTCGGTTGAATTACCCGGCCGGTGGAGGGCTGCGCAACCTCGCAATTGTGGACGGTATCATCTTGGTAGAATTCGGTTTCGTCAGTCACGAATATCTCTTGTTGTTTCGACATCTTCTTAGCTTTTTGGGTGGGTTTCTGTTTTGTTTTTTTTTTGTTTGGGAATGAATGTGACTAGCTTCTAGTATCTTTTCCCACAGACGGCGCCAATTGTTCGGGTGTAATTCGGAAGCGATTATTTGTTACCACCGTGCTTGTAGAATAGCGTCTTTGATTGAATCCTCCTTTCGGTCTCTCAAACAGTGAACAAATAAGCGCTCTCGGTTTGTTCACATTTGAGACCGAAAGGAGGATTCAATCAAAGACGTCATTCTACAAGCACGAGTGGTAACAAATAACTGCTCTGAAATTACACCCGGAACATTATTATTATTATTATTATTATTGTTATTTGTTATTTGTTATTGTTATTGTTATTGTTATTGTTATTGTTATTGTTATTGTTACCATTGTTCTTGTTCTTGTTATTATTATTATTATTATTATTATTATTATTATTATTATTATTATTATTATTATTATTATTATTATTATTATTATTATTATTATTATTATTATTATTAAAATAAACGCAAACTTTTATTGAGATTATATAAAATTTTTACAAGAAATTAGTGGACAGTCAAGAGAGAACACTGATAAGAAAATATAGTCTAAAACACAAGGTAAGATAATAACATTTTTCCGCTTTATATACATTGGTTTGTTCATACATTATACTACGGTTACATTACAATAAAAAATAATGAGAAGAGTGATAATTTTGTTTTAAAAATAATAATGTATATATGTATCGAATAATTAATAATGTCAAATGTTTTTGCGTCGGTTTTTAAAAATAATACTCTGTATATAACTTTTCTAAACTGAATTTATAGGATCTGAACTGAACTTATAGGATCTGAACTGAACTGAACTTATAGGATCTGAACTGAACTTATAGGATCTAAACTGAACTTATAGGATCTTATCTGAACTGAACTGAACTTAAATTAAGTGATTTAAAGTCTAAAAGAACAGGGCCTAAGTAATTGATGTTTAACCCGTTTTAATATTTAAACGGATACATCCGTCTTGAGGGAGATTAATTGTACAATGTAATGGTGTATTTCCATTTAAGATTATATCTTCATAACTTTTAACAATATATAATAACAAAAAGATTATCTACACTTGATTAAGAACAAGACCGCGATATGAGCTAACTGTCTTTAAAAACCAGCGTATAACATTTATATTCATAATTTAGACTATATTTTTCTAGATCAAAAATATATGAATAAAGAACAAAATTATTATATTCCCATTTTGATAAAAGCTTCTTTGATATCCGAGTCATTAAATGAAGGTAAAGGACTTAATCTAACACGTGAGATGTGTACAAATTACAAAATATATTATTTTCGTAGTTTGTAACACCCCTAATTTCCGTTTTATATTTCTTTATTTTATTTTCCCATATTTCGTATTTTATTTTTCGGGAAAATGTCTTTTGTCTTTTTTGGCTCGTTGGGTTCGAAATGGGTGAAGACCCATTCCTTGCTTGGGTTTCACGCGTGTTTTGAGGATATGTAGCTCGACTCGTGTATCATGCATTTTTTTTTTAATTCATGGAAGAAATCCATTCTCTAAAAAGTAGGAATACTTGTTATAAATACTAGTTTTAATCCCGTGCAATTTGCACGGGTATGTTATTATAAATTTTATTATCTTCAATTTTTTTTAAGATGTTTATTTTTATGCATATGTCATATTTAAAATTTTTGGTGATAAATTACATTTACAATTTAGAATTTCTTAAAGACGAACCTAATATAAACATAAAATATTTTCACTGAAAAAATATATCTAAAGAAGTTATCACCTAAAAATAAAAAATAAAAAAAATGTTATCCAAAATGTTACTCAGTACAATAATAAGTAAATGATGATATTACAAATTCCGAAATTTTTGTTTGTACATAATGGCAGATGTTGTGCTACTTTCGGGACGGTCCTTCACTCAATTTTTTTTTCTATTTTTTCTTTGTACATAAGTGTATTAGATCTGTCAAGTCCTGACCGACCAGACCTGACCCATTTTTTTAAGGGCAAGAACCAAAAATTTCTAACACACGACACGAACCCGAAATGACTCGTTAATTTAGAGTCGAAACCCAACCCGGTCGGGTCGACCCGTTGGGTCAAGATAAATCAAGAACTTTATTAAAATATTAATATTTATATAATAATGAATCAAGATTCGTTTGCTTCATTACGTGACTCGTGATATAAATACGTGTAATATGTTTATATGAAATAAAACACATGAAGTTAATTTTAAAATAGAAAATCATACTCCGATATGGAAGTTAGTTTTGTTACAAATTGAGATTTATAAGTTATTGTAATTTAAACACAAATGTTATATAAATAACATATTCCTTGTATAAGATAAATCATTCCAATATAAAAATAACATTATTCTTTGTCTAATAAGAACATAAATACTCCCTCCATTCAACTCCACTTTACATATATTCCTTTTTCGTCAATTCAGCTCCACTTTACATGTTTCCTTTTTAGGTCACGAAAATGACCATTCTATCCTTATTCACACTCCATATTTATAAAAAACTAGTTTTATGCCCGTGCAGAAATTGCACGGTCTACATTGATAAAATTTGTTGAATATATATTTTGTTGTCAGAAAATCCACGATTAGGTATTATATTATGACATTTAAAATTTTTGATTATAAGTTATATTTTAAATTTAAGAGAATGTAAAAATTGGTAAACGAAATGTGTCGTAGACTATTTTTAACCCGTATTCTAACTATTATTCAACCCCTATTCACTTTTACCCGTATTTTATCCTGACATGGTTAATATGTTTAACGTAATCAAAATTAGCCCGACTTGCATAATCCAAATGCAACCATAATGAATTGATTAAGCTCGTTTACAGGCAACTTGATATGAACCAATATAAAAAAAACAATACCAGAAATAACCATATAATAATACACGTGGAATCCAAATTGTTCGATCTAGCCCGAGTATCGCCGTTTTAAGGTTACTGGGTCAAGTAATAAGAATCGGTCAAAGTAAAAGATCTAGATTTGTCTTATATGCTAAAATGAGATGAGTACTTACCCGTTTTAATGTTAAAGCGGGATACTTTTATTTTAAGAGAGTCTAACCGGAGACAAACCTAACACCATATATAAAATACAAATTGCATGAATATGGTTTAAATAGTAATTTTATATTACTTAGAATAGATTAAAAGTAATGTTAATTAATACATGGCTTAGTCAACAATCCTAATCCTAATATGGGTCAAACCTGCATTTTATTTATTCGAAAGAATTATAAACCCAATTATTTGACCCATAACCTCCCAAATTCATAAGTCATGTAACTCATAACCCTCCAATCTCCATGTACCTGCATTCTTCGTAAATTTTGCTGCCTTAAAGTGTAAAACATATAGCCCTACCACTGCCAAAATTCTGTCGCCTTATATTTCACCTGCTTCTCATTACACTTCCGTCTCACCTCAACACTATCACATCTTCAAGATTATTGGTGCGTCAGTTGAACTCTTAATCTCGCAGTTCTGCTCTCTTTCTCTCCCACTCCCTCTCTTCCTTCATAAATTTTTCTTGTATTCTTCGATTTCAATTGTAAAAAAAAAAACGTAGGTGAATTTTCTTAGCAATATTTTTCAGGTTCAATAATTTTTTTATCAAAACAATTCTGATTTTTTTATATTTAACGAATTTTAACAATTAATTTTTTTTCTAACCGTTAATTTGAAATCTCGAAAATTTCTGGAAACTTACTTTATTTTCAAATTTTAAATTTCTTTCTTTCAGTTTCAGTAATTTTAACGAATAAATATAATTTTTTAAAATTTATTTTTCTATTAAATGATGAAAAATCTAATTTCCTCATTTCTATCTCATTTCATTCACATTATTTCACTAAGGTTGAATAAATATGGTATTTAATGTTTTCTTATTATGTCTTACTGATTTGATTATAAAGAAAAATTAGGTTGTTTCTGAGTTGTATTTATTAATCCCGTTAATTAATGAGTTTATCTTAATAAGATCAAGTCTAAATTATATTTTTAAAATTTTTTTTTTTTTACTAATTTGTGTTCTTTAATATATTTTTATTTAAGTGACTTATATTTTTTCGATTTTTCGAATTTTTTTCGTCAAAGTACGATGAACTCAGTTGTGCACTCTTGAAAAAGAGAAAAAAAATGTAAAACAAAATGAAGTATAGGAGAGAGAGAGTAATTAAATAGTTATAATGATCATGGAGGACCCTACTAAAAAAACGTTTTCAATTCCATCAGCCAATAAGATGCCAAGAAAAAACCTAGCTTTTATACTAGGTAGATGTCATCCATACCCCACACTAATCCACCTTTATATTTTTTTAACATTTTTAACCCCACCATTCTCTTTCCCAATGTTCTTTTTATAGTTTTTTTTTAATCCGCTCTTTAATACCTGTGCAAAAAGCAAACATGCGAAGTGGGGTTAAACGGAGGGAGTACATATTTGGTGGTGTACTCAAAATTCAAGTACACACAAAGAATGGTAATGGGTGGTTTATGTGTGAGAACTATTTTGAAGCATAGCATAATTGACACGCAAGTAAGTGGTGAATGGGAAGTTATTTTGCATTGAAATGTTGTAAAATGTACGGAAATTTGTTTTGTGTATAGAAAATGAGAGGTGATGTGGTTTAATCACAAGGGTTTAAATGTTCTTGTTTTAATAGAATTAAGATATTTTGGTAAATTGATACTCCGTATAATATAATAATTTTAGTAAAATCATGCGATTTTTGTAACAACATTGATTTGTTATCAATCGGTGTATTTTTTGTACGTTATTGTTATTGTAATTTATTACAACAACAACAACAACATCAGAGCCTTAATCCCAAAATGATTTGGGGTCGGCTGACATGAATCATCATTTCGAACCGTCCATGGGTGAACGCACGCCTCAAAATGCGAATAAAAAAAGGGAAGATGAAAAACAAAAAGGAAGAACGAAAATGTAATGGAAAGTCAAGGTAAGCTTAGGGGTTTTAAAATCGAATTCCGGCTTTCTTTTATAAAAACCTAAAATTTAAATCGAGAGCAAAGATTAAAACGATTGTTAAAAACCGAAATAGAATTAAGGATCCGAAATGGACCAGGTAAAATCTATAAGAAAGTGGTTGGTAAAAAAGTGTAATAAAGGAGAGAAGAATAAATAATGTAATTTCTTTAAATTAAATAAAAACACTAAATATGTCAAAAAAACATCAAATACTAAAAATCCACATGTATCCTTTTCCTCCATTGTGCCCTCTCCGTCACCATACTCTCCTCAAGCCCCAGCACTCTCATATCGTGCTCTATCACTCTCAACCACGTCTGTCTTGGTCTTCCTCTACCTCTAGGGACCTTTTCTGTTCTCCAAGTCTCCAGCCTCCTAACTGGTGCGTCCATACGTTTATCGTAATTTATTACTGTAGTAAAATATTAAAGTGTATTTGTATCAATTGGTTTAATTTGTTATTATTTATCGTAATATAAATTATTCATAAATCGTTATTTATTAATATTTACGTGCAACCATCGTTATTTTTTTTAATATTTACGTACAAATGATAAACTTAGTCATTTACGTACAAAAAATAAACATAGATGGTTTTTTATTAATTAATTCCTCAATCTTTGCCATGGGTCCCGCACTTAATGTTTAAAAAAAACCTAGATGTGGTGACGTGGCTGCATAGATTTGCACGAAATGTTTTTATATTTATAAAGATAAGATTTCGCTTAAACCATCATACTCCCTCCTATTCTAGATAAACCTCCCTATTCATGGGGGGCACTAGAATTAAGGAGAGAGATTAAAATAAGGTAAAGTATTGTAGTGGGGTTTGGTAATTGGAGAGAGGGAAGGTATTGTGGGGTCTTATTGTGGGTGAGGTGATTAAAATAAGTATTGTTGTGGGATAAGTTGATTAAAATTAGAGTAAATTAGATTTTACTCCCTTTTAAAACACGTTTGGCTAAAATTACTCCCTTTTAAAACGATTTGCTAAAATTACTCCCATATCTTTACCTCAGGCAAGAAATTGCTCCCAAAACCCATCTCAGGCCTAATATTTCGTCTTTTTCTGAATTTATGACCAGTTTGCCCCTGAAATCATGTTATATTCTTTTCTCATCCTCACATCACCCGGCCACTACGCCACTCATCGTCACCCACCGAAAGGCTTGCTGTCACCCACCACGCACGTCGCTCAGCGTCACCCACCATCGTTGTCTAGTTAATGAACTGCAACGATTTCCCACTCTCAGAAAACGAAAGACTGATGTTATTAATAGCAGTTCAGAAATAGAATGACTCACAAATCTGAAATTTTCCGTCAAATTTGGAGACATTGTTGATGGGTTTTGCCCAAAAAATCAGTCTCTTAGGGTATGATTTTCAGAAATTGTTGATGGGTTTTGCCCAAAACATTGTTGATGGGGACATTTTCAGAATTCAATGGAGGTATGATTGTAGCGGCCTTATCAAAAGTCAATAGAATGAGTGAGGAAGGAGGGAGGGTGACTGGCGGAAAAGAGGCGGCGGTTGGATTGTCCAAGGCACGGGGTGGATGACGGCTGTAAGGCGGCACAACCACCACAGAGGCGTGTGCACAGGAAATCCATACATAAAGGTGAAGGGATTTCAGGGGCAAATTGGTCATGAAAATAGAGAAAAGGGGGAAAAATTCAAAAAACGACTGAATATTAGGCCTGAGTTGGGTTTTGGGAGCAATTTCTTGCCTGAGGTGAAGTTATGGGAGTAGTTTTAGCAAATTGTTTTAAAAGGGAGTAATTTTAGCAAAACGTATTTCAAAAGGGAGTAAAATCTAATTTACTCTTAAAATTAAGTATTGTTGTGGGGTGAGGTGGGGTATTGTTGTGGGGTAAGGTGATTAAAATAAGTATAAAACTTTACTAAATAAGGAAATATGAAAGGTATTGTGAATAGATAAAAAAGGAAAGAGGAAAGTTTATGTAGAATAGGAGGGAGTATATAATACAAATACAGGTATAAAAGAAACTAGTTTTATCGTATTTTCACAATTTCACTTAATAGCTTACACAATTTTTATGAGTCTTGAATCAACACACATACATCTAAATAAAAAGATTGGGAAAATGCACGTGGTGCCCTTGAAGTTTCGATTTTTGCCCGAAATACCCAATTTTTTGTTCCGGAAAACTTCAAGAGGCTATAACCCGTGTCTACGAGTTCAGAAAGTGATAATTTTTTTTTTCAAATCGATTATCTTTCCGAGAACTACGATTTGAAAAAAAAAATTGTCGTATTTGGATCACGTGGCTAGGAGTTTTTGTACGTCAAAGTTTTTTTTACCGAACAAACTTTGAGTGACCATATCTCTTGGTCACGAATTCCAAACTCGACAATTTTTTTTTTCAAGTCATAAATCTCGAAAAGATAATCAATTTGGAAAAACAAATCGTCACTTTCTGAGCTCGTAAACACGAGTTATAGCCTCTTAAAGTTTTCCGGATCAAAAAATTGGGTATTTCGGGCAAAACATCAAAGTTCAAGGGTACCGCGTGCATTTTCCGAAAAAGATTTTGAGATTTTGAAAAATACGCCTCTTTCATAGTTTCATTGGACGGCCATGCCGGAAGGTATACACCAAAAAGATAAAAAAATACTCCGTATAACACTCCATAACAAAAGAAACATCGTTATCAAAAAGACTTGGCAAGTTGGCAGTCTTGGCACGGTGAGGAGAAATTTACTAACTACTCTAGTAACTACTGATACGTTTATACAAGTCAAGAGGATGCAGATTGAGTGTACTACTCAGATCTTCTGCCCTTTTTGTTCACGCTCATATAAACACATTACTCCATCTATGGTCAGTAGTGGAATTGACACCACCTCAATCGAAATTATCTACGCTGTTCTAAAATCTGCATCTCCAGACGCATTGCAATGGAAATCGCTATTGTTTTCCTTAAGAAGTTCATTAGCTTAGATGGAATCAGACAGATCACATTCACACTCATTATAGATATTCACCTGATTTTGAGTTAGACCAAATTAATGGAAAGATATCAAGGACATTATACCATAAAAAGGGCGAAAAGAAAAAGAAAAAAAAAAAATCTCCGAAGATTCTACTAATCACAATATTTAAGTAGAAAATGACGATCAGAAAATTCACAGTACAAAAAAGATTTAATAGAAACAGGGACGGGGGAGAAAACCTGAACAAGTAGAGGATATAAATGAAGAAAGACAAAACACGATACGATCTAAATTTTATGGTTTCTCGAACAGACTCACTAGGGTCACCTTCAGCATCAATGTCAGGGATATCATCACCCAATTATATGAGAGATACGAGCAGCTCAAGTGCCAGAAAAGTGAAAATTATTTCCGATTCTATTTTATCTAGCTCTGCTACCACATTAAAATTCCCAGATAGTATCAAGCCTCATTCAGGTAGGCGGAAATCCGAGAAAACTTGGTCCGTTTCTGGCTGCTCTTACAGTTATTGTTCTCTCCATGGTCATCAACTCCAGAATCATGCGCCTTCACCACCTCTAAAAGAGTTTATCTCTGCAAGAAAACTGGTCAATAACCGGAAGGATAAGAAGCTCAGAGAAGACGCGGTGCATACCACAAGTGTAACAAAAAGGGATCAATCAAGGCAAAAGGTATCTATTGAAACTCATAAAGCTCAAGCGGTGCATTTTGCTAGTGAAGAAGAAGAAGAAGAAACCGGTCTAGATTCTCATGTTACAACTATTGCCAAACTGAGGACAGAATGGGCCGTTGAAGGCGGCGATCCCAGTGAGAATTCTGCAGCAACACCCAGGAAGAAATCATATCCTGCGGTAAACATCAGAAATAATTTGAAGCATTTAAAGGTAAATCAGTAGGAAAACAAAATATAAATTTCAACATTGTATGTGATTGGAAACCTCTGATTGCTAGTATCAAAATCAAACACAGAAAACTTTTCATTTTTTGCCCTGGGGTAAGGCTAACTCCATTTGAGTGACCTGTTGTCTGACCCATGTCCTAGTTTGGTGACCCGAGGGTGAAACATTTTCTCACTTAGGTGGCTAAAGGTGTTAAATAGTCAAATTTCATCTGAATTACTGATGTTTTTGAGCATTATACAACAACAACATTGCCCCAGTGCCTCAATGGCTCTTGCAAATTGCCGGTAAGGGAGAGGGGAACATAATTTTGAAAAAATAAATAAATTATACTTGAATACTTGATGTGATCAAAGTGAGAAATACATGACCACCAAAGTGGAATTATGTTTAATTATTTTGTTTTCATAGGGGAGACAAAAAGCATTGAATAAAGACCTGCAGGAATCGCATCAAGAAGAAAGGGGAACAACACAAGGTAAGGTACAAAAGGAACCTGCTGATGCTATTCCCCTACCAGTCAATGCCAAGGGAAATGGGGATACAGTTTCTGAATCATCTCAGCTCTCAAATGAATTAGCCATTGACAGAGATTCGCAAGATGTCTGCGAAGGTAGTAGTCCAAGCTTAGCGAAAGAACATGCGCTGAGAGGGGAAGAACTGCAAGGTTATAAATCTTCTAACGTCACAGTCATACCATCTGTTGCAACCTGTACATCACCGGATAAGCGAGGCAAACAATTAGTTGGACACTGTCACCAAGCGACTAAAGTTGCAATAAAGACTTCAATGCCTGTGGGAAATCATAGTGCACAAAGTAAGACCTCCATGGACAAGGAGAAATATACTAGCTTGTGGGATCTCCGCCTCCAGGACGTCGAGCCAGATCTCGTGGAGAAAGGAGAAATGCAATTATCGAATAAAACAGATACAGTAATTAATACAAATAATTGCTCTGAGTTTTCACCTGAAAAAATTCACGACAAGGTTATGGAGATTCAAGCTCCAACAAGCTTTGAATTCCATGAAGACGAGGCAATCAAGCTGATCGAAGAAGCAATAAATGAATTACTCACACTCCCAGAGCAGGCAAGGGTTAATCTATTCAGCTCTACTTGCACAAACTCAGAGGAAGCAATCTGGGACGAAGTTCTTGAAAATTGTGGAGAAGGCTCATTACCCAAGGAAGAAACTAAACAGGTTGGAACATCAATGAACATTTTTGAAACCCTAAAAGATGAGAAAGCATCGTCAAGGGAAAACCTATCCAACATATACAGCAAATTGTCAAAAGTAATTATGTGCAGGAATTTTATCAAGGCAATGAACAAAATGCGACAGCTGAAACTAAAGTCTCCTCAAGAACTTCAACATACAACTGACCCTGAAGCAGAGGGAATTCCTTCACTGCATCAGACAGAGATTGCTGAGAAGAAAAGTTGGCAGGAATGGATGCTTGATTATGCTCTGCAGCAAGTAGTTTCAAAGCTGGCTCCAGCTCAAAGGAAAAGAGTGGCATTGCTTGTTCAGGCTTTCGAGATTGTTAGTTCACAGCCGAAACTCTCTACTTGAATGAGTTGCATCATATACTGAGAACGGCAGCCCTTCTAAAACGTCAACATTTAAATGTGTCAGAATTCATAAAACCATTTGCTCCTTTTTGTTTACTTGCATGAGTTCCATCATATACCGACTTACTGAGGATGATAGCCCTATAATCTATATTAGATTATTCCCAAACGCGGTGAAATTTATTCATCTGCATCTTTCAGTCCAACATACGACTATACGAGTAACAGAGAACAAAACTAAGAAATCAATTTTATGGTCTGAATTAAAACAAAGTCACCACTACGAATGATAGTGTCATCGGTAACATTAGCAATGGAATTTGCAACACGTGAACGATGAAGGCAATCAATCAAACGCAACAAAGGTCTGAATTCCGGTTATCTGTGTTCCATCTGAGATTGATTTAATTGATCTCAATTATATCATCTAGTCATCTATCTCAATCATTTGGTTACGGTTTCTTTTCTTTATAGCGTGTACAATGATTAGGATGGAGGGAGTAATATTTTTGTCATTCCGTTTTTTAGGTCGCATTTGAGAACCCCGTTTATAGAAGAAATTAGACAACAAATGAGAAATGCTGAGACAACAAAATTGACAAAAATAGTTGGCCAAAAGCAAAAAAAATTCTCTCTCTATCTCTAGAGAGTCTCTCTTTAAGTTTTCTTAGCAACTAGGTTTTTCTTTCTGGCACCGCCCTTCTGTTTTTCCTCCGCCTACCTCCTCCACTTTCGCCTCCACTAAACCCTCTACCTTGCCTAACTTTTCCTAAACCTACTGAGGTGTCCTTCATGCAGCTCATCGTTTTGACACCTCCTCCTTCCCCTGTCTGATCTTGCCGCCTTTAAATTGTCCAACCTTTCATCACCCTTCGGTCTATCTACCTTTAATCCATAATCATAACTCCTTTCCTTTCCGTTGTATACCAATGGCTTCATCTTCTTATCTTATCCCTTGTCGTGCGGGAGTTAGTCTGAAACTTCCCTTACATCTTTGTGCTAATTTTACCGGCGTGGATGTCTCAAAGGCTCTTATTGCTAAGATTCTAGATCAGCGCTATCTTGATGTTCCTAGGATCTACGACCTTATCTTTAAGCATTGGAAACTCAATGGTTCTGTTTCCATTCGCGCAATGGAACCTTACTATATCTTTGAATTTTCCTCTGCAGCTGATCTTCCCTTTTTCCGCCAGCGACAAGACGGTTAACATTGAAGGGAGTTTATTTGTTTTCCGCTCTGTTTCCGATTCAACCATTCCAGATAATCTGCTCTTTCACGTTGTACCTCTCTGGATCAGGGTGAAACATCTCCCTATTCCTCTGTTGAACACTTCCGTCGCAGCTTTTTTGCTGTCACATGTGGGTGACATTTGTGAGGAGGAATCTTATCCTTCTTTAATTCCACCTCGAAACTTTGTCCGTGTTAAGGTTTGGGTGGACCTCTCGAAACAACTCATTCCTGGTTGTTACCTGGCTTTAAATGATCGTGAACACCAGTGGATTGCTTTCTCTTATGATGGAGTTTTCCGTTTCTGCAAGACTTGTGGCCAACTTGGTCACCGTGTGTCCTTTTGTCCTTCTGGCAAGGTGCAGGAAGCTCGAGGCATTTAATCTCGTTTAGATGAACTGGCTTCTCGTGGCTTGATGGTCCTCCATGGCCCACCTGGTTCTTGTTTTTACTCACCTGACATTCTGGGCCTTCCTGCTCGTTTAAAGTATCTTAACACTGAGATTAATATAGTCTCTCCCTCCGACTCTGTTATTATTGACTCTGGTGGTGCGTCACCAGTTTTCTCCTTCTCATCTTCCCCGTCGGATGATGATCTCAATGGTTCAACCTCTGTTCCCCCACCAGACTGCCGAATTCATGAAGATCAGTCGAGGGAGATTCTTCTTGAAACCTTTCCTCTTGTCAGGGGACTAATTCTGCCAGATCCTTCTTTTGCTGCTGCTGGTGAGTCGTCTGTTGCCAGGGAAACCTCACCTGCTTTCCGTATGTCAGTCCCAGATGAACCTGTTGACGCCTCTTGAAACTTGGGCCTCGGGGAACCATCAACTCCACCACGGTCTGTTGATGTTGGTTGCCTCTTTCGTGACTCTGTCGCTACTGGTCTTGATGTTCCTGCTATGAATTCTCATGGCAGGAAGGTAAAGTTTGTATACAAACGCAAGGTAGGCATTGGTTTTAACTTTTATAGTCGTACACGGTTCAAACGATCTAATCGATCACAATTTATGGATTTGGCTGTTGATCAGGACCTTGTGCCTGCGCCATCCGATCTCTTGCTGGGATTTACTAATATCCCACCATTCTGTTTTAATGGTCCTGGAATTACCTCTTCCCCATCATCTATTCCGAATCTAAAAAAGAAACGGTTTCTTGACCCTTTTGATTTCAGGGTTTTGGAAGGCCCTATGGTTAAGAAACCTCGGCTGGACCAAGTGACTTTTAATTTTTTACATATTCCTCCAATAATATTTTTATCTTCTACTTGCTCCAGCGATGAAGACAACCTCCCTGTTTTAGGTCTGGTGGCGGACCTTAATTCGCCACCCGTTTTCCAATGAAAATCTTTTGCTGGAATTGTATGGGGCTAGGTGCAGCGGATGATCCTACAATTCCT
This sequence comes from Silene latifolia, assembly GCF_048544455.1. Lineage (NCBI taxonomy): Eukaryota > Viridiplantae > Streptophyta > Magnoliopsida > Caryophyllales > Caryophyllaceae > Silene > Silene latifolia. Next base: position 223,287,789 of record NC_133534.1, read on the forward strand.
TATCTACTTAGATGTGCCCGCCAATATCATCCGTCCATTTTGTTTTTGCAAGAAACTTTGACTTCAACAGCAACAACATCCTCCAAAACTTCTCATTTGGACCTACCTTACTTTTGCGGGGTCGAATCTGAAAGATCATAGATCCATATTAGACTCTCTAATAAAATTAATTTATCTCATAAATTGATGTTTATGTGATCTATGTAACATGCATGCTAATATGAAAGCATAAAAACAAAGTATAAGGAAAAACAATTTCCTTACATTGAATATAAGGTAAAATGGGCACAAATTAGTTCTCCTTACTAATTTGTTCTTGAGCTAAATATATGTGGATGATCCTCCTTGTATAACCTTCAACTAGAAAGTCTCCTCCAAGTAGCACCCAAGAACAACCCAAATAATATTAATAAGTAAGAACTAGTAACTTATTAATATGTGCCCTTGATAATAATACTAGTAATATTACTAACTATTCTTAGTAATAATAGTATACTAGAGAGGAATTATTGTAGAGAGAAGGAAGAGCTTTTTTCACATGCAAAACATAATGATTTATGTGTAAGTAAGGTAGTGTGAAGAAGTGAATAAATAGATGGAGTGAAGGAAGGGAAGTGGCGGGTGGAATATGATGGAGTGATGGAGTGTATAAACTTTGTCTTATATTTTTCATCTTACATCACATGCAAAATCTTATATAAGATAAATTATGGTAGTATACAAAATAAGGTAAAATGATTATGTGAGTAATCATCCATTACACTTATTTTACACGGTCCACATGACCATATACGGGTCCATGTTGGTTTTTATATTTGTCGCACAAATCCGTGTAATTATCATATTAAACATCGTATCATGTTTAAATGCTTCCATAATAAATTCGTCCAATTCACTCCGTAAATATACGTGTACCACTACACATATTATTTACGTACTAATATTAATCACATTAATCAATTAGTACAATTTTAGTAAATTAACAGTTAATTAACTAAAACCCGTTTCCCAAAACTTATTATTTAATTATCGCATAATTAAATAATAACTGCCGCTCCTCGAGTTCGCAACTCGAAATCTCTCTAACAATAATCGACTAACCTCTTAGTCTATAAATCAAGGGACTAAAGGAATTGTATCTCATACAATTAATTAGTTATCAATTTGGGTTCGTTCCTTTAGGTGTGACCGAAAGGGGTCAGTTGATCACCGCCGTCTCACGACAATAACGTCAAACTCTAGTCAGCCAACCGTTATCGATTTACGTTAATCAGGCGACGAGGATCAAATAATTAAATATCGATGATATTCTATTAATGAGATTTATTATGTTAACGCACTATTGTGGAGGACACTAACTCCAACAATCTCCCACTTGTCCGACACAAGGTGTGCGCTACCAATTCTCTTGTCCGTTTTAATCTCCCACTCAAGGCAAGGTGTCTTTCAGGTCGCACTTGCACATGAACACATCGCGAGTGGTTTTCTCGATCGGGAGTGTGACTACCTGACCGGAAAAATCTCTCACAGATTACTTCCGAGCGTGGCCACGCATTTGTAGTCATTAACTACTCGAGTGGCCTTGAGATATAGTTACCCAACGTGGGTGGACAATTTCTGTATGCCCTATCTATCCTATTGCACAATCTGACTCACCATGACCTAGTAAATGCCCTTTTGGCCTCCTTTCACGGCACGACCTAGGACAAAAACCAAAGTCACTCTGAAACCGCACCGCTCGGATAATAGTCTCCGATCAAAAGAATCAACTCATTAGAACATCTTAGAGATCCCGCCACGACCAGGCGTCTATAATAGAACTTGGGGACTCTCTAAATGGTCACTTTGTCCGCAAAGTGTCACACACTCCGCCTATGTAATCGACCAGTCATCATATATGACCTTATGGTGTTGAACAACCATCAATCGACTCACAATCTAGTCACTCCGAGACGTCACCTCATTAAGTGACTAGGGACAAAATACAATGTTCATCTTATTCACTTGAATAGTGTTCAACATTGTCTCCACAACTTATTCAGATAAACAAGGTATTAAAATTTAGTCACACTAAATAAAAAATTCATAAAAGAATTAATACGAAAACAATGAATGTGATTATCATATATATAATAAAAGATACACTATCCAATTATTACATATCCATAATCTAAAGAAAATCTGGTACTCGTCTCAATCCCATAGAGACGACATGACCATCATGCTTAGCCTTTGATAAAGGCTTGGTTAAAGGATCAGCAATGTTGTCATCTGTCCCAACCTTACAAATGTCAATTTCCTTCCTTTCCACATAATCTCTAATTACATGGTATTTCCTTTCAATGTGTCTAGATTTGTTACTAGACTTAGGCTCTTTGGCTTGAAAAATAGCTCCACTGTTATCACAATATAGAGTGATAGGATCTTTGGCGGAATGGACTACTCCTAGCCCCTCCATGAATTGCCTAATCCAAACAACTTCCTTCGCAGACCTCGACGCCGCAAGGTACTCAGCCTACGTTGTAGAATCCGCAGTAACACTTTGCTTGAAGCTCTTCCAAAGAAACAGCTCCTCCATTTAGCATAAAAACGTAGCCGGATTGGGATTTCATGTCATCCCGATCAGTTTGGAAACTTGCGTCCGTGTAACCTCTTACACACAACTCAGTTTCTCCTCCAAACACTAAGAACGAATCCTTAGTTCTTCTCAAGTACTTAAGGATGTTCTTTACGGCTATCCAGTGACTCTCACCAGGCTTGGCTTGATACCGACTTGTCATGCTCAAGGCATACGCAACGTCGGGACGAGTGCAAATCATAGCATACATGATAGACCCAACAGCGGAAGCATAAGGGACGGTCTTCATGTGTTCAATTTCCTTAGGGGTAGAGGGAGACTGTGACTTGCTCAAAGTAATCCCTTGGCCCATAGGTAGAAATCCTCTCTTGGAGTCTTTCATATTGAACCGGTCAAGAACTTTGTCAATATAAGCTTCTTGACTCAATGCTAGTATCCTCTTGGACCTATCCCTATAGATCCAGATACCTAAGATTCGTTGTGCCTCTCCCAAGTCCTTCATTTGGAAGTGTTTCCCTAGCCACTCCTTAACGGAAGTGAGCGATGGAATGTCATTCCCAATGAGCAATATGTCATCCACATATAGGACAAGGAATACAACCTTACTCCCACTAAACTTCATGTATAAACACGGTTCTTCCACACTTCTAGTGAATCCGTATTGTTTAATGACATGATCAAAGCGATGGTTCCAACTCCTAGATGCTTGCTTAAGACCATAAATGGACTTCTTGAGCTTACACACCTTCTTAGGGTTAGATGTATCCACAAAACCTTCGGGTTGTATCATGTACACCTCTTCTTCTAGAATCCCATTCAAAAAGGCGGTTTTGACATCCATTTGCCAAATCTCATAATCATGAAATGCGGCAACCGCTAAGATTATCCTAATGGACCTTAGCATAGCGGACCGGAGCGAAGGTTTCGTCATAGTGTAAACCATGAACTTGGGTGAAACCTTTTGCCACCAATCTAGCTTTGTAAACATCCACATGTTTATCCACGCCGAGTTTAATTTTGTATATCCATTTACACTGAAGAGGTCGCACTCCCTCAGGTAAATCCACCAAGTCCCATACTTGGTTCTCGTACATGGAATCCATTTCGGACCGCATGGCTTCTAGCCAAAGCGAGGAGTCGGGACTAGACATGGCCGATTTGTAGGTAGTGGGTTCATTACTCTCAAGAAGTAACAAAACACCATCCTCTTCGATGTTACCAAGGTAGCGATCAGGTGGATTAGAAATCCTACTTGACTTTCTAGGAATAATTACCGTTTCGGAGGAAGAGGGAATGCTTTCCTCCACGTTCTCCTCTACCTCGTTCTCGGTTTGTGGCTCTCGAACTTCTTCAAGTTCAAATTTTCTCCCACTCTGTCTCTTAGAAATAAATTCCTTTTCTAGGAAGACAGCATCACGAGCCACAAACACTTTGTTCTCGTGTTTATTGTAGAAGTAATAGCCACGTGTTTCCCTTGGATATCCTACAAAAAGACATTTGTCAGATCTGGGTGCAAGCTTATTGTCAGACTTGATCTTAACGTACGCTTCGCAACCCCAAATACGCATGAATGACAAATGAGGGACTCTCCCTGTCCATATCTCATATGGAGTCTTATCGGCTGCTTTAGTCGGGCTTCGATTTAGTGAAAATACTGCAGACAAGAGGGCAAAACCCCAAAATGAACTAGGAAGCTCAGTTAGACTCATCATTGACCGAACCATATCAAGTAAAGTTCGGTTTCTCCTTTCGGCCACACCATTTAATTGCGGTGTGCCAGGAGGAGTCCATTGTGATACTATACCACAATCTTTTAGGTGTGAATCAAATTCAATATTTAGATACTCACCACCACGGTCGGACCGTAGAGTCTTTATCTTTTTATCCAATTGGTTCTCTACTTCCTTTTGAAACTCTTTGAACTTGTCAAAGGCTTCACTTTTGTTCTTCATTAAGTAGACATACCCATATCTACTTAAGTCATCGGTAAAAGTAATGAAGTAGTGAAAACCTCCTCTAGCGGTGATGGTTAATGGTCCACACACATCCGTGTGTATGAGAGCCAAAACCTCACTTGCTCGTGTCCCTTTTCCCGCAAAAGGTGCACGAGTCATCTTGCCTAAAAGGCAAGACTCGCATGTACCATAAGATTCGAAACCAAATGGTTTGAGCACTTTTGATGAAGCAAGTCTCTTAATGCGTCTTTCGTTTATGTGGCCTAAACGACAATGCCAAAGGTAGGATTCGTTTGGATCACCCTTTTTGAGCTTTTTAGTTTCCATATGATAAACGTCATTAACATCATTTAAAACATAAATGCCTCCAATTGAAATGGCCTTGCCATAAACCACATCATTTAAAGAAAAAGTACAACACTTGTCCTTAATCATAAAACAAAAGCCTTCCGCGTCTAACGCGGAAATGGAGATGATGTTCTTAGTTAAAGTTGGTACAAAATAACACTTATTTAAATACAACTCTAAACCACTAGCTAAAGTGAGCACATAGGTCCCTACGGCAACGGCGGCTACTCTAGCTCCATTGCCCATGCGGAGATCCACATCACCTTTTGCTAGTGCTTGCACGTCCCTTATACCCCGCAAATGGTTACAAAGGTGAGAGCCACATCCGGTATCAAGTACCCAAGTGGAAGTACAAGCATAATTAACGTCTATCACATAGAGAGAGGAAATCATACCAATAGGCGTCACACGCCCTTCCTTGAGATCCTCCAAGTATTTGGGACAACTCCTCCTATAATGCCCCTTCCCATTACAATGGAAACATTCGGCCTCGGAGAGCTTGACACTTTTTGCCTTGGGATTGCCATTCACAACGGCCTTCCCCTTTCCCTTGTCAATTTTCTTTGACGATTTCTTGAATTGGGACTTTTCTTTCCCTTTTCCTTTCTTGACTCCAAGAGACATGTTCTTTAACTTCATGGTTAAAACATCTCCCTTTTCAATCCCACTAGCCTCCATATCCCTCTCCGCTTGGGTGAGGAGTGCATGAATTTCATGGTAACTCTTATCCATACCATTCATGTTGTAGTTTACCCTAAAGTGGGCAAACTTGGTGGGGAGTGAGTGAAGGATACGATCCACCACAAGAGTTTTAGGAATCTTACACCCTAGACGCTCTAGGATGTCAACATATTCGACCATTTTAAGGACATGGGGACCAACCTTTTGGCCCCTCTCAAGCTTAGCTTCAAAGAAGCGTGCCGCCGCATCGTATTGACGGACTTTAGGTGTTTGTGAAAACATAGTGATCATACGAGTGAATATCTCGTAAGCATTTAAAGAAATGCATGATAGCTTGAGGTTTGGCGATATTGACCATATCAACACATTCTTGATATCATTCAACATCCTCACATAGTCATCATGGGCGGTCCGCACCGCCGATGAAGCTCTTGCACCGGGCTCAATAGGAGGAGCATCGGTCAAGTAAGTGAGCACATTGTCGGACAACGCGGCACTTTTGATGTTGGATTCCCATTCAAGAAAGTTACTACCGTCATCTTTTAAAATACATTTGTCCATTACGGACCTTAGCCATGAATCTTTGCCTAGTGAAGTAGTCGATGGAGTTGATGAAGTTGCCATTGCGAATTAAAATGCTACAACAAAAAGGGAAAATTAACATTCATAGTTTTAAAAAATTACTTGTAAAAACATGTTTAGCAAGTTTTAGCATTTATATAATGACCTCCCACTAAATTATATAAATGATTCCAAGACCCAAATATTAAACAAAAATGAGCATCGCTTGGGCGAAACATCCCATAATTGCGTAAATTCGGTAAGTCACGTTGACTAATTCTACCTCTAGAACTCTTGGTCGACAAATTTCCTCAAATTTATCTACTAGCCCCGGAACACAAGACCGTCTTATATCCCGTTGAGTCCAACCAATTTTGGCGTGTGATAACCGCTTACCACCCTACTTACCCAAGGTAAAAAGAGAACACCCCGCTTGGGCGAGCGTGGCTCTAATGAACAAGAGATTCATAGGTGTTACTAATTGGTAAGGCTAATCTCAATTTTAGTTAAGTGAGAGATCTTGTCAATTTAGTCATAAATTCCTTATAAGTGAATTAATTCAGTGAATGTAAATGACGTGAATTGACAACCGCGAAAAATAAAATGCATGTGAATGGCGATTTTGGCATGCGCGAAAATAAAACAAGCAAACATGTAAGCATATGATTAAATCCTAGTATGGCCTCCTAGTTAATAAACAACTAGTCTATTACACTTCGGAAACCAACTCCTTGGTCCCTTGCCTCTTCATTCCTTAAGTGGCTCTTCCTTGTGGGATTTGGAACACCTTCCAAAAATAGACTCCGTCTCGTTGTAATCCGTCTTTTGGAAACGCCTGTAAAATAACTATTACAAATTAATTACATAGCTATTCCTATTATACATTAATTAATAAAATGAATAAAACTATTAATTAATTACAAACCGACGATACGAGATCGTATTTAATTACAAACAAATCGATATTCCCATTCATTTCGGGTAATAACGATTAAAAATTAACTAGGCCATACTAGGTACAAAAGATAAATACTTTAAATAAATGACAATCATTCATTCAACTTAAATAAATATGCTTAAAATGCTGTAAATATGATGCCAAAATCGCCCTACCTATCTTCATTGGTATCCATCTCGGTTTTGTGGATTTAATCGATTTTTAACATGTAAAAATCAATAATTAACTCTTAAATCTCATTTAAGTCCAAACTAATAGTCCAAACTGTTTTGAACCTCAAAATTAGTCCTCACTAATTTTATGACAAATTATTAGTTTGGTTTGGTGATAATTTGCTAATTAAATTCGAAAAAACATAATATTTAAGTAAAAATCCAAAATAATTGAAAAATTACCCAAACAATTGAAACAAAAATTTTTAGTATTCTGGAACACTCCCAAGAACACCAAAAAGTCATAAAAGATGCCCAAAAATTTCGGATAAATTTTGTGAAGAAAAAGATCGATATTTATCGGTTTTTAACCACTAAAACCAATAAATCATCAAAACAAAGTGAAAACACACATGCAAAATCACTTTTGACATTTAAATAATATTCTTAAATGTACATAAATTTATCATGGACAGAATCAAAAATTTCGAAATAATGATTAATTAATTGGACTTTTATCGACTTTTTACTCAAAAATCAATAAACATGCAAAAAATTCGAACCAACCTTCAACCTTTTGCATACAATCAGTAGAAAACATGCATGAAATACCATAAAAAGGCCATGCACCGAATCAACATTTAACTAATTTTAGTCAATTTTTCACTAAAATGCGACATTTTGACTCGGTTTTCTACCAAAAATCATTAAAATTAGCAAAATTACTTGACAAATCACCAAAAATTCCACAAACCTTTTGAGATCAGTAGGTATGCATGTCCCAAAAATTTCGTGCCAAAACCTCTTCTAACACAATTTTTGAGTTTTTACTAATTATCTCATAATTCATAAAAATGCTTAAAATCAACATGCAAATTACAAGCCTATGCTCTGATACCACTTGAAAGATCATAGATCCATATTAGACTCTCTAATAAAATTAATTTATCTCATAAATTGATGTTTATGTGATCTATGTAACATGCATGCTAATATGAAAGCATAAAAACAAAGTATAAGGAAAAACAATTTCCTTACATTGAATATAAGGTAAAATGGGCACAAATTAGTTCTCCTTACTAATTTGTTCTTGAGCTAAATATATGTGGATGATCCTCCTTGTATAACCTTCAACTAGAAAGTCTCCTCCAAGTAGCACCCAAGAACAACCCAAATAATATTAATAAGTAAGAACTAGTAACTTATTAATATGTGCCCTTGATAATAATACTAGTAATATTACTAACTATTCTTAGTAATAATAGTATACTAGAGAGGAATTATTGTAGAGAGAAGGAAGAGCTTTTTTCACATGCAAAACATAATGATTTATGTGTAAGTAAGGTAGTGTGAAGAAGTGAATAAATAGATGGAGTGAAGGAAGGGAAGTGGCGGGTGGAATATGATGGAGTGATGGAGTGTATAAACTTTGTCTTATATTTTTCATCTTACATCACATGCAAAATCTTATATAAGATAAATTATGGTAGTATACAAAATAAGGTAAAATGATTATGTGAGTAATCATCCATTACACTTATTTTACACGGTCCACATGACCATATACGGGTCCATGTTGGTTTTTATATTTGTCGCACAAATCCGTGTAATTATCATATTAAACATCGTATCATGTTTAAATGCTTCCATAATAAATTCGTCCAATTCACTCTGTAAATATACGTGTACCACTACACATATTATTTACGTACTAATATTAATCACATTAATCAATTAGTACAATTTTAGTAAATTAACAGTTAATTAACTAAAACCCGTTTCCCAAAACTTATTATTTAATTATCGCATAATTAAATAATAACTGCCGCTCCTCGAGTTCGCAACTCGAAATCTCTCTAACAATAATCGACTAACCTCTTAGTCTATAAATCAAGGGACTAAAGGAATTGTATCTCATACAATTAATTAGTTATCAATTTGGGTTCGTTCCTTTAGGTGTGACCGAAAGGGGTCAGTTGATCACCGCCGTCTCACGACAATAACGTCAAACTCTAGTCAGCCAACCGTTATCGATTTACGTTAATCAACTGACGAGGATCAAATAATTAAATATCTGATGATATTCTATTAATGAGATTTATTATGTTAACGCACTATTGTGGAGGACACTAACTCCAACAGAATCAATAGGACGTAGTGGTGGCCTCCTTTTGCGTTGGGATGACTCAGTTGTATTAGCAACCCTTTCTTTAGATCCTCACTACATATTATGTAAAATAGCTTTCACTAAGCCACCTTGTAAAAATTATGTAATGTTTGTCTTATTTATATATGAAGAAGCAAGGTTTGAGTATCGTCAGTCTTTGTGGAATCAAATTTCGTCTCTGATCTCCGGCATAACTCCTTTGTTGTTGATTGGGGACTTCTACCAAGTCGAATTGTTTTCTGATAAGCTTGGTGGTACCAGTTTCATTCGTGGACAATGTGATTTTACCACATGGAAAATTTCAAATGGCCTTGCGGATCTTCCCTTCTTTGGTCCCCGATTTACTTGGATGAACAGTCAGCTCAATTCTAACATTATTATGGAACGGCTCGATCGTGCCTATGCCACTCAGGACTGGTTTAATCTTTTTCCTAATGCTTCTGTTACTCACCTTCCTATTCTTGTTTCGGATCATGCACCCGTCATTTTAAATCTGTTTCCTGTCTCAACACCGAGAAGACGACCATACCGTATTGACAACTGGTGTTTAACTTTTCCTGAAGTTCAGCAACTTGTTAACGAAGCTTGGCATACCCCGTTCTATGGTTCCCCCATGTTTGTTCTGTCGCGTAAGCTTGCCTCTGTTCGCCACTCTATTCTTCAATGGGTACGACATCATCGTATTTCTTATGGCATCAACTGGTCTGATATAGAGGCTGATTTAGATTTGGCTGCCACGCAAATTGTTGATGATCGTTCAGCTGCAGGATTCTTAGAATTTCGCTCCTCTCGCTTGCATCTTTTACGCACCCAAAGACAGTACTAGGTACAACGTTCCAAGCTCAACTTTGAGATTTTGGATGGCTTTCCTATCCGTTTTCTTTACAGAAGGGTTAAACAACGTGCGGCAAAACACCATATCCTAGCTCTTCGCTCTGCTAATGGGGACTGGTTGCACTCCTCTGACTCTATTTCAGCTGAAATCCTCACTTAATTTAAGAATTTGTTATGCCGTCACTGTGCTTCGGATGCTGCAGCTCCTCTTGGTTTTATCCATCCTTTACTTTCTGGCTTACACTTGCCCAGACTTGGCCCTGATTTTTTTGGGGAAAGTTAAGTATATACCATCAGGCAAAAATAAAAGTTCATGTACATCATTCGTAACCAGCTACAAAAAAGAATACATAGATCAATAAAGAATGAAAGAATAAAACTAAGTCCCAAGATCTTGAAACCATGTCTGATCCTTTATCTTCAGAGGCCTAGTATTCTGCTTCAAAAAACGGGTCTTAACTTCATCCATACTCAGCTTGACTATTGCATCAGGACTCCTTACCACCATATCCAGTCTTGCCTCATTGCGGATCCTCCAAATCCAGTAAATTAACGCAACATGGCAGGCACCAGCAAATCTCCTTTGTAGTTTAGTAATTCTCCTGCCTGCAGTATACCAGTGAACCAGATCATGAATTCTGAAATTGATATGCAAGTATTGCTGCAGCAGTCTGATACAAACCTTAGCATACACACAATCATTAACTATGTGAGCATTACTCTCAGGTGAGCTTGAACAAATAGGACAATTTTGATCAATCATGAGTCCCATTTTTAGTAGCCTATCCTTAGTAGGTAACCTCTGCTTCAGGTACTCCCACATAATAAACGAGCATTTAGGAGGTTGAGGCTATTCCAACATAAGTATCTCCACTCTACCAGAGGCTTCTTCACCCTCAACCAGGTATACCCAGCAGCAACCGTGTAATCACTAGGAGAGTTGAGCCATCTATTGTGGGTGTAGGCTTGCTTAAATGTCTGCATAATTAAAGTAATCTTCTTCCATGACCAACTACAATCTGTAGGGGCCAAGTAATCAGTCCAAGATCTATCTTTAATATACACACATGACTAACCCATCTCACCCACAAATGATCTTTTTTGTTTGCAAGCCACCACACATACTTCCCAAGCAAGGCTTTATTCCAAGTCTTAGCATCCTTTATACCTAGTCCCCCTTCATCTTTGGGATAACAACAATCAGTCCAACTTATATTAGGAGCTTTCTTATACTCAGACACTCAACTCCACAGAAAGTTCCTACAAATGGCACTGATTCTATTTAAAATACCTGAGGGGATGAGAAAGATAGTAGCCCAATAAGAATGAAGAGTAGCAAGAACAGAATTAACTAGGACTACCCTTCCAGCATAAGTTAAGTGCCTGGCCCCCCATCCCCTAATCCTAGCCACAATCTTTTCAGTAAGCTTCATACCCTCATTTTTGGTCAACTTCTTGGATGAAATAGGGACCCCTAGATACTTAAAGGGAAGAGAACCCCTATGAAAACCAGAGTCTTTCAAGATAGAATCAACAATATCAGAAGTGACACCATTGAAATATATGTCTGATTTACTCTTATTCAAGCTTAGCCCAGATGCCTCAGAGAAAGTAGAGAAGGCTCGTAACATCCACATAATAGAATTTTCATTACCTTTGCAAAGCAATAAAAGATCATCTGCAAAAAGTAGATGATTCAGCTTGAGATGTCCACATAGAGGATGGAATCTGAAGCTATCCTGTTGAGCCACCACTCCCAATATTCTGGACAAATACTCCATAAAGATGGTGAAAAGCAAGGGGGAGAGGGGATCCCCTTGCCTTAGCCCTCTCTTTCCTTGAAAAAATCCAAAATGATTGTCATTAACAACCAAAGAATAGGTAGGACTCGTCACACAAGCCATCACCAAGTCAATAAATTTGGGAGGGAAATGCAGAGCTTCCATCATTTGCTTTAAAAATTTCCACTCCACTGAATCATAGGCTTTTTTTAAGTCTATTTTGATTAAACATCTAGGGGAGGCAGCCCTTCTATTATAAAGTCTCACAATGTCTTGACATATAAGCACATTCTCCACAATATTTCTCCCTTTTATAAAACCACCTTGACTTTCACTTATAATATCAGGAAGAACTCTACTCAGCCTCTTACACATGACCTTTGACAGAGTTTTATAAATCGTGTTGCAACAAGCTATAGGGCGAAATTCTAATACACTTGTAGGGTTTACAACCTTTGGAATCAGTGTGAGAGTAGTAGTGTTAGCTTGCTTGAGTAACTTACCAGTCTTGAAGAAATCTTGGATAGCTTCAATGACATCAGTTCCCACAATCTCCCAAGAATCCTTGAAAAATTGGCTGGAAAATCCATCAGGTCCACGAGATTTAGTAGAAAGGATAGCCATCATACAATCCTTAATTTCAGCTGCTGTAACAGGGGCCAGCAGAATGCTCTTATGTTCATCAGTCACCAGAGGACCAGTCCTAACAGTAGGTCCATGAACATCAGAAGTAGGAAGAGAAGTGCCTAAAAGACTCTTATAATAATCAGTAAAAGCTGTCTCAATTCCCAAACAAGTATTATATTCCACCCCATCAGCACCCTTAATACTCATCACTCTATTGTGAACTTGTCTAGCTCTGATCATATTATGGAAGTAACTAGTATTCTCATCACCAAATTTGATCCAATCCACTTTGGCGTTTTGACGAGAAAGAAAGATCTTTGAATCTTCGAGATGTCTATAAGACTCAGCAGCATCTCTTTCAGCTTGAAGCAACTGTTGGTCAGCAGGGTTATTATGCATTTGCGCTTGAATCTCCTCCAACAAAGCTTTAGCTATACCAGCAGATTTCTCAACATCAGCAAACCCATTCCTGTTCAACATCTTGAGTGGTCCTTTTAAGCCTCTCAGCTTGTTCACAAGCCTATACATTAGAGTCCGAGCCACAGGCTTACACCAAGATTGCTGTACCACAGTGATAAAGTTAGGGTCCATACTCCACATGTTATAATATCTAAATTGAGACTTTCTTAGTACTTCTCCTGTAACACACACAGGGGTTATGGTCAAATAATCCTTCTGGAAGAAAAAAGAGCATATGAATCTGGATACATCCCCATCCACTCAGAATTGATCAAAAACCTATCAATCCTAGAAAAATTTCTAGAGGCAGGCATTTTCTTATTGTTCCACGTATAAAAAGCTCCCTGCCCCTTGATATTAGTTAATCCACAATAGTCAACACATTCCCTAAAATCAGCAATCTCAGTCCAAATAACATCTCTGCCAATGCGTTCATTATAGTTGAGAACACTATTAAAATCACCACACACAGCCAAAGGCCCATGGTATCTATCCTTCATGTCCTTAAGATGATCTCATAAAAGCAGCCTCTCTCCCTCATCATTGGATCCATAGACAACAGAATAAAAGAAAGTATCCCCTGAAGCAATTTCCAAGACCTGAGTAGTAATCACCTGAGCAGTTTTATGAAGAACTGACACATCAAACATCTGATGGTCCCAAATGATCCATACTCTTCCAACATGATGATATTCATTATTATTAATCCCCTTCCAATGACCACCTAGCTTTGCAAGAACAATATCAAAATCCTGACTCTTAATTTTGGTTTCAACTAGCCCAAATAAGCCAATATTATTCTGAAATAAAAACTTTCTAACATCTACCTGCTTATTAGGCCCATTTATTCCTCTAACATTACAACTCCCTAAACTATCCATTATTACTTGATCCTGGTGGTTCCTCATGTCTCCCATTCAATGACCCCACTGGACTGCTAGCTAGGGCCTCCACATAAGACTTAGAAGGAGACCCTATCACCACACCTATGTGTTCCTGCCTAGACACTTGCTGAATAACATGAACATGGGTAATCATATTGGAGTTATGATAAGTTATCCCCCCAAATGACACCTCAGGGACTGGTACCACAGGTGGAGTCTTCACATTAACAGTAGGCTTCTGAACAACTCTCCAGACTTGTTTAGGAGGCTTGGGTACTGGTGGCTTCTGTGGGACTGATTTCTTCTTACACATACCAGTACTATGCCCAATCCCCTTACAAGTATCATACACAAGAGGCTTCCATTCATATTCCACCAAAATAGTCACCTCTTGTCCATGTTCATCCTGGAACATAAGTTTATCAGGGAATTTCTGACCAATCTCTACTTCCACTAATAATCTGGCATATCCCAGTCTGGTTTTATCTTCTGTGGCCCCATCTCGTTTTAAGAATTTTCCCAGCAACCCCGCTAATTTCTCAAGACAGGTTTTGCCTCAAAATTTGAGAGGTAACCCGCAAAGGCGCAACCAAATTGGGACAAATTGAACCTTCTCCTTACGCAGACTACACTCCTCAGTCCAGGGCTTGACAATTAAGGATTTATTGTCATACATAGGGAAGCCTTGCTGAAGCACAAGAGACTGACACTCTTTGGTAGGGAAACGAACCAAGAACACCCCATTAGGGAGGAAAGAAACTTTGTCATATTTATAGACCCCCCCCATAGCTTCTTAACAAACCCCTCGAGTAACTCCCATGGCGGATTCGCCTAACACATGTGGACTCACTGCAAGTATCCCAGAATTTCAACTCATCTGCTACATCCTCCTTAGTAAACTTTAAAACAGGCACCTCAGACTCTTGGGTAATCGAAGGAGATTTAGTTTTCTTACCAGAGACTTCAATCCATTCACGAGCATCCTCAGTAGAATCAGTTTCCGATCCAAGTTCATCATCCACAATGGTATCAAGATCGAGCACCGGGATCCCCACGATCTCACTAACCTCTCGAGTTTTTTGAGCATCAGCAGATTGCGAAATCGCAGGCCTTCTCTTAGATGATGAAGGAAAATCCATATCCAACCTTAACGCAGAACAATTAGAAAAAGAAAGTCGTTGTTTAGCTTTAGATCGTAATTTACTTTTTAATTGGGATTTTTTTTTATTGATTTTCCTTGCCATGTTTGCAAGGTAAACCCTAGAAATCAGGAGAGAAGGTAGAACTTTCTCTCTCTAATCCCAATTTTTTTGCTAATATTATTGTGTTCATAACTTGGCCCTGTTGAATGTTCCATACTACAAGCTCCTTTCTCGGAGCATGATGTCCTCCGTGCACTCAAGAGTATGGATGGATCGAAATCTCCTGGACCAGATGGTATAACTCCGAAGTTTTTCCACCTTTTTTGGCCACAAGTAGGACATCTGGTTACTTCGGCTATCTTAAGGTTCCTGAACTCCGGCGTTATTTTGAAGGAATAGAATAACACTCTTATAGTCCTTATACCTAAGGTCGATAAACCTGAATTAGTTTCGCAGTACCGACCCATTAGCCTTTGTAATGTTCTGTACCGTTTGGCTTCCAAGTGCCTTGCCAACCGGCTCAAATTGGTGATTCCATCCCTTATCTCTGACTCCCAACAAGCTTTTATTCTCGACCGCCTCATGTCTGATGGTTGTCTTATTGCCCATGAGATTATGCATTATATCAACAAGACTAAACGAGGAACGAACTGTTACTCGGTGCTTAAACTTGATATGCATAATGCTTTTGATCGTGTATCGTGGCCTTTCCTTATGTCGGTTTTGGAGCAATTTGGTTTTCCTACAACCTGGCGCAATATTATTTGGGAGTGTATTTCCACGGTTAACTACAGTGTTATGATTAATGGAAAACCGTCGGCTTCCTTTCATCCAACTTGCGGCTTATGCCAGGGTGATCTGCTTTCTCCTTAGTTATTTATTATGTGTGTGGAAATTTTGTCCTGCCAACTAAGGCAAGCTGAGTCTCAACATCAAATTCATGGACTCAAGATTTCTCGATATGCTCCACCTCTTTCGCACCTCTTTTATGCGGACGATACTTTCATTTGGTGCAAGGCGACTCCTTCATCCTTTGAGGCTCTCCGTGACATTTTTCAAAGTTTTGAAGCTGCTTCTGGTCAGATGATTAATCTTCATAAATCCTTTATAAAATTCAGCCCTAACTCACCTGATGATTTCCGGTCCCATATGACATCAGTTCTAAAAATGAAAGACTCTACTACCTTTGGTACCTATTTCGGCGTCCCAGTGGATCTCCCTAAACAAAAGACGACTGCTTTTCATGGGCTAATTGATAAGTTAACAACCCGCATTTCATCTTGGTCCTCTCTGCATTTGTCCCAGGCTAGCAAATTGGTAATTATCAATTCTATTCTGATTGGATCGATGGCTCATATTCTTGCTGCTGTCCCTCTACCTCTAGCTATTTTCCGCAAGCTTGACTCCTTAATTGCTGCTTTCTGGTGGAGCAAGGAAACAACACGACGCTCCATTCACTGGCTATCTCAGCAGTATTTGCATTCTCCAAAGGACAGTGGCGGGCTAGGTATTAAATCGGTGGCAACTCTCGGACAGGTAACTCTCATGAAATTTTTTTGGCGCATTCATCATAAACCTACTGGACTACGGTCCTGTTCTTTTGGACTTAAAGTCACTGAATTTTAGTTCACTTCAGATCCTATAAGTTCAGTTCAGTTCAATTCAGATCCTATAAGTTCAGTTCAGATCCTATAAGTTCAGTTAAGTTCAGATCCTATAAGTTCAGTTCAGTTCAGATCCTATAAGTTTAGTTTAGTTCAGATCCTATAAGTTCAGTTCAGATCCTATAAGTTCAGTTCAGAAAAATTCAGATCCTATAAATTTAGTTCAGAAGAGCTATATAAGGAGTATTATTTTTAAAGACCGATACAAAAATATTTGACATTAATTATTCGATACATACATTATTATTTTTAAAAAAAAATCACTCCTCTCATTAATAATTTCAGCATCACAATAGATTTGGGCATGTTTGATAAAAAGCGGAATAAGGTCATGTATTAGGTACGAAACAACATAGTCAAAAACATTTGGCGAGGCAATGGATCCGTTGTTGAGAGTGTTAGTGAAGATGAAAGTGATGAGGATTATGATAATATGGAAATAAATGGTTAGAAAAAAAGATATAATATGTGATTTATTTGTTATCGTAATGTAATCGTAGTATAATGTATGAACAAACCAATGCATATAAATCGGAAACATGTTATTATTTTACCTAGTGTTTTAGACTATAATTTTTTTTAAACAATGTTCTCTCTTGGCAAGTAGTAGTAATAATAATAATACTAATAATAATAATAATAATAATAATAATAATAATAATAATAATAATAATAATAATAATAATAATAATAATAATAATAATAATAATATTAATAATAATATTTTGAAACCTAGAGAGGGGGGGGAGGGGCGATTTCACGATCCTAGCTGCCGCTGTCACTACCGCTCTATCTCACCGTCACCACCGTCGTCATCTCACGCCGGCCATCTCTTCCTCGGCGTTATTGGTGTCGGCGGCTGTTGAGGGTAGCAGTTTCGGGGATTAGGGCATCGTGTTATTGCCGTTATTAGTTTAGGGCAACATTTTCTGAGTCATTCTTCCGCCGTTGGCTGCCAACAACCACCCCACGTCGAGCTTTAGACCTCACGTCGCCGGTCAGGGGCAGTTGTTGTGGGTTGTTCATACGGTGGTTCTGGGTTGTGAAGGAATTGCGTGCAGGTTGTCGTCTTTCAGGGATAATTGTCGCCGGCCTTGCGATCATTGTCGACCTGCGCCATCACCAGTTGGCCACCAGACCTCAAGTCGTCGGTCATTTTGGTGGTGGCTTACGGCACTGCTTTGAGTTTTCCTTCCACCGGTGAGTGCTCATTTTTCTTCTCGTTTTTTTCCTGTTTGCTTTTAATCACGCTGTTCGTTGCTTTGCGGTTGTCCGGTGCTTCTGCCTGTGACCGGCCACTGCCGCCTCTGCCACTGCCTTGTGTGGGTGGGTTCTGGTTGTTGTGGGTGTTACGGTTTACTTGGTGTGGAGTGTGTGAGTGTTGGGCCGTTTTCAAAAGCTACGGTGTGGTTTTTTTTGGTGGTGGTCCTCGGCTGTTCGACGCCGTTGTACGCGAGGAAGGGTGTTGGGTTTTGTTGTCCTTTCATGCCTGAGCTAGTACGGTACCATTGTCCTTTTTCGGGTCTTCATGGGTGTCGGGATGGTTTCGGTAAGGGCCTTACAAAGGCAGCTTGGCAGAAACATTTACAGGTCCGACATTGTCATGACGGTGCGTTGGACCTTACGCGTCAGACTCTTACTGATAGTTTGACTGTTTATTCCAATGCCGAGAGTTCTTTGAGAGGATGGGGCTCTGGTTGTGTGGGGTGTGTTTTATGACCCGTACTGTTAGAGTGTAATACTCCGTATTTTATATCACTAATTGAGTCGAGTTAATTGTTTAGTCGTATTGATATCGTAAGATCGAGTTATTCGTAAACTTGTTGAGACGGGTTTAACTGAACGAAGTCACGTTAGCTAGTCCATTTACCAACTACGCTGACCCATGACACTTACCCATTTACCCAAGCACGATTACCCATGACCCATTTACCGTCTAACGTAATTTTTTTTTAACCTAATTTTACCCTAACACTACATAACTCTCATCTCACCCGCCTCCCTCACTTCGACGACACACTTTTTCAGATTCACGCAAAACGAGAGAGAGAGAGAGAGAGTGAGAGAGGAAGGCGACGGCGCAGCAAGGAAGGCTTTAGGGTGGTTGTCGACGTCTGTAGGCGACCCTGGTGGTTGTTGTGGTGGCAGAAAAGGTATGCGCGCAACTCTCCCTTCTATTTTCGCTATTTCTGTCAGGTTTTGGTTGCTGTTGCGTGTCTTAAGGAGGCGATACTGGTGGTTGTTGACGAGGTAAGAGAGTCGTGTGGTATGTGTCGAGTGTGGTGGTGGTTGTTAGGGAAGCTTTAGGCGGTGGTAGTGGCAGAGAGAGGCGGCAGCGACACAGGGTAACAAACGGGTTAAATGCGGGTTTTCAGGCGGTTTAGACGGTTAGGTTTGGGGTGGCGCCACCGTGGACTCGGGGGAGGTCGAAACGACGGCGCCACGGCATCTGTGTGCGTTGTTTGACGACAGTGGTGGCTGAGGGGTTGTGTAGGTGGCTGCTGTGGTGGCAACCACGGGCGGTGGAGTGAACCAGGGGGGATTTCGTGGCCTCGGTTCGACTCACCGGCGGGAGTCGAACCCGGTGAGGGCGGCGGTAGGAACCCAGGTCAGACCCGGTGTCTGACCTGGCGGCTGTCACGGTGTAAAGGTGGCGTGTGGGAGTTGGGGATCGGGTTGGAAGTCGTGGGTTGGGCGTGTTGTTTAGTCGGTTTTGATTCGTTTTCTTTATTATTTAAGTTATCGTAGTTAGTTAGTTAATTTAACTCCCGAGTTATTTAAAATAATTAGAGACGGGTTTTGAGTCGGGTTTGTTAAAATGGAAAAGCTGCTATATCGGGAAAGTTTCCATTTAAGGAAACTTTCCATTTTAAGAAGTTTCTATTTTTAGTAACTTTCTATTTTGGGAACGGGAATAGTTTAAGTAGTTGTTTATCATTTATTTATCTTTTAGAGGGCGAATTTGTTGTGGAATATTACTGAGCACCCGACTATTTGACTGCAGTACTGAGGTAGGGGAATACACTGATTGAGTTCTTACGATTATAAAGAGTTGGCATGTTCGGTGATTATATGACATATCTGGCTATCTTATTTATCTTGTTGAGCATTATTGTTTCGTACGTTTCATACATTGCATTTGCATCGGAGTTGGAGTTGGAGGAGATGAGATTATTGCGATTAAGGCCCAGGCGGGTTCTGCAGGACTTGCCCTGGTGTCCTCAGCTATGAGCTGGTATATCGACGACGGTCGATTGATATAGTCTGTCGGGGATCGGTATGGCTGGGCGTTCCGGGGATGTGTGTGATGGAGTTGAGAATGGAGGATTATAGCATTGCATTCTTTATTTATATCGTATTACCTACTCAACCTCGCGGTTGACCCTGTGTATTCATGTACGCCTGTGATGATCCATTTCTCGGGGAGCAGATTGACGGAGTTGTTAAGACATTTGAGGTGGCGGGGAGAGAGCATGGATCACCTGACTTAGAGCTAGCCCACTTTTATTTCCGTTTAGCTATCAGACTTTATTTCCAGTTTTGAGACATGTTCCATTTCAGTTGTAAACATTTATAAACTTTTAATTTAAAGTACTGTTTATCTTTCCCTTTGTTATCTACTGCCTCGGGTTTCCGAGATGGTAACACCCTTATTTATCTGAGGAGTCCTAGTCCAGGCCCTTAAATAAATGGGGGTGTTACAAAGTGGTATCAGAGCGAACGATCCTCAGGCCTAAACCAATGAATCCAATGAATATAGGAAGAGTCTAAATAAAATGAACCCCGAGATAGAACTGTTAGGAGCACACTAAAGGTAAGGGATGAGTTAGGGGCCCTCTCACACCGAACCATTGGCCCTCTCAGTTTGACCCGGGAACCCTGGGTGTAAATGAGATAAAGGGTAGAAAAGTTGCATGACGTTGAGTATGAATTCATATATCGTTGCCTAAGTGTTAACTGATTGATATATTAATTGTTGCATAAAGGAGTTGATGGGAGGTTGTGGCATAATACTTTGCATGTTTTAAAGTTGATTCATACTTATGTCTCTATAAAGTTTGTGTTAGAAGACTATGTCTAGTGATATGCGGTTATATGATCCCTAAACCATGCTAGGTAGACAAGTAGGGTAAAAAGTGATAGAATTGGCGAGAGTTGCCAAGGTGATTTTGTGTTGCAGCTAATTCCTAAAATTTTCTTATAGTCATGCCTCCAAGAAGGAACACGGCTGTAAACATCACCCAGGCAGAGTTAGATTAGCTACTGGCAGGGAATGAGGCCTTAAAGGCCAAAAGAATTGACCCTGCTAAGATGAGTACAATAGTGGCGAGGCATAACCCTACCATTTTCACTGGAGAGGGGGAACCTCACTTGCTGGGAGATTGGTGTCGGGAGTTCACCAACCTATTCGAGCTGATAGCTTGTCCTGAAGAGCTGCAAGTAGACCAGGCTGCCTACTACCTCAGGGCCACAGCTGGGGAATGGTGGACTAGGAACAAGGCGGAGATCCGACATATTGCTAGGGATATTGAGGAAGGATATGTGTCTTGGTTGGAATTTCAAGCGATCCGACGGACCGATTCATGCCGAGTTCAGGAAAGCTAAGCTAAGGGAGGAGTTCGATACGTTTAAGATGACAGAGGACATGACGGTGGACACATACCATAGGAAGTTCCGACTGTTGGCTTCATATATCGATGAATTTGCTAAGAACGAGACCATCTTTGGCTATGAGGTTTGAGAGGGGACCGACGGTGGATATCAAGAAGAGGCTCACGGCGCTCCACCTACCACCGTTCAGGACATCTACCCGAGGGTGGTGCTCGAGAGGCTCTCCGAGCGATCAAGGAGGATAAGAAAGGAAAAAGCCGAGAAGAGGAAGCCGTAAACGTCGTGATAATACCGGGGCCAAGAAGCTGAATTCAGGCAAGTTCGGTGGGTACTCCACCAATAGTGCTCCTTGGGGGATGAGGAATCAAAGCGGAGGCAGTTACAGAGGTGCTAGTATTGGAGGTAATGCGCCCAGGGTCACCTGTTATGGAGTGGAAAGTTGGGACACAAGAAGTGGGAATGCGAAGTTCGGAGGAAACCAAGTTGGGGTTTCCGGACACCTACATCTGGATACGGCGGATCTCGTACGGACGGGATCGGGTACAACAACTACCGTGCTCCTAATATCGGCTATGGAGGAGGTGCCCGATCGGGGGGGGCAAGTAATGATTATCAAGGAAGCTACAACAACTATCGAACCGTAGCTTGACAAAACCAGCCCAATGGGGTGGTAACTTCCGGAAGGAACCGAACGAGGGGAACAAGCAACCCAATACCGCTTCATCGAGTCAGTCTGGAGCTAAGTCCAGTGGCAAGCTCTTTAACATGGGAAAGGAAGCAGCAAAGGAGGATGCCCATGTCGTGACTGGTACATTTCTTGTCAATTCTAAACCCACATTCGTGTTATTCGATTCTGGTGCCACACATTCATTCATATCTAGGGAGCATGTTAGAGCCTTGAACCTTACTGCTTATGATAGAGTCGTTGATTCTGTTATAGTACCCTCGGGAGAGTCTGTGCCTTGTGATAGAATCTACACTAGTGTACCTATTCAGATTGGGGAGGTTGTCTTTCACTGTGACCTTATGGAGTTTCCATTGGGCGGTTTCGAGGTGATTCTAGGGATGGATTGGTTGGGAAAGTACAAAGCTTTCATTGACTGTTACCAAAAGAAAATATCACTGAGAGGACCTAAGGGAGTCAGAGTAACCTACAAGGGATACATGGTCAAACCCAAAGTCAAATTTATTTCTGTAAATGCCCTAAAATCGAGTCTGAGGAAGGGAGACCAGTTGATCTTGTGTCAGATGTGGGATAGAGAGTCTGAGACCCCTAGGATTTCTGACATACCTGTGGTGAGAGACTTTGAGGGGATATTTCCGGAAGAGATTCCTGGGCTACCACCTAAGCGCGACGTTGACTTTTCCATTGATCTAAAGCCGGGAGCTGGGGCTATTTCTAAGCCACCATATCGTATGGGACCGAAAGAGATGGAGGAATTGAAGACGCAATTGGATGAATTGGCTGAGAAGGGATTTATTCGACCCAGTGTATCACCTTGGGGAGCACCTGTGCTATTTGTCAAGAAAAAGGATGGAAGTTTGAGGCTGTGTGTGGATTACCGAGAGTTGAATAATGTGACTATCAAAAACCGTTATCCTTTGCCAAGGATCGATGATCTGTTTGACCAACTGAGTGGAGCTGGAGTGTTCTCGAAGATTGATCTGAGGTCGGGTTATCACCAACTAAGGATAAAGAACGAGGATATTCCTAAGACTGCATTCAGAACCAGATATGGACACTATGAGTTCGTGGTCATGCCCTTCGGATTACCAACGCGCCAGCTGTGTTTATGGACCTAATGAATCGGGTGTTCAGTCCTTATCTGGACAAGTTCGTGGTTGTATTCATTGATGATATATTGGTTTACTCCAAGAATGAGGAAGAGCACGAGGAACATCTGAGGATAGTGTTGAGAACTTTGGCAGAGAATCAGTTGTATGCCAAATTGAGTAAGTGTGAGTTCTGGTTGAAGAAATTTGCCTTTCTGGGGCATGTGATTTCCAAGGAAGGGGTGTCAGTGGATCCTAGCAAGATTGAGGCTGTGACTAGATGGCAGAGTCCAAAGAATGTGGGCAAAATTCGAAGTTTCTTGGGACTAGCTGGATACTACAGGAGGTTTGTCAAAGATTTTGCGAAGATAGCAAAACCATTGACATCTCTAATGAGGAAAGAGAACAGGTTTGTCTGGGATGAGAGATGTGAGAAGGCTTTCTTGACCCTCAAAGAGCGCCTAACCTCAGCTCCTATCCTTGCCTTGCCAGATGGGAATGATAACTTCGAAGTGTATACTGATGCTTCCATGAAGGGGTTGGGGTGTGTGTTGATGCAGAACGGGAAGGTAATCGCTTACGCTTCTCGACAATTGAAGATTTATGAGGAGAACTACCCTACCCATGATCTAGAGTTGGGAGCCGTGGTGTTTGCTCTCAATTTGTGGCGACATTATCTCTATGGAGCGACTTTCAAGGTATTTTCTTATCACAAGAGTCTGAAGTATATCTATACTCAGAAGGAGCTGAACATGAGACAGAGGAGGTGGATCGAGTTGATTGGTGACTATGACATGGACCTACTCTATCATGAAGGGAAGGCGAATGTCGTAGCTGATGCTTTGAGTCGGAAGTCTATCCATGCCCTGATCAGTGCCAGATCCAGGGTGAGGATGTTGGGTGAGCTAAGAAAGATGAGGATTTACATGATCCGACGAGGCGAGCCCATTGGAGATATGACAGTTGAGCCAGAGTTGTACGAGGAGATTCGAGAGTTACAGAAAGAGGATGCTAGAGTTCAGAAATGGCGCAGTGCAGTGGAACAGGCAGGTACATAACCCTACTCTAAATTCAGTATTCATTCAGATGGGAGCTTGAGGTTTGGACAGAGGTGGTGTGTGCCAGCTAATGAGGAACTGAAGAGGAAAATTCTTACTGAGGCACATGCTACTCCTTATTCTGTACATCCTGGAGGGGATAAGTTATACAAGGACCTCAAGAAGACATTTTGGTGGCCTAATATGAAGAAGGAAGTTGTTGAGTTCGTGTCTCGATGTTTGACATGCCAAAGGGTGAAGGGTGAACACAAGAGACTGCAGGGGAAGGTTCAGCCGCTAGATGTACCAGAGTGGAAGTGGGAGAGTATATCCATGGACTTCATCGTCGGGTTGCCTCGGACTCAAAGAGGTAACAACATAATTTGGGTGATCGTCGACAGGTTGACCAAGTCAGCTCACTTTATTCCCATGAAGGATACTTGGAGTAAGGCTGAGTTGGCTAAGGCTTATGTTCAGTACGTGGTAAAGTTGCATGGTGTGCCTAAAGATATCGTCTCCGACAGAGATTCCAGGTTTCTATCCAAGTTCTGGCAGGAATTGCAGTCATTGATGGGTACTCAACTGAAGATGAGCACCGCTTTTCATCCTGCTACTGACGGTCAGACAGAGAGGACTATTCAGACCCTCGAGGATATGTTGAGAGCTTGTGTTCTAGAGTTTGGCGGATCTTGGGAGGACAGACTGGGGTTGATCGAGTTTTATTACAATAACAGTTATCACGCTAGCATTGGGATGGCACCATTCGAGCCACTTTATGGTAGGAAATGCAGGAGTCTGTGTGTTGGGATGATCGATCGATCGACGCTTTGTCGTTTGGGGCCGAGAGATGATTCGGGAGATGATTGAACAGGTACAGATTATTAGGCAAAAGATGAGAGCTTCCCAGGACAGACAGAAGAGCTATGCTGACACTAGGAGAAGTGACATTTATTTCGAGGTGGGAGAGAAGGTACTACTCAAAGTGTCGCCGATGAAGGGAGTTATGAGGTTCGGGAAGCGAGGAAAGCTGAGTCAGAAATTCATCGGACCTTATGAGATTTTGGACAGAGTTGGAGAGGTGGCATACCGTTTAGCTTTGCCACCAGTGTTAGCCAGAGTTCACAATGTCTTTCATGTTTCCCAGTTGCGGAGGTACTTGAGCGATCCATCACATGTGTTGAGTCCTGAGGTGATCGAGGTGGATGAACAGTTGTCCTATCTGGAGACACCTAAGGAGATTTTGGACAGGAAAGTGAGGAAGACCGGGGAATGGAGAGACGACTTTGGTGAAAGTCTTGTGGACTAACCACAATGTTGAGGAAGCTACATGGGAGACTGAGGCTTCCATGAGGGAAAGCTATCCACACCTGTTTGCATGAGGTAAGTTCCGGGACGTAACTTTCTTTTTAGGAGGGTAGAATGTAACATTTTGTTTTATGGGCCTAAATCCATGAGTTATCTACATTAGAAAATCTGTTTTGGTACCCACGGTGATGCTTGGAGGTTTGATAGATGAGCGAACTTCGAGACGAAGTTCATTTTAAGGGGGGAAGACTGTAATACTCCGTATTTTATATCACTAATTGAGTCGAGTTAATTGTTTAGTCGTATTGATATCGTAAGATCGAGTTATTCGTAAACTTGTTGAGACGGGTTTAACTGAACGAAGTCACGTTAGCTAGTCCATTTACCAACCACGCTGACCCATGACACTTACCCATTTACCCAAGCACGATTACCCATGACCCATTTACCGTCTAACCTAATTTTTTTAACCTTATTTTACCCTAACACTACATAACCCTCATCTCACCCACCTCCCTCACTTCGACGGCACGCTTTTTCAGATTCACGCAAAACGAGAGAGAGAGAGTGAGAGAGGAAGGCGACGGCGTAGCAAGGAAGGCTTTAGGGTAGTTGTCGACGTCTGTAGGCGACCCTGGTGGTTGTTGTGGTGGCAGAAAAGGTATGCGCGCAACTCTCCCTTCTGTTTTCGCTATTTCTGTCGGGTTTTGGTTGCTGTTGCGTGTCTTAGGGAGGCGATGCTGGTGGTTGTTGACGGGGTAAGGGAGTCGTGTGGTATGTGTCGAGTGTGGTGGTGGTTGTTAGGGAAGCTTTAGGCGGTGGTAGTGGCAGAGAGAGGCGGCAGCGACACAGGGTAACAAACGGGTTAAATGCGGGTTTTCAGGCGGGTTTAGACGGTTAGGTTTGGGGTGGTGCCACCGTGGACTCGGGGGAGGTCGAAACGGCGGCGCCACGGTGTCTGTGTGCGTTGTTTGATGGCGAGCAGAGTGGTGGTGGTTGGATAGGGTGCTGTTGACGACAGTGGTGGCTGAGGGGTTGTGTAGGTGGCTGTTGTGGTGGCAACCACGGGCGGTGGAGTGAACCAGGGGGGATTTCGTGGCCTCGGTTCGACTCACCGGTGGGAGTCGAACCCGGTGAGGGCGGCAGTAGGAACCCAGTCGACCGGTGTCCGACGGCGCGGTATCACGGTGGAAAGGTGGCGTGTGGGAGTTGGGGATCGGGTTGGAAGTCGTGGGTTGGGCGTGTTGTTTAGTCGGTTTTGATTCGTTTTCTTTATTATTTAAGTTATCGTAGTTAGTTAGTTAATTTAACTCCCGAGTTATTTAAAATAATTAGAGACGGGTTTTGAGTCGGGTTTGTTAAAATGGAAAAGCTGCTATATCGGGAAAGTTTCCATTTAAGGAAACTTTCCATTTTAAGAAGTTTCTATTTTTAGTAACTTTCTATTTTGGGAACGGGAATAGTTTAAGTAATTGTTTATCATTTATTTATCTTTCAGAGGGCGAATTTGTTGTGGAATATTACTGAGCACCCGACTATTTGACTGCAGTACTGAGGTAGGGGAATACACTGATTGAGTTCTTACGATTATAAAGAGTTGGCATGTTCGGTGATTATATGACATATCTGATTATCTTATTTATCTTGTTGAGCATTATTGTTTCATACGTTTCATACATTGCATTTGCATCGGAGTTGGAGTTGGAGGAGATGAGATTATTGCGATTAAGGCCCTGGCGGGTTCTGCGCAGACTTGCCCTGGTGTCCTCGGCCATTTAGTGGTATATCGACGACGGTCGATTGATATAGTCTGCCGGGGATCGGTATGGCTGGGCGTTCCGGGGATGTGTGTGATGGAGTTGAGAATGGAGGATTATAGCATTGCATTCTTTATTTATATCGTATTACCTACTCAACCTCGCGGTTGACCCTGTGTATTCATGTACGCCTGTGATGATCCATTTACTGGGGAGCAGATTGACAGGTTGTTGAGACATTTGGAGCTGGCAGGGGAGAGAGCATGGATCACCTGACTTAGAGCTAGCCAACTTTTATTTCCGTTTAGCTATCAGACTTTATTTCCAATTTTGAGACATGTTCCATTCTAGTTGTAAACATTTATAAACTTTTAATTTAAAGTACTGTTTATCTTTCCCTTTGTTATCTACTGCCTCGGGTTTCCGAGATGGTAACACCCTTCTTTATCTGAGGAGTCCTAGTCCAGGCCCTTAAATAAATGGGGGTGTTACATAGAGCAAGATGTCGGCATAGTCGGGGTGATTTTGTGATGCATCCGGAGTGTGTTGATGGCCTTTACACCTTCCATATTCATGGTATTCTTAGACCTTTGGCTCCTTCTACTTCGGTTTCTTCTGATGATAGTGTAGAGCTTGTTCAGTGGTCTATATCTTCGCTGGATCGTTTGTTGTCTTTAGGCCTTCGCACCGTGAAATCTATTCCTCCTAAGTGTCGTCTTGGGTTTGCTCCGGCTTTGAAAGGGGCCTTGGATGCGGTGTTTGATGCCCCTAGTGATCTCTCCCGCTAGGTTCGTTTGCTTGTTCTACCACTTTGTTTGCTCAGGACTTTCGCTCCTCGGAGTAATCATGAGTGTCAGACTGCTATTCGGCGTCAACATCAGGAGGAGAGTATCGCCAGGGCTATCCTTGCTTGGGGGGCACCTGGGGAGGGTTTGCAGTTGTTGCAGGAGTGTTTTGATGAGGGTCCTTCTTCATTTTTTGTGGATGAGGATCTGGATTTAAGTGACCTTAACCTCCACCAATGTCGGCGGAAGATTTGTTATGGCCACTATACTGCTGCTGTCCGGGTGCTTTCTTCCTCTGGGGTCGCCCCCTACTCTGATGCCACTCTCGTGGCCCTGCGTGAGAAGCATCCTGTTGCCCCGCCTCCTTCATTGCCTCCTCTGTCTGGGGATCATCATCCTCTGGTCGCTTCTTCGGCTGTGATCTTGGATATGATTAGGAGCTTCCATCGTGGCACTTCCTGTGGGAGGGATAGTTTTCGTGCCCAGCACCTTATGGATTGTTTGAGTGGCGCTGTTGTGACTATTTCAGATGATTTGATCACTTCTATTACTAGGGTGGTTAATCTTTTTCTTGAGGGCCGGTGTCCTCTTCCTCTGGGTGAGTACATTGCCAGCGCCCCTCTCATGCCACTCGTTAAACCGGGTGGTGGGCTTCGTCCTATTGCTGTTGGTACGGTCTGGAGACGGCTTGTCTCTAAGGTTGGTGCTTCTATGGTTGGTCCGTCTTTATCTTCTTATTTTGATGGGCTTCAGTTCGGGGTGGGTGTGTCCGGTGGAGGAGAGGCTATCTTGCATGCCTTGAACCGGCTCATTGAGGATCGGGGGGCTCAGGTGGGGCTTTCTATGTTGCTGGTTGATTTCCAGAATGCGTTCAACCTTGTTGATCGTTCGACCATGCTTCAGGAGGTCCGCCGTCGTTGCCCGGCTCTATCCCGTTGGGTGGAGTTTTGTTATTCCAGCCCGGCCCGCCTTTTTTATGGGGAGCACTGCTTGTGATCTTGTCAGGGTGTTCAGCAGGGTGATCCATTGGGCCCTTTGCTTTTCGCTTTGGTTTTGCATCCGTTAGTTTGCAAGATCCGGGACACTTTTGACCTCACTTTGCAGGCATGGTACTTAGATGATGGCACCATCGTGGGTGATACTTTGGAGGTGGGGAAGGTCTTGGATTTGATTATGGTGGATGGCCCTCTTTTTGGATTGCATCTTAATGTCTCCAAGACGGAGGTCTTTTGGCCTGTTGAGGATCCTCGGAGTCGGCTTCCTGGGGTTTTCCCCCCTTCTATTTCTCGGCCATCGCGTGGTGTTACTGTTTTGGGTGGACTGTCAAAGTGCTTGTTACGATTTTAGCGGTGAGATTGTGGCGGAGAGTAACCAAGACCATTGAGCTAATGGATTTGGTTGCGAGGATTGAGGACCCGCAATGTGAGTTGCTTCTTCTTCGAGCTTATCTTGGTATTTCCAAGCTTTACTTCTCACTTCGTACTTGCTCCCCTAGTGTTTTGGGTCTGTCCATCTTTCTTTTGATGCCGCTCTGCGTTCTAGCTTGGAACATATTGTCACCGCGTCAGGGCCGGGTTTTGGGGATTGGCAATGGCGCCTTGCTACTTTCCCTTTTCAACTTGGTGGTCTTGGTGTCTATGCGGCGGGAGATGTTTTATTTTATGCTTTTATTGCGTCCCGCTTGCATCTTTGGTTTGCGAGTGCTAAGCTCCTCGCCCCTTCGGTATTGTAGCCTGGCCCCGCTTTTGATGATGCCGCGTAGGTGTTTCTCGTGACTACGGGATCGGTGTTTTAGGTAACCCTAGTGAAATTGCCGCCCCAAACTTATGAAGAAATTGGCGACATTTATTTCGCGATTTCATCGCGCCTCAGTCTGTTTTCTCTTTGACGCCACGCCGATTGCTTTATGGCGTCTCGGCAGGGTTCTCACTCCTCCGATTGGTTGCATGCGGTTCTATCTCGGGGTTGAGTCGGACTATGAACGGGAGGACTTCTTGTTGTGTCTTTGGGATATTGTGGGTGTTCCGTTATTCACGGTATCTAGGCCCTGTCCGGCTTGCTCTCGGGTTTTTATTGAGGATGTTTTTAGGGACCACGCTGTTTTCTTGACCGGCATGTTTGTGGGCGTTAAACATCGGCATAACCTTGTCAGGGACACTCTTTTCGACATCCGCTATAGATCCGTATTACTGCACGGGGAAAGGAGGTTGATATCGGTTTGGTTGATGGACATGGTGGCTCTCTTCGTCCTGCGGATTTATTGCTTTATTCTTGGGACAGGGGGCGTGATGTGTGCGTTGACTTGACAGGTTCTTCTCCTTTGACTCAGATTGGGATGGCGGATTTTGTGCCTGGCCGGGTTGTCGGCGTCTTTGCTCGGCGAAAGTGTGCTAAGTATGGGGATTTGTGCGCGGTAGCGGGTTATGATTTCCTACCTTTCTCTTTCTCTTCACTTGGGGAGCTGGGTTCGGATGTTGTTGCCTTGCTCAGCGGATCCGAAATTCTCGGTATCTCGGGATGCGGGGGCTCGGGTGGCCGCTTACATTTTTACTAGACTTAGCTTTGTTATTGCTAAGGGTGTGGGAGCCCAGATTGTATCTCGGCTCCCCACCAATTTCATGTAAACTTTTATTTTTATTTTAATGAAAGCTGCGCGCATCTTATAATAATAATAAAAAATAAAATAAAATAATAATAATAATAATAATAATAATAATAATAATAATAATAACAACAACAACAACAACAACAACAACAACAAACAACAACAACAACAACAACAACAACAATAATAATAGTTAAGTTAAGTTAAATAAAATAAAATAAAATAAAATAAAGTTAAGTTCGGCTCTTATAAGTTCAGTTCAGAAAAGTTCAGATCTTATAAGTTCAGTTCAATTCAGATCCTATAAGTTCGATTCGATTCGAGATCCTATAAGTTCGGATCGATTCAGATCCTATAAGTTGATTCGAGATCCTATAAGTTCGGATTCGATTCGGATCCTATAAGTTGATTCGATTCGAGATCGATTCGTTTCAGTCCAAAAGAACAGGGCCTACTTGCGAAGTATCTCACTCCGAAGTACCGAAAGGATCTTCCTATTCCCGAGTTTAAATACAAAGTTACTCAACCTTCCTATGTTTGGAAAGGAGTTTGTCGTGCTGTTGCTTCATGTGCGCCTGCTTTGGAATGGAAGATTGGTAATGATGCTTCATTTGACCTTTTCTCTTGTCCTTGGGTGCAAGGGAAAACACCAGTTTGGAAGCAGCCTCACCCTCCTTTACTTTCGACTATCTCTGATTTGGTACTTGATAATGGTTCCTGGAACCCAAGGGTTATTTTTAATCTTTTTACGCCGTCTACTGCTAAAGATATTCTTGCTATGGAACCACCTGTTCTTGCTTCGGATGACTTTCTTTACTGGAAATATACTGAAGACGGAAGCTATTCTGTCCGATCGGGGTATGAGTATCTCTCCTCTAAAGTTTCATTTCCTGTACCATTGCTCCGACCTTTTCCTTGGAAGATTATATGGCGATTTCCTTTTTCAAATAAATTTGCACTCTTTATTTGGAGGCTTATGCATAATATCCTTCCAACTATGACGACCCTTGCTCACCGTGGTTTCCAACTTGATACTACTTGCGCTCTTTGTCGAAGTTCCCCTGAAAATCTGGACCATTTGTTCCGCTCATGCGATGTGATCCAACATGTATGGCGCGGCTCAATGCTTCGTATACAATCGCTTGCCAATCTTGATGTCTCTTTCATCCGATGGCTAGCTGACCATATTTCGTACCTTCATCGGATTTCATTATCTGGATCTTCATCCCTTCTTTATTTCTTTTGTGTCTTGCGATCGATCTGGCTCACTCGTAACTCGATTGTATTTGAGCATAGCAATGTTGATCCTGCACGGATTCTTCACTTCGCTAGCACTTTGCACGGACTGCATTTAAGCCTACCTACTTTACGGAACGATAATTCTTCGCTCACAGCGAAGCCTTCAACAGAAGGTAAGCAATACGCGCTACCCTTTTCTTCTCTTTCTTACTACCTCTGCATTTGCAGGAAGCCTTTCAACAATTGCTATACAGCTTCTTCCTTTGACATGAGCTCCGTATGTACTGAGCGATTCTATGTCCGCGAAACTTTTGTTTTTGCCGCTTACTCACAGGCTCTACTACAGCTTATGCTACAGCCACGATTCGACGTCTTTGCATCAATCACCTTCTGGGTAACCTCAAGAAAACTATCTTTAGTTCTGGCCTCTCAAGCGCCAGTACCAATTGTCGCGCGAAATTCATTGTGTGAAATTCGCCGTCTACTTCGTTTACATCGTCATTGGTCAGTCAGCCTTGCGACTGGCTAATTTCCTAGGTTTTTTCTTTTGGTCCTGTAACGATACTTCTTCTTATTTATTACATCGGTTTACTATTGTCGAAAAAAAAAAAACAAAATTGACAAAACTGTAATATCAAATACACAAATTCTCATTTGTGACTGCAATATCCGTCACAAACTTGTGACGGGTACCGTTTCCCCTCACAAAATGCCCATTGAGAGGTGAGTGGCAAGCACATGGGGGGTGCCCCACCTTGTCCCCTCTCCCTTTTTGTGAGAGGTCACAAGCTTGTGACGGGATTAGCCCATCACAAGCAAGACTAGCTGTATCAAATAAATGAAAATGAAAACCTAACACAAGATAAGCATAATTATTTGGTATTTCAATATCAACTTCAGTTAACAAAAGGAAAATAAGATGGCGACACTGGGTGTTATTCAAATTGAGCGACACCCGGGGTATTATGGTAATTTACCTATGTAATTTGGTTTTCCTCCATTAAAATTTAAATTTTAAATTAATTAGCCCTAAAGGGTAATGTTTTGTCCATATTTTGCGCAGGACTGGAAATATGACCAGGGTAGAATAGTATGGGGGTTTACTAGTATTATCCTATTTCGATTCATCATAATAGTACCTAGGCAGGATTGATTATAATAAAAGTAGTGAAAATAAGGTAAATAATATGACAAAGGAATTTGTACGTGGAAAACCCTTGAATGGGAAAAAACCACGGGCACCAAGCCAGAAGAGGATTTCACTATGATTTAAGAGGATAATAATATAACGAGCACAAAGTTAGTATATTTTCTAAGTATTATAATAGTCTTGCTTGCAATGTGATAAGTTGTTTTGTGTATGTTAGAGTATGCCTTGTCTTGCCAAATGATCTTCAAATGCTCCTTATATAGTCAAGCTGAATGGCTGCCAAATCTTTGTACTTAATGCTGAATATTCCTCCTTAATTGTTGTCTTGGTTGCTGTCTTTATTGCGCATTAATGCCTATTAATGCTTCTTCTTTATGACCAAATCTTCCTCTTTAATGACCATATTTATGTTGTAGAAATTTTATATATAATTATCCATGACTTGGTCAAATGTTGACCTTACACTTGACCGTTGTCCTCTCCGGCCTCGTGCCTGTCTTCTTGTACCCTGATGGCTTGACGCCCTGACACCCTGATTGTCAGGCTAGGGTTGAACTTGATCCTGAAGATGATGCGGGAGTCCAGGCTCATCGACTGGTGCCAAACTTCGACTACCCTGACGGATCTGCCCTGATCGTCAGGCCAGGGTAGAATTCTATCCTGTTAGTAGTGCGAAATTTTAGGCCCAACAATTGCCCCTTTATCTCCTTATTATTGCTGGGTCAGGCCAGAAATAAGGAGATAACCTTCTCTTTTCATCTTTGGATAACTTCTTCAGGACGATTCAGCGTGCTTTATCATTAAGAAAACAGCTAGTTGTAGTAAATCCCAATCATTACCGTCTATAAATAATTTCTTCACTTCATGTTTTATTATCCACCAAAACTTGACCAATTCCTCTAAAATTCTCCCAATCTTTCTTCCATATTTATCTTCGACCTTCGTCTATTTTTCCAGAATTTACCAGAAAATCTAACTATGGTTGTAAAAAGAAAATCAACCAGGGTTGCTGTTGCTCCTGGCACACCTTTGGTCCCGAACCCTGAAAATATTTCTGAAAATAAGACTGAATCTTATGGAAATCAAGCCATCACTTTTGGAGATGTATCCCCTACTCTAGCTGTTGATAAGTTCACCATCTCTTACAAAAATTTGAGTTTAAGCCGATAAAGGCTCCCGACGAACAACACTTCTTTCCCCAATCGTCTCAAACCTGAGTTTGAGAAAATTTTGAAGGATAACGGGATCATTACTGCTGATCCTGACATATGGATTCCTGAAATTTCTCCCATCTGGGCGGATTGGCTATATGTATCAGGGCCAACTTGGTTGGGCCTGACTTGATGTATCTCAGCTATGATGCATGCGTTGGTGGTAAGTACCCTGCAACTTTTGTTTGTCATGCACATATTCTGTTAGTTCAAAGGAAAGCAGGAAATATTTAACAGGATATACATTCTCTTGCAGTGGATGATTTGGTGAGCGCTATTTTTTATCCTTCTGAGAGGGTAACTGATTTCTTGGCTATTCCTTCTGCGGAGAGGTCATGGCCATTCTGCTCCAGGGTAGAGCGCTTTCTTCGTTGTTTGCAGGCTGGAGGCTTCTCAAGGTTCCTAAGCATGTTAAGGCTGCTTGGGTTTCAACATCTGGCAGTAAGGTTTTATTTTCTTAGAATTGTCAATTTTGGCATAGTGGACTTGAATGCTAGGCTTGCCAAAGTTAAGGAGGAGGGTTCACATGCGGTGGGTATGTCTCTAGTACTGGAGCTGATCTTGATAAGCTAATTGATCTGACTGATGCCCCTGCCATTCCTACTCAATATATTCAGCATGTTACCCTGTACGTATGATTCAATCATGTAGCCTACGTACAGTTGACCTGGCTTGTCTTTGCCCCACCATATGAATCAGTAATGTTTGCTTTTTGATTAAGTGTATTCGTGGAGTGTATGAGTCAATGTTCATTGCTCCGACAAGGCAGGGTAAGACAAGGATTATATTGGAAAAGTATCCTGAGCCGAAAGAGGCTAATATGTTTCGTGAGAAAGAAGAATTATGATGCTCGTTCAGGCGAGGAATAATTTCTGATCGGCGTTAGTATTTAGCCTTGACAAGAGGGATGTCATTCGCAGAAACGTCAAGCAATGGTATTTTGTCCAACCAAGGAGAATGTCCTTGGTAGAATCATTAATCATTTTGTACGTTTGCCCAGGGGGAATGTCCTTGTAAACACAATTTCATATTTCGTTGGTCCTAGTCAGGGAGGTTATCCCTGATAGGATGGATATACATTTTGCTACCTTTGCCCTAGAGGGTAATGGTTTTATTAATGATATAAATTTCGTCTTTTAGGCTTGCTTTGTTCAATCCTGTCATTCTTTAAACCTGTTAACCTGTTTTCTTCAAACCTATTAACGTGTTTTCTTTAAACCTGTCTTGTGGTTAAGCCATCGTAAGTAATTCAACCATGTATGGTTTTTGCCATAGTGGTTGAAGGGGTGGGAAAACCGGCCTGACAGGAGGGCTTATGTCCCATGCCTGACTGGAGGGCTTGGTACTCGGCCTGACAGGAGGGATTTTTAGACTGATGGTCGGGATAGCACACCCTTGCACCGTCTTGCTGCGTCCAGCCGGTTGTAAATATGTGCAGTAAACCTAGTCAGGTCAGGCAAATATTTCATGCCTGATTGGTCCTGAAATTTACTGTATCTGGTGATGGTTACCAACTCGTTAGGCACAGTTAAATGCAAGATTTTGTTTTAAAAACTAATGTATAGTAGAGTAGCCCTCAATCCTGAATATTTATGCATTAAAAATTTATCATGTATAATTGTTCGGGATTAAAAAATAAGAGAAATTGGGTTAGTTGCATATATATAGACATAGATTGCACATAGGACATGTGAATCACGTAATTTTTCAGATAACACATCAAGTTAAAACACTGATAACAAAGATATAGTTTTTACCTGATTCAGGACTGATATAGATTCTTATACATGAAATAATTTCAAATGTGTTTCATTCCAAGATCTTGGGATCATTTCTCCTTCTAATGTTTAGAGCATGTAAGATTCTTCAATCTGTTGGGGTCAGGCTGATATTCGCTTCAAAGATATTCAAACCATATCTACATGGATTTTAGCAGGGATGACTTCTTCACAACACTAAACCAATGAATAAGGAGTTTGTCCAGACTGGCAATTTTTTTGTTTTCTTTTTTACGACCACCTTTTCATTTAATTTCAGCTTGACCATTTGCTTTAGGGTAGCCATGCCCCGGTCCACAAATGGCTAGGGTGTAAATATTGGATGCAATAACTTAGTTTGTTGATGAATAGTTGGAGCATGCTTATGACATGCTTCACATTTCGTGTTGTAGTCCAAGCAGTAAGCCATCAGGGTTGGCCAATAGTTGCCAGTCCTCAGAACTTTGCTTTGTTTCATATGGTACGAGACATTTCACGTATGATTTAGCTTGAAATCTTCTAAACAAAGTGTCATTGATAACAAAATAGGTAGAAGCTCTAATGCTTAGCCTTGCGTCTGCCCTGAGGTAGTATACCTTGCAGGAACCAATCATAATAAGGCTTAGTTTATGAATCATTGTTAATGTTGACAGGGTTCACCTATTCAGGCTTGCTGATGGTAGGTTCAAGTAAATGCACAATAGGTACTTTGTTTAAAAATTGCAGGGGTGAAGTTTAAATCAAGGCCGGCCAAAGCATCAGCCTAGATATTCAGGTCTCTTGGTATTTGCTCAATATCAAATAAAATGAATTTATCGCAAAGTATTTTGGCATATTCCAAATATAAAATCATTTTTTCATTCTTTGCTGTATAAATTCCTTTTATTTGATTTGTAATTAAAAGTCAATCAGTTTTTACCTTTAGGTTTTGAACACCGAGGTCAAGACATACCTTGAGTCCTGCTATGAGGGCTTCATACTCAGCCTCATCGTTGGTGGCTTTGAATTCACAGCTTACAGCCTGAGCTATCGTGTCTCCCTATGGCAATTTAAGCACTAATCCTAACCCTGTTCCCCTGGCATTGGATGTCCCATCTATGAACAAGGTCCATTCTTGGTCTGAGGTCTTATCTTCTAATTGGTTAACTTCTTTGGCCAGGTCTAACTTTAGGTTAGGGCTGAAATCAGCCACAAAGTTTGCTAAGGCCTGTGATTTGATCGTTGTCCTGGGTTCAAAGGTGATATAATACGTACTAAGCTGGACTGACCACTTGGCCACCGTGCCTGACAGTTCAGGCTTTCGCAGGACAACTTTTATGGGTAGGTTAGTCTTAACTAATATAGGGTGAGACTCAAAATAAG
The DNA here is from genome assembly GCF_048544455.1 of Silene latifolia. NCBI lineage: Eukaryota > Viridiplantae > Streptophyta > Magnoliopsida > Caryophyllales > Caryophyllaceae > Silene > Silene latifolia. The sequence continues at coordinate 223,325,172 of NC_133534.1, forward strand.
GGTGCAACTTGGTTTACGATATAATTAAAGCTAAAACATATTTTTCAAGTAAATCATGCCTCATTTCAGCATCTAGTAGACTTTTACTTACATCGTAGACATGATGTTGCTGACCTTCCTGTACTTTAGTTAAGCACTGACAATAGTGTCAACAAGAGAGAGAGATAAACCGGCAGGGGTTTTCCTTTGCCTGGCTTGGCCAGTAAAAATGGAGACGATGATAAATATAGCTTCTAATCCTTGAATAATGGTGCCTCGTTTTAAGGGTTTTTTTGTTTTACTTCCTCGTAGATGTTTATATTTATTTCAGGGGCGGATTTGCGCTGTTTCTGCCGCACAGACTTCAAAGATGTGTCAATATTGAGCCTATAGTTGATAACATTAGCATATACTCCAATTGTATAAAAATGAGATCAAGCAAAGCCATATATATATATATATATATATATATATATATATATATATATATATATATATATATATATATATATATATATATATATATATATATATATATATATATATATATATAGGAATGGGATCATGTGAGTATGACTCATATATTTGAGGATTGAGGATTAATACTAGTCATCGGATATAAGAGATCCAACATCCATGATTTAGTGCGGATAAGTAAGGGTAATATGGTAATTTCGCGGACGCACATATATACTCCTTATTCCATCGAACAAACTTAATTCATTCATTCTCACTTAAAGTCTTTCTCTATCTACCTTCTATCTTCTTCGATGAATCCCTAATTTTCCTGTTTTCGTGATTTTTTTGTTTCGAATTCAATCTCAACTCAATCATTTGTCATTCTTCTATTTCTTATCAACGATCATACTCTTTCAATTTAAATCGCGATGTCAGGTACATCTACTTTATCTTTAGTTTTTAATTTCAGTTTTATTTTCATGTGATTGTTGTTTCGCTACATATATTTGCAATTACTAGTCATCTTACTGCGTTTGTTATGATTTTGTAGCTACTCATCGTGATTTCAATGCTTTGTATCTCTTTTTCCTAAATTAGGTTTAATTTGTGAGGATTTCATATGATTTATTGGTCTTCTTTCTCATATATCTAGGTTAATTTAATTCGAACAAGTTACTTAATTTGTTATATATTGATAATTTTTCTGATCTATGTTAAATTCACCTGTTGTTATGAGTTTTTTTGTTCTCGATTTATAATTTTGATGAGATTGATTCATAGTCTTGTTATTTGATTGCGATTTTAAATTATTTCACTTTGTTCGAGTTTTGTTGTCAGGTAAACCTAATTTACATGTGTAGTATCTTGTTTCAAAAATTTTTAAATTTGTGTCAGATTTATTTACATCTGTTTTACATTGTTACTCTTTCTTTTGTTAGCTAGTAGTAGTATACATTTATTTGATTTAGGTTCTAAATTGTTTGACATCTTATAAATATCACGTATTTGCTGCTAAAGTATCCAGTGTGATATTGTTTAGAAGCCTATGTGATATTGTTTAGCAGACTGTGTGATATTGTTTTATTACATCCCTTTTACTTTGATTATCAGAAATCAATTACTACTTGTTTGTTTACATTGTAGTTTTTTGTGCTATTTTTTGTCAGATCGTGAAAGTTGTTTAGCTTTGAGCGGCCTATTGGACAGAGATATGACTTGGTCCAAATTGGCCTAAGAAGCTTTGGGCTTAAGGCTTAATTTACCTGCCAAATGAGTCTCCAAGTTTGGTGTATGTTTGGTTTTGGTATAGATTTGATGTTGAGTTGTCATCATATGTTTCGATTTACATTCTCGCTTGTTTATTGAGTTGCGGTATTTTGTTTGACCATCACCATTTCATCTTGTTGAGCAGCAAGCACAACATAAATTTTAAGATGTTGTTGGTTCTTCTGATTCCATTGTTTTCATCAGGTATTGAAAAAAATTAGATCGGATTTGTCTAATTTCAGTTGTGGCCTTGCTCATATTTTCTGTGAGTGCTCTTAATTCATTGGTGGATTCGAGTTTTGATTAATCCACTTTCTTCTATTGGTACAATAGGTTGGACTTTGTCCCACTAGATTGTTGGTTGCGTAAACCAGGTTGGTTAAGCGGCTTAAAGGTGAAGCATCCTGCGGAGTAAATGTGTTGGCCACCTTTTCTTTCTTTGAGATGGATCATCGATGAAGTGGAAGTAGACGCCACAACACAGTATGGTTCATTCGTCTTGACGAGCTTTATTTTGCATCCTTGTATATCTCTCACATGTTTGCTTACTGGGAATGACAAATCCACTTTGAAGGGGATATGAAGTCTCATGATGCGTCCAGAGAAGCTAATTGATAAAACCAAGTCAGAAATGAAGCTAAGGATCAGTGTTACTTTCCAAGGGGATATGAAGTTTCATGATATTCTTCATTGGTGTCGTACTAATGGTTTGATGTAATTGAGTTCCTGAAAGTTGAGTAGATAGTCAGGTGGCTGTATTAAGTTGAGTCATGATCATGAAATGGTTGTAAAAACGGTTGTACTGGTGTTTAAAACAAGATGAGGTTGAACAAACCTCAAGCAAGAAGTTGAAGATTGTGCTGGAAAAAGATGCCAAAAAGGATAATAAAAAGAAATTGGTAAAGGTAGAGGAAGAGAAATAAGGAACTAATCTGTGTACTCAGATTGTGTTGACAGAACTTTAATTGAATATGCACTGATTGATGTAATTTTGGAAGGATAGTAATCTGTTGTAGTCGTTATAAATTAATATTATTGTTGTTGTACTTTTGTGATATTGTTTAGAATCAGCAATAATATTTCATCTTATATGCTGTGATATTGTTTCTCAATAGCAAAAAGTTTGAGGGTTTCAAGATTCCTTGTGAATGTGATATTGTTTTGGATAAAGTGTGATACCGGGATGTGTGAAGTTTGCTATTGTTCGGTAATGCTTCTAGAACAATATGATGTGATACTTATGAAGATATATATTGTTTCTTATAACTGTTTGGAAACTAGCAAATAAAGATAAATATATGATATTGTTAATAGCATAGTGTGATATTATTAGCACAATAGCTTGATATTGTTTACCATATCATTTGATATTTTTTTTGAAAGAACTAAATTATTTGATATTATTAACACAATAATGGTGATATTATTTTATGATATTGTTTACCACATCTTGTGATATTGTTAAGCCAGTAGTGTGATATTGTTTACCACATCTTGTGATATTGTTAAACTAATAGTGTGATATTGTTCTCAAAGTCATTTGATATTGTGTCATGAAAGGTGATATTTTTTATAATTAAATGTGATATTGTTTACTAAAACTTGTGATATTGTTAAAACAAACGTGTGATATTGTTTACCAAAAAAATGAAATACTTTAAGAACCATACATTCTCTATTTAATGACATAAAAAAGAGGCAAATCCTGATACAACTATAATATTGTTACCATTACTTTACATTCCAACTCAAAAATGCAAAAAAAAAAATAGATACAAATTTATAATCGCTTGAAACAATATCTAAGAATACAGAATTTGTCTTTATAAGATAAATGAATAAAAAAACATGATTTGTTTAGTTGATCATGCACTATAGACTTCGCCAGCATGCACACATACTCTTAACCTCCAAAAGCGAAGAAATCTGCAAAAAAAAAGGAAAAAAAAAAGTACAAACATCATCTTTCAGACAAAAGAAAATACAACAAATATAAAAAACACACCATATTACAGCATTTACAGCAACATTTTACATTATTTTACTGCAAACCAGTGACATTTTACAGCGAAAACACCATACTATAGCATTTTAGGGCCTTGATGACATTTTACAACTTAATTATGTAGTAGTCAACCTGCCAAAATGTATGAAAATAGAGTACCACGAATATTCACATTCAGTATCACATCATACAAACAACAGTATCACACGTTTTCCGTTATCATAGCCAACATGTAATTCGACATTACTCATTTTAATCAACACAAACGATTATTTCAATTCTATCATATGAAACTGTAATTTTGCACAATTAAACAATGTTAAACCCTAACTTTCGCGATTAAAACAATATGAAACCCTAATTTTCACAATCGATCAATATTAAACCCTAATTTTAGCGATTCAAACTAAAAAGACATCTTATAAACAACTAAAACTTCAATTGATGATAGTAATTGATTCAATGTGTCGATATTATGAATGAAAAACGTTTAAAATCATTTTTAAGTAAGATATTTAGAAATTTACAGCAAGAACACGAAAGAACCCTAAATAACTCGATAATTAGTTCGATTTTGTTGATTTAATCCAATTAAATTCATCTAATTCAACATACATACAATAATTTCGAACAAAATCAAAATGTATAATCAATTTCATGCTACAAAAGTTGAAAAAAATCGCAGAAATGGATAAAGATGAGAAACAAATGTACCTCAACGATTTTGGAGAGAATTCTGGTGAGATTATTCAATCTAGTGAACGAATACATCTAGAATGTTGAAATGCAGTTGAAATCGTCTTTGAATTTTAAGTTTTTGTGGATTTTCGGCGAGATTTTAGAGAGGATTTTGTGATAGTTTTCGTTTGAGATGTTTGATTGATTTTGGTAAAATTATTAGAGAGAGAAACTGACGATTGATTTTTTGAGTTTTAGGTGGTTTTGTTTGTCAATTTTCCTCGTTTGTATATGGTGTGATACTTTATTCGTTACTCAATCCTCAATTTTCCTCGCGATATATATATATATATATATATATATATATATATATATATAGAGGAAGGATCAACTAAGGCCAAACATATATTTGAGTCCATAAGTTCTATTATGAGCCATTGGATGGAGGGAGATGGAGGGATGAGATGAACCCACCCAAAGTCATTATAGAAGCTAATTAACACACTTTACTAATCCACCCTAATTAACCACTAATTTACTATATATTTGTTTTCTACCCACCCATTTCTCTCTCATCTCACACATTTCATTCTTCTCTTCTCTCAAAACCTCAAAAAAAAAAACCCAAAAAATCCAAATAAATAAAAAAAACCCAAAAAATCCAAATAAATAAAAAAACCCAAAAAATCCAAATAAATCAAAAAACCCAAATAAATCATTCATTCCTCTCTTCCTCAATCACCACCACCCACCACCACCCCACCCGACACCAACTAACCACCCACCAACCCGCCGCCGCCCCACCGCCGACTTTTTTTTTTTTTTTTTTTTTTTTTTCAACTCGTTTTTTTTATTTATTTTTTTTTTTCGTTTTGTATGAATTTGTATGTTTTTAGTTGTTTTTTCCATTTATTATTTTTTTTGTCTTTTATTTTAGTTGTCTTTTATTTTGTTAGTTATCATTTTTTATTCATTTTCTTAAATCTTTTCTTGTTAAACGTTTTTTTTAAAGATTTCGTGTTTTAAATCTCGTTTTTTTTTGCGAGATACTTTTTTTTCATCTAAGACAAAAATGGAGTAAAGTTATACAAAAATGAACCAAAGTTATACAAAAATAGACCAAAGTTATACAAAAATAGACCAAAGTTATACAAAAAAAAGACTAAAGTTATACAAAAATTGGACTAAAGTTATACAAAAAATTGGACTAAAGTTATAAAAAAATGAACCAAAGTTATACAAAAATGAACCAGAGTAATACAAAAATGAACCAAAGTTATACAAAAATGCATCAGAGTTATACAAAAATGCACCAAAGTTATACAAAAAATGGACTAAAGTTATACAAAAATGAACTAGAGTTATACAAAAATGCACCAGAGTTACACAAAAATGCACCAAAGTTATACAAAAAATGGACTAAAGTTATACAAAAATGAACCAAAGTTATACAAAAAATGAACCAAAGTTATACAAAAATCGACCAGAGTTATACAAAAATGCACCAAAGTTGTATAACTCTGGTGCATTTTTGTATAACTCTGGTGCATTTTTGTATAACTCTGGTCCATTTTTGTATAACTTTGGTTCATTTTTGTATAACTTTGGTTCATTTTTTGTATAACTTTAGTCCAATTTTTTGTATAACTCTGGTGCATTTTTGTATAACTCTGGTCCATTTTTGTATAACTTTGGTTCATTTTTGTATAACTTTGGTTCATTTTTGTATAACTTTAGTCCAATTTTTTGTATAACTTTAGTCCATTGTTGTATGACTTTAGTCCAATTTTTGTATAACTTTGGTGCATTTTTGTATAACTCTGGTCGATTTTTGAATAACTTTGGTTCATTTTTGTATAACTTTGGTTCATTTTTTGTATAACTTTAGTCCAATTTTTTGTATAACTCTAGTGCATTTTTGTATAACTCTGGTCCATTTTTGTATAACTACGGAGTTCATTTTTGTATAACTTTAGTGCAATTTTTTGTATAACTTTAGTCCATTGTTGTATGACTTTAGTCCAATTTTTTGTATAACTTTAGTCCAATTTTTGTATAACTTTAGTATTTTTTTGTATAACTTTGGTCATAAAATGTATAACTTTAGTCATAAAATGTATAACTTTAGTCGTAAATAGTAAAAAAATCAAACAATAAATATGAAAAATATGAAAAAAAATAATAATAACAAAAACCAAAAAAACTCATAATAACAAAAACACAAAACCAAATAACAATAATAAAACCAAAAAACCAACAACCCAACCAAACCCGAAATCTAAAATAAACCAAATAACAATAAAAAAACCAAATTTAAATATCGTGTGTATAACTCTAATGCACAAAGTGTATAACTTTAATAGACAAGATGTATAACTTTAGTCATAAAATGTATAACTTTAGTCATAAAATGTATAACTTTAGTCATAAAATGTATAACTTTAGTCATAAAATGTATAACTTTAATGTTTTAAGTGTATAACTTTAGTCGTAAATAGTATAACTTTTATAAAAAGCAAATAAATATGAAAAATCGTAATTAATCAACAAATATTAAATACGAAAAAAAAAATTAAATAATAACAAAAAGCAAAAAAAACCCATAATAACTTTAATCGACAATATGTATAACTAAAACAAAAACAAAACAAAAAAGGAAGACAAACTCAAAACTAGTACTCCGTTTGTTGAAGCCGTGGTATCTGCCAGACAAACAACTAACAAAACCATCAAAGACCATAAAGCCATACAAATAATAAAACCAATTTGAATCGAAGACCAGAAAGCCATACAAAATATAGAAAGGAGAGATTGAAGACCAAAATCAGAAAAAATAAACAAAAAAATGAAAGCAAACCCAAAAAAGTGAATGGCGGTTTTCAGATCTTATATGAGTTTGGTGGGTCGGGTGAAGGGATGTCGGTTTTCAGAAATAAAAAACTAAAGTGAAGGGATGACGGTTTCGGATCGAAAAAAAAAAAGTGAATGGTGGGTCCTGGTGGTGGGTCGTCCGGTGGGTCGGGTCGGTGGTGTTGGTGGGGAGATGTTGTGGTGGTTGTCGTTGATGGGGAAGCGTGAAGGGGTCGTCTGGTTTGTCGCGGCGTTGCATGAGCTCCGGGGAGGTACGATCGTGGTGGAGGGATGAATGGTGTGGTGCGGTCTGGTGGAGTCGGGATTGATTGGTGGTGTTGGCGGGTTGTGGGTCGGGTGTGGTGGGGGTGGTGGTGGGGTGGTGATGGGTCGGGTGTGGTGTGTGGTGTGTGGTGGAGTGATTTTTTTGGTTTTTTTTTGGTTTATTTTAGTTTGGGTTTTTTTTATCAGTTTGGTTTTTTTTTGTTTAGAGAGGGTGGGAAGAAAATGAGAGAGAAAGAGTGAAGGTGAGAAATGAGAGAGGATGAGTGAATGAGGAAGTGAGTTGGGAGATTAGAATGATGGTAGAGTTATACAAAATTAGGTGGAGTTATACACAATTAGGGAGGGAGATTAGGGAGGTTCATTTGTGACCCTTGAATGAGATGTAATCTCATCCCTCCATCCCTTCCATCCAAAGGCCCTTATAAGGACTTAGGGACTTATTAGATGTAGTGGCCTTATAAGAACCACTCTCTCTCTCTCTCTCTATATATATATATATATATATATATATATATATATATATATATATATATATATATATAGGTCGGGGTCAAAAAGTGCGAACTAAATTTGATCAAGATTTAATCGAACTAATCAACAGAATTATATTAAAAACAAAATTAAATCAAACCCATCGCTCGTGAGTCCTGACATCCCTCTCCCTTATCCTTTATATTTATTCACACCCCACCTAACTTTCCATCTCCCTCATCTACCACCACCAGTCAGCACCACCATCCGTTGTAGCTTTCTAGACGACCGCCGGAGATGGTGCTATTCTTCACTGATGACCGCCGGAGATGGTGCTATCCGTCGTAGCTTTCTAGACGACCGTCGTATCGTTGGTGAGAGAGGAGGCTGCAATTGAAGGCGAAAGCAATATAGATGGTCGTTCATGGGCTGGGTAGTCGGTCCGGTGTTAGACGGGGTGGGTCGAGTGGTGATTTTAGTTCAAATTCATATTTTTATTCAGCTTACATGCTAATTAGATATGCTTTTTTTTGGTGATTTTACATCTCCCAGGTAAGTCAGAGTTCTCGTTTAAGCATGCTGGTAATATTTCTGAAATTTCTGCTAATTACATTTACATTATGAATGTGATATGGAGTTTAGAACAAAGTTAAGGATTTGAATTTAATTGGGTAGTGATTGATTTGAGTATACATTGTTAATAAAGTATGGTTGAAGAGGAACTTCAAATGATTAAACTGAGGAACACGGAGGAGGAGGATGAAGATGAGATAACATTTGAGGTGTGGAATTATGTATGTCCACCATTGAACTGGTTAAAAATGCTTGCCAATGAAATCCACTGGAGTTTTGTTTTTGGGGTTGTGTCTGTCTATGCAATTAGCCACGGTTTAAGTAGTTCCCTTATTCGTGTAGGTACCGAGTATTACACGAAGGATGTGCAGAAATTGCAGCCGCCTGAGGCGCAAATATATCAGGGTGTTACTTATGTAGAAAATATATAGGAATTATTATTAGGATAATAATAATGGCAAGGGTAAGGGCATAATAAAATGGGAGGATGTGCACTAAGATTAATCCTAATAATAATTCCTATATATTATTATTAGGATACATTTACAAAATAATATAACCGATACACATAATAATACTTCATATACACATATTATTACCCCTAGATACGCATGTTATTACCCTTAGATACACCTTCTAATAACCAAGATGCACATGTTATCAAACCTAGATACACATATTAGTAACTTAAAGGAGTGTATCTAGCCAGTTAGAGATATGTATCTAGCAACTTAAGGGAGTGTATCTAGCTAGCTAAAGGTGAGTATCTAGCAACTTAAGGGAGTATATCTAGCCACTTGTGTAGGCTATTATGGCTGGTTGAAAGTAAATGCTTAGATCTGATGGTGAGTGATGCAATACGGGAAAGGATGAGACTGAGGCTAATTCTGACCTATTGGCTGAGGATGGTTATGGCGAGGGAATGTGGTTGGTAGATGAGACAAAGGTTTGGGACTGCGGGATGGGGAAGTAAGGCTAGTAGTGGGTCAAGGAGGAAGGGGCAGGGTTTAGGGACTTTAGGGTTGGCGGTGGGTACGACTGATCATGGGCGAGGGACTGGTGGTTGGGCTTGTGATGGGTGGAAAGATTAAAGTTTGATTGAAGGGTAGATGTCATTTTTACTATACTAATCTTAGCAAAAGGGAAAGTGGAAGACATATAACTGCCTGAATAGGAAATCGGAATTTGGAAGATATCAAGGAAATGGAGGGACGAAGAATCAAAATTCTTGATCAGTGTATCCGAAAGGGTTCAGATAACTATGTGGAGTTGTGGACATTCTTCATTATATTTTTCATTGTTCCTGTTGAGGTCTTAGATTGGTGCTGTTGTTCGCCTTAGTTATGGAATTGGTACTCTTCTTCTACGTCTTCCGTTTCATTTGATTGTTTACATTTTCAAAATAAACTATCATTTATTCTTGCTTTTAATTTAGTGATTTCGATTTATTATTTACTCTATCTGTCCCGATCATTTATTCACCTTTGGTTTTGGATTATGATAGCCCGTCTGTGTTTTGGTAACACGACTATTGAATAGATATACTTTTACTCCCTCCGTTCGAATCATTTGTTTACCTTTGATCAAAATACGAGAACAGAAAAAGTAAAGGAAGTTATTAGTTATACAATGGGTTTGGGTGGTGTTTATTGTAGTTTAATTAGGAAATGATGATGATTTGATGTTTCTTTTGGTAGTTGAAAATAAGGGAACATGAAATTACTGTATATGGTATAAGGCAAGAGTTAGGTATTCGATTTATTCTTAGGTGCTTTTCGAATTATGGTATTTGTAGTGGTGTTTCTGTGGATATTGGGAACTTAGGAGGTTGGGTTCAGATATTTAAGGATTAGTATCGTCACCGAATATTTGGAGTGACCTGTAACCTTCTAATCGATGATAAAGTGTTATAGTTTCAAAGTAATTTTGGGGTAAGAAACTAGTAAGAAATAATGTTCCTTTTTTTTGGAGGAGTGTTTATGTTCAAGTCATCTTGTTACTTGTCAGTAGATATCCAAGCCATCTAGGCTAGGAAGTGTATTAATAAAGCTTATCGACTTCGATTTCATGCGGCTAATCGAGTAAAAATAAAGTTTAAAATGATGAGAACTTGACAATGGTCAACACTGGAAAACTAATAGCTACGGTATGTCGGTATGTTCTAATAATCTGAAGTCATAACTTCATCAGGCATACTATTTTACCTGCTTTCACTTTCATTATTTTGTGAATTGGTGGGAGCTACTCATGCTTAATAAACCAGTATATCTTGATTAGATGTTGAACAGATTCTCATGTATAACACTTGCCGGAGTTGCAACTGAGTATCTCTTATACGGACAAGCAGAAGCCGGCTTAGCTGATATCAACAAGGTTCACCTTTGACCCATTTTTTCTTGGGCCTCACCTAATTCAGAATTCAACTTTCTTTTTCAAGGAGTCGCAAAATCATTCGACTTTGACCCATTTTTTCTGGCAATATAATTAACTTAAGTTCAAAGTTTTTATAGATTGAGCATCAAAGTTAGATACAGGAAAGAAATTTGAGATGGGCGTAATAATGAAATAGAAGTTGGTTAACAGTCCTTTTTTTTGGAGGAATGTTTATGTGGATAGTTTATTGACGTTCTGAAGGTGAACTTATTTGTGGTGGGTGTTTTGCAGTGACAATAGTCTATCAAGTGCAAATGCTTCGCAAAAGTCGGCCATGTATCAAGATTCCAATGGGGTGGATACATGAAGTACTGTTACTAGATACATGTAGGAATAAAACTAGATACATGTATGATTTATGTATCTCACAACACTGATATGTGTATCTAGACTAAGTAATATGTGTATCTAGGTAATGAAGGTTGTGAATCAAGCACATTTCATTTTCAGATTGTCAAAATAGTTAGCTGCAATACATTTTTGTGCACAATGTCGTGATTAAGGAGACCTGTGGTGTTCATTTCTGAGTAGTAATTCGACCTTGATGTATAATAAAGCCTTAATGACCGCTTTCTCTGGTAGTATTGTGCTATTGTTCCTGAACTTAATCTTAATTGCATCTCCGCCTGCAGAACAAGGTCGCTCCTCAAGTTACTCACAGAAGAACTAGAAGTAGAGGGGCTGAAGGCTATGAGATTACGAAAACTAATTATTGAAAAGTGAATGATCTGCATACACCACAATTCGAGCAAATGACCGAGACTCATGCCAAGGATCAGTTGAATGCGGTTGCCGGTTGAGTATGATGCAATGGTGACTCCTGTAATATTCTCAGGCACTGACTCCCTCAAGTCACCCCAAACTCTTGTGAGAAGTTGGCCTGCTAGACGATCTCGAGACTTTATTCGGTTCGTCCAAAGGCCAAAGAACGTGAAACTAAAGCCGATATAGATTGCCTATAATAGTGGAAAAATCAGAAGAAAATGAAATGTAGGGCTAATATTTGGATGTTAGTTAAGAATTTGAAGTTTTGTGTGGACAAAGATGTTGTACCTTAAACTGCCTACATTTCACGATGTACAATTCAAGATCAATCTAATAATTGAACAGCACACATTTTCTGCCAAATATAACAAGCTGCATCAAGAAATAGTGAAATGATATTAACTTCAATGAGTGTATCTAGCTAGTTTAATGTATGTATCTAGTAGCTTAAAAGAGTGTATCTAACTAGTTAAAGATATGTATCTAGTAATTTAAAGGAGTGTATTTAGCTACCCATATATGTGTATCTAGTAAGGTAAAAGTGTGTATCAAGTTAGGTAAAGATGAAGTGTATTTAGTAACTTAAAAGGAGTATATTTATCAACCTATTGATATGTATCTACCAACTTAAACAAAGTGTATTTAGCTGGTTAAGTAAATGTATCTAGTAACTTATAGGAGTGTATCTAGCTAGTTAAACATATGTATCTAATAACTTATTGGAGTGTATCTAGTAAGTGATAGATATGTATGTATCTATTAATTTAAACGACTTTATCTAGAAACTTAGTGAGATTAATATTGGGGCTACACATTTTGGATTTGAATTATTTTGGTCCGAGTTATTTCGGGTAGATGTCACTTTCGATCGAGTAATTTTCGGACAAGTCATAAAAACGCTTTGAGTAGTATTCCCTCCATCCCTAAAATTTATTTACCTATCCCTAAAATTTATTTTATTTATTTTGACGAGTACAAAGAATATTTAACATGCTTGGTCAATGCTATTTATTATGATTGAAGATTCATTGATTTCATTCTTCGCTAAATGTTTATACTTTGCTCGAAAAATCGGAACTTTCTTGTCTAAATGTTAATCTTGTAGCACTGTAAAACATGTTTGATCACTCTGCAGCATCTGTGCTCTAAAAATCAAAAATTTATTGTCTAGATGTTACTTCTGCAGCACTATTTTGAACTTTTGATTAATCTTGTCAATCCTGTGACTGGTTTAAATCTTAATTGGTATCAGAAGAACCAAAGCAGAAGATAGAAGCCGGAAATCGTAGAGCCTTTCAAGAAATTGGCAATTTGGTTAATTTTCAGAATGTTCCCATCATCAAGTAATTTATAGTCTTCTTTTTTCCGAAAATAAAACTTCATGAAATGAATCTTTGTGACTTGAAATTGTTAACAGTTTTCGATAGTTGTCATGAAATTATAATATCGGAATAGTAGAGGTGTGTGTGGTGGCTAGTCACATACTCAAATTAGTGAAGTTAGATATATAAATTAGTACACCCAGATACACAAATCACCAGCCACCCCTTAAAGCCTTCACTACTTACCACTCACCTGGCCGTCGTCCACTAGCATCCCCACGGGCACCACACTCTCGGCCCCTCACCTGACGACCACTACCATGACTCATTCTTCGCGGGCCTTCAAGCATGTGTATCCGGGAGTTTTACCATGTGTATCTTGGCTCGTATTTTGTGTATCCATTGCCCCCACCACCACCACCACTGCCACCAGTACCACTATCACTACCGCCACGACCACCGTCACAACAACGATGCCACACCACCACTATAACGCACTACCCATGCCAGCGAAATCACCGGCCACTCAAACTCTCCCTCCTGGTGCCGCACACACAACCCTCTCACCAGTGACGCCCAAATCCACCGTTGTCGACACATTTCCCCAACTCCACTGCTGCCTCTCACCATGGTGACCACCATAACGACCACCTCTCATCATCGCCTTCGATTCACAATCTCATTTCACTCACTGACGGAGCAACACCACCGGGCACCGGACCTTCGGCCATTTCTTTTTGCAGGTGCTCCTTTCTCTTCCCCGACATTAATCACCTAAACGCGCCACCATGGGCATCCAAGCGACTTACCTCAGTGTCGACTCACTGTCGAAATACGAGCACAACATCAGCAGAAATCAGTTATCGTTACTTTTTTTTTTTTTTTTTTTTAATAATTTGATCTAATTGCTAGATCTACAATAAGCGAAGAAAAGGTGGGATAAGTACTGTGAGCATGAAACAACTCGGTGTCAGGTTCCTCTCCGGCGTCGGGGGTGATGCGGATGATACGACACAGGCGAAATTGATAGAAAAACGAAGAGGAGAGAAGACGTCAGCGTCGGTGAGGAAAACAGAACTTAGAAGGCCGCTAACAACGCCGACGTTATTGGTGTTCGCCGATGACAGTGGTCGGTGGAGGTGTGGAGATGCAAGAGGATGGCGAGGGCAGTTGGGGTTTAATATTAGGGGCAGTATAATGTACGGGAGGATTTAGAGAAGTAGTGTGGGTGTGAACTGTCAACAGGACCATAGATGTTTTTCATCCAAGGGTTATTGCTTAGTTCGTAATTTCGCACCGAACTTTAGGTTCGCACAGGATCCTATTTATATATATATATATATATATATATATATATATATATATATATATATATATATATATATATATTTTAGAAACTTACTAATTCAGGCCTGAAAGAATCAGGGGAGTGAGATCTTATTAGGACATGCATGTCAGGATACTCATACCCGATCTATTTCCATGCCGGATGATGCTACACATGTGCCCCTAACTGGGTACTATAATTGCTAGGTGAGAAACTTACCTGACTCAGAAGGCTTTAAGGTTTCAAAATAACAATCCAGAGCTGATTTTTGTTCAGGTCAGAATCCAGCCTGTCAGTTTTGGATGCCGCTGACTATTTTTGGTAATTGGAATTCCAGTATTGCTTTAATCCGCTTAGGACTGACTGTTATGTCTCCTTTGGTCACCATGTAACTCATAAACTTACCACATGTCATATAAAGTTGCACTTAGTAGGACCGAAATATCTTACAAGGATATCAGAAGTAGCTTATAAATGATACACATGAATTATAAATCACAACCATGTTAACTAGCAAGCCAGGATAGATTATGTCTCCAAACGTTCGTGTTGTGTAATGTGTGTAACATGTTAATATTAAAAATTCTATTGATCAGAGGTCCTAATATTATGCCAGACATGCTTGATATATAATAAGGAAAAGTTGATGAGTAATCATGTACGGATTCATAACAGTAGTATGATAATATATCTAAGCATATCAGGACAGGCTAGTCATGACAGGTTAATTCATCCTTCAAAAAGTCAACCAGGTCAGGCTTGGTCGATTTATTTTTCCTTGATCAGCCAGGTCAGGTTAGGCTTGACTGACCCTGGCATATCAGGACTGTCCAAAAACTATCATATGTAATATGGTCATTACTAAAAGTATTTAATTCATATCTACCTTGGAATATGTACTTATGATGACATATTTATTTAAAAGTTATGTAAAGGATATGACTTACATGTGCATGAATATTACTTAATACCTTTAATGATTTATTTTTGTGTTATTGGGTTTCATACTGTCGATCAGCATTCCCTGTCTGGTCTGTCCTGATTGGATCAAGGCGGTCAGGCTTGATTAAGCGAGAAACTTTATTTTTGAGAGCTCTTTCTTCATTGATGTTGTTCATTTTTTTCTTCCTCGATCTCATTCCACTAAGAATGTACCACGTTAAGTGATATAAATATCCTTGTGTCTAATTTCAGGCTTGGTACAGCCGTTCAGGGTTGAACTGAATGGCCAGGCTTGTAATGACGTTGAGGCCTGCCTTGATACTGTCCAGAACTGACTTTGAAGCCTGTCACAATCAGGACTGAATTGCCCTGCCAGGCTTGAATTTTCGAAGTTCAAGGTTTTATTTCCTAAAAACATCAAATTATTAGAATTGAGAAAATTCACCATAGAATAAAAGCCAAGAGTACCGAAATTTTAAGATATATTGTTAACATTTTGCAAAACTTGTATTAGATCTAGGAAAACTTATCTTTAAAAATTTTTTTGTGACAAATATGTCCTTGAAATCCACATTATCTTAGTCAACGCTGAAAGTTGTTATACTTATGATCGTTGGAAGGAATTTTGACTTGATTTGGTAATTTTTCTTTTGGATCTAGCAATTCTTCATTGGAAATGGGAGTTATGGAAACTCTTGTATCAATCTTTCCCAAGGTTCTCAAACATGTGAGAAGAGAAAATCTTGTGCACACTCTTGTAGGATTAATAAACTAGTTTCCCCACAGACGGCGCCAATTATTTTGTCCATATTTTGCGCAGGGCTGGAAATATGACCAGGGTAGAATAGTATGGGGGCTTACTAGTATTATCCTATTTCGATTCATCATAATAGTACATAGGTAGGATTGATTATAATAAAAGTAGTGCAAATAAGGTAAATAATATGACAAAGGAATTTGTACGTGGAAAACCCTTGAATGGGAAAAAACCACGGGCACCAAGCCAGGAGAGGATTTCACTATGATTTAAGAGGATAATAATATAACGAGCACAAAGTTAGTATATTTTCTAACTATTATAATAGTCTTGCTTGCAATGTGATAAGTTGTGTTGTGTATGTTAGAGTATGCCTTGTCTTGCCAAATGATCTTCAAATGCTCCTTATATAGCTGTTAGGCTTGGAAATCAGCAGACCTCCCTGATCAGTATCTCATCTAAACCTGACTACCAGGCTGTCAGGATGTCAGGCTATCAGGACACATGAAGCCAGGCGCCAGGCCATGGAGAGGATAACGGTCAAAATATCAGGACGATATTAGACCATAAACGCGTATTATAAAAGGATTATATGCGCAGCATTGAATGGAAAGATCTTGCAGTAAATGCAGTAATTAAGGGAGGAATATTGGCAATTATTACAGTCAATTAAGGAGAATAATCCACATTTAATTCAGCATCAGGCGCCGTTCAAGTTGAAGCCTATATAAGGAATACTTTGAAGACATTGGAGATATCTCATTTTTTACACAAGAGAAAGCATACGTCTAAATATACCACACTTAGAGAAATATTAATATTGTCATTATCATACGCTGATTCTCCCAATTACATAGTGAAATCCTCTCCTGGCTTGGTGCCCGTGGTTTTTTCCCATTCAAGGGTTTTCCACGTACAAAACTCTTCGTCTTATTATTGTTATTTTTGTTATATTCATAGCATACATTTTGACCCTGACGACCTGACCAATAGACCGATTAGAGCTAGTTAACCCTACTTAAATCTACCCTGACCTGATTTCGCCTTGTGCAAAATCCACACAAAACAATTGGCGCCCACCGTGGGGCATCTAGCTCTTTAAATCCTTTTTTATTATCTTACAAAAAATTTCAAAAACCTACAAAAATGGCCCAACCTACCGTTGAAGAACAATTAAATACGGCTCTCCAACAAATCGCTGAGTTGGAAAGCCTGAAAGAAAAAGTAGCCCAAACTGAAGCAGAAATACTGCAACTAAGAGAATCTGAGTCAGCTCTGAAATAAAATTAGAGAAAACCCAAGGAGCAGGCTCTAGATTCCAGCCAGGAACCCCATTTGCATCAATCATCAAAAACATCGATTTCTCCAGTTTTGGGAGCCAATTGGTTCTAAATTCATTAATGTTGATGATGACGGTGAACCAAAGAATGATGGTGAGAAACCTGATGAATCTGCAGCAGCCATCATGATGGCAGTGGTTCAGGAGATCAAGAAACTCAATGAAAAATTCGATACGATACCTGGAGTACCTGCCAGCATGGAAGAAGCTGCCCCTGACAGCTATGCTAATTCGCCTTTCATAGACGAAATAAAAAAAGTAGACCTACCAAAGAAGTTCGTAGTTCCATCCATGAGGGTCTATGATGGAACCACGGATCCACAAAATCACGTGGCTCTTTATAAACAAAAAATGCTGGCTGCATCTGTCCCCAGCGAATTTAGACAAGTCTACATGTGTAAGGGATTTGGAACGACCCTGACTGGCCCTGCTCTGCAATGGTACATCAACCTGCCAACTGGAAGCATCCATTCTTTTGCCAACCCGATCGACAGTTTCAACCAGCAGTTCGCAAGTAGCAGGGAGTTCGAGAAACGATCCAATGACCTTTACCGAGTTACACAGAAATCTGATGAAACTCTCAGGACATTCCTCGCAAGATTCACAAGGAAAAAGTATCCATACCCAGGTGTGTCGTTGGAACAGCAGTGGAGGCATTCAGGCAGGGGTTACTACCATATAGTGACTTATACAGCGAGCTCACTAAGTATCCATGCCATACCTTCGAGGACATTCAGGCCAAGACTCTTGCCTTCATCAGACTAGAGGAAGATAAAAGCTATAAACTTGGATCACCCAATAGATCAAAGGATCATGAAAGGAGCAGTAGGAAGAGCAACAAAGGAAACAACTATAGGCCTACTCCATATTCCAGGCCAGATCAGTCAGAAGTTAACCTGGCTCATGAGTATCAAGGTAAGGTTAAATTTTATCCACCTATTTCCGAACATAACTTCAGTGTTGATATTACAGGATTAATCCAGAGTCTTGACAACATGGGATCAACTGTCAAATGGCCCAGGAAGTCAGAAAATCCCAAACCCAGGAGAGACAATTCTAAATGGTGCGAATTTCACATGGATATTGGACACACCACGGATGATTGTTTCACCCTGAGGAAGGAAGTGGCCTACCTGCTAAAATCTGGATACTTGAAAGACCTGATCAAGACAAAAGGCAGAAAAGCAAACCATGGTAAAGAGAATCAGGAGCATAAGCAGGATCGTAATCTCCCTCCACCACCACCAATTTATGAAGTAAAATTCATATCTGGCGGATCAGAGATTTTCGGCCTGACAAGTTCAGCAGCAAAGAAGATAGCCAGGACGCCAAGGACTGTATCACCCTGCAAACCGGATCATATCCTAACAATCACTTTCAATGATTGTGACTTGGTGGGCATCCCTGATGTCCATCATGATGGCCTGGTAATTTCTATGCGATTGGGCGCCACGAAGAAGGATCCTGGTAGACGGAGGCAGCTCAGTGAACCTGATCATGCTTGACGTACTAAAAGCCATGAAGATCAACGAGGACCAAATCACCAAAAAATACAGTGTCCTAGTAGGATTCAGTGGCGAAACCAGGAGCACCTAGGAGAAATCCACCTCCCAACCTACGTGGAAGGAGTCTCATCTTATGAGAAATTTGGAGTCCTTGACTGCTTGTCATCCTACAACGCGATCTTGGGCAGGCCCTGGATTCATAATGTCAAGGCCGTACCGTCAACCTATCACCAGTGTATCAAGATACCAACAGACTGGGGCATAGCCACAATCAAAGGGGATCACAAGACAGCCCGGGAATGCTACTGCGGCCTTGAAGCCTTCAAGGCAGGTAAGTCCCTTGCATAGCAATTACGAGTGACTGTTAGGAGCACTTATGTGGCACCTCCCAGAATGGAAACAGATCAGGTAATCCTAGACCCTGAGTACCCTGACAGGTATGTTTTAGTAGGATCTGACGCAACAGATAGCGTCAGGCCTGAACTGGTAAAGTTCCTTAAAAATACATCATCTTGGTTTGCTTGGTCACATTTTGATATGACTGGAATTAGCGCTGATATAATTACGCATAAACTCAATATCGACCCATCTTTTAAGCCTATACAACAGAAAAGGCGGAAATTTGCAGTTGTAAGAAATGCCATAATTAACGAGGAAGTAGAAAAACTCTTGGATATGGGAATGATCAGGGAAGTAATGTACCCTGACTGGCTGGCTAACGTAGTTGTTGTGCAGAAAACGAATGGAAAATGGAGAGTCTGTGTAGACTACACTGGCCTGAACAAAGCTTGTCCCAAAGCTCCATTTCCCTTACCACATATTGATGCCATGGTAGACGCCACAGCAGGACATGAGATGCTGACATTCACGGATGCTTCCAGTGGATTCAATCAAATAAAGATGCACCCTGCTGACCAGGAGAGTACTGCATTCATAACAGACCGAGTCATATACTGTTACACTGCCATGCCTTTCAGCCTAAAGAATGCAGGGGCAACGTACCAGCGCCTGGTCAACATGATGTTTAAAGACCAAATAGGTGACATCATGGAGGTGTACATAGACGACATGGTGGTGAAATAAAAAAATGCAGAAGATCATATGAAACATCTCGAAATAGCGTTCGAGATATTGGAAAAATACAACATGAAGCTAAACCCTGCAAAATGCCACTTTGGAGTCTCTGCAGGCAAATTCCTTGGATATATGGTCACAAAAAGGAGCATAGAAGCCAACCCTGAACAGATAAAGGCTATCCTGGAGTTTCAGTCACCCAAGTCTGTCAAGAATATCCAGAAATTGACAGGCCGGGTAGCTGCCCTGAAGCGTTTCATATCAAGATCCTCCGAGAGGTGCAAAACATTCTACAACCTTCTCATAAAGAATAAGCAGTTCCAATGGACGAATGAACATGAGACAACTTTTCAGGATCTAAAATCCTACTTATCATCTTCACCCTTACTGGCTAAACCAGAGAAGGGAGAACCTTTGTCAGTATACCTGTCTGTCACTGACACAACAGTCAGCGCAGTCCTAGCGAAAGAACAGGATGGTCAGCAACATCCAGTCTACTATGTAACTAAAAGCCTGCTAGATGCTGAGTTGAGGTATAGATTGCTTGAAAAATATGTTTTAGCTTTAATTATGTCATGTACTAAATTGAGACCTTATTTTGAAAGTCACCCCATTATAGTCAGGACCAATTTACCCATAAAGTCTGTCCTACGTAAGCCTGAGCTATTAAGCAGGATGGCCAAATGGTCAGTACAGATTAGCACATACGACATCTCCTTTGAACCCAGGGCCGCGATTAAATCGCAGGCCCTAGCAGACTTCGTGGCTGACTTTAGCCCTAACCTGGAACCATACCTAATAAAAGAGGTCAACCAACTAGAAAATAAAACCCCAGACCAAGAATGGACCTTATTCATAGATGGGGCATCCAACGCCAGGGGGATAGGGTTAGGATTAGTGCTCAAATCACCACAGGGAGATATGATAGCACAAGCCGTAAGCTGTGAGTTAAAAGCTACGAACAACGAAGCAGAATATGAAGCCCTGATAGCAGGCTTAAAGGTATGTCTAGACCTCGGTGTTCAAAACCTAAAGATAAAAACTGATTCACTCCTAATTGTTAATCAAATAAAGGGAATTTATACGGCTAAGGATGCAAAAATTATTTCGTATCTAGAATATGCAAAAAAACCTTACCACTAAATTTGCTTTATTTGACATAGATCAAATATCAAGAGACCTAAACACCCAGGCTGATGCTTTGGCCAGCCTAGGCTCAAATTTTACCCCTACACTCTTCGACAAAATACCAATTGTTCATTTATTAGAACCAGCCATCAGCAAACTTTAACAAGTCAATCCTGTCAATCAGGATAATAACACTTGGACTAAACCCTATTATGATTGGTTTCTCCGAGGAATACTACCTCAGGGCAGACATGAGGCAAGGGCCTTTAAAATTAGAGCTTCAACTTATGCTATCATCAATAACACTTTGTTCAAGAGATCGCAAACTGGACCCTACCTGAGATGCTTGGAGCCTAACGAAACCAAACTCGTACTTCAAGAAATACACGATGGACACTGTGGCAACCACAAAAGCTGAAAGAGCCTGGCAAGTAAAGTTCTAAGGACAGGCTACTACTAGCCTACACTGAGGGCTGACTGCTTGTTATACTCTTCAAAATGCGAAGCCTGCCAAATTCATATACCAATCATACATCAGCCATCTGAACTCCTCCATTCAATTTCCGCACCCTGGCCGTTCATAAAGTGGGGCATGGATATTGTGGGAAAGCTGCCCGTAGCTCCAGGACAAAAAGTATTCATGTTGGCTATGACTGATTACTTCTCCAAATGGATTGCAGCTGACTCTTTCAGGCAAGTAACTGAGAAAGAAGTAATATCCTTCATCAGGACGAATATCATTTGTAGATATGGAGTCCCATCAGAAATCGTATGTGATAATGGAACTCAATTTGTGGGGAAAAGGACCCAAGCATTTTGCCAAGAATGGAATATCAACCTGGTAACATCAACCCCTGGATATCCAAAAGCCAATGGCCAGGCTGAATCAAGCAATAAGGTAGTCATAAGCTGCCTAAAAAAGAAGCTAAAAAGAAGACGAGGCAGATGGGCTGAAGAACTTCCATTAGTACTATGGGCAGACAGGACGACTCCAAAGACATCAACAGGCCAAACACCTTATTCTTTGGTGTACGTTTGTGTTTGTCATTCTGCAGAAGTACGGGTGGCAACATCAAGGTACAGCTTGAACAATGTTGAAGCAAACAAAGACCTAATGCAAGATAACCTGGTTCTAACAGAAGAATTAAGAGACGCTGCCAAGATCGGGATGGCATCATACCAACAAGCAGTTGTCAGGACTTACAACAAAAATGTCAAAATCAGAATTTTCAGGGAAGGAGACCTTGTCTTACGCAAAGTTTTTCCGAATAAAAAAGAAAAATCAGCAGGCAAGCTGGCCCCCACATGGGAAGGCCCTTACCTGATTGATTCAATTGTTGGACAAGGAGCATACAGGCTCCAAACACTAGAAGGAGAAATGATCCCAAGATCCTGGAATGTAACCCATTTAAAATTATTCCATATGTAAAGATCAGATCAGGCCACAAATCAGGTATAAATTCAATCACTACTCAACCTGACATGCTACCTGAGAAACTACGTGTTTTACATGCTTTGTATGCAACTCATATCTATATATTCAACTAACCCATTTATTTTACTTCTTGAATCCTGAACAATTATAATGATAAAAGATTATATGCATAAATATTCAGGATTGAGGGCTACTCTACTATATATTTCTGAAACAAAATTTGTGCACTTGACTGTGCCTGACGAGTTGGTAACCACCACCAGATAGAGTAAATGTCAGGACCAATCAGGTATGGAATAATTGCCTGGCCTGACTAGGTTTACTGCCATGGATTACAACCGGCTGGACGCAGCAAGACAGGTGCAAGGGTGTTCTCTCCCAACCACTTAGTCAAAATGCCCTCCTGACAGGCCGAATACCAAGCTCTCTAGCTAGGCAGGGGACATAAGCCCTCCTGACAGGCCGGTTTTCCCACCCCTTCAACCATTATAGCAAAAAACTATACTTGGTTGAAATACTCATGAAATAACAAGATAAAACAAAAATGATGTGCAGGATGTCTCAACAGGCCCAACAGGATGAAACCCACAGACCCAAGCAAAGTCAAAAGCAAAATCAGCCAAAAAGGCCACCATGCCTACATTAATAAAGCCTTTACCCCCTGGGGCAAAGGCACCAAAATATTCATAAAGGCCAGGGATAGTCTCCCTGACCAAGACAAAGACAGAAAAAAGAAAAATTGTTCGTCCAGGGACATCCCCCCGGATGGGCCAAATACCAACTAAAAAATCAAATTATTGCTTCTCCTTAGAAACAGTACCAGGAAACAGTACCAGCACTCCCACTCTTAGCCGGATCAGCATCAACATCCTACTCCCCTGGAGAATCAACCTCTTGTTCATTTTCCATGTTATGCAGGTCAGGATACTTTGAAGCAGCAAAAGCCATCTCAGTTTCAGGGTTCCACTTCGCCCTGGCCTCGACAGGCTCTGATATAGTAGCAGCCCTCCCCTTAATATAGAAATAGAGGGAAGCATCATCTAACTTAAACTCCAGGTCGTCTCTCTCCGGGGTGAGTTCCTCATTCTTATCCAAAGCTTCCTGCAAAAGCCGCTTACTTGAAACTGCCTCAGCCTTAGCAGCATCTCTCTCAGTCTGCGCCCTCACCAAGTCAGCAGCTTTAGCAGCCAGGTCAGCTCGTGCAAAATCCAGCTCAGACTTCAGCCTATCATAATCTGATCTCATCAAATCAATCCTGGCTACCAAAGAAGTAGCCTGATAGGCATTATGGAGACAGGTCGCAACACCCTGACCAAAAACAGGAAGAAGAGTATGAATAATATACCCCAACAATAAAAAATACCCAAACAAAACACACATAAAAATTGTTCCAGCCTACCTCCCTTACAAAGCCCAAGGCACCGCCAGAGGGCCGATCGAATGATCCACTGAAGCAACCGCTGAGTAGCAGTCTCAATAGGGTCAAGGGTGAGCATGACATCTGATCTAGAAGCAGCGTAATCCCTGATCTTCACCCTAGCAGCCTCCATATTGTCCACTCTGGCTTTCACTTCCCTGACCGGGGCATAAATGTCAACATCTTCAATTTTCCTTTTTTTGGGTCTTTGAACTTGTTTTAGGGCAAGCAGTCAAAGCAGTGACCTTAGGAGCATCAGACTGTTCGGTCAAATCTATAACAGGTTCAACATCTCCGCTTCCCTGGGAAATTTCCTCCTTGATCTTAGCCAGCCTGGCTGAAAGGTCAGCCATACCGAACCTGGCAAGACGAGTAGATGACCTGGTAGCTACAACACGAAACACTATATTAGCAATACAAACAAAACATTATCAGGAAGCCAAAGCAAAAAAGAAGAGATAAATTAAGATAGACTTACTGCCTGAGGTAATGGCACTAATAGCCCCAGAAGGTTTAGCCACCCTGGCAGCACCATCAACCTTCAAGCAACGAGGAAGATGGCCAACCCCACAACAGAGAGGCCAAGACCTCTCCAAAGGAGGAATAGCGAGGAAAGTAGAAATATTGGCAGTAGGATACTCAGTTTCAGTAACCCAGTCATCAACTGCGCGCATAAAAGGTATAACTCAATATGAATTTCATTTCATTTTTTACTAACAAGTAAAACATGCAGGACAAAAGAAAGAAACTCACCAGCAACACAAACTTCGTAATTTAAATACGCTGGTCGGGACCCGAATTGTCGAGAAACATGTACCAATGAGCCCATTTGACCCTTATCATGGCCGCTATCCAGATTGCTCAAAAGAGGAATAGTAGAAGCCCTGACCTTAAAACTTATACGGCCAGGACTATTGGTTTTAACAGCATAACAAGCCTTCAGATCATCAAGGGAAAACGAGATATTGTGCTTTTTACAGAGATAATCAATGGAACACACAACCTTCCACACCATAGGCATGAGCAGATAAGATGGAACACCAATCTCCTTAAAAACCTCAACCATAAGAGGAGAAAAAGGAAGCTTACAACCTGCCCTGAAAGCCTAGTCATGAATGCAGAACCAACCAGGACTAGCCCAGTCGGCCCTGATAGGAGAATTTTCAGGGATCCAGACTTCAGCATCAGCAGGGATGATCCCCTTATCCTTCAATACCTTCTCAAACTCAGGATTCAAACGATTTACAAGAGACTGATCATCCTTCAAAGCCTTCATAGGCTTGAATTGGAAGTCAACATGAAAAATTGAGATCATCTCCAATGGAGAATCACTACTCAATTTATTGATACCGATGTTTTAGAAGTTCTTGGCATAAGGTATCAAACTGAAATGTTCTTCAATGGTTTGGGTCTTGGGAAGTTATTTTATGCTCATGAGGATACCTACCTAAGTCTTACCCTCGAGTTTTTGTGTAGTCTCCGCCTTGTCACTAATACACGGAAAAATGTTTGTTTGGAGTTCCGACTTTGTAATCAAGACCATAGGTTAACCTTAGACCAATTTGCAAACATTTTTGGTCTTGAAGTGCCGAGGGAAAACACTGATAAGCCCTCCGACTTCGCCGTTAACCACATATGGAGTTCTATTTCTGGGAGGGAACTCCATTCCTTTAAACAATGTTATACCTTTGCCATCCAACATCCGGTGATTCAGATCACCGAGCGCTTTATAGCCGGAACCGTCGATGGGAGGCTAGAATAAGATAGGTGCACCCTTCTTGACTTGACCTTCTTAGAGTCCTGCCTGAATGTACAAGGGACGAGGGCTTATAATTTCAACACGCCCCTCGAGATGCTTACAAGGCTCTATGACTATGCTCAAGGGAATTCTAACATCAAGACCTTTGTGATGGGAGGCCTAATCACAATATTGGCCAATGAACTTTACCCCGGGTTTAACCTTCATGGGGTCTATGAAAAGCTCCAAGGGAGCACTTTGATTGATGAGGATTCTATCTTCAACCACCATTGGTGGTGCACTTACAATCAAGCCGGAAGTGTAGAGTGGTTCACAAAGGGATGTTCTTCACTTGTCCTCTTGGGGTGGAACATACCACCTACCGATCCACAGTTGACTCGGTACTCACCTACACCGAACTACCTCCTCCCCATTGAGATTCATCCCAACCCACCACAAAGAGAAGAAGCACCTCGAAAACCTCGTGAGTTGCCGGGACGGGAAAATGCACCACCATCCTATGTGCCCATTCCACCCTACCCCACACAACATGTGACATTCGCTCCCCAAGATCCAAGAACTCCAAACATGAATGATTTAATGGAGCTCATGCAACGTGTCGATCTTGGATTATACGATGGGAGTGTTGACAACTACTTGGCCCAATACCCCTCCTACTACAACATGGCTCAACAAGGGTACATCAACCTTAGAGGCCCTCTGTGACACCCCCATACTCCGAGTGCCTTACAAGGACCACTCAAGTATAAGAACGTTACCATCTCGGTTTCCCAAGGTAATGATAATCAAATGACAATAACGATACATAATTTAAATAGCAATAAAGTTTAAGTGATTACAATTCCAAAACCAAACTAATAAAAATACGGTACATGTTCTCAAAAACCAAATGTATCAAACTACTAAAATACGACAGCGGAAGACTCTAATCAGCTTGTGGTGACACATCCCCGCTAGCCCCAAATGCCTCTAATCAAACCTGCTCAAAAACTGCTCACCATCCCCGAATGGATTACCACAGTTTTACAAAACAAAGACGGGGTCACTACTAATTACACAACATAAATCACAATAAAACAAGTACCAAACAGCTCAAGCGTCACATCCAAACCCAACTCCATAATCAATCTCCTCATAACTGATTACACACTAAAGTGTGTAGTCCTGCCAGAGTACCCATCGCAACAGGTACTCCACACCGCCAGTGGGGGACCGCAGCCATTCCCACCAAAGCCCCGCTCATCTCTATCGAGCTATAAACCCTAGTCCATTAATGTGCACATCCCTTCTGTGGCGGGTTCCACAGAAGGCGAATCATGGGCGTGAAGCCACTCCCGCAAGTGACTCCACTCACCCAGGGACGCACCCCGAAGAACACAGACAGATAAACAATAACTATAACACCAAAATCAACAGCCGTCTGAATCAATCAACAATATACAATCACAACCGTCTGAGTCAATCAATAATCACTAACTACAGCACAATCACAACATATATCATGTAACTAATACTGAGTAGGAAAAACCCTACCTGGAACAGCAATCACCAAGATCGTCACAATCAGCTAATCACAATCGTTCTTCAACGAAATCATCTCCTATAAACACACAATCATACAATCACAATCTAACATCAACCATACTCCCCAAAACCCCCAAATTACCCAATTAGGGTTTCAACTAAAATCAACAAAACAGTATAAAAATTATATGTAAAGCTTACCCTCGACACAAGGATCACAACGGTGTAAAGAACGATGAAATCCGACACCTCTAGCTCCGGGATTTGCTAATAATGCGGCGAGGATGATTCAACGTAACTCCCAATCTTCTCTTGAAGGTTTTTAGGTTGTAAAAGTGTTTTGAGAAAAGTGACGAAAGCCTTATATACCATTCCCGTATTCTTAACAAAACCCGTCAAATATCACCCGTAAAACCACTTACTCGATCGAGTAAGGCACTTACTCGATCGAGTAAGGCACTTACTCGATCGAGTGCCCTCTACTAGATCGAGTACCCAACCTACTCGATCGAGTACCCTACAGGCAGACTACTGTTTTGCGTCAAAAACTACTTACTCGACAGATTAAGCCCCACTCGATAGAGTACCCAAAGACTCATAAATCCGTAGTATTACAGTCTTCCCTCCTTAAAAAGAATTTCGTCCCCGAAGTTCAACCCATACCCAAAACAAACATACTAACTCGACCAAGACACAACAACGCAACTAAGAACTCAAAACGAAACCCCAAACTATAAAACATGAACTCTTAACATCAACCCCACCAACTATGTCTACTTCTACAACATGACTCACTATATCGTATACACCACATTATAGCCTCTCTCGACACTAACTCCATACACTACCAACTACCATCTACAAACGCCGCTAGCTCCGTTTCACTAACATATTATCCACTAGAAAAAATCCAATATCAAAACGCTCATAAACATCAAACGGAATGTTACATTCTACCACCCTTAAAAGGAACTTCGTCCTCGAAGTTTACACACACTCATAACAGCATCATCCAACTGTCAACACTATCGAACTCATAAACATCATCATCCAACTGTCAACACTATCGAAATATTCTCACACTCCTAAACATCATACTACCACAAGCACGGCCATAGCCTTTTAACAAAATCAACCACAACAAAGATCCATCCTTTATGATACACAACACTCTACTTCCAAATATACTACAACATGCACAACCATGAAACTCTCTTTTATCGCATCCTACTGCTCTTAAGACAAATGTTACGTCCTCGTAACTCACTAATGCTAAATCCTAGCTATATCTTCTCATTATCCTCATCACCACCGCATGTCAAAGATAACCGCCTATAATCTAAACACTCACCATTCTTATATCTAAGGCTCTCTTACTTAACAGTTCTCACACCTCAATTCATTCTGCACTTCATCTAACCAATACCACAAAATCCTTATCATAACCAACACTCCAACTCTTCCACATTACCGCAACACGACATACCCCTCTATATAAACTATATAAAACTCCTATCGCCAAAAGCGTAACTCACGATCCACACTTGTTACGTACACTCACACTAGATCCTCAAGTTCTTTTCTTTCATTACCGCAAAACTCATACTTAACTTTACATGAAACTAATTCCCAACACCCTACACTCACTGTCTCAACAAAAGATTATGAATCACCTGCAGCTTTCAGATCAGTACAACACATGTTCCAAAAATCGCTTACCATGACTATGTCTATCGATGCCTCATCTTAAAACAAGATCCAAATTACTGTATCAACCACTCACAACTGTGTCCCATCAACAGAATATCGCTATACCATGTCGGCCATAGAAACATACACAACTCCCTTCCATATCATACTCTACCCTCACACCCCAGGCTGAAACTGGTAAGAAACATCAATAAACAAAACAACCGTCTATCTGTCCAAACTGAAACTCACAGGAAACAGCAGCAAACAAAACAACAATCTATGTATAACTGCTATGTACTTTCGAAACTAGAATCGTAATCATCCCGCCTACTTCACCACAACCAGGGACGGCATCGCAACACCGCCACCAACAACCGCACCGCAGCGCGAAAATACCCGCATCACATCACGAAGTACCATGCCCGGATCACCACCCGAGGCACAACAACCACATCAATAGGCTTCACAACCACATACAATTCCCATAAACACTGACTCAGTATAACTTTCCGGACAAGAAAACTTAATCAAAACGGTTTTACTAGATCACAACACAATATATTATACTGAATAAACAGACAAGAATCTCATGAATATCATCCATACCTTTTCACGGAATAAACATATATCATGAATACACATACAAGTATAACTAGCCATGCCAGATCACCCAAACTATCACTTTTGAACATCATTCCATTAGTTTACCGTACCCAACATATATCACAAAACATTCATATAACAAATTTATAACTATCACACCATACCACTTATCGTGAGGTCGGAACCTCACACAAACGTTTATACACATCATAGACCCATAATCACATCCAACTAGTCAATCCTGATCACGTAAGTTACCACTTGATAAAGGTTACCTCTCGCCCGAGCTTAACTCGTATGCCCCTCATAACATATTCTCCCCTTCGCATAACTATCACCTCCTGCCAAGTATAACCATACCATTAATATTCAACTACTAGCACCCGCCTCATATAACCACATCTTATACTTCCTCACAACCATACCTAACAATCTGGTCTCTACAAAATCACCTCTTTAGAATGGCTATCTTTCCTGCTCATCATCGCCCTTAACCACTAGTGACAACACCTCAACACCACCATTGTTCGGACATCAAGCCTCCTACTCTCATCTCTAAACATCACGGTTTCTTTCTTATCTTTGGTTAACATCCCAAATAACAAACATCAAATCCATCAACCAAAATTTCCTCAACATTATTCCTAATACTACCCTTAATTGTATCGTCATCTAACTCTCCACCAAAAATCTCGTATCGTGCAAATACTCCAACAACTTCATACTCCCTTAATTCCTCGAAACTCATGATTAATCATGTTGTCCTGAAACTTCTGTATAACCATTAACTCACTTACTCTTGATAGTATCATACATCTCGACGATTCCTTACTTTTATATCACATAACTCTGGTGAACCTTTTTCTCAGCTTACTTTTATCCTTCTTTTCTCTTTGTACTCAACAATACCATTTAGCTCAACTCCGTACTACTTCTATCCAACCCTTTAGTGCTCCAATTACCTTCTCATCGCTCCAAAACTCAAATCCCATTATTTCATATCGATATCATCTCACTCTTTCTCACCATGGATCTTCTCTTATTATGCTATCACTCACACTTGTCACTAATCTATCCATAAAATCAACGTTCACTATTCAAACAATTGCATCTCCCTTGTACATCTCTAGAAATCAAAATTCATTTCATACCGTTAATTGTCCAAGGAAATCACACAGTAGTTTCACCTCTTAATAAACCAAATCTCCCAAACTCAATCACTGTCTACAAATACACCTCGCGACATGTCTCCATCTAATTTCACTATAGACCACTCTTCTCCATCCCTCTACAACGACCTTTTATTACATATATTCTTAACCAACACAATCTAACCATCTCCCTCCGTAATTCTTACACATCTCAAGTTGCTACTATCCACATCCTTCCTGTCACCTTTTTATTCTCACGTTCCTTACACTTACATCACTCCTTGCTCATATACACTTGCCTTTACATCACTCAAATTCGCAAATATATCACTCACCACGTCTCACAAAACTTGCACCATGCCTCAATCAGCTCATCAATGTTCCCTTCATTTTTCCACTATCCATCACAACCACATATAACTCATGTCCTCCCACCAAACTCCTATCCACCATGAGGTGCCACTCACCACACCATAAGATTGGGTAACTTACGCATCAAGACCAACATACATGTAAAATAATGCATAAAGAAGCAAAATAATACCTTTGAATTAAACATAATATGCAACGAAGTCAAAAGATAAGCATATGACCCAAAATAGGGGTCACTAGATCGAGTACAGGCCACTTGATCGAGTAAGTTACTTACTCGATCGAGTAGGTGAAGGTCAGAGGCACGTAAAACAAATTACTAAGGCTACTCGATCGAGTAAGGGTTACTCGATCGAGTAACAAGAGGTGCACTCGATCGAGTGAGGGCCACTCGATCGAGTACCCTACGCATTTCTCAGCACTGTCCAATTTTCTTAAAACGGTCATATCTCACTCGTTTCTTGGTCGTTTTGGGCGTGTGACCTATCGTTAGAATTGTAACAGAACAAGCTATCACCTCCAAATCAAATCACATCAAAATCATATATACATCTCAAGTTATAACAGTTTAAATACAACCTCTCTATAATCGAAAAACACAACTACTTGATTTTTACTTCCAAACAACTTAAACAACAAGGTAAACAAAAACAACTCAATACTCATAAAACCAATATTCTAATCACATGTTACTATCTTCAAAAGCCAAGCAACAGCATTCATCATGCACATAGATTATTTAACTTGTCAATCATGATTTACCCACATGCTTTTATTCTATACCTTTACGTACAACAAAACATACTCATACGTTACAAATCCAATTTCCATGTTACTAATGCAACAATAGTACAAATCCACTTCGTCACCTAAACATATTCATAATCACAAAATTCATATTCTCATGCAATTGACACCCCATCTTTTCCAATCTATTCTTCCCATTTCAACCACATTCTTCATCTAACAAGTGCATATGACACAACAGTAGACAAGTATATGAACTTATTATTTAAGTTTACCCAAATAAAACTATGTAAAATCATATCACATCCCCTAATCACATATTACTAGTATAGACACATTATAAATCATTCATCCTGCAACATTATTTTTCATCATTCTCATATACTTTTCCAGCAATTCCAAACAATATTACAAACCAACTATCATGCAACATGCCTATTCACAACACTTTATCATTTACCACTTTCCTCATTCCACCACAATCATTCTGCAACATTTCTATACAACACATCATTCAACATACGCAATAGAATATTAGCAAACACATAGCGATCCCATGACACCCTAGTGACCGGTTCAAAATTGTGAGGCGAGTTCGCGACTTTAGGACGTCTCCCAAGTCTTTGCATTAGCTCCTACAACTTCTACCCGGGTTCATTTTAGTTTAACTCCCTATGTACATTAGGTTCATTAGTTACAGGTTTCAGGATCGTCGCTCTGATACCACTTTGTGACACCCCCATACTCCGAGTGCCTTACAAGAACCACTCAGGTATAAGAACGTCACCGTCTCGGTTTCCCGAGGCAATGATAATCAAATGACAATAACGAAACATAATTTAAATAGCAATAAAGTTTAAGTGATTACAATTCCAAAACCAAACTGATAAAAATACGGTACATGTTCTCAAAAACCAAATGTATCAAACTACTAAAATACGACAGCAGAAGACTCTAATCAACTTGTGGTGACACGTCCCCGCTAGCCCCAAATGCCTTTAATCAAACATGCTCAACAACTGCTCACCATCCCCGAATGGATCACCACAGTTTTACAAAACAAAGACGGGGTCAGTACTAATTACACAATATACATCACAATAAAACAAGTACCAAACAGCTCAAACGTCACATCCAAACCCAACTCCATAATCAATCTCCTCATAACTGACTACACACTAAAGTGTGTAGTCCTGCCAGAGTAACCATCGCAACAGGTACTCCACACCGCCAGTGGGGGACCGCAGCCGTTCCCACCTAAGCCCCGCTCATCTCTATCGAGCGATAAACCCAAGTCCAATAATGTGCACATCCCTTCTGTGGCGGGTTCCACAGAAGGCGAATCATGGGCGTGAA
Source organism: Silene latifolia (assembly GCF_048544455.1). Lineage (NCBI taxonomy): Eukaryota > Viridiplantae > Streptophyta > Magnoliopsida > Caryophyllales > Caryophyllaceae > Silene > Silene latifolia. The sequence continues at coordinate 223,358,386 of NC_133534.1, forward strand.
GCCACTCCCGCAAGTGACTCCACTCAGCCAGGGATGCACCCCGAAGAACACAGACAGATAAACAATAACCATGACACCAAAATCAACACCCGTCTGAATCAATCAACAATATACAATCACAACCGTCAGAATCAATCAACAATCACTAACTACGGCACAATCACCACACATATCATGTAATTAATACAGAGTAGGGAAAACCCTACCTGGAACAGCAATCACTAAGATCGTCACAATCAGCTAATCACAATCGTTTTTCAACGAAATCATCTCCTATAAACACACAATCATACAATCACAATCTAACATCAACCATACTCCCCAAAACCCCCAAATTACCCAATTAGGGTTTCAACTAAAATCAACAAAACAGTATAAAAATTATATGTAAAGCTTACTCTCGTCACAAGGATCACAACGGTATAAAGAACGATGAAATCCGACACCTCTAGCTCTGGGATTTGCTAATAATGCGGCGAGGATGATTCAACGTAACTCTCAATCTTCGCTTGAAGGTTTTTAGGTTGTAAAAGTGTTTTGAGAAAAGTGACGAAAGCCTTATAAACCATTCCCGCATTATTAACAAAACCCGTCAAATATCACCCGTAAAACCACTTACTCGATCGAGTAAGGCACTTACTCGATCGAGTGCCCCCTACTCGATCGAGTACCCAACCTACTCGATCGAGTACCCTACAGGAAGACTACTATTTTGCGTCAAAAACTACTTACTCGACAGAGTAAGCCCCACTCGATAGAGTACCCAAAGACTCATAAAACCGTAGTATTACACCCTCACCCATCTTGGGCTCAACCTCACCTTTTATTCCCTAACCAAGGGAACCAACAAGGGGAATTTGGTGGCAAAGTTGGAGGATTCTTTGGCCAAGGAGGAGGGTATGACCAAGGAGGTTCTAGCGGGCGTGGATACCGCAATGATGATGATGATGACGAGTGAAAGGGTAAGAGGTGTCTACCACACCACCTCCATTTGTATGATACTCTTTCGTTTCCTTTCTCTCATGTATAGTTGCGTTGCATTTTAAATTATCTTGCATTTAGTTTACACCTCACTTGTATTTGTATTATATTGCATCTACATTAGTTAGCTCATATAGTATAGGTTCATTGTAACATGAATAGATTAGTTTGCATTGTGAGATATTTCATATAGTTAGTTGCATTCATGTATAGACACTAATGACCAAACCTATTTCTTTCTACCCTAGAAATAGTACTTAAATCGATTTGGGGAGGTTTGATCATAAGTGACCATAGAAAACATGCATCATATAGTGTAGTTTAGATTGCATTTATTTGCTATATATGTCATATATAGTTGCACTTAGTTAGAGCATGCATTCATATCAAATCATTGCATTTGTACTTCATTTTTCATAAAATCAAAAAAATCCAAAAACATGTATTTCTTTTTCATTCCTACTCCTACATGTACATTGAGGACAATGTCCAAAATAAAGTGGGGGATGGGAATTTATATTCCAAAATGCATAAAAATTGAAAATTTTCAAAAAATCTCAAAAATATGATGTTCTTTAACTTCATAAAAACAAAATCTATAAAAATTTGAAAATTTAAAAATTCCAAAAACATGTTCTTTCCTTTGTAGTGTAGAATTGTATATATTGTATATATTTGTGTTTTTTTGTCACTCTTATCACATTGGATCGACTACGCCACATTCGAGGCATGAAGGAAATAGAAGACCGCATGGTATGATCTTTAAAATCTCCTTCCTCCTTTTTATATGTTAATGACAATGTGGCTATCTTTTGATTGATGCGGTATGAACCAAAGTATTGCTAAGAGTTTCCATCTAGATTATATGGCATAATAGTTGATAGAAGCATATGCATTAGAGATTGTATATATGTTAGTTGCATCATGGCATGTAGTTGCATGGTTAAAAAATTTTTGTGAAAATGTCTAGTTGGGAAACTTGACAAGTGTATATAAGGCCCTTGTAGATAATTTTTTTCCTTGAGACTTTGTTTATAGAATACCCTCAAGACACCCAAGGATGTGTCATACTAGTATCTTTTGACCCATGGACTAAGGCCTAGTCAAGAGTACCTTGTGGTGTGATAACTTCTTGGCTACCGTTTATTCCAAGGTGACCTTTGAAGCCATGCAACCGTCCTTACACTTCTATCATCATATTTTGTCAACAAAAAGGGAATGGGTACAAAAATCTCCAAATTGAGTTCAAGTACCAAATCAAAATCAAAAAGTTTGCTAATTGGATCAATGAAAAGAGGAGTACAAAAATAAGAACTCCTATGCTTTAATAAAAGTACCCTTGCTACAAATGGGGTTACTTTGCAAAATGTTCAAAAATGCAAATATTGAAATTTTTGCCAAGTATCAAAAATGGCAAAGAAATGTTCTCAAAAGTCAAATACCACAAGAAATTGGGGGGGGGGGGGGGGGGGGAGGGACAAATCAAAAAGCAAACTACAAATGTGAAACTCAAAATATCTTGATCCCTTTCATCCATTGATCTTACTTTGTGGCATGGTGGAGAATGGACGATCCTTCTTCTTGTCTAAGTAAGAGGGAGAATTCCGCGATCCTATAGTGTTTCTAACACCATAGGGAGCCTACTCTTGACAAAAGCATTTAGCGATTGAGGATAAAAGTACCCTAGTTTGACACAACTTGGAGGTGATTTGTTTGTATCCTCTTGGACTTAGTAACTGGGAGAACCAATATCTATGATGGAGTGTGTACCCTTAAATTTCTTCCCCTTTAGATGATTTCCGCCACTTAGATGAGGAAAGTGGCTATTCTTTTGTAGATGCATCCATTACTTGTTTTGTGTGATTAATGCTTGGATGTATCGCCATTTTGGCAAGCCCCACTTTGCCTTACAAGAAGGCACCATACCTCATAGATGTCTTGTTGTGAGTTTAAGAGGCGGAGTGAGACCCGCTAATTGTCTCACATCGGTTATATTATTAGGATAGTTTAAATAAAGGTTTAGTTCTAGTCACCTCTTTACTCGGGACTAGTAAAGGTTCGGTTTGGGGATGTTTGATGTGACTCTTAATTGCGCACATTTAGTTCCCTAATTGAACCTATTTTGCATACTATTATAACATTTCATGGCCATTTTATCCGTCAAATCCTTTCTACTTTGCTTTCCTAGTGCATTTCGTATGTCTTATAGGAAAGGAGATAATGAGGCGGAATTCCCGTCTCCCGTGCATATTTGGAAGCTTTTTGACGATCTCAGATGGACTAGTATGAAGAGGAGGCAAGAACGATGACCAATGAAGTAGGAATAAAGAGTATACGCAGATCATAGGCCTTTAAAGCAAAAATGTGGAAAACTGTGCCAAGATCCGTGCGTCCTAAAGCACAAGACAGGCGGATTGCCTTGTCCAGATCCGAGTGGCCCGAGCACGAGATGAGCGGATCCAGGACCTTTGATCTGAGTGTCTCCCTAGTGATCCGGGCGGATCCCTTGGCAGAATCAACCGTGCTTCAAGCTGGTCCGAGCGGATCGTGTTAGGAGTAACAGTCCAAACTGCGCATCTCCCTCGGGACTTGCAATTCCCTACTTAAAATTAGCATAGTTATTTACTAATCCACTCTTAATTAACCTAATGATGTACTACTATATATACTCCATTTGTAATAATGAAGAAGGAGAGCCATCTTGGAGGAGAAAAACCTTCCTTAGATTAGAATAGGAGTATATTAGAATAAGTGAATCTCAACCATTGCACATTTAATCTTTCCTTAATTATTGTTCAAGTTTATTATTATTGGGTAATTGAAGATTATTGGTTTATTATTGGAGAATTGACAACTCTTTATCAATCAATCGTGTTCTCTTCTATTATTCTTTCCTTTCCATTTATTCATCTTAAGTTTGGTATAATCTCTTTACTCTTTACTCTTTATTGTTTATTTCCTCATTCTCTTATCATGTTTATACTTATTGTGATGATTGACACCATTAATGACATGTTTCCAATGATAATGAGTGAGTAGTTTTTTTAGCTAGGATTAATGGGGAATTAAGGGAAATAAACATGGGGATTGATCTATGCTTAATCTAATATGTTTCCATAATTAATTTGCTTACTTGTTGTGATTTCAACTTATGCACATGTTATGTTCGATGAAATGCGAGCCTATGAATCCTTGCATTTTTTGATCCATCACCTATCTTTTCAATGAGGCTTGTAAGCTTATAAACCAACTCGAGCCTCATTAGACCATGCATAGAGTTGAATAGGAAGAATTAAGTCGACTTGTAGGTGTTGTACAATCTAATCGATTCGCCTCCGAGACTCAAACCTTCTTAGGGATTGTAAGATATACACTAACTCGATGCCATCACAACAATAAGTGCTTGCATCTAATTGAGAACATATTTGTATGATCTACTCCCATGAATCCCCTATGATCCCATGACGTCCTAGTGTCTCTAATCAACTGTTTACATCTCTTAACTGATTGCTTGTTTTACTTTATTGCTTCTATTAGTTTAGACTCACCAACTTCAACCCAAATCAGTTGTGACACTAGCATAAATTGAGATAGATAGACTTAGAACCCAAAGCACACCGTCTCATGGATCGACCTCGACTTAACCACTAACTAGTTATTTGTTGAGAATATAAATGTGTTTGATTGAGAGCCCCGACGACACTTTCATCAATAGTTAAGATTAATTTAGTAGGGAAGATGTACTTTGGATGAATTAAAATTAGGAGGGAATGACTATATTTATAATACAATATTTCCCTCCAAAAAAAATAATCAATGCATGGTTTCCGCCAAATGCAAGTTAGGTGGGGAAAATCCTAACGACCTTTCATCTTCTTAACTACAACATAAAAATAACAAGTTCCTCCGAAATATTTATTTAGAGTGTAGATTATAAGCATACAATTGGTGTAGCATAGTTGGTAGGAGACACATTTTTCTTACCAGACGTCTAAGGTTCGAACCTTGTTGGAGTACCTTTTATTAACAAGTTTTTTGTGTGAACTTTTTGTAAAAAAAAAAGAGTATTTAAATAAAAATAGTTGTACCATAAATAATTATGTCCAAGAAATTTTTAAGAAATTTTTTTATCAACATTTTTTTAAGAATTTTTTATTAAATAATTATGTGCAATAAATTTTTTTAAGAAAATTTTAAAAATTAAAATTAAAATTTTTTTATTAACATTTTTTTTATTTAACTCACTAATTTCATACTTAATATTATGAAATTATACATAAAAAATATATTGTAAGTAAAGTGCCTTATAAAATACAAAAACAATTTATCAATAAAAAAAATAAAACCTTGAATAAGAAAAAAAAATTATTACCATAAATAATTATGTCAAATAAATACAGAACGCAAATATATTCAATAATAAATTTAAAAAAAATATAAAAAATAATCAGCAAAAATAATTATACAAAAATAAATAATTAATACAAATGTATACAAGCTGAGATACAAAAATACGAAATATACAGTATAAAAAATGTATACAATTAATATCGTATAAGCTCAGGTACAAATATACCGTATTTATTAATGTATCCGCCTAAGTATAAATATACGGTATACAAATGTATACATAAATATTGAAATACACAAAAATATTAATAATAAATAAGAGTTAAATAAAAAATTAGGAAAGAAGTTTTTTTTAATTACCAAAATATATGTCAATACCGAGAACATTAATTAAGGGGGTAATTAATGAAGGAATCAAGGGATTAATTAGATTAAATCAGATTCTTTCAGTTTGACATGTGGAGTATTATAATTGGTGGTGTATGAGAGCCCGCATACACCTGGTGTAACTCTACCTTTTCGTGAACATGGGTTAGTTTTAATGGTAAGTAATGTAAGTTAATGGATGTCAGTAGTCTAGTTAGTTGTTGAGAAATATTAGTATTAATGTAATGTAATGATATGGTTGTATAAAAACCATTAAAGTTCGGTTTGTGAAACAGGAGGATAAGGAGTTGGTATTGCAGTCAGAACATATCCTTTTTGACAGTAAGCCTTTCATTATCAAGGATTGGAAGCCTGACACTAAAATCATTAAGGATAAACCTGATGTGGTACCAATTTGGGTGCGATTGTATGATTTGGAACTGAAATACTGGGGGAAGGCTTTACCAAAAATTGCTGGGTTAATTGGGACCCCAATCAGGAGTGATAAGGCCACCCAGGAGAAGGAGTTTCTGAATTATGCGAGATATATGGTGGAAGTTAAGACAGGACAGCAATTCCTTGAGTATGTTGAGTTTATTGACGAGAAAGGTGCGGTGTAGAGGCAGGCTGTCTTCTATGAGTGGAAGCCTGTCCTTTGTACCAAGTGCAAGGGAATTGGACATGATACTAAGAATTGTAAGAATGGGAAGGTTTTGACTAAAGGTGCTCCTGCTAAGCAGCAATGGAGACCCAAGGTCGTTGCTCCTGTTCAGAACCCAAGGGTGGTGCAGGTGAACAAACCAGTGACAGTAGAGGAGCCTGTTTCTGAGGAGGAACTTCCTCAAATTGATCCTGCTGCAGTGGTTACACCTATGCCATATCAGGGGTCTGTGATGAATTCTATATCTCCTGCAAAATTCATACACATAATGTCTAAGAGAGGTATGAGAATGATTCAAGGAGGCCCTATTTTTATGGATGTGTTACAATTGTCCTTGAAAAAGAATATGCTAAGTAGTCTAGGAAGTGGGAAGGGACCATCTGGTAGTGATAATGGTTAACATTGGTTTCTGGAATGTTCGTGGTATTAATAAGGTGAATAAGCAGGGTGATGTTAGACGTTTCCTGCACTTAAATAAGATTGGTTTCTTTGGTTTAGTAGAAACTAGAGTAAGGAATAAAAATAAAGATAATGTTAAGCTTGGGTTAGGTACCAAGTGGTGTAGTATTGATAATAATAATGTCAAGGACAAAGGGAGGATATGGGTTTTGTGGGATCCTGATGTTTTCTCTGTGACTCCACTGCAATCTGATCTTCAAGTTGTTCATGTGGCTGTTAAACATTTGGGGACTGATTTCTCTTGGTGCTGTTCAATTGTCTATGGGTGTAATAAAGATGCTAATAGGGCTCAGTTATGGAATTCCCTCAAACATATGAAGCATATGGTTACAGGGCCTTGGTTGGTTATGGGTGACTTTAACAATGTGCTGTATGTGGATGAGAGGATTGGCACCACTGTAACTGATGCTGAGGTTAAAGAATTCCAAGGGTGTGTTGATTTTTGTGGACTATATGATATGTTCACTACTGGTGCTTACTATACTTGGAACAATAAGCAAGCAGGAGCTGCCGAGTGTTTAGCGGGATTGACGGGGTCCTAGCCAATGATGAATGGATTACGATTGGGCCTTACGGGGTGGTTAATTTCTTGCCTGAAGGTTTGTATGACCATAGTCCATGCCTGATTGAACTGTGGAGAGATGATGAGAGGAGGAAAACTAGCTTTAAATATTTTAATATGTGGGGTAAAAGTAGCAAGTTTAAGCAAGTGGTTGGTGAGGTTTGGAATGGTCTGGTTAAAGGTTGTCTTATGTTTCAAGTGGTGAAGAAACTTAAGAGGTTGAAATGTTCTTTGAAGAAATTGAATAGAGAGGGTTATGGGGATGTTGAGAATGCTGCACAGGTTGCAAAAGTTTTTCTGGAGCACATTTAGATGCAGGTTCATAGAGATCCCACTAATATTAATCTTCTGGAGGAGGAAAAAGTGGCAGCAATCATGTTTAAGGAACTGGATGAGGCAAGAGTTTCTTATTTAGCCCAGAAAGCTAAGATTCAGTGGGTCCATAATGCTGATGATAATACTCGTTTCTTTCATAGCACTATAAAGGCTAGGAGGGCTCACAACAAAATCTTGAGTATTAAGGATATGGATGGGAATGTGTGTACTGATGCTAGCAGTATTGAGCATGCTTTTATTGACTACTATAAGTTGTTGCTGGGGAGTAGTAGTCAGATGCACCCTGTCTGTACTGGGGTGGTAAGAAGAGGGAATGTTGTGACCCCTGAACAGACTGCTGGGTTAGTTCAGTCTGTCACAAGGGAGGAAGTTACTAAAGCTCTCTTTTCCATTCCAGTAGATAAAGCACCTGGACCTGATGGATATTCATCAGGTTTCTTTAGAGATGCCTTTGATATTGTTGGTGAGGATGTAGTGTCTGCTGTTATGGAATTTTTCACTAGTGGGAGACTCCTTCAGCAAGTGAATGCCACTGTGCTCACCTTGATACCTAAGAATGAGGCTCCTGCTACAGTTATGGAGTTTAGACCCATAGCTTGTTGCAATATCCTCTATAAGTGCATTTCAAAGGTCATTTGCAACAGGGTGGCTAAAGTCTTACCTGACATCATAAGCATGAATCAGAGTGCTTTTATTCAAGACAGAGAGATTGTTGATAACATTTTTATTTGCCATGATTTGGTAAGACTCTATAATAGGAAAAGTTGTTCACCTAGGGTGTTGAGGAAGATTGATTTGAGAAAAGCGTATGATTCCATTGAATGGGACTTTCTTCATGAGATGCTTGTTGCACTTAGGTTTCCTGCTCAAATGGTGGAGTGGATCATGCAATGTGTCACTACCACTTCTTTCTCTCTATCACTCAATGGAACTCAGTTTAGGTATTTCCAAGGTAAGAGAGGACTCAGGCAGGGGGATCCCATGTCCCCTCTTTTGTTCACAGTGTGTATGGAGTATTTGACAAGGATACTGAATCTGGTCACGGAAAAGCCTGAGTTTAGATACCATTCTCTTTGCAGAACTTTAAAGTTGAGTCATCTAGCTTTTGCTGATGATCTTTTCTTTGTTCAGAGAGGAGATTCTCGTCTGTTAGAGTTATGATGAGGGCCTTCCTCTCCTTCTCTGCAGCTTCTGGACTGCAAATGAATAGAGATAAATCAGACCTGTATATGAATGGGGTCACAGGTACTGAAGTCCACAATATTCTGAACATCTCAGGGTTTCATGTTGGGACTTCCCCTTTTCGTTATCTAGGGATCCCTATATCATATAAAAGAATTAGTGTGGCTGAGTGCAATAGAGTGGTGGATAAGATTGTTTGTAGAATTAGAGGATGGGGTGCTAAACATCTTAGTTATGCAGGGCGTTTGATTCTAGTTCAGTCTGTGCTAACACAGATGCATAGCTACTGGGCCAGAGTCTTTTTATTGCCCAAGACTGTCATTCATAAAGTGGAGAGTGTGTGCAGGAGCTACTTATGGGCTGGCAGTGCTGATTCTCATAAGATCCCTTATGTGGCATGGGAACAATGTTGCTTGCCTAAAAACAAAGGAGGACTAGGGATAGTTAACTGTCCCCTCTGGAATGTGGCCTCTATTGGGAAATACACTTGGTGGGTGGCAAATAAGAAGGACTGTTTGTGGGTCACATGGGTGCATCAAATTTATATGAAACATAGTGATTGGTGGACTTATCAGCCTACTAATAATACAAGTTGGGTTTGGAGGCAAGTGTGCAAGGTGAAAGATCAGCTGATGCATGGTTTTGCAGCTCATAGGTGGACTGAGAGTGGCTATTCTGTGCAGAAGGTTTATGAGTGGCTTCTGGGAGCTCAACAGAGGGTCACTTGGCAACCATTTGTTTGGAATAGAGTGTCCTTACCTAAGCATAATTTTTTGGCATGGTTGTTTGTTAAGAAGAGATGTCTGGCCCAGGACAGACTGATTAAGTTTTGAGTTATTACTGATGGGATATGCTACCTCGTGGTGCACAAAGCAGAAACTCGAGGCTCACTTGTTTTTTGATTCTTTGCTGATCGGAGGTGTGTACGGCTTTTTACAAAGACCTTTGGTTGGGTGTGTCTTGGCAGGGTGACTGTGTTGATTGGGTGATCAATTGGAGATGCAAGTCTCTATGCAAGAAGATGATTGTCATGGCTGCTATCAGTGGGTTATTGTATTGCATATGGGAAGCTAGAAACAAATGCAAAGTGGATATGGTGATGAAACGACCTGAGGCAGTTATTGAACATGTTCAGAATGTTCTCAGATGGAGACTGAAAAGAAGTGATTTCGTGCAACAGAAGGATAATACGCTTGCGTGGATTAGAGATAAAGGATTGAATTAGTTTGAGTAAGTTGGTGATTCTAGGAGTGCTCTTAATTTGAGTAAGTTGGTGATTCTAGGAGTGCTCTTAATTTGTAGGATGGTGAAAATTTGATCATTGTATGGTGTAACCTCTTTGATAATTATTAATATAATTCACATTTCACCAAAAAAAAAAACCATTAAAGTTAATTGATAGAGTTAACAAGAAAATCTCTATCTTTTCTCTGAATCTTACCCCCACCTTACAAATTTTACAATAGGATCATTGATCAAGTTTGAAGGCATGTTCTTGAATAAGCTTTTAGTGTATAGCAGTTACTATAATTAATCTTCTATATACACTCTGCCTTAACTGAATATGACGTCTAGATTAAGTTGTCTTCTTAATAGCCTTTCTGAAGGCCTTTTTCATTATCCCAATTTTGAAGTTGCATTACATGGATTGTTCTTTAATGCTTTCATCTCCTCCTTACTTACAAATTTAGTTTAAAATCATTCCGTAATTCTGCATCAAGAAACACCACATTTCAATAATTCCATATTATCGTCATATTATTCATCCTTGTCTCTATAGCTTTTACTTACCGGATTGTGAGACCTTGTCGATTTTTCAGAGTATTAGGAATACCACCGGTAAACTGGTTGTTTTGGAGATATCTATCATTAAAGTTTGAAAGAATTGAATCAGTAAAATAATAGTTACAAAATGATGTCAAAATAAGGGTAAGACAGTTTATTAATAAAGATGAAGAGATTCAACTGAAATCACTAGATCACTTTTAATTCACTAAAAAGCATTTCATATTCTATAGCAGTGAGGAGTCCCATTTTTGTGTCCCATTGTGTGTGTCACACCACTTGCATTTCGACACATCACTTATGGCAAAATATAATATTACAATATATATATTAATTTGTTGATGTGTTAGAAGCTAAGTGGTGTGGCACACACAATGGGACACCAAATGGGACAGAAGATCCTCACTGATTCTATAGTAAGACCCTCTTATGAAATATTGGTAAAGTACAATACATCTCTCGAAGACGTGGAAGTGTGGCTAATGAATCCGGGATTGAGCCTTGGAACTGATTATTCTCCAAATGCCTGAACAATGCACAAATATTTATATTAACGAACAAGTTTTATAGGGTTTGGTTAAGACATACAGTATTTGTCTAAAGAAAAAGAAAACGCACAATGTCTCTAACATCTTCATTGGGCTCATGTCTGGGAGTGAACCTGAAAGTTTGTTATTTCCAAGCCAACTATTTATAACAACAGTAATTAGTTAATAAAATTACCATAAATTTTAGAACACGAAATGTGTTTCCTTAGCTTGGTTACTTACATGTGAACAATGCTGGTTAGGTTGCCAATACTAGGCGATAAAGATCCGACAATTCCTTTTCCCGTCAAATTCCTACAAATGCCAAGCCTGAAAGTTAACTTTTTTCAATCTAAAATGAAATTTCTAAGTATCATATCATTTGGATTTTTTCTAGCAATACGATAACTTTCTGCAATGCAAAGATGGCACTATCTTGAGCTAGATTAAATTTAGTAACTAAAATCAATTCATTTTTAGTTGTACTCACAAAGTTGAAACACGAAAGATGCTATTTATGTTGGAGCATGTGACTCCGGTCCATGAATTTTGTTTCGGTAAGCAAGGATCTCCATTCCAATCCGGAGGTGGGTTTGTAAAGCTTCTATCCAAATCTTCCATCGCCATCGCTGCCAATTTTCAAGAGATAAAGAGATTGTTACCAAAAATACTAAGTAATATTTTTCTAGGATATTTGTAAATGTGTCATTCAATATAATAAAATGGCATGCATCATGATGTACTTGATAAATTAAAGTTAAATAATATTGATTACTTACCGTCCCTAGCAGTAGTCAATCCAGTAAGTGGAAGAAGTTGAAGCATCTCGGCAGCATTAATCATAGGACCAACCGGAATGTCGTTATCCGGCGTAAGCGTAAGTTGAGTTTGGCCGGAGAGTGGCCATTGAGTAGCATAAACATTAACACCACTAGCAGTGACATTGAGCTTAGAATAAAAGGTTTCTCCATTCAAGGAAACATTGAACACTCTCCAACTATAGGGGCTCGGGTTTCGATTATCTTGGAAATAAAGAGACACATAGTAGTTTGTCGGTGGAAGCGGCATTGGTGGCCATTGAATTTGAAGGGTTTTTCCTCTACTTGTTGTTATTGCTGAGCTTAATGCCTGCCTTGGTGGCATGTTCCAAAAATCTGAAGAAACTATACTTGATTGACATTTTACCGTTGGATTTGAATCCTTGAATGGTTCCCACCATCTATGGAATTCATCATCTGGGTAGCTACATACATACCCAATAAACATTTAATTGAAAATTAAATTTCTCATTAAAGTTTTAATTAGAGTAAATTATCAATTACACCCACGCCAAATACACATTTTTACATTAACTCCCACGTCAATTTTTTTTTTTTAAATTACACCCAAGTTAATAGCTCAGTTTATAAATTGCACCCAACCCCATTTTAAATGAAAAAAAAATTATGAAATGACAATTTTGCCCCCGAATCTATTAGTCTGATTTTGTGTGATTTTGAGTTACTTCCCCTATTTCCTCCTCCACCTTTGAGCTTCATCTTTCTCCTCCATTACAACTTCATCTTCTTCCTCCTCCATTACAACAATAACCATGAAGCCTTCCCCGATTTCAATCATTTTTTCCTTATCAAATAAATAAAAAATCCAAACACCTATACTCCATACACAAATTAAAATCAATAAGCATTGATCCAACCTTAATTCGTACACCGAGGCTCAAGCACGACCACCAAGAGTTGCTCATCAACCCAGATTCGCACCGCCTAATTCATTCTTCTGCTTTTTATTTTGATTGGATTTGTTTGATGTGAGGGAAATTATTTACTTTATTTGTTATTTATCCCTAATTCATAATGTGCATTTGGGTTGATAAATCTGGAGAACTTGAAATGAAAGAAGAAGAAAGAAGAAATTAAAAAAAGAAATTTGAAGAAAGAAAAATAATAATAAATCTGGACGGAAGAAAAAAAGAAGAAGAAAGATGAAGAATAAATAAAGAAAGAGGAAGAATAAATTAGAACAGTCAAGAAAAGGAAGAAGAAGAGGAAAGAACAAGGGCAAAATCGTCCTAAAATCAATTTTTTTTAAAAAAAAAATTGAATTTTGACGGAAAAGTGGCCGGATTCCGATATTGGGTGCAATTTGTAAACTGAGCTATTAACTTGGGTGTAATTTAATAAAAAAAATTGACGTGGGAGTTAATGTAAAAATGTGTATTTGGCGTGGGTGTAATTGATAATTTACTCTTTTAATTATATGCATAATTGGACCAATACATTGTGTATTGTAAGCTATTTACCTCTAATTATCTAAAAAAAATTGCTCATAGCATCAAACAATAATTTACACTTATATTATCAAAGTTAATTTGAAATATTCCACAAAACAAAGAGTAATGTGATATGAATTTATATATCATTGTGTATGTACCTGATAAAGCTTGAATCAAGATCATCGGTATCAGTATACCCAAAGGTATGGCGAGCAACGGTACTTAAACCATACTTTTGGAAATCAACGGCCTTGTAGAGAGTATCATCAAGAGACATGACTTCTATGGAAGAAATAAAGGGGCTTGATTCACCTCGGGTTTGGTCGTTACGAGCCAGGCATACACTAAGAACCTTACTTTGTGCTGCAACAATAAGCTCATAATAAGAAGCAAGGCCTTTTGCATAATCTTCTGTTGTATTAACCACGCTCCACCTTGTTCCGTCGATTATTTGATCAAAAATTGGAGGTTCTTTCCCTCCATCAAATTCTCCATAATAGTAAGTTGTTCTAATTAGGTATTTCGCACCTTTAATGACTGGAAAAGAATAACAATTTTTTCGAGTCGATTTATCGGGAAAGAACCTTAGCTTAGCTAAGATGGGCAATATGCTAGAACTATTCTTCACCGATGTTCCATTTCCTATAGATATGAATCCATGGTCTGGTACATATTTTAGCCCATTCATTTGCACATTCTCAGTTGTACCACAACTCAAAAGGAAGCCTGCGTTTTTAAAATTATACAAATAAAAAATCAATCAGAATTTTCTTATTCAAAATATGCAGAAGTTAGCATTAAAATCAAAATTACCATTATAAGTTATAACTTATTTAAAAAAAATGCATGTTACAGTGTCTAACAAATTTGTAATACCACGTAAAAGGATGATGTTGAAATAGTTAAAACGTTAGAGATCAAAATGTCTATCTAGCTATTAAATTAGGATTCTACAACTGCATATAACCCAAATAGATTTTCGGTAAAAAAAAAATGGCTTATGCGCTGAGTTTATTTTAATTTTTTTTCTTTTTTATCCATTAATAATCTCTTCATAAATATACATGAAATAATAATCATAATAGTTAAAGAATGTTTTACACTATTTGAAAATAAAAATAAAAAATTACCATTAGGTGCAGGAATATCTGCATGGGTTACCGAGAATGAGAAGATAACAATCCATAAGATTAAGGCAGGGATTAACATTATTGATGTTGCTTAACAATTTTTCTTCAGCAAAGGAGGAGAAAAATAAAGGAAGAAACATTAGAACGCAAAAATGGTGGAAGTGCAATGGTGAGAAAAACAGAAGAACATATAATATTAACACGTACATGAATCGTTAAATTAGACATTGAGTAATTTTACTATTTTACCCGGTTTAGAAAATTAATCTTTCATTGCTCCTAAAAATATTAAATCTATAAGATTTTTAATGTAAAATTGTAATGGAAAATCCTATAAAAAAAATAGGTAAAAGGCCAACATAGGTATATAGGAAATCAAGTATCTTATTTGCGTTAGTACATTATGTTCACATAACTCTATAGCGCAATTAAAACTATTAAAATATAGTTAATTTTTAGTTTTATTGCCTTGTCCACGGACAAAACTACAGTTATAATAATGAAATATTTGAAATTTTGGGTGACATTTTTTATTTCATTTTGAATTTATCTTATTACATTATTTATTATCCGTCTTTGAAAAGTTTTACCTCCTTACAACAAATATTGGTTTTTCATAATCTTGCTTTTTTATTGTATAATTATTTTTATTATAAAGCTTAATTAATACTCCCTCCGACTCAACATATTTTTTACACTTTGATTCAATTGTGAGGAGTATTTAACAAAACATAAAGAATATGTTGAGTCAAAGCTAATAAAGGTTTAGCAAATTTAGTGACACCGAAAAGTTTTTTTTTTTTTTTTTTTTTTTTGGCAGCTGTAAAAGAAAACTTTCTTACAATCTCATAGCTCATTTCGCTAGTCGATGAGCCACAGAATTCAGGTTTCTAGGAATAAAACTAAAACTAATACAATGAAAGAAAGGTAAACTAGCTTCAATATCAAGTAGGATTCCTTGTGTCGAATGGTGTCCGTTCTCCACTCCTGTGATCTGTAGCAAGATCTGTAGGCAATCAGAAAACACATCCAAATGAAAAATCCTATTAGCGCTAGCCCATCTTAATGCTTCTCGGATACCCTTTGCCTCAGCCTGTAAAGCAGATTCAGACCAAAAACTCCTGCCGCCTTCAAAGATGATAGAACCGTCATGATCGTACGCCACCCAGCCAGCAGCAGACACTAATGACGTATGCCATCCAGCATCCACTTTGACCCTAATAGTATTACACCCTCTGCCCGTGCCTATCAGATAAACCGGGAAACTATTTTCCAGTTTTTCCCGAACTTCATTACGCTGAAGACCAGGGAAAAAACCCTTTGTTCTTACCATCCCTTGGGTAGCCTCATAAGCAGCAATTGCCTCAGCAGTGGTCTTAGATTGTAAATTGTAGAAAGCCTCGGGCGAGAATGAATCCCCTCTAAAAACGAGATTATTACGGGTACACCATATGCACCAGATGGTAGCAATCAGGCTAATAACCAAAAACTCCCCGTTATCAGCTTCAGAAAGGTAATTAATCCAATTAATAATCCATTCTCCAACAGGCATATGGGAATCGTTGCAAGTTCGAATTCCCAAATTAGAGGAAGACCAGATCCTAGCTACAATATCGCAATCTCGGAATAGATGATTCAAAGTCTCGACATTATCCATACCATAACAAAATCTACATGAATGGTCCACACCTATTCCCCTTTTTTGGAACTCCGACCCATTAGAGACGGAATTAGTAAGGATTCTCCAAACTAATACTTTCCATTTCTGAGGCCCAGGGAGTCTCCACAGCCTCTTTTTACAGAAAGCAACACATGACCTGCTAATTCTAGATAAATCCTTCTCATTACAAGCCTTGTTAAGGTAAGAATCGAGAGCAATACCATATCCGCTTTTAACCGAATAAGTACCTGAAGTAGTATGCTTCCAAAAAATCGTGTCAGTAGGTTGTGACGAACACAAAGGGAGGGCCAAGATTTTAGATCGCCATTCTTCACTGAAAAGCTCGGTTATTAGCTCTTTATTCCATTCCCCTGGCCCTAACAGAAGGTCTTTGACCTTAAGATTTAAGGCAATCGAGATTTGACCCAGATTTAGGCTAGGATTCATGCTAGGTGTTTCCCCATTAACCCACTTAGTGCTCCATATGTGCATGTCGGAGAGGTACCCCACTTTCCAAGCGCAATTTGGGAGAATAAGATCAAGCCCCCGCAGCAGACTTCTACAACCCCATGACAGATTCGAGGTATGTTTTGCGGACATGGAAGCAGGACCAAACGAGGGGGGGAGTACTTTGTCTCTGAAAACTTTCCCAAAGAGCGTGTCTTGCGCCGTGATCAACTTCCAGGCTTGCTTGGCCAGGAGAGCTTGATTCGGACAAGAAACGTTCCTAATCCCAAGACCTCCTCTACTTTTTGGAATACTTAGGAAATTAATACTACACCAGTGCACCGTCTTAGACGATCTCAAGCCCGCCCACCAAAAATGTGACAAAAGAGAATTGATTCTCTTGGCCACACTTACCGGTATTTTAAACACCGATAGGAAGTAGTTAGAAATAGTGGACAGAACAGAAGAGATTAGTGTAAGCCGTCCGGCTGGTGACAGAAAGATCCCATTCCACGAGGAGATCCGCTTCTTAACATTGTCAACAAGCGTGGAGAAAATATCTGCTTTTGAGCTTTCAAAATCCGTGGATATACCCAGATACTTACCAATGCCCTTGTTATTCCGGATGTTAAGGATTTTAAGTCCCGCAGAAGCACGACGAATCGGAGTGCTTGGGCTAAAAATAATACCAGATTTTTCATAATTGATAGTCTGACCCGAAGCCTCACAAAACCGCCTAAGAATTCCATCAAGCTGTCGAAAAGCATCCTTTTTATCCGTCAAAAAGAAGATAGAGTCGTCAGCGAAAAATAAATGCGAGAGAGGTGGAGAGGACCGGCTAAGCTTAATGCCCTGCAACCGTCCACAACTAATAGCAGCAGAGATATTACGGGACAAAACTTCCATACAGAGAATGAATAGATACGGAGATAAGGGATCCCCCTGCCGGATGCCACACCTAGGCCTGAATTGTTTTAAAGGAACCCCATTGAGTAACTCTTCATACGAAACAGTAGACACACAGTTCATAATTAATTTTACCAAATTGTCAGGGATTCCCATGCACCTTAAAGTTTTAGAAAGGAAGGTCCAATGGACCCTGTCATAAGCCTTGCTCATATCAGCCTTAAAAGCAAACCGACCATGGCGGCCTTTTTTATGACCGTTGATGTTGTGAATTGCTTCGTCACCAAGAGAACATTATCACTAATATGTCGTCCCGGAACAAAGGCATTTTGAGAGTCCCCTACAAGATACCTCATAACCCTTGCAAGCCTATTAGCGATACACTTGGTGATGATTTTCATAATAACGTTGCAGAGACTGATAGGACGGTAATCTTCTACTGTCTCCGGGTTCTCACATTTTGGAACAAGCGTAATAAAAGTTCTATTCATTTCTTTGGAGATAAAACCTGAATTGAGGGCGGATAACGCAGCATTAATAACATCGTCCTTAACAACATGCCAACATCTCTGAAAAAACGCAGCTGGGATACCATCAGGTCCCGGCGACTTTAACGCCCCTAACTGAAACGTAGCACGTCTGACATCCTTGGCCGAGAAAGGCTTCTTAAGAAAATCGACATCGTCGTCCTTGACCCGAACATCCACATTGCAAAAAAGATTAGAGCTACTCGACTCCCTTTCTATATCTGCTCCAACAGCCTCCTCATATCCCGGGTTAAAGATATTATAGAAGTGATTAAAGAAAAGCTCACCCACCTGATTCTCATCAAATGTCCAGGCATCATCTTGCAATTTTAAGCCGAGGATAAAATTATGCCCAGCACGACCCTTAACCCAATTAAAAAAATATTTAGTACAAGTATCCCCATCAACGTTCCATTTCAGTTTTGCTCTCTGCCTCCAGAACATGGCGACTGCTAAAGAAAATTCTTTAAGCTCCTCATGAACCTTATTGTATTGTTCCTCATTACCTTCATTGACAGCCACATCCATCGCTGCCTCTAATTTTTCATCAAATTCTTCCCATTTTCTATTCCATTGCAATCTTTTTTCAATGGACCAGTGTTTCAATTCATATCGCTTACTGATGCAAGCTTTCTCATGAGACGAAAAACAGGCGAACCCCTAATACGTGTCCTCCATGTGTTCTGGATAAGACCCAAACATTCCTCATTTTCCAAATTCCACCATTCTAGTTTGTAAGGTTTTTTTGAAGGGCGTTTGATCAGATGGAGATTGAGCTCAACGGGAGCATGATCAGAAAGTTGGATTGGAAAATGCTTAACTGCAGTGTTTGGAAAATTAAGTAACCACTCTTTAGAACCGAGAGCTTTATCAATACGCTCATAAACTCTTTTGTTTCCCTTTCGGTTATTGCACCATGTAAACCTTGGCCCCTTAAAAGGGATGTCCACAAGCTCATTATCAATTTTCCAGCAATTAAAACTATTAGCCCCTGCAATTGGTCTTTTGCTTCCGCTTACTTTATCACATTTGTACTCAACTTGATTGAAATCACCAAAAATAATAAACGGGTACACGAAAGATTCAATCCAAGTCGAAAGCTCCTCGAGAATTGGCAGCCTTAATGAACTATTCGGTTCACCATAGAAGAGGATCAAGTACCATGGCAAGCTAGCATATTCATCCATCAGGAGGATAACAAAATTACTATACACTACAACACTTTTCATTTTTAGACCCTTCCTCCATCCAACCCAGAGCCCACCTGAGGCTCCAAGAGCATCAACCCCGACAGACTCCACAAAACCAGAAGAACGAAGTAACGAGTTTACATGATGGACACTACACTTAGTTTCCGCTAGAAATAAGAAATCATATTTATTACTACTTACTAACGCTCTTAACTTAGGAATTGCAGGGGAGAGCGTATCATTGAAACCCCTACAATTCCAACTCAAACCTTTCATGGTGCACGAGGAGGTTGAATAGGGCCAACCTCCGCAACTCCCATATCAGCAAACTCGATGCCAGTAGCGACATCATCATCATTATCACTAGGATTCGACAAATCCATATCTTCAATGTTGTCACGGAATCCATGGTTTTTATTATACAAACCATGTTGAACCGAACTTCTAGCATCATTTAACTCAGCAGAAAAACCCTTATCCCTCATAACCCATGCCTTCTTAACTATAAGAGTCAGGTAAGCCTTTGCATAACCCACAGATATAAGCGCACCTTCATTGCCAGTAGCAGGATCCGGTTGAGACAAGCTTTTCCTCTTATTAATCCCAGCAACACTAGCACGATTTTCACTCTCTAAGGGCACAGAAATATGATTTGATTCCGCCATCCCCCAAAAACCAACTGAATTACATTTATATTTAACAGTATGCAAATCCTTTATAGCATGGTCCCCAACTACTTTAGCAACCAGACCTTTCCCCTTAACATTATCAGCATCAATGCCATTGAGAGAAGAAACATCCATCCGCAATTCCTTACCCTTCCTTACAACTGCAGTTGGTGCCAATGCACCAGTAGTACTCCTTCGCCTTACTCTAGGGGGTATAACAACACCCTTTATCCTAACTTTCTCCCCCACATTCAGAGATTGCCCAAAGTTAAGAGGCAACATGGGATTAACCTCCCCCGAAGCCCCACTCGGAATGTAGACTACCACAGAACCTCCATCAGACGTAGTAGTAATCAGACCATCAGACGAGGAAGCGTTAGAGGAAGCTAACATAACCTTGTTGGTCTGAGATTGCTTAATCATGTTCTTTGCCTTACATGACAACAAGATAGCGGCAGCACTAATATGAGAACCAACAGCATTACAGCGAAACTTGTAATCTGCTAGTATCTTTAATGTGTGATTTCTTTTCAGAATGTTCTATTCATAAAGCCTAAAGTGGCTGTAAAACACAAGCGTTTTGATTTGCTTATTATCGGATGAGCTTTTAGACTCTCATTGCGTTTTCCTGGGACTAGATTACAGTAGTTAATGAGTTCAGTCTTTCTCCTTTTAATAACCGCATAAGTACGATAATTCGGGTCCGGAACATCATTAACTACTGGAAATGAAAATGGGCATGACGATAGGATAAAAGATGAATAATGAACCTTTGGCAGATCATTTGTGCGTGCCTCTTCCTCCACTTGAACCCTTTTTTGTTCTGGCGTAAACTCAGTTGTAATTTTCGATTCCCCAGTGTTCTCAACACTCGACTGAAGTTCCTCTATATCCGCATCGTTGAGCGTTTTAATTTTGATATTAAGGAGAATAGCTCTCTTATGGTTAAAGAAAGACAGCTTCTTTCCACTTTGTAGAGATTGATATGCTTCTCTTGATATGCAAACTAATTGGTTGGATTTTCGATCGAAGAATTGAAGCTTGGAATGGCTTTCTGTATTATCTCCAGTAGAGCCACTCATTATTAGAACTTCTCCTCCAATGCAGATTATTGTAATTGTTGTTTTCGGAGAAGTTCAGAGTTGTTGTCCAATCAGAATCCACATAGGCTGAGCTAATCTTTTATTCTGTCGGCACTCTTCAGTGATCAAAAGCTCCGTTGATTGTATCGTTAATTTCATTCGTCGGCAAATTCCTGTTCAATTGAATTAGAGAATGATCTGGGGATTTTTTGCAATTTTTTAGGGTTCGAGGTTCTGATTTTTAACACCGAAAAGTTGTGTATACAAAAACTTAAAAAGGAAAAGGGGTGTACTAAGAGCATTAGCAATAAAAATTCTTATTCTTGAGATTATCACCAAGAACTTTATTTAAACAGTTGATCTATTAAATCATAAAGTTGGTTCTTAATTTTAAGAATGGAGTTCTAAAATAAGAACTAGGTTGCTAAGTATATCGAAATGTGATGACCAATGACCATGATATAGAAAATGTGAAGTGTCTTTAAACTTTGTCTATTTCCAAGAGAAAAAAAAGTTCCTCTATTGTGGATTAAAGTTCTTAAATATTGGAAATAGACAAATATGATATGGCATGAAAAGAACTTTATATAGAGTTCTTCTATTGCTATTACTCTAAGTATTCTTATCAATTTTAAATGTTCCTTAGAACTAGTAGAACAACTTAGTGTGAGGTTTGTAAACAATAGTTCATCGGACTACGTAATAAGTACTGAGTTGATCGTTTAATGATGTACAAGTTAAACAAATCAAGCGGGGGTAGAGAGAAGGTGTAAGAAATATAATATAGAGGATCGTTGTATAGGGTATATACCGTTAGCGAAAGTCATAGATGAATAATAGATGAATAGTAGTTAGTATGCTAGGATGAATAATAGATGAATAGTAGTTAGTATGCTAGGATCTTCTCCTCCCTCTTCTAGGTTTCTTTATGATGACAATTAATGGGGCATGTCATCCCAATAACCTATTTATAGGTTAGAGGTATTCTAGATATGAAGAAAGATCTAGCCATAATAAGACTGTATTTGCCCTGCCCCCCATCCCCATCAGGCTTCTCATTGTATAATAAACAGACCCTACATTTATCAGCACCATCACACTATGTACTTAATAATATTGACTCAGACAGGACTAGGCCCAATGGATCACATAACTGTAGTGAGCTTTACCGGTCTTATTCAACCCGTTTTAACAAACAATAAAACCCGACTAATGGAAGTCCAAATCCAACATTCTTCCACTTGGGCGACATTTATTGGTTTTATTAAAAAGTTTTATTTAAAGAAAATACTTTGGAAATCTTTATTTTGTAAAATGACTCTCAGGTTAAATGACATGGCCATAAGAAACTGTTGAAATATGTGTCCTCCGACAATAATGCGATCACAATTGTCGATCATATTGATCACATGTTTAAATCTCATTTTAAGAATACGTAAGGGATGATTCATTTTATAGTCAACTGATCAACATTAATCGGTAACGATTGGCTTGCTAGAGTTTGACGTTACTGTCGTGGGACGGTGGTGGTCAGTTGATCCCTTAAGGTCACACCTAAAGGATGATGCCCTTATCTGTATAGTTGATTAATTGTATGACGATACAAGTTGATCAATTCCTTAAAATTGAACAATTCATTTGTGAGAGAGAATATTGATATCTTATTGTAATGGGATTAAATAAGATTTATTTTAGTAATTGAAATGTCGTGTTACTAAAATTGTTTATTGTTTGAGAAACAATAGAGATAAGAATGAATGGTTAATTATAATTACAAAATGTTGCGAATTATAATTATATGACCCATTTTATTTATGTGATCAAGTATCACTAGTCAATTTGTTGTATGTAATTTAATTAATTCATGAAATGATATTTATGTGATAAATATGCATCAAATTAATTAATAACATCTAACATACTACATACCAAAGTTGGCTGGTGTGAGTGGTAAGGGCTCTCATCTCTTAAACAAGTGGTCAGGGGTTCGATTCCTGACTCTTGCGAATGAAAAAGCCAAACTTGGGAGGGGTCAACCCATTAAATTGCCTTCAGTACCCCGAAGGAGATTGCCCCAGCTGTCGGTAGGGGATACTCCTGGTCAACACCAAAAAAAAAAACATCTAACATACTACATGTGACATATTGTGTGACAAGTGAGAAATTGACAAAATAATATGGAGGTCCATTTTATCTCATATGACCGAAATATTGGAGGTAGTATGGGTGAGTGGGTGTTTTGTTTAATGGATAAATAAAACACTATGATTACCTATAATGTAGGGTAGTCTTAGACCTACTTTACTTAATAAGAACAAAAGTAAAAGAAAAGACCATGCATTGGTCTAATGATACTCCCTCCACCGGTTTTGTAAGGGAAGAAGAGAGAATTTTATTCTCTCAATTTCACTTGTATTCATACACATGCAAAAGTTATCCTCTCTCACATATTCATCCTTTTGTTCATCAAAACATGAGATTTTTGATTCAAATTGTTCATAAAAGATTACTAAAATTATTAATGTAATATATGAGTGTTAGTAATCAATTTTAAGGTAAACTACTAAACTAATATCTAGCTAACATTATTTAGTGGGGATAAGGGATAATCTTGGGTGCAATCAAGAGGAGTGGCTTCTATACTTGAGATATTTGGAGGATCATCCTAATATATGGAAAGCTCAATAACAAGTGAGGTAGGAGACTTCATTTGTGCCCTTTTGGCCGAAATATTCATATGGTATGAAACGATTTTTCCTTACTCTTATTCTAGTTTTGCATGCATAAGATCTTTAAGTTTTTATGACTAAAACTTTAAACCAAAATATATGATATTTAAAATATGATTTCTAACAAGTGGTATCAGAGCATTATGGTTGTTGCATGCAAGATCGGGTTAATTTTTCCGAGTTAATTTAATTAACATATAAAACTTGTTATTTAGGATTTATGAAGATAAATCTTGAAATAATTTTGCATGTTAAAAGTTTCTGGTCCTAAGTGATTTTGAGGACATTTTGGTTTGTTTATGGATTTTTATTGTTCATTTATATAATATTGGCATTAAAATGTGATTTTTATGATAAAAATGTCATTTTTGGAGGAAAATTAGCTAAACTTCGAATTTTTCAGTGATTTTTGGATATGTTTTCACATATATTATCTACTAATGTCCTGTAAATTTTCATGATAAAATGAGTTTTTTTGCTCGAAATACGGTTTTTTCAAGTTAAAAACGTATTTAAATGGGTAAATAGGTTAATATGAGTTATATTTCGAATCTGGTCATGGAAATTTAGTATGTTGTCACATGCAATTTTACGAGATGTGTGTAAAATATTTGACTATAAAGAAGTCTTATGCATTATTTATGAATTTTTGATGAAAAATCACATAAATAGTGACTTTAATTAGTAAAAATGCTAAAACATACTTCATGACTTAGGAAAGACGTCACATGTTGCATTTTATCATATATTTCATATCTAAAAGTGAAAAGTTGATGAATATAATTTTTCTCATATTTTTATGGTGATAATTGTTAAAATCGATAAACCGCAACATTGTTTTTCTCGATAAATTTTCGAAATTTTTAACCTGAGTTTTTGAACATTATGATTGTCATGGTATTTTTCCAGAATGTTCATGAGTTTAAATTTCAAATTTTGAAATTATTTGAAATTTTTATGATTTAATTTGAAGTTTATGACATAATTTTGTATTTTAGGTCCATTCGTGAACAATATTAAGAAATCTAGGTTAATTATTGTCAAATGTTAGTGGAGACTAATTTTGAGTCCTAAGATGGTTAGGGTAATTAACTTGTACATAAATATGATTTTATGTAATTATTGTGATTTTAAAAGGTTAAATCACGCAAATCCGTAAAAACCGATTAATATACGATATTGGCTCTTTAAAGGCGATTTAGCATAAAATTGAGAATGTACATACATATTACAAATGTTGCATTTTATTTATGATTGTCATAATTTTAATTTTATGTAATTTTACTTAGTATGGCCTTAGTTTTAATTGGTATTACCCGAAATGTATGGGAATATCGATTTGGTTGTAATTAGTGTGATCTCGTATCACCGTTTTGTAATTTAATAGATTTATTTTTATTTTTAATTACAAATGTATAGTAGGAAATTATGTAATTCATTTTGTAATTTATTTATTCCGGAGTTCATTGAAGACGGTGCCATTCAAAAAGGCGATCCATCAAAGAAAGTGTTGCCTTGAAATGCGTGCCAAGATCGAAGTTCAAGGGACCAAAGGAGTTGGTTTCCGAATTTGTAATAGTTTATTAGATTTACTATTTTAGGAAGGTCATACTAGGATTTTATTTTATGCTTTGCATTTTATTTATATGTTGCATGCATCGCTAAATCGCCATAACAAAACATGCATTATCATTAAATCGAGTTTATCGACCGTGTCAATTACAATTATCGTAGTTCACCGCTTTAGTTCACTTAAAACGTGATAGGTAATAAATTGACATGACCTCTCGCTAAAATAAACAATTGAGACTTAGCCTTACCAAAAAGTAGAAACCATGAAAACCTATTTCATGAGGGAGTGCACTCGGCCCTACCGGGGTACAAACCTTGTTAAGTAGGGGAAGTGGGTGATAAATGTCTATCCACCGAATTTATGTTAATAAAGGGTATTTCGGCACACCGTGCCCTAAGTTAATATGAATTTGGATCATGGACACATTTATTCGAAATTTGGATTGAACTCAACGAAAGTATTCACGACGATTTCCGGATGTGTTTCGGGCTAGAGATAAATATTATTGTAATTTTATCGACCAAGAGTTCTAAAAGTAGAATCGATTAAAGAGTTAATCCACCGAGTTATGTTAATAAAGGATATTTCGGCACACCGTACCCCAAGTTAACATGAATTTGGATCTTGGAATCATTTATCATAATTGGGTAGAGGTCACTATGTAAATGCTTTACTTGTTATTTACAAGTATTAATAAAACGATAAATGTTAAGTTTTCCACTATTCCGTTATCATATTGTTCTATTTCTTTACCACAATTCATATACAATATCATTTCGGTTTTTAATTCAAATCTCCATTAAAACATCGTAACTAAAGACAAATATGAATTTGTTTCTAAAACCTCATATGAACCATTGCTAAGGATCTCTTGTGAAGAGTATAGATAAAAGTTATTCGTGATCAAAAGGGTTTTTGATTCTTGACTAACATATCTACTTACAATAAATTGTTTCTCATATGCTTAATTGAGTTAAGTACTTTGAAACGTTAAATCATTTTGGTGACTAGATTTGTTAGAAATCGTAATTGACCAAAATACCGCAACCACTTCAATGAAAGTTTTAAGACTAAACAAACGAATGAAGAGTAGTCTTCATGAATTTCATTTTTACTTCTCTTAGCAAAGACTCATTGAAATGAGTGGGAGCATTCTCTTAAACCGTTAAGAAAATGGTGAGGTTCAAAGAAGTAAAATTAGAATGGAATTGATACAAGGTAATGTTAAAAGTAAAGTTATTGAGAATAACGATACTAAACCTATCAATCCCGACCGATAAAGTTTCCATTGTCTTAAATGTTGGACATTAGAAAGGAAACTACCCCCAATTATTGAAGAATCAGCAAGTTAGTTGTGGGACATCTAATGGGACCTTCTTCTTTAAATGTTTATTTGATTAACATAAATTTTGCTAGTACTACTTCGTCAATATTAGAAACCAGTGGAGGTTTTCATCATTGTATTCGATACATAAGATGATTATAATATGACGACTAGCATCAAATAATGTCGAGAGATAGAGTCATTGTGTAATAAATCTAGTTTAGGGTTTATAGTTGTACTTAATTATGATTATTAAGTGCATAAACTCTAAATAAGAATATAAACTTGTTAAGATACAAAAGAGGTTTCACTTTTGTGACCCTATACACCACGATTGGATGTATGGCTAGCCCATTATCAAGGTGAATATATTCTAAACCAAACTAGAATGATACGTCATGTAGATGATGCAAGACTAAAATTGGTAACCAAAGATTAAACCTTAAATTCTGGAATGATGAATGCAAAGAGTTATCGAGTACTCTTGGAACCATTAGATTGTTAATCTTATGGTATATGTGTGTCTTGTATTCAAAGCAAGATGTCTCGTGCCTTTTGGTTGAAAAGTAGATCGAGGTTGCAAATCATTGATCCAAAATAGGTTGATCATTTTCTTTTACCAACGATTTAAGTTGACGCTAACGTGTTCACTTAATAAGGTAAATAGAGAAATCTTTGAAGAAGTTCAAAGAGTTCAAAGAATCACGATTTAGTCGTGATGTGATTATCAAAGTGAAGACTAGGATATAAGCCAAAGGAAATGTGATATAGTATCACAAATTAATCTCTCTTAGCACGCATTATGGATAATGTGTGGTTTGATAAAGAAATCAAACGTTATTCGATATGGTTTGGACTTCAATAAAGTTACTTTGAGTTACTTGACCCTTTTGGGGATTTTATCATTTTGTCTAAATTATTTTTCCACTAAATCTAAAACGAGTCATATGAGATATGAAATGGTAGGGTACCATGTTTGTAAGTTTACACAAGAAACAAATGCTCATTTTTCCTTACAATAATCACGAGTACAACAGGATTGTGGCTCGTAAAGCTGTCTTTCTAGAATATAAGTTTATTTCTAGAAGACAGAGTGGGAGAAATTATTCAAGAGCCACAAAGAATGTTATGTCGCAAGAAACTGGTCTTTCTTGGCTACATGAGACATTTTGTGTAAGACATTGTTTCTTCAAAAATCACTTGATGGTTAAAGTCATCACTTGTTGAAGATGATGAATTAGTGATACTTTTAGAAAGTAAAGAGCTTGCAACTTACAAAGAAATTGTTTGATTCAAGTTGATTACTTCTGGAAAGTAATGAACATATGACTTACATGAGAGTGTTTAAGTCACAACTCAATACAAGGCTTAGAGCCATGAAAATCCGAAATAAATTCCGAGTGGAATTGTTGGATACCAAAGAGAGATATCAAATCTTGATTAGTTGCAAAGTGTTTTACACTATTCGGATCTTCTTAGGGATTGTGTTTCATTATGATGATATACAAATAGCAAGTGAATCTAAAACTCACTTCTTCTATTAGAAGGAATGTATTCAATACATGTCATGAGTTTTATAGATTCTTACAATTCTAAGATAATGTGCAACTTAAGAGATTGTCTTAAGTAGGACATCAATGAGTTGGAATCAACGTTTTGATCATGTTATAAAACTTTTCTCGATAAGTTGAGAAGTTGTGTTTATACATGAAGTTTAGTGGGAGTTACGGAGATTTTAATTAGTCTAATATGTGGATGATATATTGATCATTGCGAATGATTTAAGACTTGGAGATATATTTAATACATCTTTAATATCCAGATTTATGGAGATAAATCCACATGATATTAGCGTCAAATAAGAAGTCTTATGTTGATAAGATTCATGACTAGTTCAATCAAGTTGAACATATTTGATTGATTCCATTTGCTTCCGCTGCCGAATCAATTAAATAGGAAATGATGTATAACACTTCATATACTTTGAGTATGATGAATTGTTTCAAATCGAATTTAAGTAATAGTTACCATGTAAGCCATAAAAATTACCCTTAAGTGCTTGCAGAAGCATTAAGGATGTAAAGCAAAGTGTTTTTGATGCAATTTTGTGTAAGGATGTTACACAAATGACAATTGACAATTGAGATTGCGCATGGTTTCCGACAAAACCATAATCAAAACACATCAGGATGGTTAAGATACCATTGTGGCTATGTTATTTAAGAAATAGATTTTCTAGAATCGTTCTAGACAATAAAGAACAATGAGAAATACTTACAACGGAAATTGAGTACACTTGCAATCATGAGATGTGCAAGAAGGATGAGTCCCGCACACTGTGAAAACAGTGGGAGCTATTCTAAGGCTACAGGGTTTATGTCTTGATTGGATCTCGACACGTACTCAGAAAGTTTTGTAATGCAAATGTATACATTACAAAGGAAAACGAGTATGTAGTAAGGTTGAGTAAGGTACAAGAAGTTGATAAAACCTACTAACCAAAGCCTTCTCATAGGCTTAACATGATGAGTCATGTCATTTCAATTAAATTGAGATGAACAACTACATTTAAGATCAAACTGGATTATAGAATATGAAGTAGTAATCAGGCATTGACTATTCATATGTGATAATCGCATTTGTCGTTCGAGTTTTACTTTAAAACTCTTTTATTATACTTTGTTACATCCAAAAGGGTTGTATGACGATATTGAACCCCGTTAAAGTGAACCTGGATTAACATAGTATTCGCCCATAGTCACTTGTATGAGGTGATGTCTCGAAGTGACTAGAGTGTGATGCGATTGATGGCAAGTTCAGTGCCATACAGTCATGTGAGATGACTAGTCGATCACATAGGCAGACTATTAGGAACACTTTGTCGGGCAGTGACCGCTTATAGAGTTCTGGCAAATTTATATAGCCTGGTCGTGGCGAGAGATACTATAGTATTCTAATGAGTCGATTCTTTTGACTAAACACTGTTCGCCTAAGATGGCACAGTTTCAGATTAGCTTTGATTTATATTACTATGACCTTCATAAATGGGGTCGAATGGGCATATTTTGGGTTATGATGGCTGTGGCTAGTCAATGGGAATAGTGCGATAGGAATTCTCCACCCCTTTGTCAGAGTTAAAACAATATCTCGGGGCCACTCGAGGAGTAATGAACTGGAAATGTGTGGCCACGCTCGGAAGGTATCTATGGTAGATAAATTTCGGTCAATCAATTATTCTCCAGATCGAGGTAACCATTCTCGATATGATCACTTGCAAGTACGACCCGAAAGACACCTTGCATTGAGTGGGAGATAGTAATAGGACAAGAGAATTGGTGACGCACACTTGTCGAGGACAAGTGGGAGATTGTTGGGAAATGTGTCCTCAACAATAGTGCGATCACATGATTTAAATATCATTATTAAATCTCATTTTAAGAATACGTAAAGGATGATTCATTTTATAGTCAACTGATCAACATTAATCGGTAACGATTGGCTTGCTAGAGTTTGACTTTACTGATGGGGCATATTCTGCACCCGCTGACCGAGTCAACATACTGAGCAAGGTCAAAGATATCCACAGCAAGTCAACGACTTAGACTGCCCTAACAAGACGCGATCTGTCGGCCTGTCTCTTGTGCCTCGGCTAGGACAACTAGCCAGCCGGGGCACATATCCGCGTACTCATATCCAAGACCCCTCGGCGGCGAGTCAACAGGGCCCGCCGGCCTGCCATGGGTCCCTCGGCCGAGGGTAGATCAGTCTTTCCACCTGCTAGCCACTTGGCCACTTGGCTACTACGTGACAAAAGGTGAAAGTCTATAAATACTCCTCAACTCTCATTGAGGAAAGGATCCACACTTTAACCTAAACACCTCATAATCTGGTAATATCTTCCTTATCTCTCTACAACATATACTTCACCAAGTAACACACGACTTATCTCTTTAAGTTCACTGACTTGAGCGTCGGAGTGAGTACGCTCGGCCAAAGCCGAGCCCTCAGTTTGTTCATTGTTTCAGGAGAGGCCGAAAGAAGGATCCAACCAAAGACGTTATTCTACAAGCCACGAGTGGTAACAAATAACTGCTTCGGAACTACACCCGGAACAATTGGCGCCGTCTGTGGGGAAAACAGATACTAGAAGCTAGTCAAATCCCTTACAAAAAAAAAACACAAAAACAAAACCCACCCAACAAGCTAAGAAGATGTCAAAACAGCCAGAAGTAATTGTGACTGACGAAACCGAATTCTGCCAAGATGATACCGTCCATAATTCTGGGGTTGTGCAGCCCTCCACTGGCCGAGTAATTCAACCGGCGTACGGGATGCCAATAATACCAGATACGCCGCTGCCGACCAAGTCACCATCATGGGACATGTGGTTGATGCAGCTAAACTGAAGCTACTTCTTTCTGGACCTAATGGGTGGCACGCCGACTCACACTGTCACAACGACAAGAGCGGCGGCACCCGCACAGGAGACCAGGGCCCAAAATGTGACTCCGAGAAACTTGAACGAAGCATTGGAGGAAGCTGACCCTGTCAAGACGCCGGGGGAGCCTAGAGTGCTAGTGGTATACCTGAGTCCTTCTCGCACTCACGGGAGGACAACGTCGTCGCAGCACCGACGAGGCCTGCCCCAGAGGAGTGAAAGAAGTCCGACTCACCAGAGTCGGAGAAGGAGTCCGACTCACCAGAGTCGGAGAAGAAGCCCGACTCACCAGAGTCGGAGAAGAAGCCCTTCCCGCCACAGGGAGAGGAGTCGGACTAAGGATGCGAGGAGCCGATCGCCGCGTTTCATTCGACACGTGGTCAGACAGCCCCTCGATGCCTATGTCCTAGAGGTCTCGGTGCTGACTAAGCTAAAGTTGCCACCCATATCGTACAAAGGAGAAGGCGACCCAACCGACCACGCCGAGGCTTTCGAGTCTTACATGTCGGTTTGGGAGCAACCTGATGAGGTTTGGTGCCGAGTCTTCCCAACGACTCTGCATGGGATGGCACAAAGTTGGTACAAGGGGCTACCCGATGGGTCGGTATACTGTTATGCCGACCTAAGGGACACATTTTTAGCCCAGTATTCTTGCAATAAGAGGAGGGTCGTTGAGACATCGGACCTCCTGACTATCAGACAGGAGGGAGGCGAGTCTCTCCGGAGTTATGTGAAGAGGTTCGACGCCAAGGTTCAGCAGATTCGTGAACTGAACAGCGAACTGGTGGCCTTCGCACTGATGAAAGGCCTCCCGAGAGGAGACTTAAAAAACGAGCTCATCAAGTGCGGCGGCGTGAACCTAGACTCCGCCAGGAAGATGGCCGACCAAGCCATAAAGGTGGAGGACTACCACAAAGCCTGGGTAGGCCCCAGCGAGGCCGGGCACTCAGAGAGAAAGAGCCGCCGGGAGGACAACCCGGATGAAGGACGCCGTGACAATAATAGGTCACGGTCGACAAATCCGCCAGAAACGAGAACTCGGCGGGCGCGGGGAGTTCGGGGACCGTACTACCAAAAGCGGTTCAATGGTCACACCCCCTTGGTCGTATCTGCTGTCGAGGTCTTTGCCCTGAGCAAGAACGAGGGTCAGAAGTGGGAAAGGCCTCCCAAGGCGAGGGGGGACGGTGACACGAGCCAGTACTGTGAGTACCACGGCCACACCGGCCACTTAATCGACAAGCTAGGCATCGAAGAATGCCATTGAAGAAGCGATCCGGAAGGGGAGCCTCGGCAAGTATGTTGCGGAGGCCAAAAGAAGGATACGGCGGCTCAAATAAAAAGTCCGTCTTTGAACGGATAGGAGTGATCCATGTTGTCATCGGGGGCAACGAGAACGGTGGAGTACGCTCATGGGCACAAACGCGGCACGAGCGAACTATATCGGGCCATCAACTTTGTGCCCAAAACAGCGATCCCCGCTTCCAACATCCCCGACATAACTATTGGGAAGAAGGACTACGAAGGAGTCATCGCCCGCACAAACGACCCACTAGTAGTCCACTTGGACATATCCAACCACCTGGTCAAGATGTGCACGATTGACACGGCGCCTACACGAACATCATGTTCAGGGAGTGCTTTCTCAACCTCGGTCTGAAGGTTGAGGACTTGAGACCCTGCACCAATCCGTTGTACAGTTTTTCCGGGGCCGGCCTGGTACCCCTTGGGTCAATCAGGCTGTCGGTGATGTTCGGCGAGGGGAATGTGGCTAAGAACGTCCTGTCTGAGTTCGTGGTCATTGACGGCTCGTCCGCCTACAACGTTCTCATAGGCCGAGTCACTCTGAGCGAGGCCGATGCAGTAATGTCCATCCGGGCCCTGACGCTGATGTATGTCTCGGACCGGGGGGAAGTGCATAAACTCGTCTCAAAGGACGAAAAAGACGAAGTAGTCAACGTCCAGATATCTGCTAGAGGGTGCAACATGCAATCCCTCAAAGTTGCGAAGAAGTCAGAGAAGGGGAAAAGCCTATCCTTACAACAGGAGGGCGACCTCATGGATGCCACTGTCGGCATGGTCGAAGGAGCGGAGACCGAAGAAGTGGAAATTGACCCGGGGAGCACCGTGAATCGTCGGTGTCAACTGGAGCCAAAATTCAGGGCCGCTCTCCTAGACCTGCGAGGAAGAACAAAGACGTCTTCGCTTACTCGGCCGGCCGAGATGCCGGGGGTGAGCCGGGAGGTAATTGTTCACAAGTGAACGTGCTCTCTACCGCTCGCCTGTCAAGCGAGAAGATGAGGAACTCCTCGGCCGAGAAAGATGAGGCCATCAAAGCCGAGGTAGATAAATTACTAGCGGCGGGCTTTATCATGCCTTGTACTTATCCTGAGTGGTTAGCTAATGTTGTAATGGTGAAGAAATCATCGGGGGCGTGGAGGATGTGTGTAGATTTTACCAACCTTAATAAAGCGTGCCCCAAATATTGTTATCCTTGCCTCGAATAGATAGCTTAATCGACGCCACGGCAGGCTACACTATGCTGAGCCTGCTGGACGCCTTCTCAGGGTATCATCAGGTATTCATGGCCGAAGAAGACATGCCTAAATGCGCATTCATCACCGGTAACGGCACATACATATATAAAATGATGCCGTTCGGTTTGAAGAACGTCGGCGCGACTTACACAAGACTGGTGGACAAAGTGTTCCAAAATCAAAAAGGGCGAAACATTGAGGCTTACGTTGACGATGCTATTGTAAAAAGCAAGTCTAACAGCGAGCACTTAGCCGATTTACACGAGACATTTTGTTCACTAAGGAAATACAAGATGAAACTTAACCCAATGAAATGCAACTTCGGTGTCCGGTCAGGTAAGTTCCTCGGCGTGCTTGTCAGCGCCAGGGGAATTGATGCCAATCCAGAGAAAGTCCAAGCAATCCTGGACCCGCCGGAGCCGAGGAATCTAAAAGAGGTTATGATGTTGACCGGGAGAATGACGGCTCTGGCCCGTTTTATCTCTCGGTCAGCCGACAAGAGCACCCCATTCTTCAAAGTGTTGAAGGGAAATAAGGACTTCAGCTGGGGGGAGGAACAGAGCACGGCTTTCAAGCAACTGAAAGCTCATCTTCAAACTCTCCAAACCCTGTCCGGCCGATCTTTGGGAGACGCTATATCTATACATAGCGATTACCTCGGCCACGGTCGTCCGTGATCATCGAGAGAAGAAGACAAACAGCAACACCCAATCTACTTTGTCAGCCATACATTGTTGCCCGCCGAAAGAAATTACCCACTGATTGAAAAAGCAGCCTTTGCTGTCGTCGTCGCCGCAAGGAAACTGAAGCCTTACTTCGACGCACATCCCGTGACGGTCTTGACCGACCAACCATTGGAGAAAGCATTGGATAAATTTGAGCAATCCGGCAGGCTCATCAAATGGGCAGTAGAGCTATCCGGCTTCGGCATTCAATACAAGCCGAGGCCCTCGATAAAGGGACAGGCACTTGCAGATTTCCTGGCTGAGTGCACATATTAAGAAGAGCAAAAACCCGGAGTATGGGAAGTATACACCGACGGGTCCTCCACGTCAAGCAGCTCAGGAGCCGGCATACTTATCATCAGCCCAAATGGGGACGAGTTTAAGTACGCCTTGAAATTTACCTTCTCGGCCTCAAACAACGAATCTGAATACGAGGCGGTGATAACTGGAGTCGAGCTAGCTAGAGCTGCCGGGGCGGAGCACATCATTTTGAAAACAGATTCACTTTTAGTGGCTAATCAAATTAGAGGAGAGTAAGAGACTCGAGACGACGGGATGGTAAGATACCTGGAAAGGGTAAAAGCTGACACTTCAAAATTAAAATCTTTCCAAATACAATGCATTCCCAGGTCTGAGAACAATCGAGTCGACGCTCTCTCAAAGCTTGCCAGTTCAACCATCAAGAATGTCAGTCGAACCGTGCTGGTGGACATCAGGAATGCCAAAAGCATTACTGAGACCGTCGGCATGGTGGGCGACATAGAGGCCGAGACGACGTGGATGACTCCGATAATGAAGTACAAACTGATGAATGAATTACCGGAGGACCGCAGTCTCTCACAGAAGATAAAGAGGATCGCAGCAAGGTACTTGGTGTTTGAAGGAGAATTATACAAGAGGTCCGTGACAAGGCCACTCTTGAAATGTGTCGGCCCAGCCGACGCGGAGCTAATACTGATAGAAATTCACGAAGGCATCTGTGGTCATCACATGGGGGCAAGAACACTAGCCCACAAAGCTCTCCGAGCCGGCTACTTCTGGCCCACCATGCTTGAGGATTCCAGAGCCAAAACCAAAAAGTGCAACAACTGTCAAATGCATGCTCCGGTGATACATGCACCTTCCCGAGACCTGCAGCCGGTACTTAGTCCCCTTCCTTTTGCACAGTGGGGGATGGATCTACTAGGGCCATTTCCAACGGCATCCAGAGGAAGAAAGTACTTGATTGTCGCCGTTGACTACTTCACCAAATGGGTTGAAGCTGTAGCGGTACCTGCCAAGACCACGACGGCCGTAAGAAAGGTAATCTGGGAAAATGTCATAACTCGTTTTGGGTTACCCCAAGTCATGGTATTTGACCACGGCCGAGAGTTTTGGAGTGACACAATAATGAACTGGTTGGAAGAACTTGGTATCAAATTTGCATACTCCTCCGTCTGCCACCCACAGAGCAACGGACAGGCGGGAGGCGACCAATAAAATAATCCTCAACGGTTTGAAGAAGACAGTTGAAGACCTAAAGGGAAGATGGGCCGATGAACTACCGGGGTCTGTGGTCCCTGCGAACCACGGAGAAAGAAGCAACGAAGTGGAGTCCCTTCCACTTAGTCTACGGGTCGAAGCGATCCCGCCAATTGAAGCAACGGTGCGATATTCGAACGGCCACCTTTAACCCGGTTGAAAATGAGGAAGGTTTAAGAACCTCCTAGACCTGGTCGAAGAAAGCCGAGATACAAAGACGCCTCAACTTGGCAGTATACCAAAACCAAATGAGAAGAGCCTACAACCGGAGAGTCCACAAGAGGGATTTAAAAGTAGGGGACCTAGTCCTAAGAAAGTCGGCCGCCACCAACAAAGGAAACATTAATGGTAAATTAACGGCCAACTGGGAGGGTCCCTACAAAGTGGTTGAAGAAATGAGGCCGGGTACATACCGGCTGACAGACATGGAGGGTGTGCCTTTAATGAGCCATTGGAACACTGACAATCTCAGGAAATACTTTGTATAGCGGCGGAGGTGTCCAAAACAATTGTTGGCACCCCGACGCGTGTTTATATTGTGGGTTAATATCCGTATACTACCCCTTAAATTGCAGGACTATAACGTAAAATTTACATGCAATTTATAGTCATAAAGCGATAAAACAATAGAAACGATAAGTGTATAGAAATCAACCTCGGGTCCTTTTAATTGCGGCGTAAAGATCAGAAATCTAAGCAGATTCCCTCCTAATCGTTGCACCCAAGACTTGGTCCGAGATATGCCCTTGTGCTAGAACAGTGTTCTCCGATTGCCTTGCAATATAGGGAGAACTGTTGTGAGTTTTGTCGAGATGTGAGATCTCAGTTTCTACAGAGAAGAATGCTCTTTCGAAACCCTAATTTTCTCTCAAAATGATGATTAGATTAAACTCAAGGAGAAGGCTCTCCTTTTGTTCTCCTAGTTCGGCCAAGCCGAGTCCATGGGGAGGAAATGGGCTTTTCCATTTCCTCTTCTATTTGACTCGTAGTCCGAACCCAAATGGCTAAATGTATATGACGCGGTCGATTATAAATGTTATCGGTTATCGGAAATTAAGGCATCGGCTAATAATACGGGTTATTTGAATTATTAATTCGTGTCCGACAAAAACAGTATTGTATAATTATTTTAATATACATTTAATTAAATATAAATCACGTATATTTAATTTCACGAATTAACTGGTTAATTCGCCTTATTATGATATTTAATCCGTATTAAATATAATATCTCAACATCACGTATTTGACTAATTACTAGTCAAATAACTCGGACTAACTGGTTAGTCAATTTTTGCATCTACATGACAGTATTTTCATACCGTCACATCTCTCGAACGTATCCTATAGGTGTGACTTTTAGGGACGATTGATCACCGCCATCGTATGACAATAACGTCAAACTTATCTAGCAAGCCAACCGTTATTGATAAACGTGGATCAAGTGATAATAATACCAAAAGTATGCCCTTTGATCCTTTTAGAGGTTTACAAGTCCTTGCACTAACTGTTAAGGACACCAACCCCAACAAGCTCCCACTTGTCCGTACAAGTGTATGTGCAATGACGTTATCCGCACTAACTGGAGGACACAAGCTCCAACAAACTCCCACTTGTCCGAACAAGTGTAGGTGCGATAACCGATTCTCATATTCATTTAAAATCTCTCCCACTCAATGTAAAACAATT
The DNA here is from genome assembly GCF_048544455.1 of Silene latifolia. Classification (NCBI taxonomy): domain Eukaryota; kingdom Viridiplantae; phylum Streptophyta; class Magnoliopsida; order Caryophyllales; family Caryophyllaceae; genus Silene; species Silene latifolia. Next base: position 223,396,010 of record NC_133534.1, read on the forward strand.
TGCAGATCTGGATCCACAAAGGTCGTATTTTACAATCGATCTGTATCTAGAGTGGTTTCCCCGACTAGAGAGTAACTTAACTGATAAAACGAATCCGTATCCGAGCATGGCCATGCATTTCGATTCTGACTCCTCGAGTGGCCCGAGAAATATCGAGTACCGATAAAGGTGAATATTTCCTTCAACTCGACTCCTTCCGATCTAAGCACGGCATGAAATGACCCAGAAAAAATCTACTTGGTCCCCACATTACGGATGACCGTGAGAAAGAAACCAAAGTCACCCAAAATCTGCCGTAGTCTCAAGAGACAGTCGATAGTCAAAGAATCGACTCTTAGGATCACCATGGAAGTCCTATCCACGACCGGGCAACGAATGTTATAAAACATTTAGGACTCCACGTCGATGTCACAATTGTGTCCTACGAAATATCCGTATAAATCGCCTCGTGATTGGTCGGTCAACTGTTGACTTATGGCTCGTTGAACCCACCATCAACCAACGTCACGAGAATAATTGCGAGTTATCAGCTCATGTGGGCAATTAAGGACTAACAAGATATGATGTTTGTTCAGTTCACTTTGTGGTGTTCAAAATTGTCGTACAATTCCACATGAAAAACAAAATATATATATAAAATATCAAAACGATGATGTCGTATAGAGTACAAAGGAGAATGAATCTGATCCATAAAAGAGTACTACAACTCAGGAACACGTTTGATTCCCATGGAATTAACGTGCCCTTCATGCTTATCTTGTCGTAATGCTTTAGTGAGAGGATGTGCTATGTTATCATCTGTAGCAATCTTTTCTATCACTACTATCTTTTGCTCCACGTAATCCCGGATTAGATGAGCTTTCCGTTGTACATGTCTAGACTTGTTGCTAGACTTTGGCTCCTTAGCTTGGAAGATGGCACCACTATTGTCGCAATAGATGGTGATCGGGTCATTCGAACTAGGCACTACAGATAGTCCATGTAAGAATTGACGCATCCATATCGCTTCCTTTGTTGCTTCAGACGCGGCATAGTACTCGGACTCGGTCGTAGAATCTCTGTAATGATTTGTTTCGAACTCTTCCGGTGATCTGCAGCGCCATTAAGAGTAAAAACGAATCGGTGAGATTTGAGTCATCTCGATCCGTTTGGAAGCTAGCATCTGCGAAACCGGTTGCGCATAGCTTTTGAGAGCCTCCATAAGTCAATACCCAATCTTTAGTCCTCCGGAGGTACTTAAGAATGTTCTTGTGACCAACCAATGTGGTTCACCTGGTTCTTTGTTGGAATCGACTTGTCATACTCAATGCATATGCCACGTCCGGACGTGTGCATATCATGGCATACATGATTGATCCTATTGCCGAAGCATAAGGAATCCGTGTCATGCGCTCTTTCTCTTCCGGTGTGTCTCGGTGCACGAGACTTGCTCAAATGCACCCCTGGGGACATGGGAAGGAACCCCTTCTTGGAGTTAGTCATGCTGAATCTCTCTAGGACTTTGTCTATGTAAGACTCCTGACTGAGAGATAACATCCGTCGTGATCTATCTCGATAGATACGGATGCCAAGAATTCTTTGTGCCTCTCCCAGATCTTTCATCTGGAAATGGTTCTTCAACCATACTTTCACCGAAGTTAAGAGAGGTATGTCATTCCCAATCAGGAGTATGTCGTCAACATACAATATTAGGAAGACAATCTTGCTCCCACTCGACTTGATATATAGACATGGTTCCTCGACCGATCGAGTAAATCCATTGTCTTTTATCACTTGGTCGAAGCGATGATTCCAACTCCTTGATGCTTGCTTAAGTCCATAAATGGAACGCTTAAGCTTGCACACTTTCTTAGGATGTACTGGATCGATGAAACCTTCGGGTTGTACCATGTACAACTCTTCCTCCAAAAAGCCGTTTAAGAAGGCGGTTTTCACATCCATTTGCCAAATTTCATAGTCATGAAAAGCGGCGATCGCTAAGATAATCCGAATGGAACGCAGCATAACTACGGGTGCAAAAATCTCATCGTAGTGCAAACCTGGCACTTGGGTGAAACCTTTAGCAACTAGTCGTGCTTTGTAGATATCTTCTTTGACCTTCCACGAGAATGCTTTATCTTGTAAAGCCATTTGCATTGAAGGGGACGAACCTTAGCGAGTAAGTCAACAAGATCCCATACGTTGTTCTCATACATGGAGTCCATCTCGGATTGCATGGCCTCAAGCCATAGCTTTGAGTCGAACTGGTCATGGCACCTTTATATGTTGCGGGTTCACTACTCGTTAAGAGTAGAACGTCATCTATGTCATGTTCCTCGACCATACCGATGTATCTGTCCGGAGGAATAGAGACTCTTCCCGACCTCCTAGGTTCCTCAGGAATATTCACCGCAGCCGGGATTGAAGGAATTGGTTCCTCCAATGGTTGCTCGGTATTTGGTTCTGGAATCTCCGACGGGTCGAAGGTTCTATCACTCTTTGCATTCTCGAGAAATTCCTTCTCTAAGAATGTCGCACTAGCCGCAACAAAAACGCGTTGTTCGGTTGGCGAATAAAAGTAATGACCACGTGTTCCTTTAGGATAACCTATAAAGTATGTCTTGACCGATCGCGGGCCGAGCTTATCTTCGTGTCTCCACTTGACATAAGCCTCGCAGCCCCAAACCCGTATAAAGGACAAGTTGGGGACCGTTCCCTTCCATAGTTCATATGGAGTCTTGTCAATGACTTTAGACGGACTTGGTTAAGTATTAGAGCGGTGACAAAGAGCATAACCCCATAATGAATCGGGTAAAACCGTGTGACTCATCATGGATCGAACCATATCAAGTAGTGTTCGATTTCTCCGTTCGGATACACCGTTCAGGTGAGGTGTTCCGGTGGAGTCAAGCGTAGGGCAATCCCACAGTCCTTGGTGTTGATCAAACTCGTGAGAAAGATACTCGCCACCACGATCCGAACGCAGTGTTTTAATCTTTCTACCTAATAGGTTATGTACCCTATTTTGGTATTCCTTGAATTTCTCAAAGGATTCACTTTTGTGCTTCATTAAATAGACATAGCCATATCTACTCAAATCGTCCGTGAAAGTGATGAAATACCTATAGCCTTCTCGTGCGGTGATTGACATAGGACCACATACATCCGTGTGTATGAGCCCTAATAGGTCAGCAACGCGCATTCCAACACCTTTGAAGGAAATCCGAGTCATTTTACCGATGAGACATGATTCACACGTGCCAAATGATTGAAAATCAAAGGCCGAGATAGCTCCATGTTTGATGAGCTGTTTTACGCGTTTCTCATTAATGTGTCCCATACGGCAGTGCCATAGATACGTTTGATCTTTGTCACCAACCTTTAACTTTTTATTCATTACGTGTAATATTTCGAGGTCCGATCTAAAACATAAATTCCGTTCATGGAAAGCGCCTTGCCATAAATCATATTGTGTAATGAGAAAATGCAAGCATTGTTTTCTATTACAAATGAAAAACCGAGTTTATCAAGCGCTTGAAATAATGTTTTTAGAAAGACTGGGTACATAATAGCAATCATATAATGATAACTCAAATCCGCTAGGAAGCTGGATCACATATGTCCCCTTGGAGATGGCAGCTACTCTTGCTCCATTCCCAACACGCAGGTCCACCTCACCCTTTACGAGGGGTTCGATGTTTCGGAGCCCCTGCACATGATTACACAGATGAGAACCACAACCAGTATCAAGTACCCAAGTTCCGTAACTTGCGTGGTTAATCTCAATCATATGAATAAAAGTAGAAGAGAGAGAAGACATACCAACAGGTTTAACACGACCTGCCTTTAAGTCCTCATGATAAACAGGACATGTGCGTCTCCAATGCCCAGTCTTGTGGCAATGATGGCATTCCATGTTTTCACTCTTGCTCTTTGTCATGCCTGATGAGTTACTCGCCTCACCAGGACCACTCTTCCCTGAACCCGACTTCTTGAACTTCGCCTTACCTCTTTGTTAGGTTTGCCGGAGCTTTGCCCTTACCTTTCCCTTTGTTTGACACAACGAGGACATCTGTTTGAACTCCCCTTTGCACTTCATGTCCTTCTCGGTGTACGAGGAGGGAGTGCGATTCATGGGGAGTTTTCTTCAAATCATTCATATAGTAATTCGCTCGAAATTGCGAATAACCATCGTGGAGTGAATGAAGAATACGGTCGATAACAATATTCTCGCTGATGTTACAATTAAAGGTCTCCAGTTTCTCGACATTCTCAATCATTTGAGAATGTGTGGGCTAACCGGTTGGCCCTTCGAGTCTCGCATCAAAGAAGCGAGTGGTATGCTCATAGGTCACGATTCTCGGTGCTTTCGAGAATTCCTTAGTGAGCGTGGTGAAAATCTTGTTTGCACCTTGGGCTATGAAGCGTTTATGCAAATTGGATTCCATTGCAAAAATGAGCACGTTTTTAATCGCACCCGCTTCCATGACGAAATCGTTATAAGTAGCGATCTCGTTAGCTCGGCCGTGGGAACTGGGTGTGGCGGCATGGGCTCAAGTAGATATTTGAGCTTTCCGTCAGCAGCGGCAGCATTCCGTAATCTTTGCCTCCCGGTCCGCGAAGTTGGATCCATCATTCTTCAGTCGAGTAGACTGATTCATTTGATTCATGAAGATCCTAAGCCAGGACTCACGGTCCAATGTGGCACTTGGCATTGGGTTATCACTTGAACCAGCCATTTGATGTTTAGCGATTTAAAACGTGATCTACACTTTGAAAAAGAAAGAAAAACAAAACGAAATAAGCAACTCATCGAGGTGATTTAAGTCTATTTTAAAATTCATTTTAAACATGTAGACTCTCGCACTTGCATAATTGATCTCCCTCAAGAATGATACAAGTGATCCCAAGACTCAATTTCAGTAAATTGATAAGCCAACTGTTTAGCTAATTCTTCCGGAAGAACTCTTGGTCGATAGATTTCCGTAAATCCTATCTATAGTCCACCATGATCACAGGATCGTACGAGTGACCATAGTGTTGAGATAAAATAGGTCAATCGGTTCCAACTTACCCGACGTAGAAGGGGTCATAGTATGCCTACCGACGAAGAAGGGACTCATTGGAGTTTGACCTATAAAGACCGTTCTCAATTTTTGTTTATACGAGGAAGATCCCATCAACTAAATTATAATTCATTTTTAAGTGAACGAATAACTAGCGTCTGTCGTGAATGAATTTATTTGGATGATGGCTTAAAACGTGTGACATGAGAATGTCAATGAAAACTAACTCGTGACCTCTATATGTGTCAGTTTTCATGCAATAAATTAGGTGGTTTGGTTTTTAGGCGGAATATGATGCATATTATCGTTGCGAAAAATAAATAAATGAATGCAAAAACGTAAATAAAAATGTCCTAGTGTGGCCTATCCTAGTAAAAGAACATAATACAACTTTGGAATCCACCGTTGGACCCGAAAAGCTTGTCTTGATGTTCCATCTTGATCCAAGTAGCGGGAGTGAGCATCCGGTCTCCATCTTTGGTCTTCTCAAAAATTACAATTAAAATTACAAATATAAACCTATTTACATTCTAATTAAAACTGTAATTACAAGTGAAAAATCCAAAACGGAGATACAAGATCTCAAAATACAACCAAGACCGTGTTCCATCATTACGGTAACACGTTCTACTAAGGCCACACTAAGTTACAATCGCTTGTAAAATTAAATACGTAATTAAAAGGCATTCACGGCATTCAACAAAACGATAAATAAAAAAGCATCAACTAAAACAAATTCATTCGTGACATAATTCTGTAATTATGTTAAATTTATCCAAACCACCTTTTAATGATTAAAATTCGTGTGATAAAACCGCTTCTATCATTTAATTTTAATCTATTATAATCCGTCATTTTAAAGACACTTTAAAACAACTATATGGTACGTGAGTGAACCGATTCACTATTAAGCGAGTGTACTATATCCGGATAAAGTACATATTAAAGCCAAAGGAAAATTTAAATCAAAAGAAACAAATTTTCAAAGTGTAAAAAGCGAAATCCCTCGATCCGGGGACATAAGTGCTCGATCGAGGAACTACGGCTCGATCGATGAGCGAGTTGCAAGTCGATCGAGGGGTATGCTAATCGGGAGGTGCTCGATCGACTAAACTGGTGGTCGATCGAATACCTATATCAGCAACACTACTCGATCGAGTACGAGGACAACTCGATCGAGCAGAGGGGTTTTGAAAACAGGTCGATCGAGTACAGCAAGGACTCGATCGAGCAAAAGGTTTTGAGACAGGGTCGATCGAGTACAACAGGGACTCGATCGATCAAAAACAAGACAAAAACAGCACTCGATCGAGTAGAAATACGCTCGATCGAATGCAAAAGTGGCTGAAAACCTCTGGAAAAACCAAAACCCTCGTGAAAACTGATTTTCGAGACAAAATCAATTGAAATTTCGATCAAAACGCATCAAAACAAATTTGATAATTGATAAAACATGACATATTGTTATAATCTCTGTATAAAACAACAATATGCATAAAACCAAATCGAGAAAGATGATAAAACCGTGTAATACATGACACGGTTTCAACAAAACAAAACGAAAAAGATGAAATTGCCGTGTAATACATGACACGGTTTCAAGCAAATTCTGCCGTGTATACTGGGCACGGGTTTTTAAGCACAAAAACATCGAGAGCAACCGTGTAAACAAGACACGGTTCCCAAAGCAACCATAAAAAAAACGCAGCAAATTTAAAAAAAAAATTCTGCCGAGTGAAAAATAGGCTGCCGAGACAAATTTTTAGCCAAAACAAAATCGTTTCAAGATCGTTTTATGAAAAACACATGAAAAATTTACGTGGCCTCGCTCTGATACCACTTGTGGGTTAATATCCGTATACTACCCCTTAAATTGCAGGACTATAACGTAAAATTTACATGCAATTTATAGTCATAAAGCGATAAAACAATAGAAACGATAAGTGTATAGAAATCAACCTCGGGTCCTTTTAATTGCGGCGTAAAGATCAGAAATCTAAGCAGATTCCCTCCTAATCGTTGCACCCAAGACTTGGTCCGAGATATGCCCTTGTGCTAGAACAGTGTTCTCCGATTGCCTTGCAATATAGGGAGAACTGTTGTGAGTTTTGTCGAGATGTGAGATCTCAGTTTCTACAGAGAAGAATGCTCTTTCGAAACCCTAATTTTCTCTCAAAATGATGATTAGATTAAACTCAAGGAGAAGGCTCTCCTTTTGTTCTCCTAGTTCGGCCAAGCCGAGTCCATGGGGAGGAAATGGGCTTTTCCATTTCCTCTTCTATTTGACTCGTAGTCCGAACCCAAATGGCTAAATGTATATGACGCGGTCTGATTATAAACTGTTATCGGTTATCGGAAATTAAGGCATCGGCTAATAATACGGGTTAGCTGAATTATTAATTCGTGTCCGACAAAAACAGTATTGTATAATTATTTTAATATACATTTAATTAAATATAAATCACGTATATTTAATTTCACGAATTAACTGGTTAATTCGCCTTAGCCCATGATATTTAATCCGTATTAAATATAATATCTCAACATCACGTATTTGACTAATTACTAGTCAAATAACTCGGACTAACTGGTTAGTCAATTTTTGGCATCTACATGACAGTATTTTCATACCGTCACATCTCTCGAACGTATCCTATAGGTGTGACTTTTAGGGACCAGTTGATCACCGCCATCTGTATGACAATAACGTCAAACTTATCTAGCAAGCCAACCGTTATTGATAAACGTGGATCAACTGATAATAATACCAAAGTATGCCCTTTGATCCTTTTAGAGGTTTACAAGTCCTTGCACTAACTGTTAAGGACACCAACCCCAACAAGCTCCCACTTGTCCGTACAAGTGTATGTGCAATGACGTTATCCGCACTAACTGGAGGACACAAGCTCCAACATATATCTAATGAAGAATCATCCAAGTTTTCCATCAAAGTGTTTATCCCCTCCGTAGTCATATCGAGGTAGACGCCACGGCTCAAGCCGGGCAGTCACCCCAAGAAGTAGACGCCACGGCAGTCACTACCAGTGCAGTTGATACTCGCGAAAGCGACCAACATGCCTTAGGAACGTATAAGTACAGTTGAGACGCAATTCTAGCCGCCTCGGCCAACCGAAGGCCTGGCAGAGGAAGCGATCAATATGTCTACAGATACGAACGCTGTCGAGCCGTAACCTCTAGCCGCCTCGGCCAACCGAAGGCCTGGCAGGGGACACAACGGTCGATACGCTAACATGTTCACAGCGGCGGTTGGGAAGTGTGGACAGCGGGCCGCCCACGGGGGCGCTTGGGACGAGGGGAGCTCGGAAACAAACAAGCGTTTGCATTTTGTAAGGAGTCGCCACCAATTTTTATGGGAAATTGGAACCGTTCGAATACCTCGTGTCATGTCAAGACACAAAGTAATGACATGAACACTAAGCAATCGTTACCCTTAGCATTCTATGTCTAGAATGACTCTCGTGGATGCCAATGAACACGGGTGCTCACGGAGATCTGGAGTAAGGGGTGAGGGTACGTATTAGGAAGCTCTTTTGATCGAACACCTAATCCCGCCCGCCTCGATAGCGGCCTCTACTAATGATTAGGGAAGTTATTCGTACTTGATATATCGTCGGCTATATGCATGCAATGCAACATCCATAGATTAATCCTAGCATGTGATAATTAGACTAAGTCGGTGAACAATTAGTTTATCATGCAATTAATGTCGAAGTTGGGATTAATATTGATTTACATGTGAGAACATACGAGCAAAAGGATAAATACAATAAAAGAAAATTACATTAATTACATTGGGATAGGCGATTTATGTCGAAAATACCTTTAAAACGGATAATTTGAGAAAAAGAAATAAAAGAATAAATTAGAAAGAAATACGAATAAGTCAGAAGGTGATAATACGAGTATTAGTTGATTAATACGTAAACTAATTAAACTAGGTTAAGGCAGAAAAGGGGTTCAGAGGCAGAACTCACCCTGGAACAGGCGCAGCAGGCACTGCGCCCTTTGGAAGAGGCGCAGCAGTTGCTGCGTCTGTTCCAAGGGTGAGTTCTGGCTGTGAAGCCGGAACTGCAAACCGTTAATGTTGATTGTTAATTTAGGGATTGGTTAAATTATTTGACTCGGATGGAAGTGATTAATGGATTATTTACATATGATTAAAGTCATAAAAACAGTAAAGCATGGATGAGACGGATTAAAGACGGATTAATTATGTGAAGGGTCGATGTTAATGAACGATTAATTAGTGACATCGGTGAATGGGACAAACTAAACAATTAATTAGACTAAACATGATGAACATGGATGCAAATATATCAATGACGAATCTCAGAAACTCAATATGATGAAATTGAATCTCTAAAATCCGGGTTTGAATATTAAAGACGAAAACCCATAAATATTGATTATTTAGGATTTAAGTCGGAACAATGATGAATTAAACATGTAGATTATGATGATGAATTATGATACATATGAAATTATATGCTAATATGATGAATGAACAGACGAACAAAAGAAAATAAACAATTTTGTCACGAATTACAGAGGACGGAGGAAGAAGAAAAGAAGCAGGAACTGCGGCAGCCTCACGAAGAGGCGCAGCAGGTGCCGCGCTCCTTCGAAGAGGCGCAGCAGTTGCTGCGTCCTTTCTCTTCGTCTGTCTACTGGAAATCCGCAAAAACAGGTTTAGAGCACGGTTTTAGAAATCGATTTTAATGGTGTTTTCGACATGAATCTTACAATGATGAATAAATAAAATACAATAAATAAACAAGGATTATTACACCCTCAGACTTACATGTTGACGGAACGAGATAAACTAAGAAGATCGATTAGTGAATGCTCGACGCGAATGCAAGGAAAGAATGCCCTCGAAAGAGGAAAACGATTTAACAAGTTGATTAATTAGATTGATTGAGTGTAGTGGTCAAATTGGTCGGTCATGCAACGGAGAGGCTGGTACCCGGAAGGATCCGAGCTTACGTGGTCGAAGGTTCAAGCACGTAGGCGCCAATTAGTAAGAACAAAGTCTAGAATGCAAAGGGAGAAGAGAAGGGCGGACACTCGCGTGAGAAATATGAGGAACGAACGCTCCTATTTATACTAATCACACGGAGGAATAGGGTTTCGGAGACTCTTTGGAAGTGAATCTCGGAAAGATATGAAAAAGATACGTAAATCATGCAAAGAAGGGCCTGGGAAGAGGCGCAGCAGCCACTGCGTCTCTTGGAAGAGGCGCAAAGACTGTTGCGTCTATTCCCGGAGGTTTCCTCCCTGTTTAAGAAAGATTTCCGTGTTTTAGTTATGGTAGGACGGATTTAATTCGATTATCTTTTGAATATTACGGGATATTATTTGCCAAAAGATAAAATCTGAGAAATATGGAATAGAAATATCCGGAACATTCCAGAACATTCTGACTCGGGATTTAACGATTATCGAGAAAATGGAGACGGTTTTTGACCCGGACTCCGAATGTACTCTAATTACTGCCAAAACGACCGTATCGGCACGTAGATGACAACTAAGAGGTTGACATTAATTTTTGAGCAATCACTTGACGATAATCTTACGAACTGTCACTAATCGTTCCGCGAATCAAACATGCGGCCCAATCATCACCGGGTGGTTTGCGAGGGGTGCAGAAACGAGGTGTCTACAGAGCCCCCACTTTGACTGAGGCTTGGACAAGGCGAAAGTCAAAGTATAGCCATCAGGTCAATCGAAGATTACAACCTGACGACTATGGCGACGCGAGGCGGCTCAAGGGGTCGAACCAAGGACTGTCGTCGGGAACATTTTAGAGTCTGTCGACTATCGGGAGGGTCGTTTAAAGTCCATTAGACTACGTAAGGAAGCTCTTGACCATAAGAAGAGATCATACCGAGATACCCCCGGGTGAAGCGGGATCAAGACGCTTCGGCGAGAAAAAAAAATCATTGGTCCGAAGATAACTTGGTGTCGAAGGCATTAGGAGGTCACGGGGAACTTTGGTCGAACTCTGCGGGGAACAAGAGATATATAAAAAACAACAAGCGGGACGTCGGTAGAAACTGCTGGGAAGTCTGCTTGCGTCGGTCTCAAGCGAACTTTGGCGAAATTTAGAGGCTGAATTTGCTTGCGTTGGTCTCAAACAAACTCTTGTTGGGGAATATACTGATGATTTTGGCGGGAATCTGCTTGTCTCTGTCCTCAAGCAAACTCTCGTTGGGTGATTATTTTGACGATTAGGAGCATCTTGATCGTCATGGGAGAAACTTCAAGTGAGCAGTACTGCAAAATACCACTGCGCTGGAACAAAATGAGCAATACTGCAAAATACTGCTGCGAGGGATAAAATGAATTTGGACGATCGCAAAATATTGTCGCTATTTGGATAAAATGTGGGCCGGAACGAAGAAATCGTCGAAACGGACCAAAATGATACAAATGTCATCGAGGAAGAGGCGCACCAAAGATGGGCCCACAAATAACGAACTCATAACGAATTTTCGAAAATTCGTAAGGAGGGAACAAAGGAAGAGGCGCGCAGAAGAGCTGCGTCCCTTGGAAGAGGCGCAGCGCCCGCTGCGTCTTTTCCCCAATTTGACAATTCTGCGTAAAAACGCGAAATCAGAAGGGTTTTAATTCATTATTTCGAAACACAAATCTTTCAATTTCTCTCTCAAATCTTCACCATTTCCGTCAAGGTTGGATTCAAAAGCTTGCTTGAAATATGACTAATCGAGGTATGTGTTTTAATCTTGCATTAATCATCCGTATTTGTTGAATTTTGAGCTGCAAACATTAGGGTTTTCGACCCATTTACTCGAAAATTTGGGGCTTTTCCCCCAAATGGATTTGTCTTGCCAAATTGATGCTAGAAATGGATAGTAGGCAATGTTAGGAACATAACCATGTATTCACTTTGAATTTTCATCGAGTTTTGAGCCCTTGAGCGAATTTTGAGACGGTTTCACAGCTAGATCGAAAATGGCTTCGAAAACGACCTTAGGATTGCCCATTTGTGATGAAACTTGATATTTGAGACCCTTGGGTGATGGGTAAACTTCCTGTCATCTCGGAATTTTGGTTGGTGACAACTTTTGCAGGGCACCTTTTAGGGCATAACCGCCATTATAGCGAAATGCTGCCGAATTTTCGACTCGAATTCGGAACTAAGCTTTGACTTTGACTTGACTCGACCCAATTTGTCACATGAGTGATTGAGTTGGTGAGAATATGGCCAAGGATGGCCAGAAAGGGGCATTCCCGGGCCTTGGAGGCTCGAAAACTTCCTAATCAAAGGCTCGCCGTCACGTGACGCGGCCTAAACTTGCTTTAATGTTGCAGGTGATGATGCTTCCACTTCCGGGAGGACTCCCATGGAGGTAGACGCCAGTGCGGTTGAGGAGGCGTTGGAGCAGGCTTTCACCGACGCGGTGATGGCTGCTGCAGACGAGGTTCCTGAGGAGGAGGCTGCTGAGGAGGAGGAGATTCCGCGACGGGCCCACCTCGGGCGAGGGGGTCGTCAGCTGAGAGGAGCTCCCACGTGGGCTGAGACCTGGGAGAGTAGGCACCTTGTGTGGGCTGCAGAGGGTCACTTGTCCTACAGGACGGTGAAGAGCTTGGTAAATAGGAATTCCCTAACTCATTACTTATCCTCTTTCTGTTGTTTTTTAATTTCCTTCAAATTTACTTCAAAATTAAAGATAGCTTTATTTCGAATCATAATAGGAGGCCGGGAATATCCGGTCGTTCTCGGGGTACACGACGGCGATGGAGCACTACGAGCGGCTGTCGGAGGAGGAGAGGGCTATGATCGAGCGTGGAGCGTTCGGTCCTCTGGTTCAGGTCTGGAGGGATATCGTGAAGAGGAAGTTGCGGGCCAACCTTAGCCTGGTCCGCGCTTTCTTGGATCGATTTTGGGATACGACTTCCACGTTTCACCTGCCTTTTGGTGAGGTGGGAGTCACCTTGGAGGATTACGGCATGATTTCTGGTCTGCCGTGCGGGACTGAGGAGATGGTGTGGCCGGAGGCTGGCATGAGAGCGGATTCGGCCGAGGCGAGGAGGTTGATCGGCTGGAACCTGTCGCCGAAGGCTGTTGCGGTGCCGGGTTTGGTACCCAGTACCTATGTTCGAGATTACTTCGCGGGGAAGACCCCGGCATCGGTGGTGATCGATGGGAGGGAGACGGTTCCTCCTCCTTGTACAGCTGAGCAGAGGGCTCGTCTGTGGCTTTGGTGGTTCTTGTCTTCGATTTACCTCGGAGACAAGGGTGAGAGGCTGTCGACGAAGCTTCTTCCCTTTCTTGCTGACCTGAGCTCCCTAGGGCGTTGGGATTGGGTCACTGCTGGTTTTGCGGTCCTCATCCGCTTCATGAGGGCCATGGTTCGTCCGGAGTTGATGGAGAAGGGGACTTCTCCTGGCGCTGTCGGACCTGGGCTATTGTTGGAGGTATGAACCTTCCCTTGGACCAAAATAAATTCCTTTCTTTCATCAAAGATCGAAAGATCGTCATTGACTATCCCGTTTTACAGGCGTGGGTGTACTCTTACTTCCCGGGCCTCGCGCCCAAGAGGACGGAGCCGCTGGAGAGGGCCTATCCCGTGGTGAGGGATTGGGTCATGTGCCGGACGAAGAGCAAGCGTTCTTCTCACAATGTCTACCGGCGGGATGTGAACGCCCTTGGTGACCGAGCGTGAGTATCCCGTTTGTATGCATTTATACTTCTTTCCTTCATCGATCATAGGAATGATCTCTGTTTTTATCTTGTTGCGGTGGGTGCCCGGACCTTGGGCGGAGTATGCCGAGGCACCTCCTTTTGTTCCGAGGTCCTTCGACCTAGGAGCCCGAGTCATTTGTTGTTGTGGACGTCGATGGGTCCGGTGTGGTACTTAGGCGAGCGTTTGGCTCGTCGGTGCTCTCGGGCGCGCCGACGGTTCCGTTGATCCTCCTAGGACGATGTTCGGGAGCCTTCCGAGGCCGAGAGGGAGGCGGACTTGGCGGTGCCGGTGGTGACGACCTCCTTCGCTGGTGAGGACTACTCGGCATTCCTTTACGGGAGGTTGGCGTCGGCCGGTAGTGGTGAGTATCCTTTTATTTCTCTTTGATTGACTTTGGGAATTTCGATGAAAGATCACCGATTAAATGAGAGTAGTTTTGTCTTTGCCGGAGGTTGAGGCGGCGGGCATCGAGCCCCCAGTGTATCCCGAGACTCTCGAGTACACCGACGCGGACCGGGAGGACGACGATCTCCGAGTTGCGTGATTTCGACGTGGGCGTGACGGATCTTGGCCTCGACGCGGGGCAGCATTTAATTCGGAGGGTGAGCCTCGGCTTATTCACCTTTTGCGTAAGAACACATTGGATTAAACTTGTTCAATTTCTTTGAGAATTTCTTTTGAAAATGCAGGTCGCGCCATCTCGGTTCGTGGCACTATGGAGGGTGGCCAACCGGTTGCGAGCTACCGCCATCGAGGCACTCGTCGGTGGCCGAGGTCGTCAGGTATGAACCTTATTTGATCTCTTTTGATTGATTTTTTTTATTATTTGAATCGATTGATATGAGCCAATTTTTTCTTGTTCTCGGGCCGATCGTGAGTGGAGCGAGAGTTAGCTTGATCCCGGGAGGAGACGGCTCGTTTGTCGAGGAGCTCGAGTTTCGGGATGCCGAGATCGCTGCTCTTATGGCGAGGGTTGCCGAGTTGGAGGGTGCTCAGCAGTAGTCTGCGTGGTCTTTGTAGTCTTGATTTTGAACATTTTTGGATTTTGTTTGGGGCGAAGCCCCCAGTTGCACATCTGGACTTGTTTGGGGCGAAGCCCCCAGTTTGCTCGTACATTTGCTTTTTGTTGTATATACGACGGCCTGAGTGCCTTTTCTTCTTTGGGTCGTGTTGTTTGTACCCGCAGTTAGCTTTTGGACAAGTTTGGTAGACAACGGTTTGTACCGTCATGCTGCCGAAATTTACATAGAAAAAACACATTCATTTACATTTTTATATACACATAAGGCCTTTAATTGGTGCAAAGAAAATGAGACTCGAAAAGAACGCGAAAATGCAAAAATTTTGTCGGAAATGACCGGACGGTAGGGAGGGTTACCCCCGCAAAAAAAGAAAAAAAGAAATATATAAGTTGGAAAATGAAGAAAATAGAAATGAAATGATTAAATAAAAGTGAAAATGAAAAAGAAAGAATTAAAAAAAGAATTAAAATGAGAACTAAATATAAAAATGGCCGAAAGTGTTGACGTCGCCTCGAAATGCGCGTTCCTGGATCAAGGAAACCTGAAGCATGGTAAATTTCGCGGATTTACCAAAATAAAATCCCGTAGGAATAGGAAATTATTCGTTTATAGAATTAGGAAAAATCCAAACACGGAAATCACAGAAGTGATGTTAGGGAAGAGCGCGCAAAGAGCTGCGTCCCTTTGAAGAGCGCGCAGCAGTGCCGCGCTTTGTTCCCAAGCGTGTCGGTTCGATGATTTTTGGAAACAGCAATTAGTATAAATAGAAGCGTCGATGAAGCTTTAAATCATACAAATCTTCCGTCTCTTCTTCGTCGATTCACATATAAAAACTCCCCATAAATTTTCAAGAGAAAATTATCATCATGAATACCCTAGAAATTCGCTTGAAGGAATGGACTAACGAGTTTTCGAATATTGAGAAACATGACATGGGTGCTTACAACCTTGGGTCTCTGTTGAGTTTGAAGCTCATTAAGGTAGTAAAGCCGTTCTTGGATGCTTGTCTTGATTATTGGGATCCAAATTATCATGTTTTCGCGTTCACAGGAGGTGATATTTGTCCTTTTCCGGAGGAAATTGTCGCTATTGGCGGGTGGGACCACGAACATTTACCCGCCATCCCCTCCACTTCACAAGGGTATAAGAGCAAGTTTAGAGACTTGCTTGGACTTACTAGGCTTGAGGTAGATCGTCTTGTTACTTCGAAAGGCGTGCGGATGTTGGACTTTATGGATCGATTCATCAACAGGGCCGACCCTACTGTCTCTTATGTCGCTAGAAGGAGAGCATTCGGTTTCTGTTTGCTTCACGTTTACGTCTTTCAGGGACATGTTGATGAAGATTTGAGAGGTGATCCCCGCCTATTGGGTCTTGTTGAGCAAATGGAGCTGCGCAGGAGCCCAGCTTACTTGTGCTTAGGGGAGATTATCTTGGGTTTGGATAACAGGAAATCTAATCGCGATCTTCCATTTTTGGGGAGTCCCGTCATCTTACAGGTAAAAGACACCTTCTTTTTTTTCTTTTTTTCTTCTTTTTCTTTCGTTTTTTTTTGTTTTTGTTTTTTTGGGTGTCTAATACCTGTTTTGGTAGGTTTGGCTTATGGAACGGCTCCGATTGCTCGAGCCCCCAGTTCATGCACTTTCCTATCATGCCCGTATGATTTCGATGAGGACGAGGTTGTACATGGTGGACTTCACCCGGGTCTGTGACTATTGGAAGAACAAGTTGAAGAATGACGATGGCCCTTTGATCAGGTGGGTTGTACCGTGGTGGCATCTCAAGTCCGTCCTTTGGAGTGTCTTCTTTGGATCCTACTAGGTCCGTGCGCATCCCTGGATTGGAGTTTATGGTATGCATCTTTCCTGAGAGGTTGATGAGGCAAGTCGGGTTGAAGCGAGATGATTCCCGGGCTTGACACCGTCCCATGCAGATTGCCATGGCATTGACTACGAGAGCCGAAGAGAGTGGGCTATGAAGTGGGCCCAAAGAAACATGTGGTTCTTGAGTTTCTCCTCCAATGCCTTGTGGGTGTCGGATTCTTATCTGAGATGGAGGAAGGCCGCAACTTCGGAAGAGCGAAAGAGGCGAGGAAGCGTGAGCCCGTTGACTACAAGGTGCGCGAAGGAGAGAAAGAGAAAGAGAAGCATCTGACCGAAGGAGAAGAAGAAGCCGGCTTTCAAGTCATTCATCCTTCGAAGAAATCGAAGACTACTCCTGTCGCAGAGGTGGTGGTTGGCAAGAACGGAAGAGTCAGGCCTCGAGAAAGACCGTTGGTGATTAGGTCTGAAGTGGTGCAAGAGCGCCCGGCTCGAGGTCGTGACCAGAAATATGACAAGAACGACAAGGGCAAGGGAAAGATGGAGGAATAGCCCAAGTCTTATTTATTATTTGATTATTATTATTATTGTTGTAATAAAAGGAGGGATTTTTAGAATCCTAGCCTAGTCTACTTTTATTATTTGCCGTATTATTATTACTAGAAATTGAATGAAATAAAAAGGTTAAGTGGTTATGAAACCGTTGTGATTTTCTTTAAATTATTCTTGTCGAATTTCAAATGCAATGCAGATGTCCTTCTATTTACATTTTAAATAAAATGGTGGGTTGAATCCCGTGAAGGATTGCCTACGTATTCACTTAAAAAAGCGAAATCAAACCCTTGCGCGTAGTTCGAGTAAATGTAAAAGAATAATTGTTCGAAGCAAGAGCTTGTAATGAACATAGAAAATAAGCATGAGCTTTTGCTTACTCGGGAGGTGCGAATTTAGTTTGTTTGATGATATGAGGATGACGAGTTTGCCAAGATGCAAGAGCACAGTGACATTCAGATGGGCCAGGGGCCGTTTATTTAGTGCCGCAAGAGCGACACGTAGGTTTACGCGAGGCGCGTTTCTGTTCTATCCTAGGCATAGTACCGTTTCAGTTGGTCGAGATTTGTGGGGTTTGAAAACTCATTCCCATCTAGGTCTGTGATTCTAACCGCACCCCCTGGGAGTATTGATTTGACTAGATATGGTCCGGCCCAGTTAGGTTTGAATTTTCCCCTTGGGTCGACAGGTAAAAGAGCTCTGACCGATTTGAGAACTAAATCTCCCTCTTTGATGTTTCTTGGCCTAACCCTTTTGTTGAAAGCTCGTTTGATACGTGCTTGATATGTTTGGACATTATGTAAGGCACGAAGCCTACGTTCATCCAGGAGGATGAGTTCTTCATACCTATCCCTCTTCCAATCGGCTTCGGGGATTTGACTTTCGAGTAGAATACGCAAGGATGGTATTTCTAGCTCGACTGGTTGTACGGCTTCCATGCCGTAAGTCAGATAGAAAGGAGTAGCCCCAGTGGGCGTCCTGACTGATGTACGATACCCCCATAAAGCGAAGGGTATTTTGCTTGGCCAATCTCTGTAATTGTCAGTCATTTTCTTGAGGATTGTGACGACATTCTTGTTAGCCGCTTCTACCGCGCCGTTAGTCTGTGGTCTATAGGGCGATGAGTGATGATGCTTGATCTTGTACTTGGCTAGCAATTGTTCGGTTTCGGCTTGGAAGTGGGACCCATTATCGCCGATGATTTCATGTGGGCAACCATATCGGCGAGATGATGTTATTTTGTATGAATTTGGCTACATTTTTGGCCGTAAGAGCGGTGTAGGAAGCCGCTTCTACCCATTTGGTGAAGTAGTCAATTGCTACTAGGATGAAACAGTGACCTCCTGTTCCTGCTGGGGTTATTTTCCCAATTATGTCGATTCCCCACGCGGAGAATGGCCAAGGAGATGTCATCGTATAGAGCAACGAAGGAGGGACATCTTTGTACATTCCGAAGATTTGTGATTTGTGGCGGTGCCTCACATATTTGATGCAATCGGATTCCATTGTGGTCCAATAGTACCCTAGACGTGTGATTTTCTTTGCCATCATAGGTCCACTCATATGAGGACCGCACTCTCCATCGTGGACTTCTTCCATCACCTTTCGTGCCTGTGAATGATCAAGGCAACGTAGGACTACACCAAGAGGTGTTCTTTTGTATAATTCTCCTTGCATGAGGACGTATTGTGAAGCTAGTAGGCGTATAGCTCGTTGTCCCCTCTTATCCATATCCAGTGGATAGGTACCATTGAGCTTGAAGTTCAGGATTGCTTGGAACCGGGGTTCTGTGCGATTTCTTCTTCGTCGGTAATTTGATGGACATAAGCGGCTCGACCGTCGTTCGATACACAAAGGCATTTCCATCATGTAATCTGGCATACTTATCAAAGATGCAAGTTTCGCAAGAGCGTCTGCAAATTGATTTTCCTCTCGAGGTAAGTGCAAGTAGGTTACGTGATCAAAGAATTGAGCGACTTGGTCAATCCTAGCTTGATAGGGTGCTAGGCTTTCGCTTCGGATTTTCCAAGATCCCGTAACTTGGTTGATGATTAGTGACGAATCTCCATGCACTCGGAGGTTTTTGATGCCTAAGCTTACTGCCGCTTGTAGTCCAATTAAACAAGCCTCATACTCTGCGGCGTTGTTTGTCACCTCGAAGTCGAGTTTGTGGCGATCGGTGTATGCTCACCTTCAGGAGAAATGAGCAACACTCCTATCCCAAATCCTCTTAGGTTTGATGCTCCATCAAAGTATAGGTCCCAGGAGTCTACATCTGTTTGAAGTATATCCTCGTCGGGAAATGACCAAGTATCGATGGCTTGTGCGTCGTTGATGGGATTTTCTGCGAAGAATTCGGCGACGGCGCGACCCTTTATTACTTTTAGTGGCACGTATTTGAGGTCAAATTCTGAGAGCATCATGGTCCATCTTGCTAGGCGTCCATTGAGGACAGGTTTCTCGAAGAGGTATTTGACTGGATCCATCTTGGAGAATATTTTGATGGAGTAGCTAAGCATGTAGTGGCGTAGCTTCTTTGTTGCCCACACAAGAGCGAGGCATGTCTTTTCGAGTTGTGAGTATTTGCACTCGTATTCCAAGAACTTTTTACTTAGGTAGTAAATAGCTCTTTCTTCACTTCCTGAGTTTGAGCTAGCATAGCACCCATGGCGATTTCGATTTACCGTGAGATACAAACCAAGAGGTTGATCTGGTTGTGGTGGCATGAGCACTGGTGGTTTAGCTAATATCTCCTTGATTCGGTCGAACGCCTTTTGACAATCATCATCCCACATGGTGTGGTCTGTCTTCTTAAGTTTCTTGAAGATAGGCTCGCAAATCATCGTAAGTTTCGATATGAATCGACTTATGTATTGAACTTTTCCCAGGGAATCCTCGACTTCTTTCTCTGTTTGAGGTTGTGGCATTTCAATCGAGCTTTGATTTTCGAGGGATCTATTTCTATACCTCGTTGGCTAACGACGTATCCTAGGAGTTTGCCAGATGTTACCCCAAATGTGCATTTCTGAGGATTGAGTCTCATGTTGTACTTTCGTAGCCTTGCGAAGAACTTGCGAAGGTTCGCAATATGTCCCTCTCTCTCTTTGGATTTGACGATCATGTCATCTACATATACCTCAACTTCTTTGTGCATCATGTCATGTAAGAGTGTAGTTGCGGTGCGTTGGTATGTAGCTCCAGCGTTGATCAATCCGAACGGCATTACTGTATAGCAATAGGTTCCCCATTGGGTGACGAACGCGGTCTTGTGCATGTCTTCCATGGCCATTTTGATTTGGTTATAACCCGCATATCCATCCATGAAGGATAGCAAAGCGTGGTCTGCAGTGTTGTCCACCAATATGTCGATGTGAGGTAGAGGAAAGTCATCTTTCGGACTTGCTTTGTTCAAATCTCTAAAGTCAACACAAACTCGGATTCTCTCATCCTTTTTGGGTACGGGTACTATGTTAGCCACCCAGTCAGAATACTCGGAAACTTTGATGAACCCGGCTTTGAATTGCTTATCCACTTCTTCCTTGATCTTTAGGGCCCATTCTGTTCTCATCCGTCGAAGCTTCTGTTTTACAGGCTTGAAACCTGGCTTAATCGGAATTCTATGTTCGGCAATGTCCCTGTCGATCCCTGGCATGTCTTTGTAGGACCAAGCGAAAACGTCTTTGAATTCATTTAGGAGGTCTATGAAGTCGGCCCGTTCGGCAGAGCTCAAGGTAGTCCCTATCCTAAGTTCTTGGGGTTCTAGTTCAGTTCCTACATTGATGGGTTCGGTGTCTTCAATTACTGGTCCCCCTTCCCTTTCCTGTAGTATTTCTTTGGCTACGTAGGGAGGTATTTCGGTCAAGTCTGGGTTTTGGTCATCCTCAGTATCATCATAAACAGAATTGCACTCAAGATAACGCAAAGAGTAAGCAGAACCTGATTTATTCATATTAAGATTTGAGTAAAGTTGAAACAAAGAAGCCAACTGATCCATGGTCAGTGGCGGCAAAGGAACAGTAGTTGGGGCATTTCCCGAACTACTGTGACTACTTGAAAGTAAGCTAGGAGAAACGAAAGGAGTGGGGATGACGACAGGAGTAGACTCTCTAATGACTTCTCTAGACTCTGACTCTGACTCCGACTCGAACTCGTCGTCTTCTGGCTCTTCTTTGAACATCTCTCCTTCTCCAGTGGTGAGCTTGAAGAGTCTTCCTTGATTGTTGGTCCATTTGATTGATTTTCTCCATCCTTTCTGCTGCTTTGTATCGATTTCTGTGATTAACGCGGTGGGGTTGAAGCGATCGTCTTGAAGTATTGTAGTAATGATCTCATCCTGCGCGGCCCTAACAAATCGGTCCTCTCCAAATAGGAGGCTAACAGCTTGTTCGTCTAAGCAAGGTGCTTGACGGGTTTTGACGGTAGGAACCGTTTCTGGAGGGATAAAGTAGCAATCGTGAAAGATCTCGATTCCGGCTAACTTCCTCTCGAGGTAATGCCAAGGTTCGGGAAACCCGTGATAGAGTTCCGAACTTCCTTCTTGAACGAAGTATCCATTTAAGGTGGGGAGATATGGCCTCATTTGGACTCCTACATACTTGCGATTTTGGACTTGAGCAAGCATTTCGAGAACTTCTTCAGCTGTGGGTTTGTACCCCAGTCCAAGTGGTGTTTTTGATGAGTTGCCTTTCTTGTATGGCGCGAAGGTGTTCTTCCGAATTGGGTTCAAAGGCATTCCAGGGAAGTATCCCTGATTTTTGAGTATGTGATTGACCACCAAGTTAGAGTAGGGATTGTAGTACAAGGGTGCCAACTCGCTTTCTATGACACTTACACTTTGGAAGCCCCCAAGTTCGTATATGGGATCCGCCAGGACTTGATTGCTTGATTGTTTCTCGATTATTGCCTTGATAGGCGACGAAGTGATTGTCACAACTTTGCCATTGAGTGGGATCTTGATCTTTTGGTGAAGGGTGGATGTTCTTGCTTTGGAAGCATGAATCAAGGCCTTCCTGAAGTATGTTGAATGAAGCTTCGATGTCCACTGTTTGGAAGTTGACCTTTCGCTCGATTGGTCCCGTAGCTATGGTTAGGCTAGCAAGTCCAACCACTTTTCGTCGTGTACCGTCATATGCGCGTACACCTTGACTTGTAGGGGTCCAATCCGACTCTTTCATGCCTAGTTTATATGCCGTTTTGAGGGGTATGACGTTGACCGCGGAGCCATCATCTACCAAGGTCATTGGCACATTCTTCTTTAGACGGATGAGTGAGTGATGTATAGAGCGAGGTTGTGACTAGCGCCAAAAGGTGGCAAGTCTTCGTCTGAGAAAGTAATAGGATTACTTAACTTCGGTGATTCTTGGAAGACCAAGTTGACTACATCTTCGGGAGTAGAGTTATGTGCCACATTCAATTTGGCCAAAGCTTGCAGTAAAGCTTGGCGATGCGGAAATGAGCTTGCCACTAGTTGCCAGACTGAAAGATCAGCCTTGGTTCTTTGTAATTGCTTGAGCAAGTGGTCGGTGGGGTTGTCTTCGTTGTCATTTGGTGTGATGACATTGGTTGGACTGTTTTGAGTAGTACTTTGGTATGGACGGCCCGAGCGAGTTAGGTGATCCACATCTTGGTCTTCGCCATTTTGGACTATCTCTTTTACTAAGGAGTTTTCGATGAGATACTCGTCCTCATCGTCATCGGCCCAAACCCCATTAATTGCAGCTAGTTCTTTCATCCTCATGATGTCACTTTCTAGTCGTATGATTTGATCAACTAGTCTATCGACCAAGGTGACTACTTCTTGCATAGTGGCATTTTGAGAAAAGGTCAATGGTACGCGTTCTTTAGGCGTTGCCTTGGGATCGCGTAAGATCATTACCATGTTTTCTAGTTCCCACACTTGTCTATCTACACTCCTTGCCCATGCGATGAAGTCGGAAATGGTAGGGGAGATGGTAGAGTAGAGTCTTTCTTTCTCAATTGCATGAATTTCATTTTCGGTGGGAGAAATGAGATGTGAGCAATCTAAGGTAGATTCGTCACTTGTAATCACTAGAACTCCAAGAGGATTCTGAGTGTTGTTGGGCTTACCTCCTGGTGGAATTGGGAGCCGACCATCTTCAATCATATCTTGAAGCACATGTTTCAATTTGTAGCATTTTTCTGTGTCGTGCCCCTTGCCCCTATGGTATTCACGAGAAGAGTTTTCATCCCGAATTTGGACTTCCTTTCGGGTTCGGGAGTAGGTCCAATGGGTTGGAGTTTGCCTTGCTTCATTAGCCTTTTCAGAGCATTGGAGTACGTGTCCCCAAGGTTTGTGAACTTCCTTGGTGGGCTAGTTTTCTTGGATGGCTCGAGAAGGTTAACCTCGTCGGTCTTGCTAGTAGAGCCGTATGAACGACTTGTGGACCCTTGATATCCTCGACCTACCGTTTTGGACAAGAGCCCTTTGCGGATGTCATCTTCAATTCGTGTCCCCAACACGGTTAAATCTTTGAAAGTCTTGATGTTTTGATATCTCAAATGGTTGGCATATATGGGCTTGAGATTGTCCACGAACTTCTCCATAAGAGTGGCCTCGTCTGGACGTTCTACTAGTTGAGTACTAGTCTCCCTCCACCTACTTAGGAAGTCGGTGAATCCTTCTTTGTCATTTTGGGTAAGAACCTCTAGAGTGCGCATGTTGACTTGGATCTCGGCATTATCCGCGTATTGTTTCGAGAACTCAATGGCGGCGTCTTCCCAAGTAGCGACCTTTTTGTGATCTAAAGTGTAGAACCATTGCTTTGGGATGGTGTCAAGAGATGAAGGAAAGATCCTTAAGAACATCTCGGGTTTGATGCCCTTGATAGACATGTAGTCCTTGAAGGCGCGGATGTGGTTCAAAGGGTTCTCATGTCCTTTAAACTTAGGGATATCCGTCATGCTAAAGTTAGTGGGCAATTTGGAATTGACGGCTTCATACTTACGATTGTTCTCCCTGTAAATGTCATCCCCCTTAAGGTACATCAATTGCTCCTCTAGGTATTGGAGTCTTTTCTCACTGTGATCGTCCCCATGAGAGGATTCTCATCTTTGGACTCGTCATCGGAAAAACCTAGTACTTCACTTTTAATGGGAGGTAGCTTTCCCTCTACATCAAAGATGCGGCCTTCGATAAGCTCAAGGCGGTCATAGGTTTGTTCTTGAGTGAGTTGCATTTGGGTTATCGCGGCCAGGATTCGATCATTACTCTCTTGAATTTGCTGGAGGTTCGTATCATCACTTGACCCAGGCATCTTGGAAACTGGATAAGAGACCGGCGACGAATCAAAACACGATCGACCATTCTATCACATTTGCTAAAAGTTTTGACTCGTGAAGTGGGTGTGTGCCACTTGTGTTGAGTGAGTTTTTGAAGAAAGACAAGGTCTTTGAAAATGTGTGTCCTAGCCAACTGTAGTGTAGTTGTAGGAGTGGACTCGAAGTGAGGTTTGAAATGGGCTTGTGGCCCGAATTTTGACTTGACAAACGGACAGAGTTTTGACCGGACTTTGTACTAATTAAAGGCCCTATTTTCGAAATTCTTGATTGAAAACGGGTTTTGATTTTTTTGAAAATTCGTCATGATTTTGTTTAGAAATAGTGATCACATAAGGTTTTGCATATTTATAC
Organism: Silene latifolia; assembly: GCF_048544455.1. Taxonomy (NCBI): domain Eukaryota; kingdom Viridiplantae; phylum Streptophyta; class Magnoliopsida; order Caryophyllales; family Caryophyllaceae; genus Silene; species Silene latifolia. The sequence continues at coordinate 223,420,831 of NC_133534.1, forward strand.
AAGCATTATAACGGGATGCTGAGTGCTTTTAGAAGGGTTTTGGTTTAAAGGGTGGGTTGCCATACCGAACCATCAAACCCGAAGTCTGTGGAGAGGCTCGTGCCAAACAAGAGTAAGGCCGATTCCTAGTCCATTTCCTCAAGTAGTGAAGGCCCTTGATACAAACAAGAGTAAGCATCATGGTATGGATGACGTCAATCGCTATCCATCCTTAGGCCCAAATAAGAATTAGGACCGTTTAGACGGGACGATTGGTCAAATGGGTTGGGTTGGGCCTAGGAAGGCCGAATTAAACGGTCTAGGAAGACCGAGTTATGAAAACCGACAATTGTCTTGTACAAACTTATTCCCTAACCTTGTTCAAGTTTCACCCTAGCTACACGTAAGTGTATATCCCAATGAGTCGCCAAAGCGTGGAGCGGGCCGCCACGGGGGCGCTTGGGACGAGGGGAGCTCGGAAACAAACAAGCGTTTGCATTTTGTAAGGAGTCGCCACCAATTTTTATGGGAAATTGGAACCGTTCGAATACCTCGTGTCATGTCAAGACACAAAGTAATGACATGAACACTAAGCAATCGTTACCCTTAGCATTCTATGTCTAGAATGACTCTCGTGGATGCCAATGAACACGGGTGCTCACGGAGATCTGGAGTAAGGGGTGAGGGTACGTATTAGGAAGCTCTTTTGATCGAACACCTAATCCCGCCCGCCTCGATAGCGGCCTCTACTAATGATTAGGGAAGTTATTCGTACTTGATATATCGTCGGCTATATGCATGCAATGCAACATCCATAGATTAATCCTAGCATGTGATAATTAGACTAAGTCGGTGAACAATTAGTTTATCATGCAATTAATGTCGAAGTTGGGATTAATATTGATTTACATGTGAGAACATACGAGCAAAAGGATAAATACAATAAAAGAAAATTACATTAATTACATTGGGATAGGCGATTTATGTCGAAAATACCTTTAAAACGGATAATTTGAGAAAAAGAAATAAAAGAATAAATTAGAAAGAAATACGAATAAGTCAGAAGGTGATAATACGAGTATTAGTTGATTAATACGTAAACTAATTAAACTAGGTTAAGGCGAAAAGGGGTTCGAGGCGAACTCACCTGGAACAGCGCAGAACTGCGCCCTTTGGAAGAGGCGCGGCGATTCTTTGCGTCTTTCAAGGGTGAGTTAGCTAATGGCCGTGAAGCGCAAAACCGTTAATGTTGATTGTTAATTTAGGGATTGGTTAAATTATTTGACTCGGATGGAAGTGATTAATGGATTATTTACATATGATTAAAGTCATAAAAACAGTAAAGCATGGATGAGACGGATTAAAGACGGATTAATTATGTGAAGGGTCGATGTTAATGAACGATTAATTAGTGACATCGGTGAATGGGACAAACTAAACAATTAATTAGACTAAACATGATGAACATGGATGCAAATATATCAATGACGAATCTCAGAAACTCAATATGATGAAATTGAATCTCTAAAATCCGGGTTTGAATATTAAAGACGAAAACCCATAAATATTGATTATTTAGGATTTAAGTCGGAACAATGATGAATTAAACATGTAGATTATGATGATGAATTATGATACATATGAAATTATATGCTAATATGATGAATGAACAGACGAACAAAAGAAAATAAACAATTTTGTCACGAATTACAGAGGACGGAGGAAGAAGAAAAGAAGCGAGGAGCTGCGGGCCCTCACGAAGAGGCGCAGCAGAAGTGCCGCGCTCCTTCAAGAGGCGCGGCGATTCTTTGCGTCCTTTCTCTTCGTCATCTCACTGGAAATCCGCAAAAACAGGTTTAGAGCACGGTTTTAGAAATCGATTTTAATGGTGTTTTCGACATGAATCTTACAATGATGAATAAATAAAATACAATAAATAAACAAGGATTATTACACCCTCAGACTTACATGTTGACGGAACGAGATAAACTAAGAAGATCGATTAGTGAATGCTCGACGCGAATGCAAGGAAAGAATGCCCTCGAAAGAGGAAAACGATTTAACAAGTTGATTAATTAGATTGATTGAGTGTAGTGGTCAAATTGGTCGGTCATGCAACGGAGAGGCTGGTACCCGGAAGGATCCGAGCTTACGTGGTCGAAGGTTCAAGCACGTAGGCGCCAATTAGTAAGAACAAAGTCTAGAATGCAAAGGGAGAAGAGAAGGGCGGACACTCGCGTGAGAAATATGAGGAACGAAAGCTCCTATTTATACTAATCACACGGAGGAATAGGGTTTCGGAGACTCTTTGGAAGTGAATCTCGGAAAGATATGAAAAAGATACGTAAATCATGCAAAGAAGGGCATGGGAAGAGGCGCGCGAGCCACTGCGTCTCTTGGAAGAGGCGCAGACTGCTGCGTCTATTCCCGGAGGTTTCCTCTGTTTAAGAAAGATTTCCGTGTTTTAGTTATGGTAGGACGGATTTAATTCGATTATCTTTTGAATATTACGGGATATTATTTGCCAAAAGATAAAATTTGAGAAATATGGAATAGAAATATCCGGAACATTCAGAACATTCAGACTCGGGATTTAACGGATTATCGAGAAAATGGAGACGGTTTTTGACCGGACTCGAATGTACTCTAATTACTGCCAAAACGACCGTATCGGCACGTAGATGACAACTAAGAGGTTGACATTAATTTTTGAGCAATCACTTGACGATAATCTTACGAACTGTCACTAATCGTTCCGCGAATCAAACATGCGGCCCAATCATCACCGGGTGGTTTGCGAGGGGTGCAGAAACGAGGTGTCTACAGGAAGCGCAAATCGGACGCCTCGACCAGACCGAGAGTGAAAGAGGAAGCGACCAACATGCCAACATGTTTAAAAAACGTTAAACACAGTTGAGATACGCATTCTAACTGCTCGGCCAGGCCGAAGGTAAAAACGAAAAAGCGCTCAATTAATAACGAAAGAAGACAAGTGGAGGATTGTGATCAAAGCCCCGGCCAAGCCGAGGGCCAATAAACAAACTTTATTGAAAATGATTACAAGGATAATACAGACGACGGCCGTCCCCATAGGGATAAGCCAAAACACAACCTACCAAAGTTTTACAAAATACAAGGGAAAGAAAAGCAAAAGGTTACAGACATATCATTTGAAGCGCCAAAAAATGGCAGGGAGGAAAGGCTTAATAAAAGGGCCCCCAGACCTTATCGGAATGGCGGCTAGTGCCTCCTCCTCATCAAGACGCGACGGGGAACCCCCCGGCGCAAGGTTACTAGGACCGGCATCAGCAGAAGACATGTTCACAACAAAAAAACTTAACAATTAAAAGTTGAAAATTTGTTTGTTTACCTTGAAGAAAAAGTGCTACGCCGGAGTAACGCTTCGAAGACTAGAGAGAAGTTTCGTCAAAGAAAGTTAAGCAAGAAAGAAAAATTTTTGAGAAAATGAATTTGGAAGGCCAAATTCAGGGGCTAACTCTCCTATTTATAGGGCAAAGCCCACTCAATCCGACCAATCAGGGCAAAGCCCATGAAGCGTCAACCAATCAACAACAAGACACATGTCAAGCATGCAGCCATGGAAGGTCAATCGACAAACAGTTACAAAAATTCTTCAACACGCTCCTTGACAGAATGCCAATCGACGTATCTTCTTCAACACACCCCTTGGTATCTACTTGCCAAACGGCCCGCTGATTAAACCAAGCTTGGCAGCACCGGCTGGGGGCAATCAAAAGCACACGGCACTCACAACCTCGATCTCGGCCAGCAACACTTTCTTTTCCACATCTGATGTCCATTACACATCCATGTGGAGGGGGGATATGGTACGGCCTAAGCAGAACCAAGCCGAGGTAGAAGAAGCCGGGGGAGAAAATTTTTACTTGCGCAGAATACGCTCAACACTCATCGAAGGTCCATACCACGGCATAGACTACGCTGGGGGCAAATTGATGGGGCATATTCTGCACCCGCTGACCGAGTCAACATACGAGCAAGGTCAAAGATATCCACAAAGACAAGTCAACGACTTAGACAGCTAACCGACGCGCGATCTGTCGGCTGTCTCTTGTGCCTCGGCTAGGACAACTAGCCGGTAGGGCACATATCCGCGTACTCATATCCAAGACCCCTCGGCGGCGAGTCAACAGGGCCCGCCGGCCTGCCATGGGTCCCTCGGCCGAGGGTAGATCAGTCTTTCCACCTGCTAGCCACTTGACCACTTGGCCACTACGTGACAAAAGGTGAAAGTCTATAAATACTCCTCAACTCTCATTGAGGAAAGGATCCACACTTTAACCTAAACACCTCATAATCTGGTAATATCTTCCTTATCTCTCTACAACATATACTTCGCCAAGTAACACACGACTTATCTCTTTAAGTTCACTGACTTGAGCGTCGGAGTGAGTATGCTCGGCCAAAGCCGAGCGCTCAGTTTGTTCATTGTTTCAGGAGAGGCCGAAAGAAGGATCCAACCAAAGACGTTATTCTACAAGCCACGAGTGGTAACAAATAACTGCTTCGGAACTACACCCGGAACAGTTACTGTCGTGGGACGGTGGTGGTCAGTTGATCCCTTAAGGTCACACCTAAAGGATGATGCCCTTATCTGTATAGTTGATTAATTGTATGACGATACAAGTTGGTCAATTCCTTAAAATTGAACAATTCATTTGTGAGAGAGAATATTGATATCTTATTGTAATGGGATTAAATAAGATTTATTTTAGTAATTGAAATGTCGTGTTACTAAAATTGTTTATTGTTTGAGAAACAATAGAGATAAGAATGAATGGTTAATTATAATTACAAAATGTTGCGAATTATAATTATATGACCCATTTTATTTATGTGATCAAGTATCACTAGTCAATTTATTGTATGTAATTTAATTAATTCATGAAATGATATTTATGTGATAAATATGCATCAAATTAATTAATAACATGTAACATACTACATGTGACATATTGTGTGACAAGTGACAAATTGACAAAATAATATGGAGGTCCATTTTATCTCATATGACCGAAATATTGGAGGTAGTATGGGTGAGTGGGTGTTTTGTTTAATGGATAAATAAAACACTGTGATTACCTATAATGTAGGGTAGTCTTACACCTACTTTACTTAATAAGAACAAAAGTAAAAGAAAAGACCATGCATTGGTCTAATGATACTCCCTCCACCGGTTTTGTAAGGGAAGAAGAGATAATTTTATTCTCTCAATTTCACTTGTATTCATACACATGCAAAAGTTATCCTCTCTCACATATTTATCCTTTTCTTCATCAAAACATGAGATTTTTGATTCAAAGTGTTCATAAAAGATTACTAAAATTATTAATGTAATATATGAGTGTTAGTAATCAATTTTAAGGTAAATTACTAAACTAATATCTAGCTAATATTATTTAGTGGGGATAAGGGATAATCTTGGGTGCAATCAAGAGGAGTGGCTTCTATACTTGAGGTTTTTGGAGGATCATCTTAATATATGGAATGCTCAAGAACAAGTGAGATAGGAGACTTCATTTGTGCCCATTTGGCCGAAATATTCATATGGTATGAAACGATTTTTCCTTACTCTTATTCTAGTTTTGCATGCATAAGATCTTTAAGTTTTTATGACTAAAACTTTAAACCAAAATATGTGATATTTAAAATATGATTTCTAACAGAAATATCTCAGTCTACAGAACTAGGTCCAATAAGCAATTCAATGTGAATCATAGCGGAAAAAGTACAGTTAAGTCATACAAGACCTTCCATGATCACAACACCAAAAACTTACCGACATGAACCCTAAGTGTGACAAAGTGTAGTGTGGTTTTAGCACAATTGATCCAAACTTTAAGATGAGCATGCTTAACCACATTCGGTCACAGTCTCAATCCGAGACCAACTTCCGAAGAAGTATTCCCCTTAGTTACCTTGAAAGGTACATACCACTTAAGATACACTTATACTCATTAGAGAACTAACACCCACTTAAAGGCAAATACACCATAACAGGTAATGGCTTAACAACCAACATCCATTAAAGAACAAATCCACCCAATAAATTAACGAGCAAAAGTTTTAATACATAACATCTCATAACAAGAAACCAAACTGAGCTATAGCAATAATCATAAACGCATTAAGCTTTTAATCAAAATGTATACATTTAGTGAGAATAAAAATATCAACTTTATTACTGAAAACATAAAGTACATTACGTACCAAAATATCTCAAATACAACTCCCACTAAATCAATGCATCAAAAGAAATTACAATACTCATGTTTTTAACATGTTTTTCAAACTCAATAGACCTGAGTCCTTTAGTCAATGGGTCTGCAATCATCTCCTCATTAGGAAGAAATACAAACTCGATATCTCCAAGTTCTACCCACTCTCTGATTTTATGAATCTTCAAATCAAATGATTTGGATTTGCGAGATTTTACAATCTTCTTAGTGTATAACACTACAACCCTATTATCACAATGTATAGTGATAGGTCGTGTAATTGGAAGAATATCGCTAAAACTAGAGATGAAATTCCTCAACTCTTTAGCATGATGAGTAGTAGTATAACAAGCTGTAATTTCCGCCTCCATAGTAGAGGTAGACACTGTATTCTGTTTGACATTCTTCCAAGAAATAGCACCACCAGCTAACATAAAAACAAATCCTGTAGTGGATTTCATATCATCCACACAACCCCCCAAGGTCTGCAATTGAATAACCAGTGATTTCTAGGGTACTAACATTTCTGTACACAAGCATGTGAACTCTTGTTTTGCGAAGGTATCTCATAACCTTCTTTGCTGCAACCCAATGCGCATGACCAGGATTAGCCATGCACCTCCCTAACACATTCACTGCATAAGCAATGTCAGGTCTAGTACACAATTCAGCATACATCAAACTACCAACAGCACTAGCATAAGGAATGTCTTTCATAGCCTTTTCATCAAGTGTATTTTGGGGACAATCATTCTTGCCTAACTTATCACCTTTAGATATGAGAGTTATACCAGGCTTACAGTCTAAGAGGCTAAAGTTTTCTAGAACTAGATAGACATATGCCCTTTGAGATAATCCCAACATTCTCTTAGACCGGTCGCGCACAATCTTAATACAAAGTACAAAGGATGCTTCCCCCCAAATCTTTCATGTCAAAGACATTTGAAATATTTGCCTTTGTGTCATGCAACAAACCAAGATCATTACTAGCAAGTAAAATATCATTAACGTAAAGAACAATAAATATGACTTTCCTTCCACTGATCTTGGAATATATGCAAAGATCAATTGCATTCTCAATAAATCCTATAGACTGCACAACATCATAAAACTTTAAATACCACTGAGGAGAAGCTTGTTTCAAACCATAAATAGATTTCTTTAATTTACACACCATATGTTCTTTACCTTTCTCAACAAATCCATCTGGTTGCTGCATATAAACTTCTTCACTAAGATGACCATTCAAAAAAGCAGTCCGAACATCCATTTGGTACAATTCTAGATCATAATGAACAGTTAAGGCCATAAGAATTCTAAATGAATCCTTAGAAGAAACAGGTGAAAATGTTTCATTAAAATCAACACCTTCTCTTTGAGTATAACCCTTTGCCACCAATCTGGCCTTAAATCTCTCAATAGCACCCTTAGAATCCTTCTTCACTTTAAATATTCATTTGCACCTAACTGGTTTAAAATCACTAGGAGGATCAACTAATTCCCAAACTTCATTTTGTGCCATAGATTGCATCTCATCATACATAGCCTCTTTCCATTTTTCTGCTTGTGTTGAAGAAATAGCTTGCTTATAGCTTACAGGTTCAACTATCTAACTCAAATCATAATCAACTTCTCCAGTATAGACAACATAATAATCAAGAATAGCAGAATGTCTCTCTCTATAAGAACGCCTTAAAGGTGCGACAACAGGTGACAACCTGTTCGGGGCTGGTGAAACAGTATTATCGTTAGTCACCATACTTCTCCCATTTGAAGAAGAAGGAATGTTAACAGGCTCAAAAGGACAAATGGAGTTAGTATTACAACGACAAGATTCCAAGTCATTCTCCAAAAAGTTAGCTGTCAAAGACTCCACAATTCAGGTGCTATTAGATGGACTATAGAATCTATAACCTTTAGAAGTTGCAGGATAGCCAATGAGAAAACCAGGAGTGATTTTGGGATCAAGCTTCTTTTCAGAAGGGTTATAAATTCTCATTTCGGTTGGACAACCCCATACCCTCAAATGACTCAAACTTGGTTTTCTCCCAGTCCATAATTCAAAAGGTGTTTTAGGAACTGATTTGTTAGGTACTCTGTTTAAGATATATGAGGCAGTTTTAAGAGCTTCTCCCCAAAGAAAATCAGGTAATTTAGATCTCGACATCATACTCCTCACCATATCTTTCAAAGTACGGTTATGACGCTCAGTCACACCATTTTGTTCAGGAATACTTGGCGTAGTATATTGTCCAACAATACCACTTTCTTGCAAGTATTCAGCAAGAGGTCCCATGAACTGTCCCGAATCACCATGTTTACCATAGTACTCACCACCTCGGTCCGTTCTCACAATCTTGATAGTCTTATTTAACTGGTTCTCAACCTCAACTTTAAAGATTTTGAACTTATCAAGGGCCTCAGACTTGTTACTTATAAGGTAGACATAGCCATATCTAGAATAGTCATCAATGAATGTCATATAAGATGTCTTTTCAAAAATGGTAGAGGATAATGGTCCACTAATGTCAGTGTGAATAACCTCTAGGAGTTCCTTAGTATGGGTTGCACTCTTTTTCATAGATTTGGTCAATTTTCCCCAAATACTTTTTTTTGGCAGCGGTAAAAAAAATGTTCCTTATGCAAAGTCTACCTGCACGATCAACACAAGTGGCATCAAAATCCTCAAAATTTAGCTCAGGAAGTATTTCACATTTGACAAATCTATGGATTCGTTCTCTAGAGATGTGGCCAAGTATCTTATGCCATAAAAGGGAAGAATTTTCTTTAGTTAAGGCTCTTTTGGTTCCAACACTCTCAACATTCAAGGAAAAATGTGAAATTAAATCCAATCGGTACAAATCATCACAAAGAAACGCATTTCTAATCATACGAGAGTTATCAAACAATTCAACACTTTTATTAGAAAAAACCAAACGAAATCCACACTTGTCTAACTGGGAAATAGAAATCAAATTCCGTCTCATAGACGGTACATAAAGAGTATTTTCTAGAGTCAAAGAAAATCCTAAACTAAGCTTTAAGATAACTTTTCCTACGAACTCCACAACAAGTTTCGCTCCATTTCCTACTAACACGGTGACTCTACCCTCACTTGGTATTTGTTTGTTTTGGAACCCCTACAAAGAATTGGAAATATGAACAGATGACCCACTGTCTAACAACCAAGAATGAGGAGGTACATCAACTAAAGAGGATTCATAACAAACTAAGGCCAATGAATTACCTGTCTTTTTCTTTGCTAACCAGGCTTTGTATTTAGAACACTCACTCTTCCTATGACCAGTTTGGTTACAGAACCAACAAGTAACTCCAGTAGATGGTACCATGTTCTTTATTACTCTCAGCCTCAGGACCCTTAAGATTGTGAGATGGACCATGCTTTTGATAAGGACCAGGTTTGTGGTATAGGCTGGATTTATTCTTTTGGAGCTTAGTCCCTTTAGAGCTCTTGTAGAAAGGTCTTCCCCTTCGAGAAGGTTGGGTTAGTTACTAAGTTCACAACTTCGTCCTTCGTCTCCTTCCCCTTTTTCTTTTCAACTCCAACATACAAAGAAATACGGGCAGTGACTGTCTAGGTATCATTTTGGGTGTGATAGACAGTTTTGAGGTGATTCCACTCCTTTTGAGGAAGAGAAGTAAGGATTTGAAAACAAGGAATGGCTCAAAAATGGGTACTTTGAGTTTAGTAAAACGGTTTGAAATATTCTCCATTTTAAGAATATGGGCTCTAACACCACTGACCCTATCATACTTAGTGTTAGTGAGATAGTCCATTAATTCCCCAGTTTCAGCCTTTTCAGATTCCTTATACCGATTTCCAATAGCCTCAAGCAACTCCTTAGCAGTCTTAATCTCAATAGAAAAACCCTGAAATTCCCCAGACATCGACTTTTTCATAATCAACATACTTAACTTATTTGCCTTTTCCCACTTATAAAAATGGTCTTTTTGAGCTTGAGTGCTCTCAATTGTAAGAGCAGCAGGTTTGTCCTCAGTTAATGTAACACCCCCATACTCCAAGTGCCTTACCAGGACCACTTAAGGCATGGAAGTACTACCATCTCGGTTCCCCGAGGCAATGATAATCATAAGACAATAAAGAAACGTACTTTAAAAGTAAATATAGTTTAAGTGATTACATGATCAAAACCAAAGCGCTAAACTGAAATACAACATTCTCGACGGTCTACTACTAAAACTATCAAAGCTATGAAACATCGTCGACACGGCGGAAGACTTCTAAGCGCCACGTGATGACTCATCCCGGCTATCCCATACGCATCATATCATACCTGCTCAATAACTGCTCACCACCCCCGAATGGATCACCACAGTTTTTAAAACATTTAAACGGGGTCAGTACTAATCACACAATTTATATAAACCAACAACACAAGTAAACAAGCGACTCACACGGTCACACACACAATCACACCCACTCCAATCAATTTAGTCGTCACCGATCGTCCTTTGGACCCGACCCCGCCGATGGGGGACCGCACCGTTCCCACCTAAGCCCCGCTCATCATACCGAGCGATAACCCTGTCCCATTAATGTGCACATCCCCTCCCGTGGCGGGTTCCACGGAGGAAGAAACTAGGGCGTGAAGCCACTCCCGCAAGTGACTCCACTCAGCCGAGAACGCATCTCGAGAACCAGAGACAAACAATTAGCAATCACAATACAACATCAACAACCGTCTGAATCAATCAACAATATACAATCACAACCGTCTATATCAATCAACAATATACAATCAATCACAACCGTCTGAATCAATCAACAATCACTAACTACAGCACAATCACCACACATTATGTAATTAATACTGAGTAGGGAAACCCTACCTGGAAAGCAACACAAACATCAGACGATCTAGCAGCTGTCTCAAAACATTTCCTCTACGAACCCTTCTCCTATACACATAATCATACAATTATCACCTAATCAACTACCCCTCCCAAAACCCCCATATCTACCCAATTAGGGTTTTAAACAAACTCAAAGAAACAGTATAAAATTGGTATGTAGATCTTACTCTTGACTCAAGGAACACTATGATGCAAAGAACAAGATGATCCGACACTCCTAGCCTTGGGGATTTGCCAACAACGCGACGAGAGAGAACTACGTAACTCCTTTTTCTTTTGAAGGGTTTAGAAAGGTTAAAAGTGATTAAATAAACTGACGGAAACCTTTTATATCAAACTCGCGTTATTAGCAAAACCCGTCAAAACATTCCGCGTAAACCGGCTACTCGATCGAGTAGCTAAGGTACTCGATCGAGTGCCCCCTTACTCGATCGAGTATCTACATTACTCGATCGAGTACCCAATAGGTCAGAAACTATTTTAAAACGCAACACACCCTTACTCGACAGAGTAAGGCCTACTCGATAGAGTACCCAGAGACTCATAAAACCGTAGTATTACAGTCTTCCCTCCTTAAAAAGAACTTCGTCCCCGAAGTTCAACCCATACATAAAAACAACCATACTAACTCGACCAAGACACAACAACATAACTAAGAACTCAAGAACTCGACCAAACATAAAACATGAACTCTTAACACCCACTCCACCAACTATGTTTACTTCCTTAACATGACTCATGATATCGTATCCACCACATATATATCTCTCACAACACCAACTCCATACATAACCAACTACCATCCTCTAACGCTGCTAGCTCCATAATATCATCCACTATCAAATCCAAAATCAAGACACTCATAGACATCAAACGGAATGTTACATTCTACCACCCTTAAAAGGAACTTCGTCCTCGAAGTTTACTAACACTCATAAACATCATCATCCAATTGTCAAAACTGGTGAAATGTTCTCACACTCCTAAACATCGAACTACAACAAGCACGGTCATGACCTTTAACAAAATTAACCACAACACGAATCAACCTTTTATTCGACATCAAGACTCAAACTTCCAAATATATTACCATATGCACACCCATCAAAATCTCTTTTATCGCATCCTACTCCTCTTAAGATAAATGTTACGTCCTCGTAACTCGCTAATACTAAATCCCAGATATATCTTTTCATTATCCTCATCACCACCGCATGTCAAAGATAACCACCTATAATCTAAACACTCGTCATGCACATATCCAAGGCTCTCTTACTTAAACAACTCTCATACTTCACTTCACTCGTCACACCACCTAACCTATACCACAAAATCCTTAGCTTAACCCAAAACTTCACTTGTTCCCTATTACCGCAACATGACACACCTCTCTATATAAACTATATAAAACTCTTATCGCCAAAAGCATAACTCACGATCCACACTTGTTACGTACACTCACACTAGATCCTCAAGTTCCTTTCTTTCATTACCGCAAGACTCATACATAACTTAACACGACACTAATTACTCAACACCCTACACTAACTGTCTCAACAAAGGATTATGAACCACCTGCATATATCAGATCATGAATATGACTACTGATGCCTCAACTTAAAACAAGATCAAAATTACTGTATCAGCTTCTCACAACTGTGTCCCATCAACAAAATGTCACTATATCATGACAACAACGAAAACATGTACAACTCTCTTTCATATCATACTCTACCCTCATTCTCAAACTTAACCTGGTAAAGAAAACATCAATAAAGAAAACAACTGTCTATCCGTACAAACTGAAACTCACAGGAGGCAACAGCAAACAAAACAACAATCTATGTATGACTGGTATGTACTTTTGAAAACTCGTATCATAATCATCCCGCCTACTCCACTACAACCGGAGACGGCATCGCAACACCGCCACCAACAACCACACCGCAGTGCGAAAATACCCGTATCACAACACTATGTACCGTGCCCGGGTAACCACCTGAGGCACAACAACCACATCGATAGACATCACAACTGCATACAACTCCCATAAACACTGACTCAGAATAGCTTCTCAGACAAGAAAAACTTACTCAAATCCACTTTACTAAATCATAACACAACATATTTTATGAATTAAACAGATAATAACCTCGTGAATATCATCCCCTTACCATATCACAGATTGACATGTATCATGAATACATACAAGTATAACCAGTCATGCCAGATCACTCAAATTATTACCTTTTTGAATATCATTCAATTAGATTAGCGTACCCAACATGCATTACAGAACATTCAAATAACAACTTTATGATAATCACACCATACCACGTCTTGTGAGGTCAAAACCTCGCACAAACATTTATATATCACAGACCCGTAATCACATCCAACCAGTCAATCCTGATCACGTAAGTTACCACCAGATAAAAGTTACCTCTCACCCGAGCTTAATTCGTATGCCCCTCATAACACATTCTCTCATTCGCATAACCATCACCTCATGACAAATATAACCATACCATTAATACTCAACTACTAACAACCGCCTCATATAACCACATCTTATGCTCTCTCACAACCATACATATCAATCTGGTCTCTACAAAATCAACCTCTTTAGGATTGCTACCTTTCTAATATACCATCACCCTTAACCACTAGTCACAAATCATAACACTACAACTGTCCGGACATCAAACCTCTTACACCCATCTCTAAACATCACGATTTCTTTCCTATCTTTGGTTAACATCCCAAACAACGAATATCAAATCCATCAACAAAATTACCTCAACATTCTTTCCAATACTATCCTTAATTGTATCATCATCTAATTCTCCACCAAAAATCTCGTATCGTGCAAATACTCCACCAACTTCATACTCCCTTAATTCCTCTAAACTCATGATTAATCATGTTGTCCTGACACTTCTGTATAACCATTAACTTACTTGCTCTTGACAGTATCATACATCTCGACGATTCCTTACTTTTATGTCACATAACTCCGGTGAACATTTTTCTCAACTTACTTTTATCCTTCTTTTCTCTTTATACTCAACAATACCATTTAATAGTTCAACTCCTTATTACTTCTACCTAACTCTTTAGTGCTCCAATTACCTTCTCATCGCTCTAAAACCCAAATCCCATTATTTATATCGATATCACCTCGCTCTTTCTTACCATGGATCTTCTCTTGCTGTGCTATCACTCACACTTGCCACTAATCTATCCATAAAATCAATGTTCACTGTTCAAACAATTGCATCTCCTTTGTACCTCTCTAGCAATCAGAATTCCTTTTGTACCGTTAATTGCCCAAGGAAATCACACAGTAGTTTCATCTCTTAATAAACCAAATCTCCCAAACTCACTCACTGTCTACAAATCCACCTCGCGACATGTCTCCACAAAGTTCACTATATACTACTCTTCTCAACCCCTTTAAGACGAACTTTCACTGTGTATATTCTTAACCCACACGACTCCTAAGCATCCCTCTCCATGATTCTTTACACATCTCAAGCTGCCGCCATTTGCGTCCCTCATTTCAATCTTTTCATTCTCACGTTCCATAAACTCACGTCATCCCTTGCCCACATTCAATTACTTTTGCATTACTCAACATACAAACATATCGCTCATCTCATCTCACAAAACATGCTCTATGTCTCAATAAACCATACCAATCTTTTTTTTTTTCACTATCTATCACAACTCATATAACTCATGTCCTCCCACCGAACTCCTACTCACCACAGGTGCCACTCACTTCACCATAAGATTGGATAACTTACGTATCAAGACCAACATACATGTAAAACAATACATAAAGAAGTAAAATAACACCTTTGAATTAAACATAATATGCAACGAATTCAAAAGATAAGCATATGACCCAAAAGCAGGGGGTCACTAGATCGAAAGTCGGAGCCACTCGATCGAGTAAGTGACTTACTCGATCGAGTAGGTGAAGATCGAAGCACGTAAACAAATTACCGGGGCCACTCGATCGAGTAAGCGCGTACTCGATCGAGTCCCCCTACTCGATCGAGTACCAAGGCTACTCGATCGAGTACCTACGCATTTCTCAGCACTGTCCAGTTTTCGTAAAACAGTCATAACTCACTCGTTTCTTGGTCGTTTTGGGCGTGTGACCTATCGTTAGAATCGTAAAAGAACAAGCTATCACCTCCAATTAGAATCACATCAAAATCATTTATTAATCTCAAGTTATAACAGTTTAAAGACAACCTCTTTATAAACGAAAAACACAACTATTGATTTTTACTTCCCAAACGACTTAAACAACAACAAGGTAGACAAAACGACTCAGTACTCATAAAACCAGTATTGTTAATCTCATGTTACCATATTCAAAAATCAAGCAACAACATCCATCATGCACATATATTATTTAACTCATTAGTCATGTACTAACCGCATACTTTAAATTTTATAACTTTTCGTAACACAACATTCTCATACATTACAAATCTTATTTCCATGTTACTAATACAACAACATTACAAATACACTTCGTCACCTAAACATATTCATAATCACAAAATTCATATTCTCATGCAATTGCTACTCCATCTTTTCCAATCAATTCATCCATTTCCAACACATTACTCATCATTCTCATACACTTTTCTAACAATTCCAACCAACATTGTAAACCAACTATCATGCAACATGCTTTCAATCAACAACATACGAAATCACATTATCACCATCTTTTCTACACATTCCCCATTCTCCACATACATACATCCACTGATTCATGCCACACATCACCATATAGGTACACAATTCACAGGATAAACACATAGCGATCCCGACTCATATCCCATGGTGACCGGTTTAAAATTGTAGGGCGAGTTCGCGACTTTAGGACGTCTCCCAAGTCTTTGCATTAGCACCTACAACCTTTACCCCGGGTTCATTTTAATTGACTCCCTATATTCATTGGGTTCATTGGTTACAGGTTTCAGGATCGTCGCTCTGATACCATTTTGTAACACCCCCATACTCCAAGTGCCTTACCAGGACCACTTAAGGCATGGAAGTACTACCATCTCGGTTCCCCGAGGCAATGATAATCATAAGACAATAAAGAAATGTACTTTAAAAGTAAATATAGTTTAAGTGACTACATGATCAAAACCAAAACTGCTAAACTGAAATACAACATTCTCAGACGGTCTACTGCTAAAACTATCAAAGCTATGAAACATCGTCTGACACAGCGGAAGACTTCTAACTGCCACGTGATGACTCATCCCAGCTATCCCATACGCATCATATCATACCTGCTCAATAACTGCTCACCACCCCCGAATGGATCACCACAGTTTTTAAAACATTTAAACGGGGTCAGTACTAATCACACAATTTATATAAACCAACAACACAGTCAACAAGCAGCTCACACGGTCACACACACAATCATACCCACTCCAATCAATCTCCGTCACCGACTGTCCACTGGATCAGCCCTGTCAGTGGGGGACCGCAGCCGTTCCCACCTAAGCCCCGCTCATCATACCGAGCGATAACCCTGTCCCATTAATGTGCACATCCCCTCCCGTGGCGGGTTCCACGGAGGGCGAAACTAGGGCGTGAAGCCACTCCCGCAAGTGACTCCACTCAGCCGAGAACGCATCTCGAGAACCAGAGACAAACAATCAGCAATCACAATACAACATCAACAACCGTCTGAATCAATCAACAATATACAATCACAACCGTCTGAATCAATCAACAATATATAATCACAACCGTCTGAATCAATCAACAATCACTAACTACAGCACAATCACTACACATTATGTAATTAATACTGAGTAGGGAAACCCTACCTGGAAAGCAACATAAACATCAGGCGATCTAGCAGCTGTCTCAAAACATTTCCTCTACGAACCCTTCTCCTATACACATAATCATACAATTATCACCTAATCAACATACCCCTCCCAAAACCCCCAAATCTACCCAATTAGGGTTTTAAACAAACTCAAAGAAACAGTATAAAATTGGTATGTAGATCTTACCCTTGACGCAAGGAACACTATGATGCAAAGAACAAGATGATCCGATACTCCTAGCCTTGGGGATTTGTCAACAACATGACGAGAGAGAACTACGTAACTCCTTTTTCTTTTGAAGGGTTTAGAAAGGTTAAAAGTGATTAAATAAACTGACGGAAACCTTTTATATCAAACTCGCGTTATTAGCAAAACCCGTCAAAACATTCCCGAAGCTACTCGATCGAGTAGCTAAGGTACTCGATCGAGTGCCCCCTTACTCGATCGAGTATCTACGTTACTCGATCGAGTACCCAACAGGTCAGAAACTATTTTAAAACGCAACACACCCTTACTCGACAGAGTAAGGCCTACTCGATAGAGTACCCAGAGACTCATAAAACCGTAGTATTACAGTTAAAGCTATATCTAAGTCAGCTAAACCAAGAGCCAACTCAACATCACATTTCCATTTAGCAAAATTGTTCCCACTCAGAGTCTCAATAGAACAAATTTGGTTGCTCACAGAAAAATTGTTAACTGAAATAAGAAATAAGACAAATATTAGCATGATATGGGCATACTTTCTTTATAACTTTACACAAGAATATGCTAGGGAAGTCGCAATATTTTCACATGAATTCATATTATACCTTATGCATTCCCTTTTGGGCAGAATACACAAAGCACAATAACTACCTCCAAGTGAATAGACAAGGAAATTTCTCAAAAATAAATCCCCTTTGGCCAAATAAATTTCTAAGAAATCAAATTATTTACACTTGTATTTACTCAACCACTTACTCAAATTAACTTATACAACTTCCCCCTTTGGGCAGGAAATTATAGAAACTAATTTAAGAAGCACAAATATTCCGAAATCCTTATGATTTATTTAAAATATTGACAGATAGTCCGCTTTGGCCAAGCTACCCACTGTAATTGAAATAAATCACCGAAACAATACCCATATATTTACATACATGCTATTTCCAGTTTCTTATCATGTGACGTACGAATATTAGTTTAAGCATGCGAATCAAGCAAAGGGTTGTCTTAAAATATGTACAATGAAATTACACTCTTAATTTATACAGAATATCTTATAATTATCTGATAGTTTATACGACCAGTTTATATCAACATGTAACAACGCTCTACGTTTAAGGAACCAAACTAATTATCAATAGTCAACAATTTACGGTATTCCTTTAGTCTGATATAAGAGCAGTGCACAAAATTTCACAATTGGTAGCCTACAATTGAAATAAACCAGCGACACGTATGTATGTGTGTGGAAGTACAACAATCAAAGCATCATCATAGAAAAAACTTGATCAAGATATCACTAGAATACAAAATTCAGTGTTTGCATATCATACTATGTTAGATTTCACTAGAATACAAAATTCATTATTTCATCAAGATTTCACGCGTTTAAAAATTAGTTCACAAAACTCATCATCGATGTGTGTCAATTGTCAAAACCAACAGACTATATTAGATTAACAACAATATTAATTTTCGTTGATCTAGCAAAACGAAAATACAGTGGATGACTACGGTTATAAATCCTAATACAATATAGCTCTGATACCACATGTAAAAAATATAATATAGAGGATCGTTGCATAGGGTACATACCGCTAGTGGAAGCTATAGATGAATAATAGATGAATAGTAGTTAGTATGATATGATCTTCTCCTCCCTCTTCTAGGTTTCTTTATGATGGCAATCAATGGGGCATGTCATCCCAATAACCTATTTATATAGGTTAGAGGTATTCTAGACAGGAAAAGAGACCTAGCCATAATAAGACTATATTTGGTCCACCTCATCAGGCTGCCCATTGTATAATAAACAGACCCTACACTTATCAGTACCATCATACTATGTACTTAATAATACTAACTCAGACAAACCTAGGCCCAATGGATCATAACTGTAGTGAGTTTTATCAGTCTTATTCAACCCGTTTTAATAAACAATAAAACCCGACTAATGGAAGTCTAAATCCAACAAAAAGAACAAAACAAAATTTAAATGGATTATAAAGAGACAATAAAACAATATTTAAGTGATTGGTTCGACCTTCACTTTGATTGTGCTTCTCGCTATCTATTCCTAAAAACGACAAGTTTGATTGATTATCGTACTCTTTTAAAAGATAATTTTTTTTTGGTAAAATGTAAGGTATAATATAATAAAAGGGATAAAACCTGTAACCATTACAAGGCATGAACCAAACAAAATTCGGCCCATACCTAAACAACAACAAAAGATGCCACAATCTGTCCTTTATTCGGACCAACAAAAACAAAATAGAGAGAGGATCTTATCTTCACCAAACATCATCCTACCTCCTCAATTTCCAGATCTAAAACTCTCCATCTTCTCAACATTCGTCTTCTCTAATCGAAGAATTGATGATGGCATCCACAATGGCTTTTCTAGTCTTTGAACCATTCCTATTCAACCTCCAATGCAAAATATTCTGGGTTCGTAATACAATGTGAAGCCAATCTCCAATCTGATCCTTGTGAAGCTTTTCTTTCATATTCAAGCAATTTTGATGATTTAATCAAGCTAGTATACTATGTTTTGGTATAGACCAAGTGTTCCATACCAAATGATGTCAATTAACCTGAATTCTCTTATCCCTAAGATATTCGTAGCCTTTTGCAATTGTATACTCTTGTCCCTTCTGAGTTGTCCAAGTCTGATGTTGGTAAGCCTCTGCAAAAATGTCTTTGGTTTGACATATTTTCCTCCAGTACCAGCTGGAATCATCTGGAGGAGAATATTCATTCTAAGCTTTATTCTTTATTTAAATGTGATTGACCCATCTAACCCAAAGTTGATCAGGGCTAGATGAGACCCACCACACCAGTTTACTAATCGTAGCTTGATTCCACACAACATCTTTTTTAAGACCAAGTACCCTTTCTTTCTTAGGATTGCAGACCTTGTCCCATGAGACTAAAGGGGTTCTAAGGTAGTCAACCCCTCCATCCCATAAATAATTTCTGCAAATAGCTTCTATTTTAGCAATGACTCCTTTTGGAAGAATCAACATGGAAGACCAATAATAATGATAAGTTTTAAGCACAACCTTTACCAACACTAATCTCACTGCATATGAAAGCTTCCTAGCCTCTAGACCCCTGATTTTACTCATAATCTTCTCAATCAAAGGTCTGCAGTCTTGGGCTGTGAGCCTGGTAGTTTTGAAGGGGAATCCCAAGTATTTGAATGGTAGCTGCCCCTCAACAAAACCAGAAATTTGAATAATATCTACTTTCAAATATGACTTGACACCATTAAAATATGCATTTGATTTCCCCTTGCTCATTTTAAGCCCAGATGATAGAGAAAAGGTAGAGAAAGTTCTTAGCATAGTCATAATGGACTGAGTATCCCCCTTGTAAAAAAGTATCAAATCATCTGCAAATATCAAGTGAGTGAGCCTCGTAGGTTTGCAAAGAGGATGATACTTGAACACACTATTTGCAGTAGTATGGTTCAATAATCTTGACAGGTATTCCATGCAAATAGTAAAAAGAAGAGGTGAAATAGGGTCCCCCTGCCTTAACCCTCTCTTGCCTTGAAAAAATCCAAACAAATTGTCATTAAGGTTTAGAGAGTAACTTGTTGTAGATACACACTGCATTACCCATTGTCTGAACTCCTCTGGAAAATTCAGAGCAGTTAGCATTTGATCTAGGAACTCCCACTCAATGGTATCATAAGCCTTCTGAAGGTCAATTTTAAAAAAGACGTCTAGAGGAAATAGTCCCCTTTCCATATAACCTAACAATATCCTGACAAATAAGAATATTTTCCATAATACTTCTCCCCTGAATGAAACCTCTCTGATTGGGAGTAGGGGTGTTCATTGGTCCGGGACCGGACCGGACCAAACTCTCTGGACCGAAGACAAAAGAAGTGTTAAGAGGTGGACCGAGGACTGGACCATATTAATATTGGTCCGGTCCGGTCTGGATCATAAAAACGCGTGGACCGGACCAAATGGACCAAAGTGGACCAAATATTATTATCATTGGCATGTTTTAGCATATAAAACTAATACTCGAGAAGTTCGTAACGATCAAAATAAACAACATTATTTTTTTACTAGATTTAACTACATAATTACACATCTTATAATACGTGTAAACAAAGTAGAAAATAAAATCAATAATATTACAATTTTAAAACTTCTTTTCTTACATAACTTCGGTCTGTGGTCCGGTCCGTGGTCTATTCGGTTTGGTCCAGGACCGGACCGAAGACCAAAGTCGAGTATATAGGTGGACCGTGGACCGGACCAAACAAAATTCGGTCCGGTTTGGTCTGGACCAAATGGTCCGGTCCGGTCTGGTCTTTGGTCCGAACCACTGAGTGAACAGCCCTAATTGGGAGAAATCAAATCTGGTAAAATGGTAGAGAGCCTATTGCAAATGAGCTTAGATATGCATTTATAAACAACATTGTAATAGGCTATAGGTCTGTACTGAAGTATTGTGGTTAGGGGTGGGCATAATCCGGTCCGGACTGGAAAAATGGACCGGTCCGGACCGGAATCTAGTGGACCGGAACCGGAATCTAGTGGACCGGAACCGGAATTAAAAATTCTGGTCCGGTCTCCGGTCCACTATTTTCCAAGATTCCGGTTTCCGGTCCGGCATCGATTTGGACCGGAATGCCCGAAATTATTGTTATTTGCATTTTTTTCCTTAAAATTGTATTTTTATTCCGATCCAATCCGGTCCAACCGGAATTTTTGGACCGGAATTTGAAAAAGTGGGCAATTCCGGTCCAACCGGTCTGGTCCGGTCTTGGACGAGTATTTTTCCGGTCCGATCTCGGACCGGAATTTTTGTAATAAGGTCCATGAATTTTGTCGATTCCGGTACGGTCCGATTTTGGACCGGTGCCCAGCTCTAACTGTGGTAGGCCTGTCCACCTTAGAAACAAGGGTAACTGTTGTTGCATTCACATGTTTTAGCATAGATCCTGTCTTAAAAAATCCATTATAGCTTCAGAGATCTCATCCCCAACAGTGCCCCATGTATCTTTAAAAACTTACTCCAGTAGCCATTAGGTCCAGGAGCTTTGTCATTTGGATTATGGAACATAGTGTCTTTAATCTCAGCCTTAGTAACTGTTGCATTAAGATATGCTTGTGCTGATCAGTACAAATTTTACTTTTTTGTACAATGGCATGATTAATCTTTGTGATCTGACTCTTGGACCCCAGGAGCATTTGATAATAGTCTAGAAAGGCATTCTGAATTCCTTGGTCATCACTGTGCATATGATCTATGTGGTCCTTAATTTGGTATATAAATTTTTTTTATGTCTGGCTTTAAGAACCCCATGAAATATGTTGTGTTGCAATCTCCTTCTTTAATCCAGTGAGCTTTGGCTTTCTATCTAAGAAAATCTAGTTTTGTTTGTTGAAGAGTTTTATTAGCCTGAAGTAAATCATATTCTTGTTGCATCAAACTCTCATCACCTGGGTGATTAACCAAAGCTTGTTGAATATGATATAGGTTAGCCTCAACCAGGCTAGCTTGATTTTTCACATCTGAGAAGTGAGCTCTGTTCATTCTCTTGAGATTAGGTTTTGGAAGCTTGAGCTTCCTCACCACCCTATAATACATCTTGGTGCTCACTATTCTTGTATCCCAAAATTTTTGAACAAAATATTGGAACCCAGGAGCTGGGCTCCACATATTAAAGTATTTAAAGGGTCTGTTCTTATTGTGTCCTCTGTTATCCTTACTTAGAATGCAAGGATTATGATCAAAATCTCCTTCAGGCAAGAAGTTTGCAAAATACTCAAGGAAACTTGTCATCCAAACTTGATTAACCAGAAACCTACAAGTCTGCTATGCACCCTAGTCTCAGGGGTTGCTTATTGTTCCAAGTATGGAAAGCTCCCACAGCTTGAATACCATATAAAGCACAAATATCTAGGCACTCTTGGAAGGGTTCTGACTCAGCTATTTCTGTACCCCCTAGCCTTTCCTTATCATATAAAACACAATTACAATCATCCACCACTGCCCAAGGTCCCTGAATAGAGGCATCAATCTTTTTAAAATTAGCCCAAGGGGTTCTCTCTTTATAACTTTTTTTTTTTTTTTGATAAAATGTAAGTATATTATAAAGAGAAAAGTCACCATACAAGATAGACGAGTCAAAAGCGTCAAAACTCGACATTTTGGATTGGTTTGCCCCAAAAAACGTTAAAAGGCCCAAACAAAAATGAGCCCACAACAAAAGCAAATGAATCAGGACACAACAATCTGAAATACAACAACCAGATTTTGTTCCCAACCCTAAATCAAAACCCCTCTTTCAATCAAGAAATCTCATTCCAGTTCTTCATATCCCCGATCCTCAATCCCTGCTATGCTCTATTACCCAAAATTCGATCAATCCAAACAACATCCATTCTCACGATCTTCTTCTTATTCAAAGCTCTTAAACAAACTTGTACCTCTTGAATAATGTCGTGGACAATTTTCTGAGGTCGATACAGAATTGATTCATGCTTACTAAGATTCCTTTGTCGTCAGATATGATAAGTGCAAGCATTGATTGTAGCATTAAGGACTCTTAAATATAACGATGATCTCGTTCTTGCCAGTCTCCATTCAAGTACATCCTTCAAAGGTAAAACCATACCAATCCAGGCCCCCACTTCTGATATGATGGCTTCACTGTAAGAGCACGCAAAGAACAGATGGTGTAACACCCTCGTACACCAATATGCCTTACCAAAGACCATCCCAGTGTAAGAAGGTGTTACCATCTCGGTTGCCCGAGGTAGTAGATCAAAACAGCAATACAAGAACATTTATTAAATAACTTTTAAGTCTTTACAACGGCGAAACAAAGTGACAAGATACAGCAAGACTAGCTATCAAGACTACTAAGCCTGAGCGTCACGGACTTCTACTTCGGTAGCGTGATCACTCGAATCCCTTCCAAGCCCGCAAGCAACATGACTAATTGTACATGGCAAACCAACTGTTCACCATCCCCGAATGGATCACCGCATTTTTGAAAACACAACACGGGGTTAGTTTACTGTATAACAAAATAAGATAAGTACAAATAGGTAACCAGCTGATCATCGGCCACCTCCAAACTCCCGATCTCACATAGAAACCGACTACACACCAAAGTGTGTAGTCCTGCCAGATTACTCATCGCAACAGGTAATCCTCGCCGCCAGTGGGGGACCGCAGCCAATCCCCACCTAAGCCCCGCTCATCAACGAGCGATAACCCTGTTCATTAATGTGCATATCCCCTTCTGTGGCGGGTTCCACAGAGGGCGAAACTAGGGCGTGAAGCCACTCCCGCAAGTGACTCCACTCAACAACCATCACCACAACCACACCAACTCCAACACTCCAACACTGATTAGCAGATAATCAATCGTATATAATACAAACATAATCTTAAATCAATTAACAGTAAACCGAGTAGGAAAATCCTACCTTATCGTCAATCCATGAAAATGCATCCAATAATTAGCCAAGCAAGACTCCGAGACGCATCCTACAAACGGTAACCACATCCTATTACGAGACTACCCCAGAAGCCTACTGAAAGATGACAACAAAACAAAGACTTACCTAGCGATGCACCCAACGACGACAACGATGACATCCTTACTTGCATACCTCATATGTAACCCAATCCCCTTCCATGGTTAGTGTCTAGGCTAGATGAGAGTGTAGGGAAAGGTGGGTGATAGGTGAGAGAGAAATATATTAGGGTTAGAGAGAAATGGAACCGTCGAAAATGATATATGTCTCACTAACTCGCGTTTTATAATAACGCGTCAAAAGCGGCTATACTCGGTCGAGTACTCTCATACTCGGCCAAGTAAGCCCTACTCGGTCGAGTGTTACCACCACTCGGCCGAGTAGCCCATATTAGGTCGAGTAAATCATCACATAAGTCTCATATCCTCTCACCTATCCCCTCATAAGGTCTTTCGTGGTCAAAAGGTCGGTCAAAGGGTCCTTAAACATGGCGGGTATTACAGATGATCTGTGCTTTCAGGAGATCCCCCACATATACTACAATTATCCTCATCACATAACCCTAATTTAAAGAGTTTTATCTTTTGTGTTCATGTTTCCATGGTGGTAAATCCAGGCTAAGAAAGCATGCTTAGGTATAGTCCATCTGTTCCACACAAACTTATGCCACTGAACATCTACATCTCTAACTCTAAGATAGTCGTAACCCTTAGATATGGTCTATTGTTGATGAGTTTGATTTTGCCATACCTACAGTTGATAGGCTCCCAATAACTCTGTTTTGACCTGACAAATTTTTCTCCAGTACCACGCTGAGTTTGAGGGTGGAGAGGGACAAAATTGATAAAACGGAAAAGATCCGAGTGAATGGAAAGGACAAAACAAAGGATGAATTCCACTTGCACTTAAAAGAAGCATACTATAAAAATAGACCAACTTCTAATTCTGGCAATCAAAATATTTCGAAGTTAGAAATACTTAAAGAAGAAAAGAAAAACCTATTCTGGTTTGAAAAACCCCTTCTTTCTCTTCTTTTCAACTATAAACGTTGGAATCGTCCAACGCGATATATAAAAAACAATCGATTTGAAAATGCGGTATGGTTGATAGTAAAACATCGATTTTTCTGTTCAGACTTAATCCTATCTTGATAAATTTCCCTAGATATTTTCTTACGAAACTTTGTTATAGCATCTATAACTGCTTCCGGTTTTGGAGGACAGCACGGCAAATAGACATCCACGGGAATTAGTTTATCGACCCTCTGAACAGTACTGTAGGAATCGGTCGGTTAATTCTTGAACTGACATGTTCTTTCCTTGTTTGCACTCCATAAATTCATCTATCTTTCGGTGCCTCAATTCTTAAAGATAGAATCTATTCTCGAGCATAGCTACGAACTCGGTCCAGCCGAACCCAGGTGCAAGTACGGCGGCAGGACCAACTATCCTCTACCGTGATAAACTCGGATCGTTCTTCCTAAAATTGATAAATTTCCATCTTACAAATTAATTGCTTGTTTCATACTCTTATTTAAATTTTTCACTTTGAAAACAACCTAAAACTCCCCCTTTTTTATGAAATTGTCTTTTTAATTAATTGCAACTATTTTACGTAACAACATCTACATAATGAGTATGGATCCCCTCAATTTTAGAAATGGAGAGTTTATTTTCTTCTCACAGTAGAATATTATATTGCATTCATCTCTTCATAACCTTTTTTCTTTTATTTTTCGTGATAAACTCGGATCGTTCGATTGTTCTTAAATGAAATTTTGACCATTAAAAAGAAATGGACCCTCCATTTGGAAATAGAGAGGATCCCTATTGCCTATTTTATACTTCGTATAACTTATAAGCATAATCTCCTATCTGCTAAAAGAATAGGTGGGTCTAAAATTTTTCCCTCCAAAAAGCATCTTTTTAAATAAGGAAGATAATTACAATTAATTTCATCTACTAAATATGGAAACTAATAATTATATTTTATTCGGAAAATTCACGTGGTGCTCCTAAACTTTATGACTTTGCACATGGTATCCAATATTTTAAGTTTGTGTACATAATACCCTCTATGTTTGATTTTCATGCACAACATGCCCTTTTTGTCAATATAAAAAAAAACTCAATTGAGCATAACTCTTAAACCTTTATTTAGAATCGGCCAAATTTTTTTTCTAAAATGATTATTTCGTCATAATCTACAATTTGAGAAGAAGAAAAAAATTGTCGACTGACATTTTATAGGTTTTTTTTTAAAGAAAATCTCAAATCAACCATATTTTCAATCTTAAATTTCCGAATGACCATTTTCATTTTAT
Source organism: Silene latifolia (assembly GCF_048544455.1). Taxonomy (NCBI): domain Eukaryota; kingdom Viridiplantae; phylum Streptophyta; class Magnoliopsida; order Caryophyllales; family Caryophyllaceae; genus Silene; species Silene latifolia. The sequence goes on from NC_133534.1 coordinate 223,447,895, forward strand.
CAATCTATAGATCTCGTAGAGGTAATCAATTTGAAAAAAAAAATAGTTAATTCCGATTTCTGATCTATGATTTATGCTCAATTGAAATTCTAAAAAACGATAAAAAGGGCACGTTGTACTTGAAAAACAAATCTCAAGTATATCATGTGCACAACCTTAAAAAGTTGGATACCACATACAAAATGGCAATGTTCGCTGGTACCACGTAAATTTTCCGTATTTTATTTCATTAAATTATTATCTTTTCACTAAAATTAATCTTTTCATCAAATTATATTATTTCACTAAACTCTAAACTATACTCTCTTAATTAAATATAAATAAAATTTATATAAAACAAAATGCTATATCTTTTATTGATGCTATTATTTGAGAATAACTTGACCCATATTACGTATAAAACAAAACTGTAAATCGCTAGAATTTAAAAATTAAAATCGTTAGCTTTGTGATATAAAAAATATTTTGTTTAAAATATATTTCAACACATTACTCAATACTCTTTATTAATTGTCAGTTATAACTTTTTTTAGAAATATGAATAATTAATAAAATACCACTATTATTAATTAATTTATTAAAAATAAAAAAACTCTATATAACGTGTATTTATTACACGAGGTCTAAACTAGTGGAATATTACAAGCATATTTTTCAGATAGTAGACATTATATTAATCACATCATACAATACATAACATTCACTTCTCTAGTACTCCACTATTCACTTTTCTTTTTCATGTCTCTTCATCCATGTCTTCAATGCAAAAGGGCACAATGCTACTTAGCAAAAAGTGGCAAGGTAATTTGAACTTTTCTGACCAACATACAAACTTACAGGGTAGGACACACCGATAAACTAAGAAAGAAGCTACTACGTATGTGTTGTTGATCAACTAATGTCAAAACATAAAGGCCTTGTGCTTTACCATCTCAACTACCAAAACATGGTCTTCACACAGCCACATTCACAGCAAGTGTTTCATCTTCTTCTTCTTCGAGTTGTTGCTTTCTCCGAGCTTCAAGCTTACTTTGATTGCCTAGAGCATCAGATATGGATTGAGGCAACCAAAAACCAGGTCGCTCGAGAAATGGGGCTCGGTCTAGGACTAAAGGTTCACGTAACACAACTTCAACACTGTCATAGGTCCTCAGTTTCAAAGTCGCCTCACCTTTAAGACCCAAAGAAAGCCACCCAAGCCCAGCAACAGCAATGTCACAACTATTTACATCCCAGCTTGTTCCACTCACTTTAAATTCTCTCTCTTTCCAATTCACAATTTCTGAAATCCCGTCAGTGCCAATAGGAGGCTGAAAAATATTATGCCAAAGACAGATAGAATTATGTCAATGAGAAATAAACGAGTATCACATGAGATGAAAACCTGTGCTGAAATGTTTATAAAATCTTAACGTCCTCAATTCCTATCTACCATCATAATTAATAACCCATTTCGATTTCGATTTAATACTCCCTTCAACAATAGCATTACCATGTGCATAAAGAATTCCAGGAAAAAAAAAATTGTCCCCAAATGGCGACATGAAGGATCCAGATGTACACGGCTTTACATGTGTATCAGCAACACAAAGGCCGTTTTTGTATGACCCATGATTAAAGGTTGACAAGGCCTTAAACTAGATTCACCAGCTGCATTTCAATACTGTCATGTGCTTGCTAATTGTTCTAAAAGGCTTTAATAAAGCTAAACCATGACCGATATATAGAAGGAAAAACACCCATTTTAATGCTTGATCTGCTTACCTGTAGCCTAACGCCAATATGCTTGTTCCATGTCTCCTCAGCATTTTCAATCTTCCCTAAATGGAGAGACACATTTGGCGATGCGCAGACTGTCACATATATTGTTTGAACAGATGCATGGACAAGATCTAGTCTCACCAAGCCACCAACATGTATTGTCTGCCCTACCTGTCAAATTTCAGTTAAGCCAATCAAAAAGTTAGCTGGTGTGAATAATACAGGTTCATGTCAACATAATATGGAAAGTCGTTTACATTAGTTTTAGATAATTTCCATTTTGTCTCTAATGCAACTCAGGTTTAAGCTACAGTGATTGCATATACAATCAATATCCACCAGTAACAAGTAGCAACAGATTACTAGCTTACACCGGTTAGTTCAGTGAGATAGGGGGCCAAATAGACCGGGGAAATATGATCTAGATCAAAAAGGAAAACCCAAAGCAGACCCATATGTAAATTGGCCTGATCCCAAAATGATTTGAAAGGACTAAATTGACACAAAAATAATACTCACAGCCGGATATGACTCAATTCACCTGACCAAAATGAACTGATACCAGCACATAAGAATTGACACAAACTCGACCTGTGTAAAGCCTAACTATACAACTACTGTGATGTGGGACTATCAGCACAGTTTCACTGATGATATATAGGTGTTCACATATAGTGATTCGGTGACATGGACCATACAAGACAAATCCCATACTTCAACATTACCAACATTTAGAAAATCAGAAGCATTTAGTGATAATCTACTTGCCTTAATTCTGTAAGACCTAGGTCTCAATTCTTTACGTATCTCAATCATTTTCTGCTCTTCTCTGGATAATCTCATGGCCATCAAGTATGGATGTAGGAGCCCAGGTGTATCATACATCTTGGCCTTGCCAGACAAAACCCCTCCGACCCTCAATATCCCAAGTGTCGTCCCAGGAACAGCTGCTTCAGTGAGCTTTGTAACTTTAGCACCTTCCTTCTTTGCAAATGTGTTAATCAAGGTTGATTTCCCAGCATTTTGAGCTCCAATAACCCACACATGCCCTCGAGGACCAGCCATTTCCTTAATGAAGGATAGCAAATTTCTCACTCCCAAATCCTTTCGAGAACTAACCAAGTAAACAGCATTAAGTTTAGGAGCACCTAGAGCCCGGGCCCGGTGACGGACCCATCTATCTAACCTGGTGGGCGAAATTTGGGAAGGAAGAAGATCCACCTTTGTAGCAACCAAGACAAGCTTTGGCAATTTCTTGCTAGCCTTGGCATCATGGTTGCCCTCTAAAGCCTTAAACAAAGACCGAGAAGCGCGTTTAGGAAACGACCCGTCAAAGTCGACACAGTCAACAACCATGACGACAACAGTGGAATCTGCTGTAGTAGGTTTCATCAGACGGGTGCTAATCAACCTATCAAAATCAAAATCAGGAATCAAGTTCTCAGCAGTTTGATTCTTGACTTGCCCATAGTTCCTCAAAGAATGACACCTAGCACATACTGTAACCTCTTCTCTCTCTTTTCGGTTCTCTCTAGCCAACCTCTTCCTCTCCGCCTTTGTTAGCCTCTTCCTCTTCGCTTTCTCCAATACTTCTTCAGTCACATTACCATACCCTACGCCCACTGGTGTAAATCCATCCACTTCTTCTAATTCATCCTCCTCCCATTCGTCACTATCCCAATCACCTTCATCTTCAACTTCATCTTCTGTTCCCAAATCCCCTTCTTTCCCATCAATAATATCCAAACTACCCTCAATTTCATCCACAAAGTCCTCTCCTTCGTCCTCACCATCTTCATCTTCATCAAAATCATCATTATCGTTCTCGACGAAACCCTCGATTGCCTCATACTCATCCTCAAGCACATCATCTAACTCATCCTCAATTAATTTTTTCTTATAATACCCAGGAACATCAGGGTCGACATCCTGCATATAAACACCACAACCAGGACAAACAAGTCCATGGTTTTCATCATCGTCTCTGCCCTCACTTAACACAACCACCTTCTTAATAACTCTCTTTCTGGAATTTTTCCCATTTACAACATCAAATTTTTGGGCTTTGGTTTGACCCTTTACAGACAAACAAATAAAAGACCTATATTTGCAATCTTCTCTGCTTTTCCTGTTAAACCCTGAAAGGATATGAATATATAAAGGAACTGGGTGTATAATATATGCTCATTTTAATAAAAGTAACACAATTAAGAAAGAATAAAAAAGAGAGAGAGAAGTGATGTTACAGTTTAACCAGGGAAATCGTGAATATGTGCTTCCTTCAACAGACGGAAGAGCATTGGAAAATCTGGGTTTAGAGGTTGGGAGGGAATGATGAAGGGTGGAAGCAGATAAGAAAATAACCATTTTTCAGACCTTGTCTAACACTGTCACTGTGCTTGTAGCGCGGCTTAATTAAACCCGGCTAAAATTCGGCACTTCATAGAGGTGTTTATTGTTTAATCACACCGAACCGGTCATAACCTAGTGGTTAAGACGGCGAGATAATAGGTCACACTCTCGAATCTCCCTCCCCTAATATTCTATTGTGGTTTATCTCTACACAATCTTTAATTGACGTATTTGTTGTATATGTGTCGCCCATCCTAAACTTTTATAAATCGTAATTTATTTTCGTAGTACATATTTTACTCATTTCAGTACATTTTTCACCAAACTTTCCATTTCGTATCCTTAGCTAAAAAACCATCAAACCTAATTGCTCTACCTTCTCTCTATTGTTACATGAGTCACATCCTCAACTTCCTTTGAATTATTCAATTATCAATAATTTTTCGAATATAAAACCAAGTATTTAAATCACTATTCCATTACTAATAATCGAATTGACTCTTTATTAAAGTTTTGTATCTTTTTTTAATTAGGGTTCATGGTCAAATTAATTATTGTTAATTGGTGTGGGATAATGGGGATATGGGTGTAGTCAGATGTCGCCGGCGACATGGTCAGGCGCAGATGGTTGACGGCAGCGGCGACCGGTGAGCATAAGCGGCTATCTGGTGCAAGTGGCTGCCGGTGGTGTTGGTAATGGAGTGGTATAAAAATAGCAGACTATCAAGCACATTAGCACATAATAAAGTGTACCGCATACATGAAATATCTTTACTTTTCCTTGTTTTAATTCAATGTAATATTGTACCAAACCACTGTTCGTAGTAATTACTACAATTTGTTTGTTTTTTTTTTTCAATGTTCAATGTGTTTATGAATGCAGTACAAGATGAAACTAGAGAAGAATGAAGATTTGAAATTAGAGAATATATTAGAGATCAGAGGTTAGAGAGGGAAAATATGGGAAGAAATGAGATGGGTATAATTGTCAACCATGTACTACAATGAGTAAAATGTGTACTGCAGGTTAATGATGATTTAGCTGTTGGACATGATTGGGATGGGCAATTCGATAAGACGAGTCACCCAGCATATGATGATTATTTATAGTGATATTCTACGGTGTACCTCTGAGATTTTCGGTTTCTATGTTATACCCCTTATTTTTTTATATTCTACCTTGTACCTCTAAACTTCGTACTTATTTCTCCATCATGGCCAAGTTTAACTCTCCATGAACTTTATCACTATCAAATAACCGTACTTTGACTTTTATTCTGACTTATTAGTGTTGTATCACCATCTTATATGAGAAATATCAGAAATCACTTTTAATAAGCACAAACTACTATTAAAAACATCCATTATGATTCATGACATGATAATGGGGATTTGATGAACTTTTAGTTAGATTTTATACTACTTGGTGGGTTAATAGGTAATACGTGTTAGAAATCTAGATCTCTTTACTAACATATTCATATATGTTTTATGTTAATTTAATCATAAAATTAATTTGTGATCTTATGCATGCAAACAATAATAAAATTAGAGAAGAAATCGTATTCTCACCATATGAATTTCGGTCATCATATGGGCACCAACAAGATCTCCTTCTTGTTAGTTCTTGAGCTTTCCAATAATGGATGAACATTCAAAAATCCCAAAGTAGAGATTCTCCTCTTGATTGCACCCAAGACTATCCCATATCTCTACTAAACAATATGTGCTAGATATTTATTTAATAGTATACCTTAAAATTGATTACTAATACTCATATATTACATTAATAATTTTAGTAATCTTTTATGAACAATTTGGATCAAAAATCTCATGTTTTGATGAAGATAAAGAGAAAAAAAGAATAATGCATGAACTTGCATGTTATAATGAATGAATGAAAATAAGAGAACTCATATTCTCAATAAGAGGAGGAGGAGCACGGTTGGAGGAGACAAAAAATGCCAAGGATGGCATCTTTTCTTTATGCTTTTTCACTTCTCCAAATTGTAGGCATGTAAGTCTACTTAGTGTAGGTGTGTAAGCTAGTGTAGGTTAGCCATGATTAGGTCATTTTATCTCATAAAATAATTCACCCACTAACACCTTCCACCTCCATTATTTCGGTCCATATACATAAAATGGACTACCATTTTATTTTTGTCAATTTGTCATTTGTCACACAATATGTCACATGTAGTATGATACATGTTATTAATTAATTAAATGCATATTTATCACATAAATATCATTTTATAAATTAATTAAATTACATTCAACAAATTGACTAGTGATACTTGATCACATAAATAAAATGGGTCATTTGATTATAATTCACAATACCTTGTAAAAATAATTAACCATTCATTCTTATCTCTATTGTTTCTCAAACAATAAATAATTTTAGTAACAAACCATTTTATTACTAAAATAAATCTTATTTAATCCCATTACAATAAGATATTTATTCTCTCTCACAAATCGAATTGTTCAATTTTAAGGAATTGATCAACTTGCATCGTCATACAATTAATCAACTTTATAGATAAGTGCATCATCCTTTAGGTGTGACCTTAAGGGATCAACTGACCACCACCGTCCCACGACAGTAACGTCAAACTCTAGCAAGCCAATCGTTACCGATTAATGTTGATCAGTTGACTATATAATTGAATGTATCATCCCTTTCGTATTCTTGGTATGAGATTTAATAATGATATTTAAATCATGTGATCGCACTATTGTTAAGGACACATTTCCCAACAATCTCCCACTTGTCCTCGACAAGTGTGCGTCACCAATTCTCTTGTCCTATTACTATCTCCCACTCAATGCAAGGTGTCTTTCGGGTCGTACTTGCAAGTGATCATATCGAGAGTGGTTTCCTCGATCTGGAGAATAACTGATTGACCGGATTTATCTATCATAGATACCTTCCGAGCGTGGCCACGCATTTCCAGTTCATTACTCCTCGAGTGGCCCTGAGATATTGTTTTAACCCTGACAAGGGGGTGGACAATTCCTATCGCACTTATTCCCTTCGACTAGCCACAGCCATCATAACCCAAAATATGCCCATTTGACCCCATTTACGAAGGTCGTAGTAACACAAATCAAAGTTAATCAAATCGTGCCATCTTAGGCGAACAGTCTTTAGTCAAAAGAATCGACTCATTTGAATACTATAGTAGCTCTCGCCACGACCAGGCTATATAAATTTGCGAGAACTCTATAAGCGGTCACACGCCCGACAAAGTGTTCCTAACGATCGCCTATGTGATCGACTAGTCATCTCACATGACTCTATGACACTTGAACTTGTCATCAATCGCATCACACTCTAGTCACTTCGAGACGTCACCTCATACAAGCGATTATGGGCTAATACTATGTTAATCCGGGTTCACTTTAACGGGGTTCAATGTTGTCTCTACAACCCGTTTGGATGTAACAAAGTATAACAAAAGAGTTTTAAAGTAAAACTCGAACGACAAATGCGATTATCACATATGAATAGTCAATGCCTGATTACTATTTCATGTTCTATAATCTAATTTGATCTTGTATGTAGTTGTTCATTTCAATTCAATTGAAATGACATGACTCATCATGTTTAGCCTTTGAGAAGGCTTTGGTTAGTAGGTTTTATCAACTTCTTGTACCTTACTCAACCTTACTACATACTCGTTTTCCTTTGTAATGTACACATTTGCATTACAAAACTTTCTGAGTACGTGTCGAGATCCAATCAAGACATAGGCCCTCTAGCCTAAGAATAGCTCCCACTGTTTTCACAGTGTGCGGGACTCATCCTTCTTGCACATCTCATGATTGCAAGTGTACTCAATTTCCGTTATAAATATATCTCATTGTTCTTTATTGCCTAGAACGATTCTAGAAACATGTGGATTTATCTTCATAAAACCGGATATTCAAGATGTATTATATTACTCCAAAGGTCTTAAATCATTCGCAATGATCAATATGTCATCCACATATAAGACTAATTAAAATTACCGTAACTCCCACTAAACTTCATGTATAAAAACAACTTCTCGACTTATCGAGAAAAGTTTTATAACATGATCAAATCATTGATTCCAACTCATTGATGTCCTACTTAAGATCCTCTCTTAAGTTTCACATTATCTTAGGATTGTAAAAATCTATAAAACTTATGACATGTATTGAATACATTCCTTCTTTTGAAGAAGTGGGTTTTAGATTCACTTGCTGTGTGCATATCCTTATAATGAAACACAATCCCTAACAAGATCCAAATAAACTTAAGCATTTCAATTAGTGCAAAACCCTTTGCAACCAATTTTGCTTTGAAATCTCTCTTTATTAGTGCAAAATCCTTTGGCACTAATCAAGCCTTTTTATTTCGGATTTTCATGGCTCTAAGCCCTGTAGTGAGTTGTGACTTAAACATTCTTATGTAAGTCATTTATTCATTACTTTCCAGAAGTAATCAACTTGAATCAAACAATTTCTTTTGTAAGTTATAAGCTCTTTACTTTCTTAAAAGTAGCATGAATTCATCATTTTCAACAAGTGACGAATTTTAACCTCCTAGGTTTTAAAGAAACAACATCTTACAAAACGTCTCATGTAGCCAAGAAAGACCAGTTTCTTGCGACATAACATTCTTTGTGGCTCTTGAATAATTTTCTCCCACTCTGTCTTCTAGAAATAAACTTGTATTTTAGAAAAGACGACTTCACGAGCCACAAACCCTGGTGTACTCGTGATAATTGAAAAGGGAAAAAATGAGCATTTGTTTCTTGTGAAAACTTACAAGCATGGTACCCTTACCATTTCATATCTCATATGATTCGATTTAGTGGAAAAATAATCTAGACAAAATGATAAAATCCCCAAAAGGATCAAGTAACTCAAAGTAACTTGATCGAAGTCCAAACCTTATCGAATAGCGTTTGAAATCTGTATCCAGTCACACATTATTCCATAATGCGTGCTAAGAGAGATTAACTTGTGATTCTATATCACATTTCCTTTGGCTTATATCAAAGTCTTCACTTTGATAATCCCATCACGACTAAATCGTGCGTTCTTGAACTCTTTAAACTTCTTCAAAGATTTTTCTATTTACCTTATTAAGTGAACACATTAGCGTCAACTTAAATCGTTGGTAAAAGAAAATGATCAACCTATTTTGGATCGATGATTTACAACCTCGATCTCCTTTTCAACCAAAAGGCACGAGACATCTTGCTTTGAATACAAGATACACATATACCATAAGATCTAATGGTTTCAAGAGTACTCGATAACTCTTTGCGTTCATCATTCCAGAATTTAAGGTTTAATCTTGGATTACCAATTTTGAGTCTTGCATCATCTTTATGATATATCATTCTAGTTTGGTTTAGAATATAATCACCTTGATAATGGGCTAGCCATACATCTAATTGTGGTGTATAGGGTCACAAAAGTGAAACCTCTTTTGTATCGTAACAAGTTTGTATTCTTATTTAGAGTTTATGTACTTAATAGTCACAATTAAGTACAACTCCAAACCCGAAAACTAGATTTAGTACACAATGACTCTATCTCTCGACTTCGTCGTTGCTAGTCGTCATGTTCTAATCATCCTATGTATCAACCATAATGATGAAAACCTCCACTGGTTTTTAATATTGACGAAGTGGTACTAGCAAAATTTATGTTTAATCAAATAAACATTTAAAGAAGAAGGTCTCATTAGATGTCCCACAACTAACTTATTGATTCTTCAATAATTTGGGGTAGTTTCCTTTTTAGTGTCCAACATTTAAGACAGTGGAAACTTTATCGGTCGGGATTGATAGGTTTAGTATAGCTATTCTCAACAACTTTACTTTTAACATTACCTTGTATCAATTCCATTATTATCTTTACTTCTTGAACCTCGTCCTCATCTTAACGGTTTAAGAGAATGCTCCCACTTATTTCAATGAGTCTTTGCTTTGAGAAGCAAAATTGAATTCATGAAGATTACTCTTCATTTGTTCGTTTTAGTCTTAAAACTTTCATTGAAGTGGTTGCGTTATTTTGGTCAATTACGAATTCTGACAAATCTAATTACCAAAATAATTTATCGCTTCAAGGTACTTAATTCAATTAAGTATATGAATAACAATCCATTGTAAGTAGATGTGTTAGTCAAGAATCAAAAACCTGTTTGATAATGAATAACTTTAATCTATACTCTTTACAAGAGATCCTTAGCAATGGTTCATTTGAGGTTTTAGAAGCAAATTCATATTTGTCTTTAGTTACGATGTTTTAATGGAGTTTTGAATCGAAATGATATCGTATATGAATTGTGGTAAAGAAGTAGAACAATATAACAACGGAATAGTGGAAAACTTAACACTTATCGTTTTATTAATACTTGTAAACAACAAGTAAAGCATTTACATAGTGACCTCTACCCAACTATGATAAATGATTCCAAGATCCAAATTCATATTAACTTGGGGCACGGTGTGCCGAAATACCCTTTATTAATATAACTCGGTGGATTAACTCTTTAATCGATTCTACTTTTAGAACTGTTGGTCGATAAAATTACATTAATATTTTATCTCAAGCCCGAAACACATCCGGAAATACGTCGTGAATACTTTCGTTGAGTTCAACCCAAATTTCGAATAAATGTGTCCATGATCCAAACCCATATCAACTTAGGGCACGGTGTGCCGAAATACCCTTCATTAACATAAATTCGGTGGATTGACATTTATCATCCACTTCCCCTACGTAACAAGGTTTGTACCCCGGTAGGGCCGAGTGCACTCCCTCGCGAAATAGGTTTTCATGGTTTCTACTATTTGGTAAGGCTAAGTCTCAATTGTTTATTTTAGCGAGAGGTCATGTCAATTTATTATCTATCACGTTTTAAGTGAACTAAAGCGGTGAACTACGATAATTATAATTGACACGGTCGATATACTCGATTAAAAGATGATGCATGTTTTAGTTATGGCGATTTAGCGATGCATGCAACATATAAGTAAAATGCAAAGCATAAAAATAAAATCCTAGTATGGCCTTCCTAAAATAGAAAATCTAATTAACTATTACAAATTCGGAAACCAACTCTATCGGTCCCTTGAACTTCGGTTGTGGCATGCATCTCGAGGTAACACCGTCTTTATGTATCGCCATCTTGAAGAAATCCGTCTTTGGGAACTCCGAAATGAATAAAATTACATAATAAATTACATAATTTCCTATTATACATTTGTAACTATAATAAAATAAATCTATTAAATTACAAGACGGTGATACGAGATCACAATAAAATTACAACCGAATCGATATTCCCATACATTTCGGGTAATACCAATTAAAAACTAAGGCCATACTAAGTAAAAATTACATAATTCAAAAATTACATAAAATAAAATTATGACAATCATAAAGAAAATGCAGCATTAAAATATGTATGAACATGCCCAATTTTATGCTAAATCGCCTTTAATAAGCCAATATCGTATATTACTCGGTTTTTACGGATTTGCGTGATTCAACATTTTATAATCACAAAAATTACATAAATTCATATTTATGCACAAGTTAATTACCCTAACTTCTTAGGACTCAAAATTAGTCTCCACTAACTATTTGACCATAATTAACTCATATTTCTTAATATTGTTCATAATAGGACTCAAAATTACAATAAAATACTATAAACTTCAAATAAATCACAAAAATTTCAAATAAATTCAAAATTTGAAATTTATACTCATGAACATTCTGGAAAATTACCATGACACTAATAATGTTCAAAAACTTAGGTTAAAAATTTCGAAAGTTATCGAGAAAAACAATGTTGCGGTTTATCGGATTTATCAATAAAAATCATAAAAACATGATAAAAATTATATTCATCAACTTTTCAATTTTAGATCTGAAAAAGATAATAAAATGCAATATGTGACGTTTTTCCTTAGTCATGAAGTATGTTTTAGCAATTTTCACTAATTAAGTCACTATTTATGCTATTTTTCATCAAAAATCCATAAATCATGCATGAAGACTTCATTATAACCTATTATTTTACACACATATTGTAAAATTGCATATGACAACATACTAAATTTCTATGACCAGATTCGAAATATTTCTCATATTAACCTATTTTTCATTTAAATCCGATTTTTATCATGAAAAATCCATTTTTCGAGCATAAGAACTCATAAAATTATGAAAATTTCCAGATCATCTAAAAATAATATATGTGAAAACATATCCAAAAACCACAGGAAAATTCGAAGTTTAGCTAATTTTCGTCCAAAAATGACATTTTTATCATAAAAATCACATTTTAATGCCAATATTATATAAAATGAACAATAAAATCCATAAATTAACAAAAAAATCCTAAATACATTTTAGGATCAGAAACTTTAACATGCATAAATTATTTTCGTGATATATCATAATATCACAAATTTATAAGTTTTGTTTGTTAATCATATAACTCGGAAAAACAATAACCGATTTGCATGCAAACAACCTTGTGCTCTGATACCGCTTGTTAGAAATCTAGATCTCTTTACTAACATATTCATATATGTTTTATGTTAATTTAATCATGAAATTAATTTGTGATCTTATGCATGCAAACAATAATAAAATTAGAGAAGAAATCATATTCTCACCATATGAATTTCGGTCATCATATGGGCACCAACAAGATCTCCTTCTTGTTAGTTCTTGAGCTTTCCAATAATGAATGAACATTCAAAAATCCCAAAGTAGAGATTCTCCTCTTGATTGCACCCAAGACTATCCCATATCTCTACTAAACAATATGTGCTAGATATTTATTTAATAGTATACCTTAAAATTGATTACTAATACTCATATATTACATTAATAATTTTAGTAATCTTTTATGAACAATTTGGATCAAAAATCTCATGTTTTGATGAAGATAAAGAGAGAAAAAGAATAATGCATGAACTTGCATGTTATAATGAATGAATGAAAATAAGAGAACTCATATTCTCAATAAGAGGAGGAGGAGCACGGTTGGAGGAGACAAAAAATGCCAAGGATGGCATCTTTTCTTTATGCTTTTTCACTTTTCCAAATTGTAGGCATGTAAGTCTACTTAGTGTAGGTGTGTAAGCTAGTGTAGGTTAGCCATGATTATGTCATTTTATCTCATAAAATAATTCACCCACTAACACCTTCCACCTCCATTATTTCGGTCCATATACATAAAATGGACTACCATTTTATTTTTGTCAATTTGTCATTTGTCACACAATATGTCACATGTAGTATGATACATGTTATTAATTAATTAAATGCATATTTATCACATAAATATCATTTTATAAATTAATTAAATTACATTCAACAAATTGACTAGTGATACTTGATCACATAAATAAAATGGGTCATTTGATTATAATTCACAATACCTTGTAATTATAATTAACCATTCATTCTTATCTCTATTGTTTCTCAAACAATAAATAATTTTAGTAACAAACCATTTTATTACTAAAATAAATCTTATTTAATCCCATTACAATAAGATATTTATTCTCTCTCACAAATCGAATTGTTCAATTTTAAGGAATTGATCAACTTGCATCGTCATACAATTAATCAACTTTATAGATAAGTGCATCATCCTTTAGGTGTGACCTTAAGGGATCAACTGACCACCACCGTCCCATGACAGTAACGTCAAACTCTAGCAAGCCAATCGTTACCGATTAATGTTGATCAGTTGACTATATAATTGAATGTATCATCCCTTTCGTATTCTTGGTATGAGATTTAATAATGATATTTAAATCATGTGATCGCACTATTGTTAAGGACACATTTCCCAACAATACGGTCAACTAATAAGTAAATGAGTAAGTTATCGAGTAATTTGAATGGTAAATAAACGATTTAATAAGTCAATTAAGAAACCAAGTTAGCAAAGATAATAAATAAGGTCATGGTATAGACTAATTTATAGAGTTCAGGGGTACACCATAGAATTTTAAAAATGTAGGGGTACAACATAGAAAACCGAAAAATTCGAGGGTACACCGTAAAATATCCCTTGTTTATTTATGATTCTAGTTGAATTAATAAGCATTAGTTTTACTTTGTACTAGTTTCGTCTTTGAGATTACAACTTGTAAGACACCTACTAATTATTAGGGGTGTTCAGAATAAACCGAACCGTTAAAACCGAATTGAAAAATCGAAAAACCGTGCATTTTTAAGGTTTGGTTTAAACGAACTGTGTCGACAAAGGGGTTCGCCGAACCGAAGCGTTAACTTTATTATGGAAACGGTTCGGTTAAGGTTCGCAATTTTAGAAAACCGGTTAACCGACCCGTTTCAAAAAAAAGTAAGCAAAAAATTAAAATATTTTATAAAAAAACTGTACTTTCGTTTAATTTTCTTAGTGTATCCAAATTTAAAATTTCTTAAATTGATTAATGCTAAAGTTTAACTAATTAACTTTATTGTAGGATATACTATATAATAAAAATTTAACTTTAATTCCCAAATGTGATAGACCTCTGAATGTCACTCAGTTTCATTCAATTGCTTGATGCAATGTCATCTACAAAGTGATTTCTAAGCTCATATGTGCCAGACTAGCTGAGGTGTTGCCATATATTGTTGATCAAAACCAGGGTGCTTTCATTCAGAATATGAGCATTCAGGAGAACATTATGATCTGCCAGGACTTAATTAGGGGCTCTATGAGAGGCTCAATGCTTCACCAAGATGCTTGTTTAAAATTGACCTACAAAAATCTTATGATACAGTGGAATGGTCGTTTGTTGATTAGCTACTGGGGGTGCTCAATTTTCCACCTGAGTTCAAGAGTATGGTAATGCAATGCATCATCACTACTTTCTTTTCACTGTCCATTAATGGTGAAATGTTTGTGTTAGAACACATTTGGTTGATGATGCCAAATCCCTTTGTTGTTTGATTGTTTGCTTTTAGTTGAAAATGATTAGTGATTGAAGCAATCAAATGGACTCTCAATGATGGCCTAACATGATCAAGATGAAGCAATCAAGAAGTCAAGACAATGATATTATCCTAGCCTTAGTCGAAAATTGTGAGAGTAAGTGTAACACTCTCATTTATGTCAAGTGGCTGCAAAACCATGCAACAGTGCACTGCACTGTGGTTTCTGATACTACCATATGGAGGAACGTTTTATGCGGAAAGTTTAAGTGTTAAAAACTTTACAAATTTCATATTCTCAAAACTTTAACATTTGAATCTTCAAAGTTTGAAAACAAATCTGAAATTTTAAGTCACAAATCCACATTGATTTATTCTCTAGATTTGTGTGCATTTACCTTTTACTAAAATGGTAAGTTGAACTTGTCAAAGTTTTAAAGCTAGAAAAGTTTTTTGCCAATTTGGTAAAGTGTCACATGTTGAGTGTTTTGGGAAGCGTTTTCTGATTTCTATCAAAGACTTGTGCCCCAAGCTTAAAGCCTAACACTTACCATCATTCAAAGGCTACTAATTTTATATTGGATTTAATTAATCTAAGTTGTACTTCTTAGTAATCAAATCCATTATAAATAGAGTGTCTTAGTCTCATTTATTTCTTAAGACTTTCCAAAGCATTTATTGTAAAACCTTGCAAATCATTTGTGCATTTAAAGCTTTGTTCTTCAAGTATTTGCAAAACGTTTTTTAGATTTTAAAGTTTTCATTTGTTTTCGAAAATCTGTAAACCTCCAAGTATCAGTTCGCTGTACTATGACATAATGAGTTTTTTCCATGATTCTCGTGTTAAGTCTTAATTGTAATCTCCATGTTCATTAAGTGAACTCTTGAGATTGAAAGATTCTGTACACCTTGAGATAGAACACATAAACTCTTGAAGTGGAGTAGCTTTAAGTTTGAGTGCAACCGGAGTAGGTTGACGAGTTATTTTCATTGTAAAGGTTTTAGTTAGTTTGAACAAATTTCTAAACAAGCAATAAAATAACGGTTGGACGTAGGCCTCGGAGTAGAGGCTGAACCAATTTTTAAATGTCGTTTGTTTGTTCATTTACTTTTACGTTCTTTCACTTTGCCATTCTCGTCTATATCTAATTAAGTTCTGTGTCACAGTCAGTTATACTGTGACATAAAATGGTTGTACCATCTTGTGAACTTACATTCTATTAAGTTTTTCAAGGTTTGTCCTTTAAGGTTCTCTACTTACGTTATCAATTAACTAAGTTAAGGACAAAATTTTAAAAGGTACACCTAATTCACCCCCTCCCCCTCTTAGGTGTTTATCGTTCCTAACTTTTCAGTTTGGGTACTTCCATGATAAAAAGAGAGCTTAGGCAAGGGGGATCCATTATCACCCCTTATATTTACTCTCTGTATGGAGTATTTGACCAGAACATTGAAGTATGCTGCAACCAAATATGATTTTCACTTCCACCCTATGTGTAAGCAACAAAGATTAGCAAGCCTCATGTTTGCTGATGATGTTCTAATGTTCAGCAGAGGGGATGCAACATCAATGATGCTACTTCTTCAGTCTTTCTCCACCTTCTATAAAGCTTCTGGTTTGAAAATTAGTGCAGCCAAGTCAAATGCCTATTTTAGAGGGGTACCAAAACAGATCAAGCAGGATATCTTAAGGGTGTCAGGCTTTACAGAAGGTGTGTTGCCCTTCAAATATTTGGGGATGCCTATACAAACTACAAGATCTAAAAAGCAGGATTATGAATGCTTAGTTGAGAAAATATGTAGTATACGATTCATAGCTTTGGTGCAAGGAAGTTCTCTTATGCTGGGAGACTAGTTCTTGTGAAGTCTGTACTTAATACCCTACATTCATATTGGGCTTCTATATTCATTATTCCTAAGGGCATAATAAAGAGTATTAAAGCCACCTGCAGGAACTTTCTCTGGGATAATAGCACAGATTACACAAGGGTGCCTCTTGTGGCATGGGACAAAATCTGCAGGCCAAAAGAAGAGGGAAGATTAGGGATCAAAGATCAGGAAGCTTGGAACAGGGCCATGGTTGGACGTCTGGTTAACTGGGTTGCTGAGAAAAGGGACTCCATATGGGTTCACGGGGTGCAGCAGAATTACCTTAAGGGGCAGGATTGGATGGAGTACAGTCCATCTGCTAATTCAAGCTGGGCCTGGAGGAGGATCTGCAAGGTCAAGCAGGATATTGCTCATGGGTTTGTGGATGGTAAATGGGCTATTCAGGTGACTGGTTACACTCCTGCAGGGTGATATGAATGGCTCAAGGAGACCAGACCTTCAGTTCCATGGAGTAAGGTGATATGGAATGCCTGGTTTATACCTAAACATCAGTTTATAGGGTGGTTACACTACAAGAATAACACGGCATAGTGACGGATGAAAATCCCGTCACAAAACATGGGTTTGCAACGGACTTGTGACGGACTAGTATTTGTGACGGGCTAGCCGTCACATAACGTCACAAGAATTTGGCGGGTTGACAAAAACAAAGGCGCCAAAGTCTGTGACGGGTGATCCGTCACAAAAAAGGAACTTGTGACAGATATTCCGTCACAAAAATTCAAAAAAAGCGGGTTTGCAACAGAATTTGTGACGGCTAGTCCGTCACAAATTTTATTTAACTGACACACGTCACTCCTTGCAGAGGGAATCTAAAAAGTACGCATGTGACGGAATAATTGAAACTTGTGACGGATATTCCGTCACAAAAATTCAAAAAATGCGAGTGTGCAACGGAATTTGTGACGGCTAGTCCGTCACAAATTTTCTTTAACTGACACACGTCACTTCTTGCAGAGGGAATCTAAAAAGTACGCATGTGACGGAATAATTAAAAAATTCAAATATTCAAAAAATTCAAGGAGTCACAAGGTCTAATGAACAAGGAGTCACAAGGTCTAATGAACAAAAATTCAAAAAATGCGGGTTTGCAACGGAATTTGTGACGGCTAGTCCGTCACAAGTTTTTTTTCTGATAAAACAAAGTCGCGTCCCCCTTTACCTTTCTCATTTCCCCCAAATCAATTTCCCTAATTATTTACCCCAAAACATCGACCACCACCATTGTTCACCACATCAACCACCGTCACTTGTCAAGACTGCCGCTGCCGCCACCCTCCTTCCGCCGCTGCCACCCTCCTGCCGCCGCCGCCACCTATTCCCGCTGCCACCGCAATCAACCACCACCATTTTCAGTTTTAGTTAATTAGGTAATCTTTTCTTACTAATTATCTTTTTAAATTACTAATTATTATTTAAATTATGCTAATGACTCTAGGATAGTAGTCATTGTTGTTGTTGATGTAGTTATTGTTTATGTTGTTATAGTTGATGTTGTGTGTATTATTGTTGTTGATATTGTTAAAGTTAATATTTTAGTAGAATATTAGAAATTGGTTAAAAATGTAAGTTAGAAATTGTTATGTTTGTTAAAAATGTAAGTTAGAAATTAGAGCAAAATTAGAGAGAAATGACAAAAAGAAATAAAATGAAGGAATTACAAGAAGTGGAAGAATAAAGGCAGAAGAGGAAAAAGAATCTGGAATTTGGCAGTACAAAACACAGTGACACAAACTAGAAGAGAGAAGGTAGGGGAAGGGGGTGTTGATGAATGAATGATTGATTGATACAATTAACAAAGAAAAAAAAAATTACCTTCTATTATAGGTTACAAACAAGTAAAGGCTCATTTTAAGAAGAGTTGTTACAAAGGTGAGATCATTCTTGGATTAATTAAAGCTGGGATTATTTTGGGAAGAGTAGACAAAGGTGGGATTATTCTTATCAATTATTCCAAGTTAATATATCAGTAAAATGTTGTAAATTGGTTAAAAATATAAGTTAGAAATTAGTAGTATACTAGTAGAATATAAATTGTAAGTTAGAAATTTGTTTTAAATGTAAGTTACATATGATTATAAACTAATGTCAAATGATGGAAATTGGTTTAAAATGTCATTTACAAATTGTTATACTAGCTAGAAATTAGAAGAATATAAATTGTAAGTTAGAAATTGGTTTAAAAATTAGTAGCCATTGTTTTTATTGTTGATGTTCAAATTATTGTTTGTTTTGATGTTGATCGACCTAGTACCCGTTCAAGAATTTCTCATTAGGAGCAATTCTTGAATAGTCCCCGTTTTGGGACTGTCTTTGTACGTTTCAAGTCACTTAGGTAGTAAACACGTACTTGTGATTTATTAATGACGAAAGAGTTTGGTAACGATTTCTTTAATGTTCTCTAAATACATATGTGGAATAATTATTTATTCTACATTGTGTATTTGGAGAACTAAGGGAATTTGCGAATTTTTTCCTCATTAATAAATAACAGGTGTGTGTTTACTAGTGACTTGAAACGTACATTGACGGGTTTAGGTTGGAGTGATAAGGACCCAATTCGAAGATGGAGTACTTGTTGACAATAATTATATATTTGTATGATAATATTTATTGTGTATTGTTGGTTGCTATTATTCTTATTTTACTATTGTTTGTTTATAACATAGATATATTGAAATGTAGATACATAACATGGAAATATTAGAACGAGCGTGGATGTATGAAAGATTAGATGAAAAAAGAAACCTAAGGTTGAATTTGCAAAGGGTGTGAGGGAGTTTATTGAATTCGCGGAACAAAGTACCGTGTATAAGGATGTAGGTGAAATGAAGTGTCCATGTAAGAAATGTAAGAATGTAGCTTATAGAGGAAAGAGGGTTGTTCTAAGTCATCTTTACTCGTATGGTTTTGCCGATAATTACTATGTATGGACGCACCACGGTGAGAAGTTGCCTATCCAAGAAAGTACGAGTAGCGTAGTTAGTGGAAATCCTTACCGGGAGATGGTAGAAAATGCATTACGCGATAATATTGAACAAATATTGGAAGATCAACTTAATCCCGACGACCTTAGCGATGAAGAAGTGCGTTATGAAAACCCCAACCCCCAAATTTCTTCCTTCTTTAAAATGCTAGAACAAGCCGAACAACCAGTGTATAAGGGAAGTAATATGAGTCTGTTGCAAGCGGCCGCTAGGTTGGCAACACTCAAATGTGAGAACAACATATCTCTTAGATGCGTTGATGGTTTTATGTCGTTCGTTGGTGACATTATTCCAAAGGATAATCAAATGGCGCGCAATTTTAATGAGATTAAGAAGGTGCTTAAGGGATTGCAACTACCCCATGAGAAGATTGATGCGTGTCCTACTGGATGCATGCTTTTTTGGGAGGAAAATACTAATCTTGAGAAATGCACAAAGTGCCATGCAGATCAGTATAAGAGTGAAAAGAATTCAAGTGGGAGACGAATTCCTTGTAAACCACTAACTTATTTCCCGCTTGCACCAAGGTTACAACGACTATATGCAACCAAGCACATAGCAGGTGAGATGAGTTGGCACTATAAAAACTCTAGATTAAGAGAAAGTGGGACAATGGCACACCCAAGTGACGGAGAAGCTTGGAAACATTTCGATAGAGAACATCCAGAATTTGCAAGTGAGCCTCGTAATGTTCGCCTGGGTTTGTGTACAGATGGATTTGACCCTTTTGGGCAATTTGGGAGGAATTACCCATGTTGGCCCGTGATTGTCACTCCGTACAACTTACCTCCTTGGTTATGCATGAAGGGACAATTTATGATCTTATCTTTGCTCATTCTAGGTCCTAAGAATCCTAAGGCAAATTTGGATGTATACCTCCAACCGTTAATCAAAGAATTGAAAGAACTTTGGGAAACTGGTGTGTATATCTATGATGTCTCTAAGAAACAAAATTTTCAATTAAAGGCCGCATTAATGTGGACGATCAACGATTTCCCTGCATATGGTATGCTTTCCGGCTGGTCTACAACTGGGTACCGTGCTTGTCCTTATTGTCAAGAAAAAGACCATAAATCTTTTTGGCTAAAACATAGTGGCAAGGTTTCTTGGTTCGATTGTCACCGTGAGTTCTTAAAACCTGATCATCCTTTCCGCAATAATTGTAAGTAGTTTTTAAAGAAGAAAACTGAAACCCGCATAGCCGCAGCGAAACTAACCGGTGACGAGGTGTGGGATACGGTAAAAGATTTACCAAAAGTAATTGATGCTTCTGATCAAGAATTAAAAAGATTGAAAGACAAGAAGGAAGGTTGGTGGAAATAAAGCATATTTTGGGAACTTCCTTATTGGAAAACGTTGTTGATTCGACACAACTTAGATGTTATGCACATTGAGAAAAACTTTTTTGAACAGATTATCAACACGGTGATGAATGTACCAAAGAAAACTAAATTTGGACCTAAAGGTAAAGCTGACTTTATTGAAAATTGTTATAAACGGCCTATAACATCTAGGTTTGTTTTAACAACTGCTGAAAAAAAGGCTTTGTGTGATTGGGTTTGTTCTTTGAAATTCCCGGATGGTTATGCTTCGGATTTGAGTAGGTGTGTCGATCATGTGAAGTTGATCTTGCATTCGATGAAAAGTCATGATTGTCATGTCTTTATGGAGCGTTTATTACCTATTGCTTTGAAACATTTACTCCCGACGGCTTCTTGGAATGCAATAACGGAGATAAGCCAATTTTTTAGAGACTTATGTGCATCTACAATTAAGGTTGAATCTATGGAACGTTTAGAGACAAACATTGCGGAAATAATATGCAAGTTAGAGAAGATATTTCCCCCATCTTTCTTCAATTCCATGGAGCATTTGCCCATTCACTTACCTTATGAAGCGAAAGTTGGAGGACCTGTTCAATATCGATGGATGTATCCATTTGAGAGGTAATATATCACTTATTTACTCCTTTAACCATTTATTTTGGATTGAAAATAATAACTAATTATTAATTTACAAATTCAATATATTTTTAGGTTCCTTAATCATTTGAAAAAAAAGATTACCAACAAAGCCCGGGTGGAAGGTTCCATATGCAACGCTTTTTTGTTAGAGGAAATTTCCAATTTCTGTTCTTTATATTTTGAAGATCATATTGACACAAAAGCGAAAGACTTGGATGTTGGTTTGAATTTAGAATATCATCTAAATTCAAACCTACCCACGTTATTCAATGATGACATGGGAACTACAACCGGGAAATGTATTGAGAGATTCTTGGATGAGAAAGAGTTCGGAGAAGCTCACTTTTATGTGCTAAGGAATTGTGAAAAATTGTTAGAGCGTTATGAAGAGTACGTTACGTCTTCTTTACTAAATTCATTCTTAATTATTATGCTTGGCTTAAATTATAAATAATATATAACAAAAACATGTTATTGATATAGGGAGTTTGAGACACATATCAAACTAACATTTCCTGACGTTGTTTCGTCGGATGACATTTGGAGCAAACATGACAAAAGTTTTACGAAATGGTTCAGAAATGAAGTAAGTTATACATTTTATTTAAAATAGACAACTAACACATTACTTATTTAAGAATGTTAAAATTATAACACGTTAAAACATTTCTTATTGAATAGGCTTATAGATTGAAGGATCCTTTAATTAAGACTCTAGAAATGGGTCCTAGTAACATGGTGAGGACTTGGAGACGATATTCTATCAATGGTTATAAATTTCGTGCTTTTAAGAAGAAGGTTGATATTCCGAAAGCTACATTAAGCAATGAGGTTTGTGTAAGTTCCACAGAAGGGTTGGACTACTATGGAATTCTAAATGAAATAATCGAGCTTGCTTATTATACCAGTCCAAGGATTTATAGGGTCATATTATTTAAATGTCATTGGTTTGATAATTCTCCACAAGGACTCAATATCCATAAGATTTACGGCCTTGTAGATGTAAACCAAGCAAAGAGACTTCGTGGACATAATCCTTTTGTGTTAGCCTATCAAGTTGATCAAGTTTGTTATTCTTCTTATCCAACCACTAAGCAAGATAATCAATGGTCTGCGGTTTTTAAAATCAAGGCTAGATCACATGTCGACGCTCCTGTTAAAGAAATTGACTTTCAAAAAGATGTTGATGTTGTAAATGATCATTCCATTTCACCAATTTTGGTGGAAGACATCCGGAGTGAAGATGAATACGAAGTGGTTATAGAAAGCGGCGAAGAGGATGAAGATAATGATGAAGAAAAAGAAGAGGGAGAAGAGTGGGAAAATGAGGAAGAAGTGCACGAAGTCGGAATGCCTTTTTCAGAAGATGAAGCTCTTTTAATTCGTAATGATAGTGATAGTGATGAAGATTAGCTGTAATTTTATTCAATTTTTTTGGTTAACAATAATGTTAATCCATTTGTGTAAAACAATTTATTGTGTGATTTATTTTTGTTGACTTTCTTGTGTGATTTAGACATATATTGCGTTATGTATCACATATTTGACTAACAATTTGGAATGTTTATAGTTAGTAATTATGGTAGGTCGTGGCATAATGAGACGGATGTTTGGAGGTGGTAGTCGTGCACGACGTGACCGGGAGGAGGAGGAGCAGGAGGTAGAGGAGCGCGACTACAGACCACACCAAACACAAAGACCAAAGACGGCCAGCCCGAGAGGACATGCGAGTTGTTCTATCACAGGATCCTGCCATAGGATCCTGGTAAGTAATGCTTTCCCTTTTTATTTTTTATTGACTTTCTTGTATATTATTTAAATAATGACGCATTTCAAAATACTACCCATTGATACGTGCATTTTGTATAGTCTTTTTAGCCTATTTCAGCACGTATTTCTATGCATTTTTATACTGTTTTTATAGTATTTTGCTCCGAATTGGCTACTTTGGTTCGTTTTGTCCATTTTGTAGAAATGAACGCAAAAGTAGTGGAATCGTACTCTTTTTCGTCCTTTTTGCATGCATTTAGAGGAGACGGGATTTTCCAGAGTGAGATACTGCGTTGGGAAGCGTCAAGGCACGTATTACGAGGCAGTCGGGCACAGACTTGAGCTGATTTGAAGACAAAGGACTCGATCGAGCAGTTTTACCACTCGATCGAGTGGCTTTTACGTCCCTTGTCAGTCGATCGAACAGTTATCTGCTCGATCCTTAAGTTGCAGAAAGAAGAGTTACTCGATCGAGTAACTATCTACTCGATCGAGTAGATTTGGCTGAGGTTTTGCTCGATCGAGTGGTTTCGCTGTTATGGGCCTTAATCAGCCCGTGTTTTGTTTTATTTCGCTAAACTTAGTTATTTTCCTATTTAAACTTACATTAACTAGGTTATTAGGTATTCCATGCTTATCAGATTTATTCACTACTTAGCTTTTATCAAACTTTACTGCGTTGATTATTCCTATTCACTGTAACCTTGTTCTTCGGATTTGCTTTGCTCGGATTTTGTGTTCTTTACACCGGATTCGCTTGATTGTAATTCCTTTCTCTTCTCTTAATAATAATTAATCATTCGTTTGCTTTAATCGCTTGTTTACTTCGATTATTCTTCTGCTCTAATTTACTTTTATGCATTTTATTTGTTATTTCATAATGTTTATTGCTGGAAATTTATCTGCTGTTAGTTTAATTAGCGATATGAGTAGCTAAACCCCTTTCATGTTGGGATTAGGGGATCTGCGGTAGGAATGTGATGATGTAGTAAATGAAATAGATGAATTAATTGTGAGACTCTGTCACCATAGCAATTTAATTGTATTTATCGATTTAGTTGAGTGTACGCTTCTGAGTTATTTCTTTAATCTGGCTAAAATTAATCCTAGATCGAAAGATTGGACTAAATAGGCCTGCTATGAACAGTAGACTACCCTGACGAGAATGAAAGTTAAGTTAGTGGTACTTTAGGATAGAAAGTGGACCGAAAGGACCTTTCAACATCCGTGTTACATTAATTCGTCTGAGTCATTTACAGCTGAGTCACTGGACTACCGTAGTGAACCAAATTCCCGACATGTCTCTCTCTATCTGATAGTTTAAACTTATTTCTTGCCTTTACTGCTCTTACCCTTTATTTATCTTTCCCTTTTTGCTTCGTAGTTTAGAAAACAATTCAAACAACTCCCCTATTTGTGACCAAATAGACGGACTTCTACAGATATCTTGCCTCCCTGTGGAGATTGACCTGACTTCCCTAGCTATATAGTTAGTTTAGTTAGTTTATTTTTGACAGGTACACGACAGACGTGTCAAATTTTGGCGCCGTTGCCGGGGAGGCAATTGCCCTATTTGTTTTCGTTCCGTTTATTTTTCCGTCTCAGGGAATTTTTATTCCTTGAGGCAGTTCTTATTCATTTTCTTTCAGTGTTGTTTATGCCCAGGTCAGACAGGTTTGAATTAGTTTCACTGATTGAGCGAGAGATTATTCGGCATAGACTCCGTCTGCAGAGAAAATCACGAAAGGAAGACTTGAGTACTTTCGAGCCAGAGCTACATCACTCTCTTTTCGAAGACAGTCCGATTTCTACAGTAAAGATGCCAAAACTTTCTAGTCATTCAGTGCCTAAAGCATCCTCTATTCCGAAGGGTTTCAATCTCCAGACTGAGGATGGGAATACATTTGACATCCGTCCTTCTTATATTAATCTGGTGGAGAGAAATATCTATAGAGGTGTCATTTGGTGAAGACCCGAGGAAGCACATGGAGGTCTTTGGACCATCGTTCTATTATCCCCGCCACTAAGGGGGTAACTCGGGGATAAGATTAAGGAGGTTTTATTTCCTTTCTCTTTAGCCGATTCAGCAGGGAGTGGTCGATCGACTTGGACCGCACAATTGCAGGAGTTACAGATTGGGAGTCTCTTGCTCTTGCCTTTTACAAGAGATATTTCCCTCCACAACGCACAAATCTGCTGAGGGCCAAGATTACCAGTTTCAAGCAGGCGCCCACTGAGACTTTTTATGAGGCGTGGTCACGATTCAAGAAGTTGGTGAGGTCTATTCCTCACCACGGCTTTGACCCATGGTTTCTAGCTAATCAGTTCTACAATGGGCTGTATGATGACCACCGAGCCATACTTGATGCGGCATCTAGTGGGAGATTCCAGGAGAATACTGATGATGATAAGGGCTGGTCCCTTATTGAAGAGATGGCGAACCATATTGCTGAGTTTGGTAACCCGAGGGATAATATAAGAACAGTTCATGCAGTTGATAAGCAGGTTTTGGCTCAGCTGGAAACCATGAATGCTAGATTTGACAAGTTGGAGTTACAAGCTGCTGGGGAGCCTCAGACGGTCCATGTTCTTACTAGAGGAGAGACCGTTTCATGTGAGAGATGTGGGAGTAATGATGGCCACACTGCTGTTAGCTGTCTTGTGGAGAAGGAACAAGTCCTTGCTTTTCAGCAATATAAGCAAGGAGGGGGTTCCTATTACAACAATCAAGGGGCAGTCCATCCCAATTTGAGGTGGACTAGTCAAAATGTGCTCAATCCTACCCCTCCTCCGCACCAGCAGCAGCCGTATGTTCCTCCACATAAGAATCAACAAGGCTATCAGAAGCCTCCTTCCTTTGCTCCTCCTAATCATGGTGCATCATCATCCGGTGGGGTGAGTGAAATTGGTGAGGTTAAGTCTATGTTGCAGTCCTTCACAAAGCAGTGGCAGTTGAGTGATCAACAGAAAGATGCGTCCATTAAGGCACTTGAAACTCAAGTTGCCCAACTAGCCACAAATCAATCTTCAAGAAAGCAGGGTCATTTACCGACTCAAAATGAGAAGAATCCACATGAGACGGTAAACTTGATAAATTTGAGAAGCGGTCGTTCATATGAGGGACCGGAAATGCAAAAATCAGACCCAATAAAGGCTATAATTGATGGTGAACAGTGTTCTGGCGAAGAAAATGAGCTGACGGATAAGAAAGTACTCGATCGACTGGTTTCTGGAGGTCGATCGAGCACTTTTAATGGTCAAGGTACTCGATCGAGTGGTTTTCCTACTCGATCGAGTGAACAGGAAAGTGGAGTTGGTCGATCGAGTGAGATTTTCACTCGATCGAGTGACATTGATGAAGATTCTACTCGATCGAATGGGTATATTGGTCGATCGAGTAGTTTTGATGACGGGAAGCTTTTTCGAGAGCCTGCTAGTGCTCGATTAAGCGATAAATCACCGGAAAGACCTCGTTTGAGAGGTAAGAAGCGTCCAAAGGATACAGAGCTTGCTCCAGAAGATACATTGGAAGAGAGAAACAAGGGACTTGAGATACCTATCACGGTTCCCTTCCCGAGGCGGTTGCAGAATACAAAAGCTAATCAACAATTCGGCAAATTTGTCGAACTTCTGAAAAGCTTGGAAGTCACTGTGCCGTTCACCGAGTTGCTGACAAAGATACCCTCTTATCTTAAGTTTATGAAAGAAATCTTATTGCGTAAGAGGAATATCAGTGATAATGAGACAGTAGCTTTGACTGAGGTGGGGTCAGCCCTATTTCAAAATAAGTTACCTCCTAAACAGTCAGACCCGGGTAGTTTTTCAATTCCGTGTCATATCGGTACCTACTTGATTGATAACGCGCTATGCGATTTAGGCGCTAGCGTGAGTGTCTTACCGTTGTCTCTGGCTAAGAGACTTGATTTGACAAAGCTGAGTTGCACCAACATGACTGTCCAGATGGCCGACCGTAGTATATCACGGCCATTAGGTGTAGTAGAAGACGTACCTATTCAGATCGGGAGGTTCTTTATCCCCGTTGATTTCGTTGTCTTAGACATCTCCGAAGATGCACACACCCCTATTATTTTAGGGAGACCATTTTTGTCTACTGCCCGTGCAGTTATTGACGTCGGGGGGAAGACTTTGACCTTTCAGGTAGGGGACGAGGAGCTGATTTTTCATCAGTCTAAGTTCCGGAGAGCTCCCATGCAACCTCAGCCTTGCCATGCTCCCTCTTCTATTGACCCTATTATTGACACTCCAGATGAAAATTTGGAGTATTGTGCTGCTATTGTCACCCCTCCGCCTTAGATTGAGAGCAAAAAGGAGGAAAGTTCGTCTGTTTTCCTTGCTGCAGGTACAGATGAAAGCAATGAAGGAGTTGTCAAAGGACAATGTGCAATTATTGTCAATCAAATTAGAGATGATGACGCTACATACGGTGATAGAGGAGCAAGGACGAGGAAAGTTCGTGCTTATGTGGATGTGAACTATTCCCCTCCTAGAGAATTAAATGATTCAAATTCAAGCTCGTGGAAGTTGAAGAGGACAATCAACATTGCTGAGATGACGTCCTCCAGTCAGGAGCCCTCCCAGGGGCTACTGAAGTGCATTGGAAAGTGAGCGGGGAAATGCCCCGTGTAACACCTTGTAAAAACAATTTTTAAATTTCCCGTTGAATTTATTTTATTGCGTTTACTTAGGACAATTAGTTTTTAGACAGTTTTTAGCGTATATTTAAGACTATAGACTGTTCTTGTGCGTATCCGGTATTTTGGGATATTTTTGCATGTGTTTTTATGCAGGTTTAGGGAAGTTTTACGCATTCCAAAGGGAGAAATGACAAAATTCAAAAGCTTATGCGATAAAAGAGCTTGATCGAGTACTTTTTGTACTCGATCGAGTGAAAAATGGACGATCGAGTGGTTCCTGTTCATTCGATCGAGTGAAACATAAAAGGGGACTTCTCGACCGAGTAGAACTCTACTCGATCGAGTGGATGAAGCATCAAAGTGTTCGATCGAGTGGTTTAAAACCACTCGATCGAGCCAAGTGGGAAGGACGTAGGGAGTTTTTCTCCTTTAACTCTTTCTTTTGTTTCATATTTCATTCTTCCCTAATTTTTCGTCCCTCAACCCCTATTTGCGATCAAAAGCTCCCCCAAATCCCCATTTTTCTTGCCTAAATACCAAATCCGCCACCTACAATCTGTTGCTTACTTATTAATCTTTCAAAGCCCCCTAATTTCCCCTTAATTTGTGCTCATTTTCATGGTTTTAAAGAGGGTCTAGGGTTTGCGGTTTTTCGATCGAAAAATCGCCTTTTCTTGCTTGTTCTTTGAAGATTATTTGCAATTTATAGGTTGTTCTCATCAAGTAAGTGATTTCTACTTCCTCATTGCATTTTAATTTCGATTATTTTGAATTTTATGAGGTAATGTGCATTAGGGTTCGAAATTCTTTGATTAGTCGATTTTTTTCGACTTAAATTGTCATTGCTCGCCTTGTCTATATTGCTTGATGATCAATCCCAATTCCTCGCTGATTGTTGCATGTTTATTTCGAATTTTACATCATTTTCGCGATTAGGGCTCTTACAGTCGAAAATTTCGACTAACAGTTGGTCTGTGTTGCTGACAAATGTCTAGTTAGCTTCCTTGTCGCTTAATTGCTGCTGTTGTAGACTGTTATCACACCCCTGTCGATGCTTAAACATGCTTAATTTGGACCCTTGCACAAAATTTGCGATTAGGGCTGTTTTACAGTCGAATTTTTCGACTGGTAGGGGATTACATGCTTTCATGACTTAATTTGCATCAATCATTGTTTAATTGCTGCTGTGATCACTTGTTATCCCGCCCCTATCGCCATTGCATGCTGTGATTCGAATTTTTTGAGGATTATTGGGAATTTTTCGGGCTGAAGTCGAATGTTTCGATTGTTGGGGGATTCACATACTGTTTTCTGCTGGTTTTTCGTGCTGTTTTAGCCACTGTTTGCCGTTGTAATCTTATCATACCCTCTGCCCCTTGTTAAAGGATGAAGTCTAGTACATTGCCTTCTACCTGTACCACTTCTAGCCCATCCTTGAGTGAGACGGTGGCCCCTGCTGCTGCCACCGCCTCCACTGTAGTCAGTACCGCAGCCCCAGTGTTACTAGTTTCAGCTGTAGGTACAGTTTTCACTCCAGCTAGCTCTACTGGTAGCTCAGTTTCAGCTGCCACTTCCTCTACGGTCACCACTACTGCTAGCACTGCTGCTAGTCTCTCTTCAGTGGTGGCCACAGCAGTCACTACTTCTACACCAGCCACTGTTCCTACACCTGTGGTGGACTCGCCTGCAGCTGCCTTTAGAGCAGCCCTGGTTCCTCACACCGTCACTGCACGGGCTTCTGCTTTGAGTTCCAGAGGCCGGGGTCGTAGACAGTCTCGTTCTACGCCAGCTCCAGCCACCTCTACTTCCGCTGCTGCTTCTACTTCAGATGCTGCTCCTTCTACTTCAGGCACGGTCACAGTTCGAGGGGACACCTCCCTCGACTCTCACCCAGATTATCCGCAGGTACATTTTGTTAACGCTTTACATCGCAAGAAATTTTATAACCTGCTAGGCTGTGTGTTAGTACCTTCCCGATTTCTAGAGAAATCGGCACTTGAGAGACTCGGTATCTACGAGTCGGTTTGTGCTTTACTACGGGGCACGGGGATGGCCGGACTCATCACTATGAGCGGCCGCACCTTTCCGGAGCTGAGCCTTGAGTTTCTCAGCTCCTTTACCTTCTCCTCAGGGGCACACGAGGCTGACCCCACTAGTTCTTCAGTGTCCTTCCGGTTGTTTAACCGGACTTTTCCGATGACCTTAGGGGAGTTTGGTAGGAGACTTGGCCTCTCTTCTACGGGAGAGACTGCACCACCTAGGAGGGTCTTTCGTCAGCTTTGGCGGACCCTGGTCCAGACTACCTTTGCGGAGCGAAAGCTCCAACAGGTCCACCTTCCCCCTGTCCGCTGTTTTCTTAGATTGATGGGGAGCACTATTTTCGGCCGAAAGGAGCCGAACAACATCACAAACACCGAGCTCTCCATCCTGGGCGGTTACCTAAACATTGACTGCGAGGGTCCTTTTACCTTCAACATAGCTTACTTGACCGCCCAGTACCTTCAGAGCCACGGGCTGAAGGAAACGGGAACAATTGCCTGCGGTGGCATAACCACCATTCTTGCCCGTTCCCTCATCCCCGTTTGGCCTCGTGACTTGCAGTACCTCGAGGGAGAGAGGCTACTGAGTCTGGGTGCCATGCTTTCTCAGCAGTGGCTGACCCCAGACTACCAGACATGGAAGATAGACGGCTCCTTGTCTGTTGACTTACCCTGTGACACTATCCCCCGTCTAGAGCCCCTTCCTACTGTTGCTAGGGGTGCCCGACTTCCACCACTGCCTGACCTTCACCTTCCACTCCAACCTACTTCCTCTGTACCCGCCGCCAAGAAGCGGCGTAGAGCTGAGACTGGAGAGGGGTCCACACCTTCAGGGAGTACCCAGCCTTCCACGGTTACTCCCATCCCGACCCCTACTCTCACTACTACTACCACTCCTACTCCTGCACCACGTACTGACCAGACACAGGCTCAGCTGGTCCTACCGGCTACTTACGTACCACCTCCTCCCTTTGTGGCGCCCGCGGTCATGGACCAAGGGGGCGCCGTTTACGGTTTGTTGCTTGAGATTGCAGAGCGTCAGGCTCGTATGGAGAGGGACATGGCTTTAGCTTTGCACCCTCTGTACGAGTACCACTTGAGGCGACACCATCCGATCCCCGAGGGTTGGCCACACCCTTCCTTCTACCGGTACCTAGCTGAGGGGTACCCAGAGTTTGCTGAGTAGGGGGAGGAGGAGGACGAGGACCCAGAGGTGGCTGTGGAGAGAGCTCGAGCTGAGGAGCAGAGGAGAGAGATCCGGAGTACACGGTGGTGGACGATGACGACGAGTAGCTACTGGTCTACTCACTTCCCCAGTTTTCTGGCTGGTTTGGGGAAGTTCGCATTTTGTATGTATCTCTTACTCTTTTATTTTGTCTCCTTTTTATTTATTGTTTTTATTTATTTATTGGTTGTATATTCCCGTTCCCCTGTATTTATCTGCTGGTGTATGCTGGAGGACAACGAGGGCGTTGTCCGTTTTGGTTTGGGGAGGGTATTGCATCCTTTTGAGTCTGCATTTGCATTTGTTTTGCATTCACGTTTATTTTTCAGCTTTATTTCATTAAAAATCAAAAAAATCCAAAAAAAAAAAAATTAGAAAAAATTCAAAAAAAGTCACGTTTATTTTTGCATATAGGTTGAGTCGGAACGGTAGATTTCCATGATGATAATGCACTATAACTTGTCATTTTACTTGAGCCTTGCACTTTATCGATAGTTATTAGCTTTGTCATATGCATAATCTACGAGTTTTTGTTCAAATATAGCTGACTGTTTAGACTTGACCTGATAAATTGGCAAACTACTTGATAAATTCTGAGTTTTAGAGCCATAACTGGTGACATTCATGACCAGTTCATTAGGAATTGAGAGTAGTACTCCTTGCATAGCATGTTCATCATTTTTGCACTTTTATGACATTCAATTTCTCGTCAAATACACATATTCGGGTTTGTGGTTGGTGTCACATGCAGGGAGGTGCTTGCAAATTTTCCCTTTCCTTATATTTTTCACCCATTCAGCTCCACATAAGCCAAAACTTGCCTTTTTGACCCATTAGCTACATCCCAAACTAAGCCTGCCTAGTCAAGCTAGTTAGTATGTCTTTTGTGGTATGAGTTTCTATCTGCAGTTTGGCCCGTATTTCTTTGTTTGGAGTTGGTGGAAATTATGGAAGGAGGAAAGAAAAGAAAAAAAAGGTTGAAAAAAAAGAAGAGAAAAACGTGAAAGGAAAGAAAAAGAAAAAAAAATGAAAAAAGAAAGAAGCTGGAACGTGAACAGAAGAAAAAAAAGTGAAAGTTTGAAAAAGTTGATTTGTTTCAGTTAGTTCTTTCAGACGGTGTTGTTTCTGACCGTCTGACTCCTCCATTCTCATTCTATATTTTTGAGGAGATTGTGTTTGAGTTTAGTGAGTTGTGTGCCAAATAAAGGGCACTTGTACTTAGTTTTTCAGTCAGTTGAGATTCGGATGGTTTATTATGGTCCTGTTAGGAACTAGCTTGACGCTTTTACCTCCACATTTCCATAACATGTTTTGCCCTTTCTCACCTGAACCTCACTATTCCCATATTATTTGTAAGCCCTCGGCTGTGACGGACATTATTGGTTAGAGTGTGTGCATTAGTACTTGAATTGTCTTTCATTTTTGTTGCATGCATGCTATGTAGGTCGCAGTTAGGTGAGTGACTGTCTTTTCTTCTCCCTTATACATTTACATTCACCCTTTGCTTCATGAGAGAAGAGTGACCACGAGAGAGTCCGATTTTGTTGGTCTTGCAAGGTCGATAGGTTGGCTATATTTCTGAACAGCTTATAATTCGTTTGCGTATTGACTGCTTAACTATAACTGTTAGTGTTTGTTGCATTAAATTGGTTCAAGTAGACAAGTTAAGCTAGCTCTGAGTTATCATTTCCGTTCCATTAGTTGCATTTTATTTTACTCGAGGACGAGTAAAGGTTCGGTTTGGGGAGATTTGATACGTGAATTTTGTATAGTCTTTTTCACTACTACAGATACAGGGTATAACAACGGTTAAAAACCGTTGTTATATAAAAAAGCGGACGTTGTTAAAGCGTCCGTTGTAAAAGGTTTTAACAACGGTTGGTTTTCTTAAGGAACCCGTTGTTAAAACTATTAACAACGGGTTTAAGTATAAAAACCCGTTGTGGAAAGTGTGACTCAATTTTGGTGGGAAAGTTATAACAACGGTTAATTTACAAAGAACCGCCGTTATAACTAAAGACAACGGGTTGTTTCTACATAACCGTTGTTGTTTGTTTTTACAAAATAAAAAAAAATTAAATTAAATATTACTAGATGCATGCATAATTACGGGGCCCGTTATAATTCCGATGCATGCATTATTACTGCCATCACTCCTGTACTGTGCATATGAATGGACAATATATGGAATGAGAAGGGTTTACATTAGATTTGAAGCAGGGAGATATGATGATTATGGCACAACTTCCTAAACATGCATATATTATATTAATTAAAAAACAACTCAAAGGACACATTACTTAGTATAAATACATACATTATCCCAACCACCATTCCATTATCTCACTATCTTCAAACCCTAACTGCTAAAACAATCTCCAACCCCTAATTAATCTTTCAAACTAACAACTCCAAAGTTCATCAACAAAATGAACGATTACATCCTTAAAACGCTTACTATGACCGAGAAAAATACTAGCTTCATCCGCCGGTTGCTCCACATCGAGGACAGTTTTAGGAGCTATCTTGTGGATGCTCAAGCCGCACTCAAGGACGCCAAAAGAAATGGCTTGACAGAGCAGCACTTGTTGCAGCTATATGATGATATAACAACTGCTGAACGAAACCTCCAAATAGCTAAGGAGGAGAGGAGGGATATCATAGAAGAGAATAAGACTCTCTATGAAAATATAAGAATTGCATTTTTAGAAATGTAATTCTTTTTTTAATTTATGTATATATATATATATATATATATATATATATATATATATATATATATATATATATATATATATATATATATATATATTAATGAATTATTAATTAAGTTTATCATGCATTCCTCTCTATCATCTTGCTTCTTCTTTGTTTTATTTTATTTAATTTGTTTTACGAGCTAATTAAGCGAATAATAACATAATAATGATCGATAAAAACCCATCATATATACATGTAAATTAAATGAAATAATTAAAAAAAGAAAACAATGACGATGAAAGACGATGAAACCAACAGTGACGGCGAGATTTACCTGATAATTAAAGAAAGTAAGAGACGATGAAACCAATACTGACGGCGAGATGATAAAGCGACGATGAGAAAGAGAGAAAGAGAGAAAGAGACGATGAGAAAGTGTGTTTGCTGTGTTTGTGTTTGTGTTTGTCTGTGTTTGTATTTGTGTTAGGTTATGTATGTGTTTTGTGGTCGTAGCGGATCCGTGTTTGTGTGGTTTATAGTATTGAAAGTATTGACAACGGTTGTTCAATAACAACCGTTGTTAAATAAGTTTTAACAACGGTTGTAAAATAACAACCGTTGTTAAATAAGTTTTAACAACGGGTTTAAAAATACCCGTTGTGATTACTTTACACTAACTTTGCGCCAATTTTGCGCCAAATTATTAACAACGGTTGTGCAAAATTAACCCGTTGTTAAAACATATAACAACGGTTATATAACCATACCCGTTGTAATTAAGTTTAGTAAAAATCGCGCCATACATTCTACAACGTCTATTGTGATTTTCGTGCATAAACGTTGTTAAAGGGGCGTTGTAGTTGCCTGGATTTGTAGTAGTGTTTAGCCTATTTCAGCACGTATTTCTATGCATTTTTATACTGTTTTTATAGTATTTTGCCCCAAATTGGCTACTTTGGTTCGTTTTGTCCATTTTGTAGAAATGAACGCAAAAGTAGTGGAATCGTATTCTTTTTCGTCCTTTTTGCATGCATTTAGAGGAGACGGGATTTTCCAGAGTGAGATACTGCGTTGGGAAGCGTCAAGGCACGCATTACGAGGCAGTCGGGCACGGACTTGAGCTGATTTGAAGACAAAGGACTGGATCGAGCAGTTTTACCACTCGATCGAGTGGTTTTTACGTCCCTTGTCAGTCGATTGAACAGTTATCTGCTCGATCCTTAAGTTGTAGAAAGAAGAGTTACTCGATCGAGTAACTATCTACTCGATCGAGTAGATTTGGCTGAGGTTTTGCTCGATCGAGTGGTTTTATACCACTCGATCGAGTGGATTCGCTGTTATGGGCCTTAATCAGCCCGTGTTTTGTTTTATTTCGCTAAACTTAGTTATTTTCCTATTTAAACTTACGTTAACTAGGTTATTAGGTATTCTATGCTTATCAGATTTATTCACTACTTAGCTTTTATCAAACTTTACTGCGTTGATTATTCCTATTCACTGTAACCTTGTTCTTCGGATTTGCTTTGCTCGGATTTTGTGTTCTTTACGCCGGATTCGCTTGATTGTAATTCCTTTCTCTTCTCTTAATAATAATTAATCATTCGTTTGCTTTAATCGCTTGTTTACTTCGATTATTCTTCTGCCCTAATTTACTTTTATGCATTTTATTTGTTATTTCATAATGTTTATTGCTGGAAATTTATCTGCTGTTAGTTTAATTAGCGATATGAGTAGCTAAACCCCTTTCATGTTAGGATTAGGGGATCTGCGGTAGGAATGTGACGATGTAGTAAATGAAATAGATAAATTAATTGTGAGACTCTGTCACCATAGCAATTTAATTGTATTTATCGACTTAGTTGAGTGCACGCTTCTGAGTTATTTCTTTAATCTGGCTAAAATTAATCCTAGATCGAAAGATTGGACTAAATAGGCCTGCTATGAACAGTAGACTACCCTGACGAGAATGAAAGTTAAGTTAGTGGTACTTGAGGATAGAAAGTGGACCGAAAGGACCTTTCAACATCCGTCTTACATTAATTCGTCCGAGTCATTTACAGCTGAGTCACTGGACTACCGTAGTGAACCGAATTCCCGACATGTCTCTCTCTATCTGATAGTTTAAACTTATTTCTTGCCTTTACTGCTCTTACCCTTTATTTCTCTTTCCCTTTTTACTTCGTAGTTTAGAAAACAATTCAAACAACTCCCCTATTTGTGACCAAATGGACGGACTTCTACAGACATCTTGCCTCCCTGTGGAGATCGACCTGACTTCCCTAGCTATATAGTTAGTTTAGTTAGTTTATTTTTGACAGGTACACGACAGACGTGTCACCCATTATAGTCAATATTTTTCAAAATCCTATATATTATACTTTGAAAATATAAGTATAATATGTGATATTTTGAAAAATATCAACTATAATAGGTAATATTTTGCAATTTTTCCTTTAATAATTTCATTTTAAATCACCTGATCTAATATATGTCATTTATTTCAAGGTGGGAGGACAAGCCGATCCGCGAATATTTGACCAAGTCATTCACTCATACGTACGTGGAGTACGTCACCAATTAGACAGAGATGACTCATGAGCAGCGAGAGAGGATGTGGCAATATTTTGAGGTTAATTCTTTAATAATATTTTTATTCTTTAATAATGTAATTAAATTTATTTATATACTAATAACAATTCATTTTTTTTAATTTCAGGGTAGTGTTCGGGCCGACGAACGAGGATATTCTCTTAGGACTGAGTGGGAGAGCCGGATCAAGAGGCGTATTACCCAGTGTATCGACCATGCCGTCACCGCAAAGAAAAAGCCTAAGTGGCTTACCGTCACAAATTGGGAGAAATTGAAGAAAAGGCCAATAGAGAATCCCGAATTTGCTAAAACTTCGGAAATAAATAAGGTAAATAGAAGGTCGGGATCGAAAGATGGGAAAGCATTAGCAACTCACACTCTCGGAAGGAAGAATGCAGTTTTGGCTTTTAAGGAATTGGTAAGTACATTTGAGTTCCCAAATTTATTAAATTTCTTATTTCATTTAAGTATTTATTTTTAGTGTATTTCATAACTTAGTTTTCTCATAACAAAGAATTAACGATTATCGATCTATAATACGGAGTAATATTTTTTTCATATAATTTTTTCAGTGGTCTTTGAAGCCACACCGTACAAGCTCATGGAGAAGTCCAAGAAAGATAAGCATGGCAACTGGATTAACCCTCGAGAAGAAGAGACCGATGTAAGTTTCTTTAATTAGAAAAAATCGATTTAATTAGCCTTCTTATGTTATTTTATAAATTAGTAAGGTATTATTTAATTTAAATTTTAACTAACACTTTTTTCCTACTTATTACTTTTTCAGGTTGGTCACCGTCGACTTATGAACCAACCAATGCCCGAGGGACTGGAACCAGATCCGAACGAGTCCTACTATACTGCCGGTGGAGGTTATAATGAGAAGATGCGCGTGTGGGGTATGGGGTCAGCGGCACCAGAGTTGTACGATCCTCCAGCTAATAGGCTTGCCCGTCACTCGGTTTCTTCTTACTCACCTAGTTTGCTTTCTCGAGTCACAATGGAAAATTCACAATTGCGACAGCAAATCGGTAGGATGGAGGGAGAGATGATGACCCAAAAGCACAAAGGAGATAGCATGGAGGCGTTCTTGTTCGAGAAGTATGGATGGACTCCCCCTCCCCCCCTACGTGCTCAGGTGGCCCGCCTCCATTTCGTAGAGACGATTTCATGGATGACGGTCATCCATTTGGTGGTCAGCACGTTACCCCGATTAGGTAAACTCTTAGTTTCTTAACTAAAAATCAAATCTTGAACCTTGGTAGATTTGATGAAGTTTATGTAAACCACTAACTTAATTATGTTAGATTTTATTTATAAAAGACAACCTTTAACTTTATGATTCGGTGTTGGTGTTAGTTAAAACGTATTGTTGATTGGTTCCCGCTTTGCGGTCGACTTGACATAGATTCCCGCTTTGCGGTCAACGGGGTTGTGTGGTATATTGCATGTTTTACTAAAACAATGCTACGTGCATTGTGGCCAGCAGCAAACCTGCTGGTTTTTTTAAAAATGCTGTTTCAGTTTGTGACGGATTAGCCATCACAAATCCGTCACAAGTATCAAAAATTGCAACGGATAGACGGTCACAAAAATTCTGTTTTGCAACGGATAGTCCGTCACAAAAGTCCAATTTGCAACGGATAGTCCGTCACAAAAATTCTGTTTTGCAACGGATAGCCCGTCACAAAAAGAGTCATTTGTGACGGATTAGCCGTCACATACTAATAATTTGTGACGGATTACACGTGTCACTGTTGGTAAACTATGTGACGGATTATCCGTCACAAATCCGTCCCAGATGAATTTGTGACGGATTATCCGTCACAAACCCGCTTTTTGTGACCATATACAGTGACGACGGTTTGTGACGGGTAATCCGTCACAAACCCGCTTTTTGTGACGGGAAATGCTATATAGTGACGGATTCGTCCGTCACTTTTCCGTGTTATCCTTGTAGTGTTAGTTGCTCATGGGGCTCTGAACACCAATGACAAACTGGTGCAGTATGGTATGGAGGTAGATGACAGATGCTATTTATGTGGACCGTCTGGGGAATGCTTAAACCATCTGTTTTTTTATTGTCAATATAGCAAGAAGGTGCTCTTTTCCCTGCAGAATGAGACCAAATGCCAATTCCCTGTGAACAATGTGCTTGACTGGTGTGTTGCCATGATAACAGGGAGTACAGGCAGTTATGGTGTTGGGAGCAATTTATCATGTCTAGTGTCAAGGGAACAAGTGCAAGATGGATAAGATGCTGGTAA